>NC_080391.1:7620544-8248998 GCF_028751815.1 Salvia miltiorrhiza
GGTGACTCGCAGCTCGCTGGAGCTGATGCTCGATAAATTGCAGCAGCTGGAGGAACAGCCGGCCGACATTCCCCCGCCGCTCCCCGTTAGGCCCGTCTCCAGGGGCCCGCCCAGCCCGCCTGCCGCGGCCGCTGCAACCAAGTGTTAATCGCTCTCTGGAAAGGTGAGATGAAATGAAACTATTTTGGTAATGTCATGTTTGGATTGAATTGAAATTTTTATCCGTTTACAGACTCGAGAATGTGAAGAAAGAGGAATATGCAGATCCAGAAATGGTATCGCGGCCACCAAGTTCGTTGCTGCTTATAGGGAGTTGACAAGGGGAGTCGTCGCCCTGCAATCGTGTAAGCAATTTACAATATATAGGATCCAAACAATCTCCAAATTGTTCAATCCGGTGAGTATGTGCAGTTATCCGAGGCCAAAATGCAAGAAGGGGATACCAACAAAGATGCAGACTTCTTACTGCTATTATCATAATACAGAAACAAGGCAGAAAGTATCTTGAGCAATCAGCCGCAGCACTCGCACACTTGCAATCTGGTAAATAAAAAAAAGCCTTTAATTTCGCCGCCTCAGAAAAAAATAAAAAGAAAAAATGATTTAACACTTACCCTCGGTGACTTGCAGGCGATGGAATGCTCCCGATCAATCAAACGGCTGGCGAGCGGGGGAGAACACCAAGGTACATGTTGATCACAACACAGAAATTGAAACTCTCTCCTGCAAGTTCATCATAAAAATTGCCGGATCGATTCAGGATCAAAAGGAGTTCCGTATACATCTCTGTTGATCTGCAAAGCGAGTGGTGCGAACAGAGGCGAAGCTCAGGGCGAAGAAAGAGGTAAAACGCGGCGTTGAAGACAAAACTGTTGAGAAATGGAGAAGAAATGGCAGCAGCGCGAGGGAAGAGGATGACATCATGGAAAAGGAATGGCAGGATCAGTTAACACATATACAAGTCAGATTTTATTTAACCTGTATGAATCTTTTCTTCCCCTAATTTCCAATTACAAATCCAAAACATTTCATTTTGCAGGAATGCCTAGCTGCAGCTAAGAAGAATCACACTCCTCAAATCAGATTTTCCAATCGATTCCAAAATCCTGATGATATTCCGACGAATTCCAATAATAGTGATGCAGATGAAGACGACGGAGTTTGCATAAAACTCCGGCCTCAAGAGGAGCTTCGGAAACTGAGGCTCAGATTTAAGGAATGGAAGAAAGATTACAAGAATAAGCTAAGGGATGCACAATCAACCTTGAAGAAGCTCGGAAATACACACTCTCACAAGAATTGGTGGGGAAGATTATCCAACTAATTAACACAATCACCATTTAATTATTCCAACACTTTTTTTCTATGCTTTTGTGCATCACTACATGCTTGCAAAACTGTAACTACGTCATTTTATCCAACAAAATGAAGTATTATTTTAAATACAAGATATCGTATAGTTTCATCAATTATGCAACAAGAACTCGTCTCCTATTTTCCTGCTTTTGTTGATATAAAATCATACTGTATGGAGTATCATTCAAAAACTAGCCGTTGTCATTTTATTTGATTTATATCTATTTATAGTATGTTTCATTTGATGGATAAATTTATTATGAAAAAATAAGGAATACCAAAAAGTTTATACCTTTAAATGCATTTTTTCCCCTCATTTTCTACAAAAGAAAAGTTCACCATTTTTCATTCTATCTAAAAATAGAAATAATAAAAGATGGAAAAGAGAGAT
Source organism: Salvia miltiorrhiza (assembly GCF_028751815.1). Taxonomy (NCBI): domain Eukaryota; kingdom Viridiplantae; phylum Streptophyta; class Magnoliopsida; order Lamiales; family Lamiaceae; genus Salvia; species Salvia miltiorrhiza. The sequence continues at coordinate 7,622,292 of NC_080391.1, forward strand.
GAAAAGGTATAAATAGGTGTCTAATGGATCAACAAAAAGAACTATATATAGGGACAATAGATAAATATAGTACATAACTCGAAAATACTAATAAAATCTCGTATGGACCAACTTTTTTGAGGATTTCTGCCTTTCACCCGTGGTCACAGGAAGCGGCCGCAGGTAGGACCGTGGGGTCCCTCTGTATCAACGTGCAATGTTTTTGTTTTGGCCACATCTCTCTCGTCCAAACTCTGATTTGCGATCTGTTTGCGCTTACGAACTCATATCGAGATGATCTACAACTTTCATTAAGAACATCTTCCAAATTTAGCTTCGAAATTCATGTAGATTTTATTAAAGTACGAGCAAGTATCATATTTTATAAGATAAAACAATTTAATCACAAAACAATTATCAAACACTCAATTCCCTACAAAATTGACATCATGAGAATATTAACTATATAAAAGTGAGTGTTGCATCTTGATTAACATTGCTTATGGCCTTTTAAATGTTGTTAGATTAGGTTTACTTTGAATGATTATGTTACATTGTTTAGATTAGTTGAATTAGGTTACATTGTTTAAATTAGTTGTGTTAGGTTAAATTTTTTAGATTAGATTAAATTTTGATTAACACTACTTTAAGGCATTTTAGATGTTAGGTCACTTAGACTGATTAGGTTACATTGTTTGGATTAATTCGATTGGGTTACATTGTTTAGATTAGTTTTATTAGGTTAAATTGTTTAGATTGGATTAGATTAGATTAAATCTTCGATTGTTTATATTGAATATGCTTGAATGTATTTTAATTGCGTGGTCGATGAGAGAGAAGCAGATATAATATGTTTTGATTAAATATGTGTAAGCATGATTGTCTATATTTGAACATATTTAATTTTAATCGAGCATTAGTTACATCTATTAATTACCATCACCATACCTATTTATTACAATTTCGGGCATATTAATCCATACCTCATGTGTAGAAGTATAACTTTCCTCGTAAAATACCTAAATATGATAGTTAGGGACAAAATCATATTTTACGAGATGAAATCTTATAGTCATTGGATGATCATATTTTCGGTTCTAGCATTTAATGCACAAACACTTTATCTTTTCTCCATTCATGTGTTTTGGTTGAGAACTAGCAAAAATAACAAAAAGTTCTACACCATCTACGAATCCATAGTTAGAAGCTCATTTGCAACACACATCTATATTCACCCTCAATCGAAACTCATTTTTAAGCATACCGAAAAAGAATTGTTATAGAGTTTAAGCTAGTATTTTAAATTTATATTTTTTTTTGTATGATTTTATTGTTGTTAAAGTGTTGAGGTCATTTTTTAAAGTGTATTTATTACTGAAATTATTTTTTGGGGTTCTTAAGTTTTAGTCATCAATTGTTAAACCTAGGAGTGTCAGCCATTACTAGCGCCTTTGCATTTTCTCCCATCGACGACCCAATCTCTAAAATACCTAATCGTTGCTCTCCCATCGAGGACACAAGCATGATATAACTAAAATTAAAATATGTTCAACACAAACAATCATACTTTCACATAGTCATCCAAAACATGTTATCTATCTCCCCTACAGGTGGCACGATTAACATAACTATAATCAATTAAAATACATTAAAGCATATTTAACCTAAGTAATCGAATATTCAATCTAATATGAACAATTTAACCTAATATAGCTAATTTAAACAATGTAACCTAAACCAACTAATCTAAACAATGTAAATAACCTAACAGACCTTAAGTAGTGTTAATCAAGATTCAATGTAATCTAAACAATTTAACCTAATACGACTAATTTAAACAATGTAATCTAATCCAACTTATCTAAACGATGTAACGTAATAATCTAAGTAACCTAATCTAACAATACCTAAAATCATGTAATAGTCGCACAAAATCGATTTACACGATTTACAATTACATACTTTTCACAATTATACACTTTTTACATTGTTATACACATTCACGAAAATAGTGAGTAATTGTTACACAATTTTCGTGACTATTAAACCATTATATGAAAATCGTGTAACATTCTATTTTACATCATCACATGCTATTTTCGCAAAAGTGGGTAACAATTGCGAAATTATGAATATTTTTTTAAGAAAATTATTAACGGCATATTGATACATTTATATTAGAAAAAGTTAATATTTTAACTTTTTTATATTTATGAATATTTTTTTTTGGGTATATGAAATCCATATATAATACTACAAAAAATGAGTTTTTTTTTACATCCAAATTTTCTCTCTCCTCTCATCCTACCAATTTTCTTTGTCTTTTTTTTTTTTCATTTTTTTTCATTTTAAATATTTACAAAAAAATTATTAACTTCAATTCATGAAAAAAAAATCAATATGAATGATAAATTAAATATTAGAATTTTTTTAAAAAAACTATAAAAAATGAATTTGGACCGAACAAGTTATGCCGTTTAAAGTGTCAAAATTAAATTTGTTCTTCTCTCTCATTTATCTATAATGTCGACATCATACTCTTTTTTTCATTTTATTTTTGTTTGTTGGGAAAAAAATTAGTAGATGTCATTTTTTTTATTTCAAAAAAAATTACACGCTTGTTTAATTATAATTATTCAAATTTAAATATTTTTAAATTATAGTAATAGTTTTTAATACAGTTAAGGAGAAAAAAATTTGTATTAATTTTAATATGAATTTGAAAATAAAAAATTCGTTATATATATGAAAATAGAATTTAAAATATTATGTAGTTTTTTTAAGTATTTGTACGAATTATTTATTTATTTATATAACTATGTTCATTATTATATTTTTATTTTTATATTATTCGTATTTTTCTTAATTTTTTTATAAGCAATAAGATTATTAGATTGGGACGGAGGGAGTATTATTTAAGTATTTCGTATTTTTCTTAATATTCGTGTCGAAAAGAAATAAGATTATTAGATCGAGACGAAGGAAGTATTATTTAAGTGGAATCATTTATTCACTCACAATATAACTATTTCTATTAAAACTTGTATCGTCCCTTAATATGATTATTTTTTGTAAAGGGTGGAAGTATATCATAATTTATGTATCACACAATATGGGGTACTAATAAGTACTCTCTGCGTCCCACTAAAAATGACATGTATTCAATTTTGGATCGTTCCATTATAAGTGATCTATTTGCATAAATGAAAAAAAAAATTAAGCTTTAAAATGATGTAGGTTCTATCACTTTTAATCAATTTACATTTTTTTCTTAATTCTTGTGCCGAAAAATTTTGAGCTAGAGGGAGTAAGAAATTAGAATAGCTAATTCCATTGCTCTAATATGGAGTAGGAGTATTAAGAAAAAGCAAAAAAGAAAAAAAAAGACCCAATAAGTCGAGCAGATTCTCTCTCGTCTCCATCGCTCTTGTCGCCGTGCCACTATATAGATAGATAGCATTCTGTTGAAGTCTTTTCTCTCACCGGTTTTTGGATTATATTTTTGTGCTGCCGCCGTTGAAGGTTCGATCTTTATATCAAGAAACTGCACTTCACGGATACTGCTCTCTTCTTCTCCACTTTACTTTTCTTCCTTTTTTTAACGTGGCACCCAAATCAAATTTGAGCTGATGAATGCATCAGCCAGAAAGATGCTCATTTTTGTTTTAAATAAAATAAAATAAAAATTCTCTCAAAATCAGATTTTTGTTATTTCATCCGAAAACCAGAACGTCGCCGTCTCCCTCGCCCAAATTGACTGCGGTAGCGGGGCTACGAACAAGATGTTTATGATTGAGTTAATTCTGCTATCACGAATCAATCTCTGTTTTGCTTTCCTGAATTCCTGTGTAATTAACCACTACCAGAGTTATGAATCACTTATTTGTCTTGTTTCTGCAACAGGCTTCATGGTTGAAGAATCTTAACTTTGCTCTGGTGTGCTATTCGTAATGACAAGTTCCTTGAGAAAGCTCGTGTCTTGCGTTATCCTTGATTTGGATGGAACCCTTCTTAATACAGGTGGGCGTTTATGTTTCTTTTCTAGAGAATCGTTTATATGAATGCCATTATAATAGTACTAAATTTCTGCAATGATCTAAACGGAAAGGAAAGTACTTTTACTAATGTCCTTGTGGAGAAATAGAAGTAAGGCCAACTCATATACTTAGTATATCATCATAGAGTTACTGTATTAACTATCCTTGCTTTATGTTAACTTCTAGTTAAAAACCTCATTCAATGTGTGATGAACTTTATACGGCTTATTGCTTTTCATTGAGACTTATGCTGGCATGCGCTATGTCCTCCAATGTTACTTATGTAAAGTTTATTTATATCAGATGCCATTGTGCATGATGTCTTGAAGGCTTACTTGGTTAAGTATGGAAAGCAATGGGACGGAAGAAAATCTCATAGAATCGTAGGAAAGACACCCTATGAAGCTGCTACTGCTATTGTTGAAGATTATGAACTTCCCATAACTACAAATGAACTTTTATCACAACTTTCTCCAATATTCTCGGAAAAGTAATGTTGCCTGTCTTCTAGTTCCTCTGCTCTTTATATTATTGATGAAGTTGGTCATTATTAAGATCATGCATATCTTCTTACTTGGCTAACGATTCCGAATTCTTCTTTCTAAATTTTGAACTTGTGGGATGGCATATTAAATATTCTATATTTGAGGCATAAATGTTTTTCCTTGTTTCATCTTATTAACACCTACAGCGCCTTTTTTCATTTCTTTGTTTAGAAACTCATGCAGCAACATGGTCTTATAGAAGTATTTCTTTCTGGCAAATATCGGAGATTAGTTTCTTTTCTCTGTTTGTGTGAAGTGAGGAACTTAGTTTCCGTGTTTTCTTACCAAAACTTTGCAAAAATAAGGTTTAAGAAGAAGAGGCACGACTGCTTGATTTAGTAACTCATGCCATCTTTGCCGATGGAGATAATTTACTATAGGAACATGTTGGCATATGGATTCCTTTTTCTCTCATTTGGTTTTCCCTGAAGTTATCAGTTATTATAGTATGTTTCAATTATGTTATTGGCAAGATGTACCTTCTTTCTTGGTGAGGACTGCCTGAAGATCACTCTTTATAATTCACTAATTGTTTCTTAAATTTTATATTAGATGGTGCAGCATCAAAGCGCAACCTGGTGCAAACAGGTTAATTAGCCATTTGAGGAGTCATGGTGTGTTGATGGGCTTGGCTTCAAATTCTTCGAAGGAAAATATCAAAACTAAGATTTCTTATCATCAAGGTACTTAGATGTGAAAATTCAATTAAAGAAGCTCGTTCTCTGTAAAGCTGTTTTCCTGCACCCAAATTACAGATGTGTATGATTTTCATTTGTTTTTCGTCTGGCATTCAAATCTTGTAGGTTGGAAAGAATCATTCTCTGTCATTATAGGTGGTGATGAAGTCACTTGTGCGAAGCCATCTCCTGAAATGTAAGATTGATTAAGATCGGCTTTATCATGGTACTTTGGATGCTTCTTTCACAAAAGAATGTAGTCATGCCCGTACGATTTTTTGGTTCGTTGTTGCAGATATCTTGAAGTTGCTAAGAGGCTAAAGGTGGATAGTCCCAGTTGTCTCGTCGTTGAAGATTCAGTGTAAGCATTAAATATTAATGAAGCATGTTGCAAATGCAATGGGTGGACAATAATACTTCTAGCAAGTTGAATTTTGAGATTTGTGGTACTTGGATATTTTCATATTGAATATGTTATTTTTCCCATGGAAAAACATATGCCTGCTAGCGAGATATGTGATTTCACAAAGATTTAAAGACTAGAACTAAGTTTCCAATGGTATTGACTACTTTGTGGAATGAGTTTCTTTTAGTTTTATTCATGTACACTTGTGAATCAACATTGCAACTTATGGAAAATTAAGAAATCACAATGCTATTTTATATGATAACTTCATGTATTATTCTAGGCCGGGTGTTGCTGCTGGTAAGGCAGCTGGAATGGAAGTGGTTGCTGTTCCATCGCTTCCTAAACAATCCCATATTTTCACCTCGGCAGATGAGGTGATCAACTCCCTCCTAGACTTGCGACCTGAAAAATGGGGCCTACCTGCGTTTGAAGATTGTGAGCTGCTATTTCCTGGCTTGGCTTGTTTTGTTACATTGTCTTTTTCCTCTACATATTGATTAAGCTATTGCTGCAGGGGTGGAAGCTACTTTACCAATAGAACCATGGTACATTGGTGGTCCTGTCATCAAGGGCTACGGCCGTGGTTCCAAGGTGCTCGGGATTCCTACAGGTTTCTTGATTTCCGAATCTCCATAAACGGCAGAACTCAAGAACGTATTCTTGTTATTTTGATTGGTCTAACAAACTTCGTCTTCTGCTGCTCTTCCAGCTAATTTGTCGACTGAAGGTTACTCAGATCTCCTCTCGGAACATCCTTCCGGTGTTTACTTTGGGTGGGCCGGACTAGCAACTCGAGGTGTTTACAAGATGGTAATGAGCATAGGTTGGAACCCTTACTTCAACAACACCGAGAAGACAATTGTGAGTCGTGCTCGTTTAGCTCTCTACTAACCTTACTCTGCGATCTGCATTTGCCCATTCCATTCTTATCCTATGAGATCATTACAGGAGCCATGGCTGCTTCATGATTTCAACCAAGACTTCTATGGTGAAGACCTGCGTCTTGCTATTGTCGGCTATATACGGCCTGAGGTATGTTACAGGATCACTGTTTCGCATGAAGAAAAACTGGTGCTTCTTTTATAGCCAACGTTGATGGCTTCGTTGTACAGGCCAACTTCTCCTCGCTCGAGAGCTTGGTAGCGAAGATCCACGAGGACGGGGAGATTGCTGCGAAAGCGCTTCAACTCCCTCAATATTCCAAGTACAGGGATGATCCATATTTGAAAGTGGTAGTTTCTGGTTAAATTCATCAGTTTATCAGAGGCTGAAACATGTAATGGAAGGATGGTTTAAAGTAACTCATTTTTATTGGGGGATTGTGATAAAAGAATAAATTGTTATCGTTTTAATTTCCTCTTCCAAGCCTTGATGGATAGTAATCTATCCATGGGAACTCTAAGTTCGTGCTTATTGAAATTATAATGAATTGTCAAGTAAACTTAACAATTCATTATAATTAAAATAGAATTAAATTATGGAAAAAGCGAAAAGGAATTAAAGCTAAAAAAATTGAAATACTAAATCTATAAAAGAAAACAAAGCTACGTAATTGAAAAGTAAAATAAATAAATAAAAGATTAAAAGTTTTAGTCAAATAGTTTCGAATTGAATGGATTATTCTGAATACAAACTAATTTCGAGTAGAATACTCGAATACTATTATTTAAAATATATAACAAAAAAAAATGGAATTGAATATTCGAATCGAATGCGATTAATTCGAATAAAAAAAATAATATTCAAAAGATGTTGATATTAAATTTTAACAGTACTATTTAAATAGTTTCATGAATCCAAATAAAAAATTAATGATATTCCTTCGACTCATTTCGGAGGTGATTGGTATAATGGAATGGAATGGAATGGAAGTAGGAATGAAATGAGTGTGGGAAATGAATGACAAACATTCATATGTTTGGTATACACAAGGAATACCAAAGGAATGGAATTGTCATTCTTTGTTTAATTTAATTTCTATGATAATTCTAAAAAAAAAAAAAAAAATCAATTCATATGATTGGTAGCTAGAAATAAAGTTTATGAATTGAATGAAATTATTTTATTTTATTAAATTACATTTTACATCACTTTAAAGGTATAAAAATTATAAATATAATTGAGTAGATAATAGTTTATTGATGTATTTCATGAAGAATATTTGTAAAAATTTAAATTAAAATGGTAATTTTGTGGATGTAATATATGTATTAGACTATTGCTTATTTAAAGTTGATAATATTTTATTTTAAAAAATATATATTTTTTATTGAAAAAATATTTTGAATAATAATAATAATAATGCATGTTTTATACAAATATGCATGTCAAAACTTAAATTTAGGGAGGTGTATTCGTTTAGGATTTTAATAGATTTTTAAAATCCTGAGATTTTAAAAATCTACAAATTTCACACAGATTCTACATGTATTTTGAAATTCTAAATAGATTTTGAACAGATTTTGTAGGAATTTTGACAAGAATTTGACGTGATTTTTACGGATTTGAAATCTACCATCCCAGCGCTCGTTGGAATTAATTGAGCGCTGGGACTGCTCCCAGCGACCGCTGGCCTCGACGCTTCCATTCCACCACATGCAATCAGACTACAAAACCCCAAAAAAATAAAAGTAAATTAAAGAAAATGGTTAAGGTACAAATGGCCCCCTAAACAAGACACCCCTAGAGCGTATCCCTCCTCATTCTCGATGTTGGCCCAAATCTATCTATACATATATAAAAGCTGGTCCATCCAGCCAAAAAAATTTCCCGCCCTTTTACTCAATTTATTTTTGGAAAGTTGACTAATTTATAGGATGATATATATATATATATATATATATATATATATATATTTATTTATATTCTTAATTAAATGTAATTAAATCTACATTTAATTGAACGACATTTATTCCCATCATCTATATATGAAATTTATATGTAAAATTTGTAGATCACTTATTTCAATTAAATCTTTTGTGAGAAATATTCATCCAATAAATAAAATTCAAAATATAAATACATATAAATTGCATGGGATCTTGTAGTCATTTGCAAAAGTGAATATTCTTTTTGATTTACACGCAATTTTAGACTATAGATTGTTTTTGAATTTAAGAGAATAAAAAATTATTTACGAACTCGTAGCAATATCTCATATAAATTATTTTTGATTTACACGCTATCTCATAGATTGATTTCTAATTATTTTCAATTAAATCTTTTGGAGATAAACAAAAGAAGGGCTATATAAGGTGGCTATTAATTTTTTGTTGTGATTTTTGCAAAGTATGACAAATAATAATAATAATAATAATAATAATAATAATAATAATAATAATAATAATAATAATAATAATAATAATAATAATAATAATAATAATAATAATAATAATAATAATAATAATAATCATCATCATCTTACTAATGCTAAACACGACACAATAGATCATTCAATCATATCTCCATAAATCATGACCCACATTGATTATGTTTCTATGTTTTGTCTAACAAATCAAAATACCAATATACCAATCAACTATCAACGAAATTATGAAATACATATTAAGTAGAGTAAGGTATTGATTGGTATGTATGATTAATGGAATTTTTGTATCATCTTTACAGCTAAACAAAGGAGACGAAGAAGAAGCCCTATCTCAGGCATGCATGACGTCAGATCTAAGAGAGAGAGAGAGAGGTGATAGTGTGAAATGTGTAATTTGGCAACATTCCATATATATCTCCAAAAAATGTAACAACTTTTTATTATCGTCAAACCAAAATCAACTCCATTATCAAAGCATCTCATTCAATATAATATATTAAATTTGTATCTCCCATCAAATGTGTATCCCCGTGGCCTATATAAACTAACTTTTGGTGTGAAATTTTTACTTATACTCACTTCTTCTTTTGATATTCATCATTTCTCTAATCACTAACATGCCGACCATGTGGTCTTTAGTAAAAAAATTACAACCAAATAATGCCAGATCTGCAATGAATTAAACATGAGGCTATTTTATTTTGAAAGGGAAAGTTGTCACAGACCATAATGCAGGACATCAAGTATTGATACTAAGCATGACACTGATACCAGTTGATCCAAGACTACCGCTCAAGTTTCAACGGCAACAGTTCCCTATTATTGTTTCTTATACAATGACTATAAACAAAAGTCAAGGTCAATCACTCTCTCATGTGGGTTTATTTTTTAACAGGCTTGTTTTTAGTCACAGTCAGTTTTATGTAGCTATTTCTAGAGTTACAAGTCAAAGGAGTCTGAAAATCTTGATATGTAATGAAGACAAAGTAGATTATTAATTCTACAAATGTTGTATATAAATTATAAAGAAGTGTTCCAAAATTTATAATAATAAGATGACAAGTTTGCAATTGTCTTTTCATGTTGTATTTTCCTGCGTGGAGTTTGGATTTGCACGACTTGGGTTTTGTGGAAAGAGAGAAATGAATGCAAATTCAATCAAGGTAAGTGGAATGGAGAAAAGCTGTTTGCAGAGATTAAATCGAGGCTTTGGGGATGGAAGATGACGTACAAGATGTCGAGTTCTACCTCGGATTTTAGGAACTGGTTCTTGGCTGCTTTCTCGTAGGTTTTTTGTGCTGGTTTTGGGTGCCTTTTGAACTTGAGTTGATTCTCTTGATACTCTTGTTCTCTTGCTTGTATCTCGGTACTACTGGTACCCTTTCGGTATAATACACCTTATTTCTGATTTAAAAAAATGTATTATTATTTTCACCTTTATTTTTAAGTAATTTAAAATGTTAGTCTTAAATATAGTTTAGCAGTAACATAGTTGGTATAACAATTGTATAATAAAATATTTTTAAATAATTTATTTTAGAGATTATACAAAAGTGTCTTTCAGAATGTTACAATAAAATGCTTATATTGTTCGATGTCTTACTTAATCAGGTATAGACATCCTATGAACTTTTACGTAAATGGATGAATTTTAAAATAAGTTATGATATTTTTTATTATTTTATATCTTTATTTTAATTTTAATAATTTTCAACAAAAATATATTCATATTTCTTTTAAAAAATTAGTTAAGCAAAACCAAATTTTAACAACATATGTAATCCCGTGCATCGCACGGGTAAAACACTAGTAAATCCCTAAAGTCAATAAAAAGGGTACATTTAAACCCAGCAAGTTAACGGCCGTCTAACGTCGTTAAGTTGCTGGGTTTAAATGTACTTTTTTTATGGACTTTGGGGGTGTATTTGGGCCAAGGTCGAGAATGGGGGGTATACCCCTTCACCCTCTCCGCAAAAACCTCTGGCACCGCCCCGCATGCCGCCATTCCCTTCTCTTCTCTACGACGACCTCACTTATGCCAGTGGACTTCCCTGCGGTGGATTTCAGCACAGGGAGCTATGAGAGCGCCAAGAACGAAGCGAGCGGCGGCGGCAGCTTATCCGCGCAGAGCATCGCGGCCAGGCAGAGGAGGCGGAAGATCACGGTGAAGACGCAAGAGCTCGAGAAGCTGGTTCCTGGCGGGCAGATGATGAAATTGGAAATCTGATTTTGAAATTGATTGTTCTTCTTGGTAGGTTGCGTTGAACCTTCTTCGTGGAGTCCGGCGTGGGAGGGCAGATGATTCGCGTATTTTTGGTGGTGGGTTTGGATGCCGAAGTGTCATTTTTCTCATCCCACCGCACCGACGTTGGGAGACAGAGTGTCCATGAACGGGAAACGATCGGCGAGGAAGCGTGATGTCTGGAAACGTCACAATCATTCTCTAGCGTGGCACTGAATGCGGCGGCGATGGGAATCGGAAGAAGGCGGCGACTGCTGCTTAAAAGGTGGGCTCCACGAGAAAATAAAAAAAATAAGTTAAACGAGAAACCAACACCTAAACTAGAAAGCCGTAAACGAGTAGTAAACGACACCAGATTTACGTGGTTCGGTCGAGAAGACCTACGTCCACGGGGATTTGGGGGTTTTTCCACTATAATCGAGAGAGTCTTTACAGTTTACAAGTTGTGGCTATAAAAATGAATATCCCCCAATTTCCCAAAAAAAGCCGATGAATAGTAATAAACAATGACGAACAGTGCCGGTGAACAGTGACGAACAGTGACGATGAATAGTACCGGTAAACGGTGACTGGAAAAACAGTGAATCTCACGCCTTAGCTCGATTTTCCCACAGACGGCGCCAATTGGTGAAGCACGGAATCACCAACACCTAAACTAGAAACTAGAAAACAATAAACGACACACGGATTTACGTGGTTCGGTCGTCGAGACCTACATCCACGGGAGTTCTTCGTTGGTTTCACTATATTGAGAGTATTTACATATTACAAGTGTGTAGCTCGAATGAATTGATCCCCCCATGCTAATACTAAAGCTTCTATTTATAGTTGTGAGAATGAACCCTAAAGGCCTCAGGCCCATGAACTTTAACAATTGGGTTTAGGCCCAAAACTTAGTACAATGATCTTAATCTCCAAGCTGAACCATCATTCGTGACTGCGTGGAAAGGCACTTTGGCTGCGCTGCTCTACGCTGCTGTGCTGCGCGGCTCTGGTCTGCGCTGTTTTGCTCTAGCTGCGCAGCTCTACGCTGCTCTGGTCCGCGTTGCTCTGCTCTGGCATGTCGTCTCTGGTGACGCGGGCTCTTTAGGCATCTTCGACTGTGTTGGCACCTCTCGACTGCGCAGGCTCTTCGTATTCATTTATTATCCCGAGTCTTTAGTTAAAACCTGCGCTGGTTAGTTTATATAATAATAATAACAATAATCATAACAAGGTAAAATAGGCTTGGATTACTAAGCACAGCGCTGATGAGTATTCCAGTCCTCATCACGGCGTTAGACGATCGTTAACTTGCTGGGTTTAAATGTACCCTTTTTATTGACTCTGATGGTTTATTTGGGCCAACATCGAGAATGGGGAGGGTTACGCTCTAGGGGTGTCTTGTTTAGGGGGGCATTTGTACTTTAACCCTAAAGAAAATTCCACCACAGCTCGTCGGAGAGCAAAAATCAACCCCCATTTATACGCTTCGCCGCCGTCTCCGCCGCAGCTGGTCAAGTAAGATCACTCAAACATTCTTTCTTGCACAATTATTCCACACATAATAGATATGGGAGAATTTGATTGAAAGGGGACGAAATATACTAGGCAAGAATTCAAGAAATTGTTAAGCGGTTTCTGGGTTTCTTGATTTTGTGTGAAATGGTTCGGAGGGGAAGTGAAGTGAACCCAGCGACCGCTGGCCTCGACCGCTGCTCCATCTGCGCCGTAACCAGTTTTTTCTCAAATCCAATCCAATTTAACGGGCCCATCGATCGCTGGCTTCTTCGAGCCGCGGCCGCTGGAACCCAACCGGCGCTGAAATATGAAATCTTCCGAATTCTCGTGATCAAAGGTCGGATTTGTTCATGTGTATTTTTTGAATGAAATCAATGAAAATCAGTCCAATTTTAAAATCCATAGATTTTTAAATACCTCTAGATTTTCATCGATTTTTAAAAGTCTGAAACAATACCTCTGAATTTTTATAGACTTTTAAAAGTCTTGAACGAATACACCCAGATTTTAAAAGTCTAGAGAAATCTATTAAAATTCTGAACGAATAAACCCCCCTTAGATGATTTAAAATGAAATGAAATGGGCTAATACCATAATAGATGGAAGGAATGACCATAATGATGATTCCAAATAAAATGGTGATTCCTACAAAAAGAACATACCAAAGAATGGAATGAAATAAATGTACGAATCAACATTCCATTCCCACCTCCATTCCATTACATGGTATCAATACATTTGTGTCGCGGCGGTGGCGAGCGTACAGTGGTTAATTTAATTTTGGACCTAAAATTTGCCTCCATCCATCATTGGGCCGTTGGCTGTACCATACTTAGGCTAGAAATCTCCAGTAGGCCCAATCTGCAAAATCTCCCAGTGCCTATTGACGGCGACGTGTTTCGGAGAGCAGCGGCATTTTGCGGCGGCGGAGGATTATTAATGGCTGACGAAGCGGCGGAGCAGACGCGTCTTAGTTCGGAGTCTGCCGAAGACGGCGTGCCTCCTAGTTCGGAGTTCGTCGAAGACGGCGTCAGCAACTGGCCGACGGTTCAGTATGACGTCGCTCCATACAAAACCTACCATTTCTTCCAGCAGTTCAGAACTAACGAATCGAACCCTAACAATTTTCTCAAAGGCGTCAAATGGTAATTCTCCTTCCAAAACTTTGTATATTCGTCGAATTGGGATAAACCCTTGCTGTTTCGCACTTATCATTTCCTTGGGGCACTGTATGGTTTCTAATGGTAGGTCGCCGGACGGTTCGTGCTTCCTGACCTGTAATGAGGACAATACACTCCGAGTTTTCAGTTTGTAAGCCTATTGACTAATATCGTTGAATTCCTGGACATCTATATTTTCTGTTTGTCTTTGGAAAGCTACTGAGTTGTGTTCCTTTTCTTCTTTCTTCTTTGTTAGGCCTTATAATGACATTGGAGGTCCTGATGCTCCTACGTGCACGCCTGATTCTGGTAGTGTGATAATCTTGAACTTTAGAAATTTCTGACGTTATGCTGGTATTGTTTTAGAAGAATTTCAGTAACTTTTTGTTCTGTTTACTCCTAACCAGACTAACATCGGGAATAGCTGGTTCTTTTATGGGAAGTTATGATTTTCCTATTACGTAAATAATGTTGGTAGTCAAGTTTTAAGCCCGACCATTTTTTGATCGACAGGATTGTTGATTTATCTCTATGCAAAGCATTGCCTGATACAGACAGTCAAACGGCTTTAAACTAATAACTTTGGCCATGTAAAATCTTATAATTGAGAGGGTTTCTAATTTATGGTTTATGGAGAACGGATGTATCCTAAGTGCTGAGTCAGCGTAATGGGATTTCAAAATTATAGAGGCTGTTTATTTATTTATTTATTGTTTCTTGTAGAAGTTTTACTTGAGTTCAATTTCACAAATTTGTTGTACTTTTGGATATTTAATGATGGAGCTCACTTTCTCTTGCCTGCCCCTTCAGCCATCTTTCAATGCAAGGATTTTGTATTTCATGGGCAAACCTCCCTAATGCATTCAGCTTACTTGCAGATTCATACGAGCCAAATGTTGTTGTGAGTGAAGGAGAATCTGCATATGACTATTGCTGGTACCCATACATGTCTGCTTCAAGTACATCTTCATGACATGATTTTGTTGTTCCATTATATTATAGTTTTGAAAGTGTCATTTACTATATTGCCAGTTTGGTATTCCAGATCCAGATCTATGTGTATTCGCAACATCTACTCGGGACCATCCTATTCATCTCTGGGATGCAAATTCTGGACAGGTGTTATCTAGTGGTTATATATTCTTGCATATTCGTTTGTGTTCTTTATCAGAGTTTGTGAGCGCTCTATTTGTATGCTTCTTTGTGTAAGTTTGCGGGCGGGTAACAATTAACAAGTATTGTCGAATTGTAAATTTCAGCTACGCTGCACATATCGTGCCTATGATGCCATGGATGAAATTACTGCAGCCTTTTCAATTGGCTTTAACCCTGGTGGAAACAAGTAAGCACTAACTAAAAGGTGTAATGTGTAATACCAATTGAATCACTAGTAATGGCATTTGTATTGATATTCTACACTTGCCCTGCTTTTGTATTCATGCTGCAATTGTCTTTGTTTGTATTGTTTGTCTTCTTCAATATGATGTTTGATGCAGATTTTTGATACTTAGACATTAGCTAATTATTATGTTGCTAAATTTGTTGAAACTTCCATTTCCCTATAAGAAAATAGGATACATAGTATAAGCTTGATTTCCAAAATCTTCTTTGATAGTTTATTTTATTTTAAGTAATTGTTCACAAGTTATTTGGGTATTTTTTCTACAGAGTATCTTGTGATTAAGTAGATTATCATCTAGATTTATTGACGCGTGCTTGATAATTTCTGATCATGTCTGTTTTTTTCTTTGCCCCTGAATCCAGATCTGTCTTTTTTGGTTTTAAGTCTTTGCCTTATGATAGTCCTATGTCTTTCAGGAACTTCTGTTTTTCACACATGTAGCTATTTTGTATATTTGAAGATATTACTTTTGAAGATATTATATTATTCTGATCAGGATATTTGCTGGATACAATAAAGCTATCAGAATTTTTGAGGTTCATCGCCCAGGGAGAGATTTTGAACAACACTCGACTGTTTTAGGAAACAAAGAAGGCCAATCAGGTGATTTTATCTAATTTATAGATTAATGGGGCTTTGGAATGAATTCCACCAACTTTGGATTGACCCTAAATCTGTAAACTTTTAAATCATTATATAAGCTCAAGTATTTGATAAGTTATTTGTTGTGATCTATTTGTGTTCAATCGAGTAGTATCTATGTGGTGTTAATGCATTAATTTATTTGTTTTTAGTGGGATCTAATCTTCCCGAGCTTCTTTCTTCTTATGGTCAGGTATTATATCTTCTATTGCTTTTTCCCCCACTTCTTCTGGTATGCTGGCTGCGGGCTCCTACAACCAGACTACTGCTATATACAGAGAAGACAATATGGAACTGCTGTATGTGTTGCATGGCCAAGAAGGTGGGGTTACACAAGTAAGTTGGTAGAGTTGCCTTCTGTGGGTTCATGTTTTCTTGAGTTTCTAGAAGTGGTTAATCATTCAAAGAATGTATCTGCCAGGTTCAGTTTTCTAAGGATGGAAACTATTTGTACTCTGGGGGACGGAAGGTAGAGTCCAACTGCTCCTCTTTTGACAGCATACTAATGCAAAATTAGACGGGCCTTTCATGGATGTTCTTTCAAATATCTTGCAGGATCCTTATATTCTATGCTGGGATATTCGCAAAACTGTTGATATTGTCTACAAGTAGGTTTCTTGCTCCTCTCTAAAACCTCATATGGGAATTGGGCATTTGACTGCATAAAAAGCTAGCTATGTTCATTATCAATCTCATAAGTTCTCCTGTTGGACTAGTCTTGAATTATTTTTTCTTAGTTGCTTGCCAAATGCTAATTTCTCCTCTGCAATAGTTATATAAGAAGTGTGGGCCTTGTTAAAGCATTAGGATCCAATTGTTACTAACTTTTCTTCTGTATTTGGTAAGACTATATCGATCATCTGAAAGCACCAATCAGAGAATACAATTTGATATTGAGCCTCTTGGTCGATATCTTGGAACTGGTGGTCAGGTACCTTTTTAGCTACCAGTAATCTTTTCAGGCATTCAATTCAACAGCAGTTAAGTCTCTAATTTTGTCCAAACTCTCTTTTAAAGGATGGTCTGGTGCATATCTATGATCTTCAGACCGGGGAGTGGGTATCAAGCTTTCAAGCGGCACTAGGTTCACTCATCCTCCTCTTTATACCTGTCTGCTTGATCACAAACTTATATTTCATTTTTTGTATTAGTTAATAATATCTTCAATCTCTCTGCATCGTTCAGACACTGTAAACGGATTTGGTTTCCACCCATTTCTACCGATGGCAGCCACTTCATCAGGACACCGCCGATATATAGATCTTGATGACTCTGCAGAGGATAACAGTTTGAGTGGTAATATAGCTCTTGATGATTATGATTGATGCTAAAGTTGTAACAGTATCATCTTCTTTCTATAATCTACATTTTCCGACCATCATATTTCAATGTATTCGCTTCTTTTCACTGTTTTTACAACTAAATTAATATGAGTGACTTGTTATGTTTAGGTGATGAAAATTGTGTGTCGATATGGAGCTTTTATTCTTCTGGAGGCGGCGATGCAGTTGAAGGTGTTGGTGATGTTGCAAATTGATCTTTTATTGCTTGACCAATGGAAGCTTGTAGTTGCTTCATATAACTTTACAGTAACATATAAGGTTATTCTCGAATTTTTGTTTATTAATTGGGAAGAAAAAAAAAGATCTAGTAGTGTTTGCTGTTATTGCTTGATGATTTTTTAATTTAAAATCAGTCGCTTAACTTTTATGCATAACAATAGCAAAAGGATTAAATTTCAAACGAGAGTATTGTCTGCTATTTTGCAATTTCTTTATAAGATGAACTACTCTCTCTTCCATCTTATATTCTCTCATCTCTTTTCCTCCTTGTTTATGCAAACCTTGTCACCGAAATTTAACCAGTTTCCAGAAGTTACCAATTCATCTCCGTTAGATATGAGCAGAAATCCATTATTTTGAATAAGGAAGATTCCAGATCAGATTATAGCTATTTTCAAGATGAGGAGTGCTCTACCAAATTCTTTGACAAAAACTTGTTCGCCTTAGTAAATGAAAAAACAAAAACACCAAAATTTGGTATAAACCTGCGCTAGAATTCCTTCTCAGCGCTGCTTAATTTAATGTAATTTCCTTCAATTGTTATCGTGGTCTTAGTTTAAATTTTTTGGATGATGGTCTTATTACAAGTGAGAAACAGAAAGAAGACGACAACAAATATAATATATGTATCTAAGAATTTAATAACCAATTAATAGTATTTTCTACTAAATTTTGCGACATTTAGTGTATTGGTTATAGCTATTCTGAAGAAATTAGGAAATGCTACCAAATTCCGAGACAATAACTTGTTGAATTGTATATAGCCTTGTTAATCAGGAATAAAATAATATTATGAATATAATAAAATTAAATATTAGTATAAGTTTTTTTGTTAACTTGGTGGAATTCCTTAATAGACGCTGCATTATTTGGGGTACAGATTCAGATTAATTATGTTAATTACCATCTTCCCATTTTAGGCCAAATTATGTTAATTCTGCTATACTACTAATCTGGAATTTAGAAATTCAGGGTTCACAATTCAAACATACACAGTCAGATCACAATGAAATTACATAATGCTGATAAATCATACTACTACAGTAGAGACAACATAGGGAAATTGCAATAAAAAAAAGAAACACTACTAAATGTTATTGATCCATTTTGCTTGAAATCTATCTGGAAATTTTGTCTCTAGATAATCAAGATCCAGACAACTCACATCCCTTATCTTTGTTTTTTTCTATCATTTTCCTCAATTCTTCAAAAACAAAAACAAAAAAAAAAACTATATAAACTCCCTTGATTCATCACTATTATGCATTATCAAAATTGTTTGCCAAATCACAATGGCTCTTGTTCCATTCTCTCCCAACAAAAAAACGAAACCAATAAGTGACATGCCTGAAGATGTTATCGAGAAGATTTTCTCATTTCTTCCATTCAAAAAGCTGTGCAGCCTCTGTATTGTATCAAAAAGATTCAGAAATTCCTGGAAATTCTGCCGGGACCTCTCTTTCGACAGCGATGTAGCCAAGAATCTGTCTCGAGACGAATACAGAAACATGGTCGACAATTTCTTCAACAATCATTCAAGCATTTGCGCAGACAGACTGAAATTGCAGTACGACGCAAGTGATGAGGGCAACCTCATCAGTTTCTGGGTCGGCAAAGCCATCCGTCTCGGGATAAAGGAGCTGGAGCTCAACCTCACTCAAACGCACGAAAAGCTCTCACTCAACTACGATCTCGTAGATGTCGAAACCCTAAAGACATTGAAGCTGGTGAACTGCGAGCTCCACCTGCCGTTGAACTCCAACGGGCTGCGCCATTTGAGGGAGATGACGTTACAGAACGTGATGGCGCCGCCGATGGTGACGGACTCCATTTTCCGCAACTGCGTGTCGCTGAGGGTTTTGCGACTGGTGCGGTGCAGTTTGGTGTACAGTGTTAGGGCAATTGGTAAATTAGGGTTTGAGGTGTTGGTGGTGAAGGATTGTTGTGATGTGCATTCAATCGAGATAGACTCGCCTTGTCTTCGGAGATTTCACTACCACGGCAAAATCATGGAGTTGAGATTTGGGTGCGAGATGCAGTGTTTGAGCGATGTGGTTCTCGACGTTGCGCACCCTAGAGGATTTCACCGCCTTTCGCCTTCACATCGTCAAATGGTGGAACGCCTTGCGTTTGTCCAGATTTTTACAGTTACCACCATTTTTCTTGAGGTATTCTTCATTTCATTTCTCTACTAATTATACAAGCTCTTATTACTCCACTCGTCCTTCTAAGTTAAACGTGGGATCATGTTTTAAAAAAGAAAATTACTTATACTTTGAATAGATATTTTTTTTTTGATAAACTTACAGTATTAAATAAAGAAATTTAAAGATCGCGCCATAGGGGACTCGAACCCTAGACCTTTGGCCTTGGACATTTACACCTCAATGCTTGGCCAACACACACATACATACTTTTAATAGACATAAAAAATAACAAAAATATCATACTTTTCGTTAAAGGAGGGAGTATTAGTTACAATCTTTTGAGCAGATTGTGTATGTATATATATTTCTATTATTATTATTGTTGTTAATAAAGTATATTTAAATTAGGGCCAAATATTTATAGTTGAGATTCAGTTTACCAAATTGGGTGTCTCACTTTAATTTTTTAATTTTGTATACTTTAGTTTAATCTTGTACTTAACTAGAGTTTAGTTCATCTAATTAAACTATATAATTATTTTTCATCATTTAATTTTATTTTTATTAATTAATATTTCACTATTAGAGTTGATAAGTTCAAAGTTAGTGTATATAAATTTATTGAAATTCAATTTTTGAAGTAAAAATTAAGTGTAATTCATAATATTATATAAAAAAAAATTGAGTTATTGATGCATAAATACATCAAATTTGGACCAGTTTTGATTTTTAACATGAACTTTAAAAAGTGTCAAAAAAATACATCAACTTATTGATTGTAGTAATTTTAACACGAATTTTATTTAGGGCCAAATTAAAGCTTACTTGGCATGCCAGAATGCTCTTCTGAACAAATTGAATTATACTCCCTCCGTCCACCAATTAAAGGCCTATATGAAAAAACACGGGTTTTAAGAAAAAAATGTATTTTTATTAGTTTAGTGGAGAAATGGTCCCACTTTTTAAGAAAAAGTGTATTTTTATTAGTTGAGTGGAGAAAGGATCCCACTTTTTTGTAAAGAATCTTTGACTTTTTTGATTAAATAATGAATAAAAACTTACTAAAAATAGGTAGGCCTTGTTTTTGTGGACGGACCAAAAAGGCAAGTAGGCCTTGAATTGGTGGACGGAGGGAGTAGTATTTTTAACACAAATTTGAATTGTCGGATTATATTAAATTGTAAGACATTTATTTTGGCTCGTCTCGAATTGCATCTATGAAAGTAAATAGAATTCATGTTAAAATTATTACAATCTCTCTAAAAAAAAGTTAAAATTATTACAATCAATAAGTTGATATATTTTTTGAGACTTATTAAAGTTCATGTTAAAAATCAAAATTGGTCTAAAATTGGTGTATTTATGCGCCAAAAATTAATTTTATAAAAATATTATTGTAATAATAAATATAATAGTGGAATGAGGTGGTCTCCTGTACACTCGGGTGTTAAATGATATTAACACTAGATGACACTAACATTATTTTGTCTTACAAATGACACTTTCATATTATGTAAATAACACTATCTCAAAATGACACTAACACTAAATGACACTATCATGCGGGTGTACAGGAGATTTTGTGTAGTGGAATTCTGCGGCAAAAAAGCGAATAGTGGGACATTGGATCCTATCTAGAATATTTGAGGTCACATCTAATATAAAATTAATTTCATAATTTATTGAGCGATGACGAATATAAGGAGTACGGTCAGATGTAAACGAATATAAGGAGTATGGACAGATGTAGATGTTTTGTGTTACCAAGTTACCACAAAGAAAAAAATTACGTGGAAACAAACGGTGGTTTTGTAGTGATATAATTTTCCTTTTATTTTTAATTTTTGTTTGTTTTCAGGGACTGTGTGCTAGATTTGAGAAGAATGAATACAAGAAAATGGAATTCTTGCTACGAAGGTTAAAGGAATTTCACTTGGTTGTAGCACCGGAGAGTTTCTTGAATCCTTCGGATGTCGCTATTTTCATCAAGAAATGCCCATCAATTGAGAAACTTTTCATTGATGTATGTTTACAATTAATTTTAATTTTTTCCTTTTTATTTCTTAAAGAGATGATAATTTTTCACTGATCTCTTTTGTTTTTGGCAGCTTGGACGAGATGCCTTTGCTACTAGCCTTTATTGGGACAATTATGGAAAGAGTTATGTAACTGCATGCCAGGCTACATTCCCATTCTTGAAATATGTGAAAATAAAAGGGTTTACAATGAGGGAGCTGCCAATGCATATGGCAAGATTTTTCCTTAAAAATGCTATAAATTTGAATCGTTTAATTCTTGTGAAAGCCAGAATTCATTATTTTTCTACAAACTATAGCCCAGAAAACCTGCGTTGGGGGATAATATCAAATGCAAAAATCGAAATGTATAACTATCGTGCAGATAAGAATACAATAATGCCTCAACATTTGAGAGGTGTCTGATGTATTACTGATAATCCTTACCTGTTTTCTGTTTTTTCCATTTTCTGTGCAAATTTTGTTATTTTCAAAATCAAATTATACAATGTCTAGTATATTTTTTAGAATATAAGCGACTCGATTAGCTTCACGTCAAACCATTTTTCTATGTCGTTGTTTCAATGACTTCTGTCGAGTTTGATATATACATACTTCTTTGCATTTTTTTTATTTGTTTTACAATAAAGTAGATAGAAAGTTTGGTCATTCGGAAAGCAAGAAGCACCATTTTAATGTAACCAGCGCAGAGGTTATAACATTGAATGGCATAATCGAAGTCTATATATAATTATATTTATCGAGGTTATAACATTTGCACAATATTGAGGAATGTTGTGCTTTTTCTTTTGGTCTTTTAGTTCCCCTTTTTCAGTATAGATTTTTATGTTGTTTATTTACCAGGTTGTGTTAATGGTCACTACCTACTTGAAATGATGATTATTATATATGGAAAACGCTAATTTATTAAGATATATAGGTTTTATATATATATAGTTGTTTATTCATTATCTAATGATAAACGTGTAGCTACTAGCTAGTGGTTTATAAAAATGTCTTTGTTGATATACACAACTTTCAGAAAAATCATTACCTATATAGCGTGAAATATTTATTTACCGTAGATGATTTTGGTTTAAACCGATTCCTCTAAATTTTGAAGACTATATATACGTGTTCGTTGAGATCTTCCAAAGGGTTCTTGAACATTCCATTGAAAAAAGGTTCAGTGAAGTCATACTACTAGAACACGTGTTTAATAAGAGAAATAGAAAATGTACATCTCGAAAAAAATATATGAAAAAAATCATGGGTTTGGCATACCTTAATTTACGCAGCCTCACAACGTGTCCAACTCCCAACCTCAGCTTGTTTAATTTAAATGAGTATCGACAATTAGCAATATGAATAAGAATTCAAATTATGAGGGGCTTTCTATTTACATAAGCAATGCCGAGAAATTGTTCGTCGTAACAATATAAATAAATAACTAAATTTCATTACAAATATATAAATTTAGAGAGCAGTTCAAATAAAATTTTCCTATACTTTAGTAACTATAATCAATTTGCATAATAGATCTTTATATGATCTATATGTTTAAAAAATTATTGTAATATATAAAAAATATTATCATATAAAAGTATTATAAATATTTTTGACTTGGGAGAACAAAATCTCGTTGTTTACATACAGGAGTTTGCACTTATATATATAAAGAAATATTCTCGCAAAAAAAGCATTACTACTATATAGTACATTTAAAAGAACCTTTAAAACACAATTTGCATTCAACATAGACTAACTTTTTTTTTTCATCTAATTGTGGAAGTTAATACTTCATTCGTATTTGAAAGGTTAAATTGGTTTGAATTCTAAAGAAGAAAAAAAAGTTTAGTAACGAAAAGGAATGCCGTCCGTCAATTGAGCCAATTAATAAATAAATTAATCGGATCCAACAAAAGGAAACATTGAACGACTTATTTGAACTTCTTGGCGCCAATGAAAGAGAAAGTGCTTTGCTGGGCCTCTAATATTATGGTCCACTTATTTTTATCACTATCTTAAAAAAAAAACAGTTTAATAAACGTTTGAAATTATCATACTTGGTATTGTGAATATTTTATTGCTATCATTAGAGTATGTCATCCTTAGTTAAACAAGATGACGATTAATATTTAGTCAAAATGGCCATTAATTAAACAAAATAAAAATAAATTACTCTTGACCAGCTTTAAATTGGGTCATGAATCATGATATAGCCCACTAAGCACACAATCCTAGTGGCAGCGTTGACATGTTTGACTCACCTACCCCATTTTATGCCTATTGTTGGTCAATCTACTTAAACGAAAAATTTGTGGAAGAAATTGAATATTTAATTAGGAATTTTGATGATATAAGATCTTTTTATTGATATTTTTTTGGATGCATGACCGTTACGTTTTCTAGCATAATCCTTTCGTTTTTGTTTGAGTCAATTACATTTCTAACATTTTATTTCGTATAAGTTTGATGACTTTGATCTGATGTGCAGAAAAAATTAATTCCTGAGTATCAACAAAAATATAAGAGGAAACATTAATTTGCAATAGAACACTCTATTGAATAATTTTTTAAAATTATGATAATCCTCAAACTGTTTGCTGTCGATATTCGTTAAATCCTCCCAACTGTAATAACAAATAAAGGGCTATATTATACTCTTTCCATCCCATTTTGATAGACTAATAGTCCTCTATTGTTTTTGGGATTTCCCAAACTATATATAGTCAACTTTTTAAATTTAAATTACATTACTTTTTACTAAAAAATCTTATTTAATTAGTGTTTGCGAAAATAATATATGTAAGACAATAAATAAGGATAAAGTAAAATAATTACATTTCTAAAAACTATCTATTAATTGTATTTTCTTAATAAACAAAACTATGGTGCGTCGCTCCCTTAGAACTAAATCTTGATATATGTAAAAATGTAATATAAATTACTATAGTGAAATGGAGAAAATATATAGTTAAGTAATCACACATGTGTGAGAGACTAATTAGACCTTACACAACATGTAATACTATACATTCGCACACAATATAATAGTCAAGGACAGGTGCTTCATCAGCCACACAAAAAAAGGGGGACAGGTGCTTCATACTTGTTTGGTAAACAATATAAATAGACTATGTGATTTAATAACACGTATGGATAGAGTTGATTATGTGTCCACGTTCTAATTATTTTCATATTTGTCGGTTTGTCTGGTTTGAGGAAAATACTATTTCACATAACAAAATGATAAACATATACATATAGAAATAAAAATTTTAAAAACATTTTCTGGAATGGAAGACGATACAATGGCGGTGCCATTCTCATGACATTGGGTTGGCTGACAGTTCAAAGTCACACAAATAAGTGTGTTTTATACTCCCTCCATCCTTTACATAAATTTTTAGGATGGAGAAGTGCGAGTTTTAAGATTAAGTTGTTGAATATATTGAAAATGATGAAAAATATGAAAATAGTACTCCATCCGTCCCAACGAAAGCATTGCGTATTTTTTTTTTAACCGTTCCAACGAAAGTGGTGCATTTCCTCTTTTGGTAATAATTTTACACTACAAACAATGTGGCCTCACATACATTTACACATTTTTACATTACAATCTTATTCTCCTTAAATCTCGTGCCAAAAAAAAGCGCACCGTTTTCGTTGAGACGGAGGGAGTAATATATAAAATATTATTAATAATGGGGTAGTGTCCCAAAATGGATAGAAAGCTATTTGGGGAATGACCCAAAATGAAAAAGCAGGAAATTATTTGGAAATGAAAGGAGTAAATATTTTGTAATTTTTATTTTTTAATTTTTGTCATTTGTACATAACTTTGATAATAAAGTCACCAATGAGGATAATGTTACAGGATTCATTGAAAATTATTGTACTATGCAATAGTTGCAGAATAATTGTATGAAGGATTAGTGGAAAAGTTCGTAAAGAATATATGAAAAAAAACCTATATGCTTAAAGTACCATATAACATATTTTAAATAATTCTTTAGTATTAAATACGAGTTGGCATTTCTAATTTCTAATATAATAAAGTATTAAATATGAAATTATAATATTAGTTGTCGACATATATTTGGTATACTGATACAATGACGTAAAAAGAATGATTTTATTAATATATTTGCATTATATGTTTGACACAAAAGGGAGAATATTCCATACAATATATTGCTAATATCTAGCTGACATGATACATTTACAAGTAATTAATGAAGAAATTTTAACAATATACAATGTTCTGAGTGGATTTGGTTACGAAAAATAGTCTGTAATAGTATAACTTTTCAATTAAGCAATTGCTTTTTAATGGGAGAATAATACTACTGCAATATTCTTTTTAAATCGTATGTCTAGCTAGCTTTACACCTGATGCTGAGGGTATGGCGAGGAACAGAACAGCCCATAGCTGCTGGTGGCCCAAATCGTAATTTCACTTTCCTGAAATCATTAACCAAAGCGTGTGGATGGAAATTGGAAACTGTAACTAGCCGTCACACGGTTCATTTGAGCCACCAAATTAGAATACTGGTCAACCCACCAATCGCGAACGTTCCCGAGTCCACGTGTCAACATCGGGTTGCACTATGTCTTTGAAAGCGCACAGTCCCAGTAATTATAGCAAAATCCAACACAACACAACACAACACGTCTTCTTCAAACCTATCGCCAGCCGACTAAGACCGACCATTCTCTGCCACATCACCAGAACCACCCCATGTTGCTCATCCAGCCTATCGAGAACCACCACGTGTCCCAGCCCAACGGCTAGTTTTCCTGCTTGCTATATACACTGGAGTCGTCGGAACCTCGAGTACTTTCTAGTAAAACCATAAAACTCAGATATTTATAACCGCTTTTGAGAGAGGATTTCTGTAATCGACCTATTTTGGGGTGAAAAAAAACTAGACATTTTGTAAAGTGGGCGTCATACTCGCAGATTGTGTGAAGATTATATATATATAGAAGATAGTTGGAAGACGGTTTTTGTTTCCTTGTTCAGTAAGCCGTTACGTCAATCTCCATTTACTGTCTATTAAGTTTGGGTTCTACTTGTACAAGCATATATTCGTCTCCATAGTTGAGTAGATTTGAGGCTCAAAGTTGAGATTTTCTATCGGTATTCATTTGCTGGGTTACTTGGTAGTAGGTTAATTGGTGGGATTCTGGTAAGGCTAAGTGTTAGGAATCAGATCTTGGAGTGTAGATTCGTGGAAAATGGCGTTTGGGGATTCGGATGAAGGGTACGGAATGGGGCTGGTGAGGAGCACTTCATTTGGGAGGAAAAGGGTTTTTTTGTCGAGTCACGGTATGGAATTTGGGGATGATGATGATTGTGTCAGTCTGAAGAGACGGTGCCCTCAAGATTCCATATTTTGGGGAGAGAAATCTGCGCTCGAGGACTTGCCTCAAGAAATACTGGTTAGTATTCGATTTTCTCTGTTTTGTAACTGTTGGTCAAATTTGATTAAGCTGTTTTGCTAAATGAGATTGCTCTGCAGATTAGGATACTGTGTGGTGTGGAGCATGACGATTTGAAAAGGCTGTTTTTTGTGTCTAAGGCGATTAGAGAAGCGGTAAGTTTTCCCATTGCTGCAAACAGTTGATATGGTATGTTTCAAGATTTATGATGTGGAGTTGCTAATTAGTGTAATTTTTGCTTGAAACAGAGTGTAATAGCGAAACAATCCCATTTTGCGTACAGCACGCCGAGGAAGACGGTGGGATTTAAGAGTTTGGATGAATTGATGGAGATGGAAGCCCCAAATGCTCCAAAACAGTCGAGGGCTCCACGGCAGAGATTGAGTGTGAAGAATCTGGCCGACATTTCAGTCGCCCTCTTCGCTGATGGAGATCTATTTTCCGAGAATTGAAGAGTCATTTTTATTTTTTTGTAGAGGAGCAATTGTTGGTTGCTGTTTGGATGATCTGATTGGATTCTGTCTTCAACTCTTTCCATTGAAGAATTGGGGCGGCTTGTCTCTACTTTGTATGTACATGTGTGGATCTCATGGTGTAGATACGACATATAGGCGGTGTATATGTTGTAATTTATTCAACAGACTTAATAAGAATGAGAAGTGCTCATCGAGTTATGTAAATGGCCTTTTGCTTATATTATTCCTTTGGATTTACTACAATTTCACAGATTTTCTTTTTTCTAGTTTCCAGAATTGTTTGTGGAAAACAGCAAGTGTAGGCTGGCGATTTCTCTTGAGAATTCTGTTTCATTTCATCGATAGATGTAACTCTGAGCATTTCATCGATTTTTAAGATAAATATTTCTGCCAAAATAGATGGGCAAATTGTTTGTGTATTTTAATCTCGTGGGCTGATGGAATCCGAGTTAGAAGAAAAGTGTTCTTTTTTGGGTATCCTAGGAAGGAAATGAATTTTTATTGAGATCACGTTCTCTGAGCTTGAAAACGCCATTAATGTGTTGTGGGAAAACATGGTACTTGTGGCTTTGAAGGCGGCTGTGATTGAGGTCTCAATTACACACCAATAATTTATTATTTAAAATAAGTTTTCCCGCTTTAACCTGAGCATAAAGCATATTGCGTTCTTCTAGAATGTTGTCGCCTCGGATTCTTGTTCTTCAACACTTTTGGGCCCAATCGGTGGGCTCTTGACGCGCTTTGGCCCAATATTGGGCTCAGTGCCCCAAAACCATCAACTTTTCTCTGCCAATAAATATTCAACCTAAATCAAATGAAATTACCACAATAACAAGGTTGAGAACTTGAGAGTTGAAAGTTATGTTAAAAGGGCTGACGGTGGACATCATTGTGGCGGGTCAAGAATAGCCCACCTAGTTTAGGTGGACCAGCCTGCCTCAGCAATATTACAAGTATAATAACAATAACAATACTTTTAATAATATCTACAAGACTACAACTTGGACCAACATATGCTTTAGCCTTCAGGAATCTTTTCTGTACTTCCAATTGTTATACAATATTCAAATTGTTAAAACCAAACATTATTTATTCACAACTAGATGTTTGTGCTTTTGCCCATATGAATTGATTTTCTGCCCTTGAAACTTTATGTTTTCTTTCCCTTTCTCTTTACCTTTCTTTATGCATGTCTAGCTCGATTGCACATTTTAGTGACATTGTGTTTATGAATTTGAAGGCGTAGTTCAAGATATGAGCTTCACCATCAACTACTCATCTCTCTTCAACAGTGCCATTTGAGACTACATTTATATTTAATTATTTTTAAGAAACAATATCATGATAATGTAAATTATAGAATGTATATGTATCGAGTCATTTTGTAGCATGCAGCAACGACATATATGATTTATTGTTATTGTCATACGATTTTTTTTTTTTTTTTTGAAAAGGTTATTGTCATACAATTAATTATGGTATTGCTGATAAAGTCTGTAAATGAACAGAGCTACTCGCAAGCTATTCGAAATTCGGCTCGAAAAAAGTTCGTTCGGAGCTCGAGCCTGACAGTGCTCGGCTCGTTGAGCTCGCAAGAATGTTCAAATTCGATTGTTCACGAACATATTTGCGAGTTTGTTCACGAACCTTCAGTCGAGCCTTCAATCGAGTTAGTGCACGAGCCTTAAACGAGTCGAACTCGAGCTCGAGTAACACATTTATTAAGAAACTTTTTCTAAATTTATAGCGAATTCGAGCTTGAACATCATATATACTAATATCTAACGAGTCGAGCTCGAACTCAAGCTCGAATTGGACATTATCGAGCATCACCCGAGCCGAGCTCAAGCTTGGTAAGTGGATGACGAGCCGAACTCGATCAACAAGATAAAAACTTGAATCGAGCTCGAGCCGAGCTCGAACACCCGAATATTTAAACGAGCCGAGCTCGAGCCTGCTAGTATTCGACTCGTTTATAGCCCTATGAGAAAGTGAGGAGAAGAAGGTGAGTGATGGTTAGTGCTTGGTGTCAAAGTAAATTTGATGACTAAGTCCGTCAACCACTTCTTTTATCTTTAAGCTTTTGACTAAGTCTTTCTTTTCCGTTTGAATATGCAGCATTAAAATTTATAACTATTATTACAATATGGGCGCGCTCCAGTGAGATCCCTTATTTTTCGTGTAACATGAGGACAATGAATAAAATATATAATAGTAATGAACAAGACGTATATACTGATGAAAAATAAAATTTAAAAAATTGGTAATGAATAAGACATATATACTGATGAAAAAGGTAGTATATACTGATGAACAATGCAATATATACTGATGAATAACAAAATTTAAAATATTCTGCTCCCTCCAGGATTCGAACACTGCAAAAAAAAATCTCCCTCCAGATACAATATCAACCATAGGATTGATAAAATAAGCGCACCGGATCATGCCCTAGATCTCACTAAAATTAGGGGGTCTCATTGGAGCGGCCCCCTATTACAATATATCATAGACTATATCTAATTATCTAAATAAATAAAGAAGACAAGATATAATTTAGTGTCAAAATTTACACTATTAGTTAAAATTTGTATTAATCCAAGATAAAAACTCAAAATGAAATAAAATAAATTATCAATACAATAAATCAAATTAATAGCTCAAAAATATAAAACCCACATGAAATAAAATTAACAGTCCAAAACATATATTCCATATCCAAAAATATACAATAATAGAAATAAAAATACAACAATTAATTTAAAGCCCAAAATAATTAAGTCCAACAATTAATTTAAAGCCCAAAACTATAAAATACAAATAATTAAAAAAAATCCGGAAGCCAGGCTTTCCACAAATGGAGGTTTGGGCGTAGAAGGAAGGATCGAACTGTATCCGAAAAACAGTCAGAACGCCTCGCCGCTTTCTTCTTTACTCTCATTTCTCAGAACCGCCACGCCAAAGCTTCTTCTTCACTGATATCTCCTCCAAGGATTCTTCTTCCTCATTACGGTATTTCTCTTCTCTATTTTTTCCAAAATACACAGAGATTTGGGACTTGAATGCAATATTTCAGAAATTGAAAAAGCTGTTTGCGTTTGGAACAGTAGAAACGCAAATACGCGAATCTACTGTTGAAAACCTGACGAAAAAGGCAAAAATCGGATGCGATTTGCAGTACCAATGGAGCAAATTGCTTACTGCATTTTGAGATTTGCAGTACCGCGGATGAGCTAATCAGACTAATTGTGTATTTATTGATTTTGTTCATAATTTGTAGCTCTGCTATTGAGGCTCCAGATAGATAGAGCCGTCTCTGCTTACTTAATAGTGAGGCATCACCGAAGGTCCTCCTCTACTCATAAGCTGTGATAGAGATTCGAATGCTTGTGATTCGTAAATTCTCTGCCCTCATCCCTGGCACGAGCGCATCGACTTGTATTCGTACCTTGACCAGCGGAACCAGTTTATTTTGTAACAGTGATGGTGGTACAGGTAGTAGAGGCTTGCCCAACGATGACTACTTTGCTACGATTCACCACATATCCAACATTGTGCGACGTGATATATACATGGAGCGCACACTCAACAAGATGCACATATCAAAGATTGTAAACTCAGAGCTAGTTTATCGGGTCTTCCGCAGCTGCTGCAACTGCGGGGTTGAATCTTTTCGCTTCTTCAATTGGGCAAGGACAAATCACCCAAATTATGAGCCTACCACACTTGAGTTTGAAGAGCTCCTCAAAATCTTAGCTCGGAACCGCCATTGGGAGACCATGTGGAAGGTAGCAGAAACTATGAAAGCACAGAGCTTTGCTATATCTCCATCGGTTGTCTCTTTCATTATTGAGCAATATGGTAAGCATGGTCTCATTGATCAAGCTGTCGGCCTATTTAATGGGCTAAAAAACTTCAATTGTCCGCAGACAACTGAGGTATACAATTCCTTGCTCTTTGCCCTATGTGAGGTTAAGAACTTCCAGGGGGCTTATGCTTTGATAAGGAGAATGATTAGAAAAGGGACCATTCCTGATAAGAGGACCTATTCAGTTCTTGTTAATGCTTGGTGCTATGCGGGGAAGATGAGAGAGGCACAAGATTTCTTGGAGGAGATGAGTAAAAAGGGATTCAATCCTCCTGTACGCGGCCGGGATTTGCTGGTAGATGGATTATTGAATGCAGGGTATCTGGAATCAGCTTTGGGGTTGGTCAGGAAAATGACCAAGGAAGGGTTTGTGCCAGATGTAGGCACGTTCAATTCTTTGGCGGAAGCTCTATGTAATTCTGGGCAGATTGACTTCTGCGTTGATCTTTTTCATGATGTTTGTGGATTGGGGTTTTGTCCCGACACAAGCACGTATAAGATTATGATAATTGTGACCTC
Source organism: Salvia miltiorrhiza (assembly GCF_028751815.1). NCBI lineage: Eukaryota > Viridiplantae > Streptophyta > Magnoliopsida > Lamiales > Lamiaceae > Salvia > Salvia miltiorrhiza. The sequence goes on from NC_080391.1 coordinate 7,654,248, forward strand.
AAAAATTGGAAAAGTTGATGAGGCTTTCAGAATACTTCACAGGTCCATCGAGGATGGTCATCGTCCATTTCCGAGTTTGTATGCTCCAATTCTGAAAGCTCTTTGCCGAAGGGGACAATTTGATGATGCATTCAGTTTTTTTGCTGATATGAAGGTGAAAGGGCATCCTCCAAACCGTCCTGTGTATACTATGCTGATAAAGATGTGTGGACGCGCTGGTAGATATGTAGAGGCTGCCAATTATTTGGTGGAGATGACTGAGTTAAATTTGCTACCTATGTCACAAAGCTTTGATATGGTTTCTGATGGCTTAAAGAACTGTGGGAAACATGATTTAGCCAAAAGAATAGAACAGTTGGAGATATCTGTCCGGGGTCTTTGATTTATTAACTCTTTATTCAGCAATATAAAATTTGTTTGTTATGCCAAGAAGGTGATCCTCAATATGCTTCTTGTTGTATACTTGTCCATCTTCACTATTTGAGAATACTATATGTCAATGCGTATTCCATTTGAAGTAGCAGAATGTGAGTTTGCCACAATATTTTTCCAAGATGTGCCTAATAGCTTCTTCATTCTTGGTTGGTAACTTGGAGGTGGTGGATGATCATTTCAATTTAGCCATGGCATTTGTGAGCTCAATTTTGAACTTATCTTGAATCCCTGAGTCTTCTTTTGTTTTTGTGACTTGATGACCTTGTATATGGTCTAATGCTACATTTGATTTGGCGTCTTCAGCAGTTTTCTATTTTCTTTGGAGGTGGGAACATATGATTAAGTATTTGAATGATTACGTGATCAAACAACTCAAAATTGTCCAATCTATTAAAGTATGTGGTTAGCTTATACTCCATCCGTCCACCAAAAATATGCCACTTTACTTTCGGCACGGGTTTTAATAAAATGTGAGTGAAGTTGGTAGTGGAGTAAGGGTCCCACTTTAAATGTGAGTGGAATGGTGTGAACCCTACTACTAAAAATGGGGAAGAGTCTATGCTACACCCATGCGTACTACGCCTCCTCCTTGAGATTCATACACGTGTCTTTCTCTTTGATACCACCTTTTCCCAAAACCACTTTTCCCGTTTCGTTGTTTTGCTATGCATGGGTTCTAGAACAAACATATTTGCTAACCTCTAATATTTAGACACGTATTAGTTTCTTGGTTTTGTAAATGCCTTTAGTTCATCTGCCTTTTATTCCGTTTTCTCATTACCTTTAAGCTTGTGTCTGTGTTGTATTATTTGCTCTCATGGAAGGGTCGCGCATTCCCGGTAATTTTTTTTAACGGCACTTTAATAACCAAAGAATTTATGATATTGTTTTCGCACGAAACTTTAGTTTCCATATTTCCGTAATTGTAGACGTTTAATTTGAGGTTTGTGGTATTGAATTTTTGGATTCTTTCTTTTTGAAAAGTATTTGATAATCGTCACATTTAATGCAAATCTTGACGTGGGTTTTTTTTTCACTTCATTAATTATTATTATTTATTATTATTATTATTTAAGTTTTCCACTTCATTAATTATTATTAAATTGTGGGTTTTTTTTTCTATGTTTTAGAAGATGTATGATGTGGAATTTACTTTAATAGTAATTGATGAAGTGGAATATATTTAACGGAAAAAATTAATTGATCAAATGAATCTGTTAAAAAAGGATCTAATAATAGTATAATATAAAGGCATACGGATCAAATAAAACAAAAGGACTCGATGAAATAAAAAATCAAAGTATGAGGACTTTACAATGTGTTTTGCCTTAAAGTTTTAAAGAAGTATGATTTTTTTAACTGTCAATTTTTTTTAATTATTTTTATCATGAATTTTAATATAATAGGAATGTTGAAATATTTTTATAAAAAAAATATTGTAATATAAAGATGTTATATAGATTATAATAAATGATGCCTAATTTGTTAGCAAATATTTGTCCCGACGGTATTTTTAATGTTTTCGACGGTATTCTCAACTTACTCGGCGGTATTCTCATTTTTCTCGACGGTATTCTCAACTTACTCGGCGGTATTCACAATTTTCTCGACGGTATTCTCAACTTGCTCGGCGGTATTCTCATTTTTTGTCGACGGTATTCTCAACTTACTCGGCGGTATTCTCATTTTTCTCGACGGTATTCTAAACTTACTCGGCGGTATTCACATTTTTCTCGACGGTATTCTCAACTTACTCGGCGGTATTCTCATTTTTCTCGACGGTATTCTCAACTTACTCGGCGGTATTCTCATTTTTCTCGACGGTATTCTCAACTTATTCGGCGGTATTCACATTTTTCTCGACGGTATTCTCATTTTTTACCCACACATAATAATGTGTGGCAGTTTAGCCACACATAATTTCAAAATGTGTAGGTAATTCACACAAAAAAAATTCATTAATTATTGACATTTAAAATGTGTGGCAAAAACATTTTCGTGATATTTATTATTTTACGGTTATTTTTAATTTTTATTTATGTGTAATAAAATTTATCTTTGAATTTGTTGTGCCAACGTGGCAAACTAATTAATATTATTAACCACACATAATTATAAATTATTTATGTGTGGGTAATGAATTTTTATCATTATTTATTCTTGACATGTAAGAAACGTGGGGAAATATTTTTAGCCACATTTCTATTTTCACTTTAATTAATTATATATACAAATCTTAATTGATGTTTTACCCACATATAATTACCCACACATATTTTGGAAAATGTGTAGGTGAATCAATTAGAAACTTTTAATTATTTATTGACATTTAAAATGTGTAGTAGAAAATTATTTGTAACATTTGTATGGTGGTAATTTTTTTAAGTTTTATTTTATTTAATGAAGTTGATTTTTATATTTGGTGTGACAATCTATTAATTTTTGTTAACCACAAATACTTATCAATTGCATATGTGCGGATAATAATTTTTTATATTTATATTTATTAGTATTATTATTAATCCCTTTATTATTATTATTATTATTATTATTATTATTATTATTATTATTATTATTATTATTATTATTATTATTATTATAACTCAATTGGCGTGAAAAGTGAAAACAATACTATTAATTGTTTCAATTACGTAAAAGGTGAAATATTGAAGAATTAATTTGGAAGAATAATGTTATCATTTTTTTTTTAACTTTTGGATAATGAATTTCGGTAGTTGGCATGATTATCATGAATAATTGAGATAACCGAAAATTACTATATATCAGCTAAATGAAAGCATTTATGAACTCAAATTTGTATTTCTTTTACTCTACTTCTTGCGGTTAATACTCCCACTACTCCACTTCACATCCCCACCAAAACGTCCTCTATGGCTTCCACTACTAATCTCTTTGAATTTCACGCCAGGATCCCATCTCCACTTCCACCTTTTGCAGCTAGGGATCGAAAGCCGCCCGCCGCTGAGCACCCTAGCGTCGCCCACCGCTCTGTACCCTAGCGCCACCGCACGCCACGAATTCCTGCGGATCGATATTATATTACTAGTATATTACTTTGTTCTCCCATATATTACTTTGTTGATTTTCTCAAAATTGTGTTAGGATTTGTGTAGAATGATGATTGTTGATCCTCTCTTCCTATTCTTTTCGCTTATCAGGTATGGAATTTCAGTTCATGTGACATTTGCGAGAGTTCTAGAAATTATATTTATTAATATGATTTTTCATTCAATAGCATTTGCAATTGAGGGCCAACTCAAATATAAAGGCAAATGGTTTTATCACTACGAGATTTGACAAGAAAATTGAACGTAAGTTTAATTTCTTTCCGGTTTAACTGGCACAATTTTATTTTATTAATTTTGGGTTTGTGTATATAGAATAATATTGTATTTTTATTATCTTAACAGGAATAGCTGAACCAGATGTCAAGATGCAGTTAACCAATGCGTTGGATTACTTTTCGTCAACAAAGCTTTGTAGAAATTAGTAGTGTTTGATCAATTGTGTACCGTTATTATGTAATTTTTTTTGTTATTGTGACATAAATAATGTGTTACTTTGATATTATTGATAAAGTAAAAGTTTGTATATTATCATGTTATATTTTAATGTGTTGTATATACTATATTTAATTTAAGAATTTTTACCTCATTAGGATTATATTAGATTAATTAATATATATATAAATATATAATTTATATTTATATATATGAAATACAAATTAAATTTAAAAAAATTTGAAAGTTTTAGCCACACATAAGTTAGGTATTTACCCACACATACAAATTGCCACGTGTACAATGCCACATCAGCATCTGCGTAATTTCCACATCATCATTGTATTATGATAAAAATATATTTATCTACACATAGGAGACACTTATATGTGTCGGTAGTATTATTAGATTTATCCACACAAAAATATATGTGTGGGTAAAAACCTTTCTCTACACTTTTATAGTGACACATGTTGACATTTGCATTATGTGTAAGTAAATATTTATACCCACACATAACCTTACTTTTAACCACATTTATGTGTGTGGCTGAAAATCCGAATTCTTCACATTTTTCTCGACGGTATTCTCAACTTACTCGGCGGTATTCTCATTTTTCTCGACGGTATTCTCAACTTACTCGGCGGTATTCACATTTTTCTCGACGGTATTCTCATTTTTCTCGGCGGTATTCTCATTTTTCTCGACGGTATTCTCAACTTACTCGGCGGTATTCACATTTTTCTCGACGGTATTCTCATTTTTCCCGACGGTATTCTCAACTTACTCGGCGGTATTTTAAATTACCCGGGGGTATTCTCAATTTCCCGGCGGTATTCTCAAATTCCACTTCAATATCCAATTGCACAGGCAAATGGGGTAACCACTACCAAAAAAAATAATAATACAAGCACAACATACGAGCAGATCACCGAAACCAAGAACGACCTAATTGTTGGCGTCTGGAGATCTTTCGCGTTCACTCCTTCGAGAAATCGATGGCGTTTTGAAAATATCTAACAGTACATTTTCGAGGCCCTCAGTCGTCAATCCCTTCAAAAAAAAATTAATAAAAATTGTGTATGATTATTAGTAGGCTTGCCCAAAAAAAAAAAAATTACTACCTGCATCACATACTCCATATGTCTGGGATCATAATTGTAAGCCGATGGATTTTGAAGAGAAAAACGTGGCAGATTCTGATGAGAAGTAGATGTGTTGCCATACTCATGCACAGAATGTCGATGTGCCATGGACATTGTCGCTTCAGCATGATGTGACGCATCATCGGCCACTGGACCACCATCGTCGAGTTGGACATCATCACAATCTCTAGTCTCTGGTGCAGGCGTGCGACGAGGGGCAGGAGAATGTACACCCTTACGATGTACAACACTACAACTGAAAAACCCCTTCAAATCATCCAAAAAACCCTTCAATGTCCTCTTCATTCGACTCTCCATATCCTCGTTATGCCTTCTCATTCGAATCTCCTGTTCTTCTGCCATCCTTATCAGTCTGATGTCCTGCTCTTCAGCCATCCTTCTCATTCTTATCTCCTGCTCCTCTGACATCCTTCTAATTCGAAGATCATGCTCCTCGCCCATAATTTTGACCACGCATGCTATATAGCCACGGTCTCGTCCTCGGATCACGTGATCGCTACTACTAGATGATGATGTAGTCGGTGGTGGTCGAGTACGCTTTCCCTTATCTCGAGACCTCGCCGGCCTTTCTTCTCGTCTCCTCGGCAATTCATGCTCGTCAACACGTATATCCTGTGCAGGTCGCGGGGGAAACTGCCTACCCTCCCTCAACGGGTTCGCTGGTCGCTCATAGTGAACACCAATTGTTTTTAGGTGTCCGACAACTGTGAAACACAAATTTATAACATAAATTGTTACTTCAATGATTATTTTGTAGAAAAAAAGGGGAATATAATCATGTCACAACTGACTTCCTATAACTACGAATATTTCTTTGAACTGCATAGTATTATTAATCACGTTCAAATAATTTACATTAAATTAAATCAGGTGATGAAATATTTTTCAATCTACATGTACAAATATAAAAAACTTGCAGTTGAATATTATTTAAACAAAATAATCGCATAAATATGATTTAAATATTTATTCAAAGACTATATTAAACTATAGTTATACTATATATAAATAAATAGTTTTGTACATCTTAGAATATTATATGATCCATAATGATACTCATTATCATCTATACTTGCTTTTCATACTCCCTCCGTCCCACCCAAGATGCAACATTTTCCTTTTTGGGCCGTCCCAACCAAGATGCTACATTCTTTATTTGGCAAAAACTAACACTAATTAAATATTTTCTTATTACATTCTCTCTCCTACTTTATCACTTTTTTATTTTCTCTTTCTTACTTTATCACTAATTAAATATTTTCTTATTACATTCTCTCTCCTACTTTATCACTTTATTACTTCTTCTCTCTTACTTTATCACTCATTCCTTAAATCTTGTGCCCAAAAGCAATGTTGCATCTTAAGTGGGACGGAGGGAGTATTTCATAATTTATATAGTTATATACATTATCAATTAAATCAATTAATTGCTATTTCAAAAATTGAAATTTCGAATGTTTTCACATTCATATTTTTATTGAAATCATTTATGTTTGTATTTACTTTTATATAAATACACATATATATATATATATATATATGTATATTATGTTTAATAGTTAAATCTTTTTATAATTTTAATTCTTTTTTCAACATTTTTATATTTATTATATTTTGTTTCTATTTAATATTTAAATTTATTTATTCAAATAGATCATTTAATTACAACTATAATATTATGGGGTAATTCATTCATTTCGAAATCTACATGTCATCCAAATCAATTAAAAGGTTGAGGCATTATTATATTGTGAAAAATAAAAACAATTGTCACACAAATTGTTTTAACACTTCCATCAGGAAAAGTCATCAAACCCAAAACAATAATTGGGAGAAATCCATAATTAATGTGGCGGTGAGAACCGCTTGGTTATGAGATGACACAACACAATTAATCTCGCAATTTGTAGACACGCAGCCAATATCTCATAAAACCAACTGATTACTAAAAGAGTAGTGCTATTTGGATAAAATTTGTCCGGACAAAAATAAGGTTAAATTTCTTTTAAAATAAATTTATTTATAAATTCCAATTCAAGTTAAAAAGGAATAAGTTAGTTTTATTGTTTTCGTAATTTTTTAACATTTTTTTTTATTTTTTGTTATTTTATTTGTAGTTTGTGTACTTTAAAAATAATAATAATTAAAAAAATTATTAAAAAATTACAAAAAAAATACAATATAAAGAAAACAATAAAACTAGCTAAATTCTATTTTATTTTGAACCAAAATTTTTAAATAAATTTATTTTATAAAGTATTTCATCATATTTTGTCCGGACAAATTTTGTTCAAATAACATTATTGTTACTAAAATTCTAATTTAGTGAATATAAAACACCATTTCTAGGAATTAAAAGAAACAGAACGACCATACTGTGAGATCCGTGCCTACAACAGTTATCAAACCAAAAACAAGAAACTAATACGTGTCTAAATATTAGAGGTTAGCAAATATGTTTGTTCTAGAATCCATGCATAGCAAAACAACGAAACGGGAAAAGTGGTTTTGGGAAAAGGTGGTATCAAAGAGAAAGACACGTGTATGAATCTCAAGGAGGAGGCGTAGTACGCATGGGTGTAGCATAGACTCTTCCTAAAAATGGATGTGGCATATTTTTTGTGGACGGACGAAAAAGGAAATTGTGGCATATCTTTGGTGGACGGAAGGAGTATTGTTTTTATCTATCCAAGCAATTAACCAAATTAAATGTGTCTTCTTGGTTATGTGGTCCTTGGGTTTGGATGCATTGCACGAAACTAATCTGGAAGTTTATTGTTATTGTCAATCATATCATATCCTTATAATTATTATGAGGCAATATCATCTCTTATAACTTGGGTTACTTCCAAATGTGGGTCAAATCAGTACACCAATGTGTGGCCTGCGACGTGGACTTGATGGGACCTTATGCTGAACTTCCCTCCTGAGTGAGGCAAGAAGGTAAAGGATCAAGCTAAATTATTAGTATTATTTTTTTAATGTGGAAGCTATAGACGATAGTTTAGTTACATTTATAATTCTATCTTATGGATAAGTGGGTATCTGGATGACTAAGTTTAAGCTCTGGCATGTCCTTGGGTTTTAGAGGAATTGTGCATTTAGCTCAAGTAGTTGGGTAATGAAATTCTAGGAACAGCCAATGGAAGTTATGCTCTGTTGGATTACTCAACACATGTTCTTTAACGTAGTTTCATCTTATAACAGTGGTGTGTATGCCCAAAATTGGGTCTTGGGGCACATCATGTGATCGCTCGCCAAAGTGGCCTCATAGTCTATCGAATGATATTCTTCTTTCCCTCTGAACTAACTTATCTCGGACTTGCAGTTGATCTTTCTGATGCATGATCATTGTCTAGCTTTTGGAATGTGATATTATTCCCTTTTTTGCGCACTCATTTCTTTGTTCATTTATGAATTGAGGTAATAGCTTCTTCTCTCCCTTGAAAATAGATTGATTGGTATTTGATATTTGCTTGTCATCCTCATTGTTTGGTTTTGGTTGAGAATCACAGTTTGGGCGTGGGATCGCCACGTGAATTGCGGTTTGCAGAGCAGAGGGGTGTTGCTTAGATCACAAATTTTGTGCTTTTGATGGTTGGGTCGTCGTCCCCATGACTTTATTCTTCCCAACTAACTTGTGACGGCCGAGATTCGTTGTCTGCCACAACCCATCAAGGGACCATACTTAGTTGCTAAACTCCTCTTTTTTTTTTTTTTTTTACTTTAGCCTTTGCGTACAACTTGCAACAACAACTGGAACTCCAACATCTCACAAATTACCAACTCATAGCTTTAATGTCTTGCAACATTTGTCTGATCAGATCTTGGCACAATGTATAAGAAGACGTTGAGTTATTTGGTGCTTCCTAATTTAATGCTATGTCAAAGTGGAGAGTTACATGATTGAAGGGTGATAGCGTGTATATTCGTCTTTATTCATGTGAATTTAAGGCCGGGATATGATGTTGGTGTATTTAAATGCCGATTTACTGGATTTGGCGTCTGACAAAAAATGCCTCTTTCTTATGGGACACCTTGCCTCTCTTGGTAGAGAAGCCGCATCTTACTACTCCCTGTTAGTGCATGTGCTATGTCAACATTAATTACTCATACTATTATAATACTCTACTTAATGGAAACGACAAAATTAATTAATCACTTGCGACTAAACACACCTATGTTGCAATATTCACTATCAACCCAATATACCTTACCTTATTTTTAATATTTTGCAGTTTCATGTGATAACTTATTCTCAGTGTCTCAACTGCAAACCGTCGCCTCAACTGCATTCATTGTATTCATGGTTTCATAAGCTAAAAAAATAAATGCCATGACCATATGGTCAACAACCTATTCTTCGCAATATTTTCTCTCTTTCTTTGGACCTATTTAAAAGGAAATTCCCATTTCCTTGTAGAATTTTCCATCAAAATATCATTGTCCGACCCATGATAATTAAACTCGTATTTATTTTATTTTTCGAGTTGATTGATCTCGTATAAATACTGTACATACCCAAGTCCCAGACAATCTCTCTCCTTCACTTTCCAATTTCCCCAGCTTCCACACACGTATCCGTGCATGGGATTTACAAGTACTGGTATATGTTCATTGTCCTATAATCATACATCTGAATCTACCACAATCAATCACACACAAATACACATTTATATATATTTATATATGTGATGTAATCACAATTCACAAGTTATTCGTCTCTGCAAAATCATGAACTCTCTCTTTTCATTCATCACCACTCTCTACGCTCTCGCACTCCTCTACTTCCCCTTCATCTTCTCCCGCTTCCTTCTCTCTCCCGTCGCACTCTCCACTTTGATTCTATTGCTCTACCTTCTCCGGCTAGGCGCCGCGCAAAGATCTACGGCCAACCGGACCGACTCCGATTCCGTCGAATCAGATTCTACGCATCAAATTGAAGAGTTATGTGACGAATCTAAGGAACCCGACCCGAAGCAGGATCCGCGCCATTTCTACGCGGACTCCTTCGTGGAGTGGGACGTCCGAGCGCCGCTGGAGGTTATATACGAGGAATACGAAGGAGAAGACGCCGCCGCGGAAAACGATAACAATTCCGAGGAGAAGCAGATGAATCCCATCCGCCGATACGCGTCGCTTTCGCTGTTTTACCCGGAGTCCGACAGCGACACTTCGTCGGAGGAGGATTTCCCGACCGACGGCGGGTGGGGATCGCCGGAGAGAGCGTGCTTCCGGTGGGAGGAGGAGGACGATAGGGAGGGGTTGATAGAGATCGCGTTGGATGAGAAGAGGGGCTGCGAGGTTGAGGAAGATAATCTGATCGAGATCGACCTCTCGCCGGAGAGATGACGTGGCATTCACTTACACTTAATCGATAATTTTTGGTAAATTGTGATTAATTAAAAGGAGAGACGTTTTCTGGGGTTCTGGGTTTTAGAATGTAGAGGTTTTACCGTTGTATTACATCAAGGATTAACGCGTGGTTAATCGCTAAACCCGAAGGTTTACTAATGATGGGCTGCTTTCTGTAATTACCGGTGTACCCTCGCTGCCTCGCAGTTAGGGGTGTAAATGAGCCGAGTCGAGTCGAGTATTGCCATGCTCAGACTCGAGCTCGACTATTTTGATGAAGCTCGAGCTCGAGCTCGACTCGGCCGAGCTTGATTTTTTTGAGCTCGAGCTCGACTCGATGTCATATTTGTGAGCTCGAGCTCGACTCGGTTAAGCTCGATTGTGGAGTCTTGCTCGAGTTTGAGCTCGAGCTCGAGCTCATTTAAGCTCGTTGAGCTCGAGCTCGTTCAAACTCGGTGAACTCGAGCTCGTTTGGGCCATTTTGTAGGTTTTAAATATATTTAATTTTGGGCTAATATATAATATATTATATACTAATTACTTGAGCTCGATTAGGCTCGCGAGCCTAACGAGTCGAGTATCACGAAACTCGAACTCGGGCTCGGTACCAACTCGAGTAGCTCGAGCTCGAGCTCGACTCGACTAACATCGAGTCGATTTCGAGTAATCTTCGAGCCGATCCCGAGTAGCTCGCGAGCTAGCTCGACTCACTTACACCCCTACTCGCAGTCCCAAGTTTTCCTATGTTTCCTCTTGTCCAATTTTCTTTGTTGCATTAAACAAATAGTTGTAGTACTTTTTTTTTCCCTAACTCTTTCTTGGATTTGTTTGTGAGTTCATTAATCGTACTATCAGTGAATGAATCATTTTCACATTGCATTGTTTTTTTAATAAGACAAATCATTATTCTATTGTGTTAATATCATGTAAGTATATTGTATACATGAAGAGAAAACACATTCATTCTCAAGAATATGAGATCCAACCCCTGATCATATTTCGGTAATGATGGGCTGCTTTCTGTAATTACCGGTGTACCCTCGCTGCCTCGCAGTCCCAAGTTTTCCTATGTTTCCTCTTGTCCAATTTTCTTTGTTGCATTAAACAAATAGTTGTAGTACTTTTTTTTTCCCTAACTCTTTCTTGGATTTGTTTGTGAGTTCATTAATGCAACAAAGAAAATTGGACATATTTCGGTATAATATAATTCGAAAAGTTGAAACTTTTTTTCTATGTTTCAGGCCTAATTCCTAAAATTACATCCATTTTAGTGGTTGTCGGAAAATTAATGATGGTAAAACTTCTCCTTTTTGGAGGAGAAATCTTTTTTGGGAAGTACACTTTTTATTTTTTTTTTTATCACTTTATTATGGATTACGATTTAGGATTGAAAAGGTGCGTTCCCATAGATTAGGTGAAGAGCACTTGGGCATGTGGAGATGAACATGGATTGAAAGGAATATGACAATGAAACAATATAAAATCCACTTTCACTGTTGCACAATTCTTCGCCATTCGTTTCCATTTTGAGTCTTCTTCACCATTCTGCAACCGTCACGCTTTTTGCTATATAATCATTCCAACTTTTTTTTTGTTATTCATTGAAATTCAATATTTTAAGCTAGAGCTCCACAATTACTCGAATAATTTTTTAAACTCAAATTCAATTCGATTAATTTCTTTTACTCGCAAGCCAATTTACTTAGGCTGCGTTTACTTTGATGGAGTAAATTTATCCATGAAAAATGATGGATAACAAAAATTTATGCCTTTAAATGTCTCATTTCTTTTCTCACATTTTATACAAAAGAGAAATTCACAATTTTTCCTTCCTTATTTGCACTTTAAGGATGAATAATATTATCCTCCAAAAATGAAGGGATAATATTATTCATACTTGAAGTGAAAATAAGGAAGGAAAAATACTTTTGTGTCAAATGTTGAAAAAAAAAATGAGACATTTAAAGACATAATTTTTTGTTATCCATCATTTTTCATGAATAAATTTATCCATTAAAGTAAACACAATCTTACTATACAACCATCACTTAGAAAATTAAGGGTGAGAAATAAGAGAATGAAATGAGCAACATGATGGAAATCAAGAATTACATTATATCCGACTTTGTTACTAAATGAGAACAACTGTTTTAATTAGAACGATATTGCAATATTACATTTCCTATTCCAATCATGAGTTACTTTCTAGTCCAATCTACCTGAGCATTTATGTTGAACATATTCTATGCAAATCTTCATAACGCGGTAATAAATTTTATTAAATGTCATAAACTTAATTAAATGAAATATATACAATTTTAGCACATCTGGCATGAAAAAAAAAGAATAGAAGAGAATTTGATCATGTGATGATATTAGTGACGGGACTGAGATCTCTATTTATGAGACACGATCATGACTATTACATAATAAATTAATTATAGTATTATACTCCACTATGGCTTATATGATTAACTTGACTAATCATTTTACATGACCCATAAACCTTAATCATCCACAATATGTTGATATTACACTTAACGTCAACCTAATACATGAAAATGTCATAGGTTCATAACGTTCATTTTTCTAGCCTCTTGCATTTGGATTTTTCTTTTTTTAATATATCAAACAACAGGAATTAGGCCAGCAACTTTGGATCTAAATTAATTTTGTCTATGGTCACATGTCTGCAATTAGAAATGGTCAACTTCCGTTAGCCGCCACATTGATTTTTTTCGAATAAGAAAGCATATAGTTGTCATTTCCTTTTGTCAACAATTCTGTTAATGTTTGGACTATTAGCACCGCCAATTTGATAAATACATTCCAAAATTTGGAAGATAAAACTGAGATTTGGTAAATATTACTTTGAATTTTTTAAATTATTTTTATATTAATAATTATATTTTAAATTATCTTAAATTGTAGTATATAGATATTGTATTAATTGTAGTATTATTTGTTTTTTACTCTTAAATTAAAAGTCGATGTGGCTCACTAGATGCTGCGGTATATTTGAAATTACTACTTTCGCCATCCACGAAATGTAGTCCTAACTCTTAAGAGAGGGAGACACGAGTTATAAGAAAATTTGTATTGTTTATTTAGTTAGTGGAGAAATAGGCACACAAATAAAGAAAAATGGAAAAAAGTTAATGAAGTTAGTGAGTGGAGAAAAAGGCCCGCATGTTAGTTAGTGGAGAAAGAGACCCACAAATTTACTAAAAATATATTAGGATAACTTTTGGTGAATGGATCAAAATAACAAATTAGGACAACATTTCGTGGACGAATGAAGTATTTTTCAACCGACCATGGCACAAAATGACCTTACTAATTAAAAATTCCCCTCACGAAAAAAAAACAAATATTTATTAGTAAGACACAAAACGATGTCGTTTTGGTCATGTAAATTAAAAAAAGAATAATCCTAAATACATTGTGAAGATGAGCTATGTCAATTTTTCAGAGCTGAAAATGAACGAATAGTACAATGGATGCAAAATCGATAATTCATGATTTTAAAAATTATTTTTAAAATTTTAGGATATAATTGATCATGGTAAGATAATTGGATTTTGAATAAATAACAAAAAATAAATTTAAATAATAGATGTTCGGTTAACGTGATTGAACCACCATGAAGACATTCTGTTATAATGAAACGAACTCAATTAATAAGACACTTTTGCGCTCTACTATTAAGTAAGAGGTTTAAATCATCATGAAAAAAATGAAGAATCACTAATGATCTTCTTTACAAATAATAATAATAATAATAATAATAATAATAATAATAATAATAATAATAATAATAATAAAGCTTACAATACATAACCTTTAAATTATTAATGGTCCTTTTTTTTCTTTAGAGAAAAGCTTGTGATAAAATTCAAGCCCGTGAGGGCCCAAGTGATGTTATTCCCTTTAAATTATTCTAACATTTTATTATTATCGAAAATTTTCTCTTTATATATAACATACATAAAATTAGGGCTGGGAATTTCGGGATCGGGTAATCGGGTACCCGATACCCGACCCGAAAAAATCGGGTATCGGGTACCCTATACCCGAAAAATTCGGATTCGGGGTCTGGATCGGGTATTTAGGGTGTTAGAAAATCGGGTATCGGGTATACCCGAAATACCCGAATTAAATTGAATTGTGAATTGAAATCCAATCGGCCTACAGCTGTCATTTGACTCATTTCCCTTCCCTTCCCATTTAATTGTGAATTGAAACCCAATCCCAATCCCAGCGGCGCCCCTTCCCATTTCATTCCCGTCTCCGGCGACCCACCCAGCGGCGCCCCTCGCTCGCCCCTCTCAATCCAGAAATCCGGCGACCCAGCGGCGCCCCTTCTCGCCCGTCGTCGCCGTTCTGCTCGCCTCGCCTCGCCTCGCCCGCCCGCCATTCTCCAGCGGCGCCCCTTCTCGCCAGCGGCACCCCTTCTCGCCCGTCGTCGCCCTGCAGCGCCGCGCCGCCTTCGAGCTCCAACACCAGTTCTTCTTCTTCTTCTTCTTCTTCTTCTTCTTCTTTAATACAAATTTCCTATGTCAATGACTCAATGTTGAATAATTGAATTTGCTGCTTTGAATAATTGAATTTGGTCCTTGAATTTCACTATGGCAATGTTGAATTTCGCTTGAATTTGCTGATTTGAATTTCGGGTAATTTAGGGTACCCGAATACCCGACTCAGGTACCCGAGTCGGGTATTAGGGTACCCGATTTCAATTTCGGGGTCGGGATCGGGTATAGGGTTTAGGGGATTTTCGGGTTCGGGTACCCGATTTTTTCGGGTAGGGTACCCGAACCCGACCCGATTCCCAGCCCTACATAAAATGACAAAATCATATATGAAGAGGGCCGCGAATGCTCTACAATCAAAGTTGAAACCAACACCAGGAACAAGTCGCGACAGAGCTGAGCAAAACTCAATGAAGATGCTTAGCAAACTTGAAGCCCCACCTCAGACTTGATAAATAGATAGCAGCTAGAGGTGGCTAAATGGGGCGGGTCGGGTACCCTACCCGATTTTTGCGGGTACCCGACCCCGCAATTTCCTAAATTTTCCTACCCGGTCCCGACCCCGACGACACTGTTGGGTACCCTAATACCCGACGTGGGTACCCGATGCGGGTATTAGGGTACCCGCAAACCCGCGTGTTAAACCAATTTTTCCATACATGCATCATTTCTTCTTCGTTTTTTGGTCAGTAAAGCTACTTTGTCTGAATGACTGAAACTTATACATGAACATAAATTTACTTTTTATACTTAATATATAATCGCAAGATTATGAAAAAATGAAGAAAAAAAATATACAATATAATAAACGAATATGAAGGCATGATATCTTATAGTGGAATTCTAGGGAAAATCATAATATCAGAGCTTGTCCCATCATTTCAATGATGTTTGAAAAATCCTAAAGGCGTGTATGCTTGGATGCTATCTATCTAACTCTCTTTACGGAGACGAGACATAGAGAATTCAAATATTTTTCAATGTTAGGGCAGGCTGCGTTCAGCGGCTATTTCTACTTTTCTTTAATTTAAGATGTTCAAAAATCAGATTCAGAACAATTAAGGATTTATTACATTATCAAATTATATAAAATAATAAAAATATATGTTAATTATTTTTTATGCGGGTATACCCGATACCCGCAAATCTTCTTTAGTCAATACCCGATCCCGACCCACATCCCGTCTAAGGCGGGTATCGGGTTCTGATGAGGAGTAATATATGCGGAACAGAGGAATGACTTTACCAGAGGAATCACGGGGAGCAGCGAGATAACTTTCGCCAGAGGAATCACACTCGCTAGAGGAATCACACTCGCCAGAGAAATCACACTCGCCAGAGGAGTCACACTCGCCAGAGAAATCACACTCGCCAGAGGAGTCACACTCGCCAGAGAAATCATATTCGCCAGAGGAATCTTCCACTTCACCAGTGAATCTACCTTTTTGCCCCTGACCACGCGGAGTGTATGTTCTTAGATAGGAATTTACTATTTTGCCCCCGTCCATGCGAGAAGCGTGTTCGGGGAGCGAAATTACTTTCTTACCCTTGGCTTGTATTCCTCTATAAATACTCGCGCATGCACATGTTGTAGAGATACGTTATCTTTTATTATCAAGCAGCAAATTTCCTCTCATGCTCTCAAATTCCGATTACTCTTTTTTGTCTTCTCCGATCAAAACTAGGTATAGTCCGCGATTCCTTAATAATTTACCGATTAAATAGATACCCATCCTTTTGAGTTTCACCAAGTTCGGGTCGGGTATACCCGATACCCACTACCCGTTTAGCCACCCCTAATAGCAGCTCTAAAAGCCAACATCAGATTGAAAGACAAAAAATATGTGTAATATGAATTGTATTTAGATTATCAATTTGAATGAATTGTATTTAGAAATACTATTTTTATCACTACTAATTTATTTTTGGGCAATTCTATTCATAGCCCCCATTTAAAAAAATTATGAAAAAGTAATTATAAATTTACTTTTATACCCTAAATTAGTTCATAGCCCCCATTAATAGATTCTCACGCACATCCTATCTATTTCTAGCCATGGAGCCATTTGAAAAAACAGAAGAAAGAAAGAAACAAAAATGAAGAAGAGCTAACAGAGTCACAGCTCGTGGCTAAAATATTTTTGATTTCTCAAACCTTAACCTGTGCTGTCGCCGCTATTCTCAAGCTCACCACCGCCATTTTTTATCCCGGCGCCGCCACCATCAACAACTTCGCCTCCATTTTCAATCCCCTCAGTCTCATTCATTTCCTCACCTAAAACCTGCAACTCAGTGTGTAAAATCACGTCGACGTCGCCTTCCACACCCACCTGATAATCCTCGACAAGATCGCTAATTTCAGCGGAATCCCCATCAATTGCAACCGAGTACATGAAGTAATTCACCAAATCCTCCGAGCCCTCCCTTTTTCCCTCAATCACCGGAGATTTTGCGCGTTCCTGCTCATTTTCACGAAACCCCCTTCCAATTCGATGAATTGATCTTCGGACCTCTCCTTGCTAGAATCCAGCGAAAACTCGCATGGCTCCTTGTTAGGGCGGTGGGGCGGGTCCTCCCCCAACTCGGGATCAATCCAGCCTGGGTTATCGGACCCAACCGATTTACCATTATCCACAAGCTCCTCGCAACGATCGCGAGGGTCCGATGAGAAATAATTGGCCTGAATTAAGATGCCGGAATCAATCTCGTCGAAGGAGGCGCAGGAATCGGCGGAGGTCACCGGCGCCGAGTCGGTGTCCGAGTTGATTTGGAGAAGCTCCCAGCCTTGAAATTCATCCATTTGCTGTTGAGTGGAATCAAATTTGGGAGGGGGGAGAGGGAAGGATATTAATGTAAATTCAAAAATAACTTTTATTAATTTTTTTAAAAAATGGCTATGAGGAGTAAAATGGAGGCTACAAATAGAATCACCCTTTATTTTTCATTAAATTTTCGTCAGAAAGGTGAGCTAAGGTGCCTTATTAATGGGCCTTGATATTATGTTTAGTTTATAAATTAACTTTTAAGTAGGGACATTATGTTCAATTATAAATCATTCATAATTCTCTTACTCAAAATATAAACTCTACATATTCTCACTAAATTCATAGAATCCAAACTCAATTTATCCTTTGATTCCTTAGCTCCATTTTCTCTATTTTTATAAATTTGTTATTGAAAATCAAACTCGATTCAACAATTAGCCGTTCGTGGATAAATATGAGGTAAGGCGCGAGTTTCGACCAATTTATCAGCAATTCTCGACAAAAACCCATCTTCTTCTTTCTTTATGGTCCAACGGTAACACTCCTTCCTTCAATAGCTCTCTTTCTTGGTGAATTTGACTTGGCGACACGTGCAACTCACGGCAATTTCTTCTGACTATCATCCATCAAATTTCACCCATTTTCTCCGCGCTCAATCAACAATCAGACAACATCATATGCAGTAGTGGATCCAATGTAGAACAAGGGGGTGCAACTGCATCCCCCCAAAAAAATAAAAAAATTAATAGTATTAATGTTCATATATAAATTATTTTAAATTTAAAATATGCACCCCCAATTAAATGTAAAATCCAAATAAAAATAGAAATCTAATTTGAAAATCTTAAATTCTATTGGCCCAATTTAAAACAAGTCCATCATCACATTATTTCTTTGTTTTATCCGAAGCCCACCATCAACACAATTCTCAATTAATCAAAAGAATTTGCATAAATTTGAACATGGGGTTTGGAATGCAGTGAAAGTTTGGGGGAAAAAAAATCTGAACAACATTGCACATCACAACTCTACAACGTGTTCAAATTTTTAATAATATTTTGGGATATGCTATTTTTAACATTAAATATCTTTAACTTTAATGTTTATGAATTTCTTTTTGACCCAATTTTAACTTTAGTGTTAATAGGGCATTTTTCCCTATTAACACTTTAAAATTTCTAGATCCCCCACTGATCATATGGCCAAACGAAATCATCATTCAATTATTTTTTAGTTCCTCAGAAAATCCGCAATTACTTTTTTTCCCATAACGATGGAATCTTGGAGTAGCCAGCACCAGCTGTGGGAATTTCCACTTCCATTATATTAAAATCTCGAATCACCTCCAAGAAAACAAAAAAAAAAACCTGCAAACATCTCAAATAAGTAACTATAACTTAAAAATAACAATGCCAATTATTATTATTATTATTATTATTATTATTATTATTATTATTAGGGCAAGAGGGTTGAAGTCTGCATATCATTTGGATACTCGCTCCTTTAAGGACACAATATATCGATATAATTACAAATACTAAAAAAATATACATATATTTTGCACCGTTTGGATGTCCCTCATTTCTTCGTCTTCTATTCATATTGTTTCAAGGAAAAAACTTGTCCATTGCAAAACTGTCAGACACAGAAATTTCGACTAAAGAAGTTAAGAATGGTGGGTTAGTATCTGGTCAACTGGTATCGGAACCCGCCCAGTTATATTGAATTTCATCAAGGAAATGTGAGGCATTTGAAATCGTCATAGGTTTATGACATGGGTATGATGCTTTGCTAAGTTGATCCCAAATAAACTGTCAAAATTGCTTAAAAATCAATTTTCCTTCACTCAGGCTAATAGACGTGCAATAGCTACTGACGAGTGGCTCAGAGTAGAAGGATGCGACAGCATTTATGCTCTTGGAGATTGCGCCACTACAAATCAGCGCAAAGTCATGGTAGCAAGCATATACTATTAATGACTGATGTCTATAATCAAGGCTAGTATGTTCTAATTATGGGCACAACAATCATTTCAAACCCAACTTGCATGTTTCCCAGGAAGATATCTGGGCGATATTTGGCAAAGCAGATAAAGATAACTCTGGAACGCTTACCGTTAAGGAATTTCAACAAGTCCTGACTGATATATGTGAAAGTTGGAGTGTATTTGAAGAACAAACAGATGCGTAGTCTGGTTGATCTGTTGAAAGATTCAAATGGGAATGCTGTTAAGGACTCAGCTGAAGTGAATCTTGAAAGCTCTCTCCCAGAAATGAAGAACCTTCCAGCAACAGCTCAGGTTATTGATACATGCATGAGGGTGGTAAAGGTTTATGAATGACATTCTGATGCTTCACTGATCAATGATCATGGCATTGCAGGTAGCGGCGCACCAAGGCACCTATCTTGCTGATTGTTTCAATCGAATGGAAAAGTGTGAGAATACGCTTCAGGGGTGAAGGTCGCCATCTTTTAGGTTCAATATGCTTTCTTATAAAGCTTTTCTTCTAGCCTGAGAATAAGCTATAATTGATGTTGGTGAAGGAACAAGCATTTAGGACAATTTGCTCCTTATGGTAAGCTATAATTGTTTGTTTGTTTGAAAAACAAACCCAGTTGGTTTGGATTTGAGAATTAATAAATGGTTTGATGTTTTTTGCTTTCAGCAAGCCGGTTAGCTGGCGTACAAGAGCTTTGGTAGTATCAGATTGGGGGACTCCTAACGACACTCATCCATCTTAAAGCTCCAACCCACACACTTACAGCTACTTCACTTCTGATCACAGAATCATGCACCGCATTTTTCAACTAATTATATTTATTTTCTCGATGTATCTCCTTATTCTTTTGAGACCGAAATAGTTCTTCTTAAGGTTTGCACAATTTCTCATTTTTCAATATTTTGTTTTCATTTGGACAAAATCAATATTTCAACAAGTCTGTATTTCCTTTGAAATACTTGTCAATACTTTAGCTAGAACCACAACCTATTAATTTATTGCAACCTATGTTTCTACAAACTCGTATTCTAAGGGTGTTTTGGGCTTTCCAGTCTCAATTTCGTTCTATTGGCTTAGTTAAGCTAGGGTACGCCCAACAAAAAGAGCATAATATTAACCATATCATGACATTATTTTTATAAATGAGTTCAAAGTTCAAGCTATAAATTATAATTATTAAAAATTCATGAAGAATACAGGTGAGTTAATCAATTAGTACAACAAAAAATGGCATGTAAGTTTTAAGAAAGATATAAATACACTGTCACATCTATCTGACGTGCCACATTAGTTTTTTGGAGCAAAAAATGGATAGAGGGTATAATTAATATAGGGTTATTAGCCTGTAAATACGCGAACTTTTTATATTTTCTGAAATTTAACATGACTTTTATTTTTAGCCCACAAATACACGAACTTAGCATTTTTTCTGATTTTTGACATCGACATGAAAAAATTCTATTTATTGTTGAGGTGGAGGCCGAAATACATGACATGGACTACGAAATATGCACTTGAATAGAGTAATTTGATTCATTATTTTGATTAGAGAGTGAATGACATGGTATACCAGCCTTCACGTTAATAGTAAATTAGAATTTTTTCTTGTCGATGTCAAAAATCAGAAAAAATGCTAAGTTCATGTATTTGTGGGCTAAAACTAAAAGTCATGTTAAATTTCAGAAAATAGAAAAAGTTCGTGTATTTACAGGCTAATAACCCATTAATATATAATCGATAATGTAGGACTAAAATAGATTTTTTAATACTTGATAATGTGAAAATAATCCAAAATTTAAGGTGACATTTATTTAAATAAGAATAGTGCGCATACATAAAAGACCAAAGAAGTTTTACCCACGTAATAGAGAGAATTTTATGGGAAAAGTTATACTCTCTCCATCTTACTTAATTTGATTTGTATTTTCTTTAATTGTTCCATTTAACTTAATTTGTCTTATTTTTAATTAATTAATTCATATTATATTAAGGGGGGTGTATTCGTTGTGGATTTCCACAGACTTTAAAAAGTCAATGGAATTTAAATTCCATGGAATTCACATAGATTCCAGACTACTTTCAAAGAATTCGTGGTTGGATTTCACCCCGATTTTCACTGATTTTCGAAGACTTTACGGGATAATTTTGGAATTGAATTCCATGAAACCAGCGCCCGCGGAGAACCAACGCCCACTAGAAGAGACCCAGCGCCCGCGGAGTCCCAGCACCCGCTGGAAACCCAGCGACCGCTGAGTTCCAGCGAGCGCTGGAAACGAGGTCCTCAATTTCAGCTTCCTCTCTCTCTCTCTCTCTCTCTCTCATGAATTAATTTGCAGGTGGAGGACTCCAATTATGTTTTCGAGGCCAAAATGATTCAGAGAATGGAGATTTTAGTTTTTTCCACTCTGGAATGGAAGATGAATCCTGTGACCCACTTTCGTTTCTAGATTGCATCGCCAAAAAGCTAGGATTCTTCACCCACATCTCTAGTGAATTTCTTAGGAGATGCCACTGCCTTCTTCTCTCTCTACTTTTTCTCTCTCTCTCTCTCTCTCTCTCTTTCTCTCACACACACCCACAGACGCACACACACACCTTTTAACTTGTTTTTCCCAAAGAGAAAAATAAATGCTGGTAGTTTAATCTCCAATCTCCGGGCATCAGCGGCCGAGAAGCGGCCGCAAACCGCTCCAACCAAAGAACTCGTGGTCGAATCCTTTGGACACGAAGCCAAATATAAAAGCTGCAGCTGCAGTTTGTTTCGAGGCAGATGAGAATAACAAGGAGAATATTTTCTCCACCCCTGTAAAAAAAGAGTGTTTTGAGATCGAGTTGTTGGATGCATCTCTAGCGGAGGAGCTGAGCGCCATCCGCGAGAAGCTCGAGAGACTGCGGATTGATAAGGAGAGAACTGATGAGATGCTGAGAGAGAGATCCCTCTTTCTGGATTCCCAGATGAAGGAGATCGTTGACAGAGGGATGTTGCAGAAGCAGCTCGAGATCGAGGTTGATCGCTTGTTCCGATTGAGGGAGATCAAGCTATCCTGCACCCAACGCCCGCGCACACCCATCTCAATCAGCGCAATGAAAAAGAAGAAAATTCCGGGCCACAGACCCATCTCTTCCGTGACGTATTGAGTGTATGGTCAGCCTATTGTAAGAACATATGAATGCTAATTCAGTTTTCTTCTATCAGTCAAGAGGAGCAAACCAATTGACAGAAGCAAAGTACCAGCGAGCGCTGGACTTTGAGAAAATTGCTTTGTGCAGATTACTAACTTAATTTCTATGTGTTTCCAGCGATCGCTCAAACCCAGCGAGCGCTGGACTTTCTCAACGGATGCTGAGTTCCAGCGCTCGCTGGCTTCTTGGCCGCGGGCGCTGGAACTCAGCGCTCGCTTAAAATTTCATGGATTTCAATTCTCGTGGTTCTTGGCCGGATTTCGTCGTGTGTATTTTTTGGATGAAATCCATGAAAGTCATTATGAATTTTAAGTCAATGGAATAACGAATACACCTAGATTTGTATGGATTTTAAAAAGTCTTGAACGAATACACCCAGATTTATATGAATTTTTAAAAGTCTTGAACGAATACACCCAGATTTCTGCAGACTTTTAAAAGTCGTGAACGAATACACCCAGACTTTTAAAATCCATAGAAATCCATCAAATTCCACAATGAATACACCCCCCTAAATATGAGTTCATATATCTTCAGTGTGCATTTACTTTGAGATATAAAAGAAGGATAAACTCCGTTTACATTTTATGTCTCGTTTCCTTTAACTTAATACTATAAAATTCGTTCATTAAAAAATTTTGAACGACATATTTTTCCTTTGTGCAAAATATTAAAAACACACCCTTAGTAATCATATGGCTAAATTGGGCCGTAGAGGAAACCCTGAACGGGTTTTACAATTGCCCTTATGCGCCGCTTCAAGCCTTCAACGATTCGTCGTTCCAGCAAAAAGAGACTGTCCCTCACCCACTCTCTGAACTAGCTCCCTCTTAAATGTACAACCGATTTCCTTGAATCCATGTACAATTTCTGAGCGTTGTTTGACTTTATTGGTCCTGTTGTAGTCTCAGGTGATCCAAGTCTAAAAATGCAGAAAATGGCGATTTTCCAGAGGTTTTCCAGAACTTTCCGCGAGAATTCTGCGCTTGCTAAAGCAACAAACGTTTTCACCATAGGGTATGGATGCCTCTGTTGTTCGCGTAGTTATGATAGGAATTCTTGTACTGCTTCGCGATTTTTCTATTTTGTGATCCTGTTTGATCAGGAAATGTAGTTTGAATCTGAAAGTTTTGTTTTCGTTATTGGACCTTATTAGTGAAATCTTCCTACGATTTGAGTTAGATATGAATACTCTAGAAATAACCTTGATAAGATGGCATAGATTTATAATCGGAGAAAGGGAGTTCACTTGTTAGTTGTTAGATTTGAATAAGCAATTGGCTTGGAAATAGAATCGCGTGAGACCCAATCCTGTTAATCTAGACGGTTTTCTATTGCCCTCATTAAATGAGTATGTGATTTTTGAACAATGCTGATGCTCTCTGTTATAGAGGAACGATAAAAAAATTAGGGGTAAAATGAATCTTTAGAGGTTGGATTTGAAATATGTGTTCAATGCATATAGATAACAATTCATTCTGCTGTTATAGAAAGATTGTTATTTGAGCATAGAGAGCAATTCAGTTTTGGTTCTTTGTTTGAGAATGCTGCAAGTTCTACATTCTTTGTTGCTTCTTTCTGATTACATGAATTTGTTTCCGTTTGCATCATGATTCATGTGTTTCAAGAAAGTTGTTGTTTGCTTGAACCATGGTCCATATATTCTGGCATGGTTCTCTCAAGCTCATCCTAGATAAAATATACTACTAACCATTTGAATTAATGTTTTCTCAATATAATTTTATTTTATCCCCCCTTTTTTTCCTGACATCTAATATATTATATACCAATTGCAGTGGCGGAGATCTTATGGCATCTCCTCAGGCTAAGTCAGGTAATGGAATGAACATTTTCAATGCAACAGCAGCTGATGGCAAGAATAAGATGAAGGTAGTAACTTGAACTGGCTGGCCTCAACTAATTTCTTCAAGAACCTGAAATATTCCCGTCTGATGTTCAGGTGATATCACCAAGTAACTATTTTCTGTTCAATCAAATACGACCAAGTGTTACATGTGGAACTGTGGGACCTCACAGCACTGTTGAGACAGTTCGCAACATTGTCAGAAATGTAAGTATTGTGACGGAGCAGTTTAAGTTTCACTGCTTTAATTTTAAGCTGCTGAAAGTCACTTTCAATTAGTTATATTCATAGGACATGCATGTTACTCTTCTTTTAACTCAAGAATTGATCATATTACCAGAATCCTTTATGGCCAAACTTTTCTTCCTTTAGCTAATTACAAAGTTGGCTGTTCTCCAGTTAGCAAAAAAAAAAAAAAAATATTGGCTGTTCTTCAATCTGTCATTGTACTCTGTGTTCAAGTTTGTTCTGATCTTCAACTAACGCTGCTTTTACTCAAGCTTTGTTGACCATTTGTGCATCTCATGTGCAGAATATACACCTGCACAGCTTTAAGTGAATCAATTGTTTGACAGAATTAACTCTATTCTTGATCATTTTGTGGTTTTCATTTCTAGAAGAAAAACATAGATGTTCATTACTTGGTACCGAAGTGTTTCAGAATTCATTTATCAATAAGAACATTTGTTCTCGATCCAATTTGATTTACTTTAATGCTTTGTGTATGGTCTTGCAGGCAACAACACAGCAAGGTTCCTATCTTGCGAATTGTGCAAAACATCCAGAAGGTCCTCTGTGCTTCAGAGGTGAAGGGCGTCGTTGTTTCCATAGTTTCAGGTATAAATCGAACATCGCTCGTTCAAGCTTTTCTGCTTTTCCTCTGACCCTGTCCCAGTACTCTGTAATACAAGCTAACTAGACAGAACTGAAGTGTAGTAACATAATCAAAACTTTCAAAAACATAGAAAGACTGAACTTGAAAAGTGTGTCATTTTGTGCTACAGGATAGACCCTATACTTACGTCCGCCAAGATTATGTCACAATTACTATATTGGGCGTCCGCCAAGATTATGTCACTTTCTTTTTATGGCAATGGTCCCACCATCCTCTTTAATATTTTATCTTTACTAACACTCTTTATTTACAAAAAAACCACTCAAAATTCAATCTCAACCACTCATCTCATAAAGTGGTGGGACCATTTCTCCACTACATCAAAATCATCACCAATTTTATTAAATCTCGTGCCCAAGCAAATTGCCATAATCTTGGCGGACGGAGGGAGTATTTACTAAATAAATTACTAACATTATGACGATCCTGAAGGTATAACCATTTTGGACTATTTGCACCTTTGAGAGCAGAGCAAGCAGTTGATCAACTTCCAGGGTCTGTGGCGAGGTGAGCTCTCACTTTACTTGATTATCTGAACTAAGTCTGCTATAAACAAATGCAAGTGCAGTGAAACATTGCCGTCTCAATATATAGGAGATTCTACCGCCGTGACGAAAAGCCACCCAGGACGCACCCAGACAGGAATCGAAATAAACTCGATCATAGACGTAGATTACTTGCTGCTAAATATGAATTGAGGCGAAATCTTTATAAGGCCCTTTGTCGTGATCCCAACCTTCCTAGTGCTATGCGGGTCAAGTACCGTTGTAAGTTGTCCAATCTGCCAAGAAATAGCTCCTTTACACGTGTGAGAAACCGATGCATCTTCTCTGGTCGCCCTCGTGGCGTGTACAAGAAGTTCAGAATGTCTCGTATCGTTTTCCGAACACTGGCAAATCAAGGTCAATTGATAGGCATAAAGAAGGCATCGTGGTAGCACACGAGCACCCATTAGAGGTGTATAAGCAAGGTAATAGTGGTATATCCTCTGGATCGAAATAACAATGTAATGCGTCAAAATCTAAGATAGGAGGAAGCGAAGTGATTGGTTATTGCGTCTGTATCTATCTAGTCTAGCAAGTGAGCTGGTGTATACTAGCATCGAGGGTAGCGTACAGTAGCAATGGCGCTCCATCATTTCTTCTTCAAGAGGCAAAAAATACATGACAGGTATCTCATATCCCCAAATTTTGCTGTTTGTGACATTGTATTTAGGTTGCATCTGTTTTGAACTGATCTTGTTTTCCATGCCTAGTTTGATTTTCTCGGTGTTGCTGTATCTTGCGAACATCTTTTCCCTCATATTGGAAACCCCAATAAGCTCTTTTGATCGTTTCGACAGCGTTCCCATTTTCGAAACTTTGATTTCATTTGGTGTACAACCAAACATCCTCTTCAATGCACCAACTTAGCTTCCTCTTCATGGCAAGAAGGGATACATAGACGTGGCTACGATGCCCTTTCTCAATTTAAGTTACTTGATGTTGAGTAATATAGCTACGACTTAAGACCATTAAGCTTTGAGAATCAACTACTTTCTCTGAGCTCTAAATTATTAGGAAGATTACACTTAAACTCAATTTTCAAATTTATAACACTGAGCTTGGCGACCTGAGTTTCATAGATTTTTTAATATATACAAAATAAATAATTTTGATGTTTGCGTTAATCTTTAACTACGTCTCCCAGATTGATCGATAATGCTGCAACTGTATTCGAAAATTTTGCATGGAATTCGGGCTGTCGATGTGACATTTCGTTACCAGAAAAAGCAACCAAATTTGGATTTGAAAAAAAGGAATATATTCATTAATAATACCAAAGTCGAAAATGTAATTGAAGTCTGAAAAGTGAGCTAAATTTTGGGCGTAGTTTGTCGTAGATGACGATGCATGCCTTCACAGCTCTTCCAGAGCAGCTGGGGCCGGTTGGCGCTGTCGAGATGTGGGTCTGATGGGCCGAGGCCCAGAAAGGAAATGGGCCAGGAGTGCCACGTGGCACGCCCCCAGAAGGCTTTTAGAAAGTGAAATGGGAAAAGGAAAAGGGGTGGGAGGATTGGATAAGAATGGAGACATAGGGAGGAGAAAAAGGATGATTGTTGGTAACATGGGCTTCTCAAAGGAGGGGAGACAACATTTTAGGTTGTCATTTCTGATTGAAATCACCCACTCTTTTACATTCCATACAAATCCAAATCCTTCATCTTATTTTATTATACCACAAACAAAAGAGAAGGGCCATTTTATTTGGTGGTGATGTCTATTCATTTCTGAATTCTTGGCCTTGTACAACATTATCTCCTCCATCTTTATCTTTATCTAACTTCCCCAATTCTAGTACAGCCAATCATTTCTTCTATAGATAATATCATCATAATTATGAGGCGTTCAATTGTATTTTAGCGTTAGGAATACTGCCCCTTCCAATAATGAGCTCTCATTTTCCTAATTCCACTAATTTTCAGCAGTTGATAATTTTCATTGAATGCATGTTTCTGAAAACAAACACCAAGACAAAGAAGACTAGCCCAGTAATTTTTGCAGAGAGTCGGGAAAGGTGCTTGCTTTGCTGCTGCCTTTCAAAAGCACATTTACTATTAAAAGTGTGTTAACTTTTTAATTTCTTTATTGTCACTAGTATTAGTATATAAAATGATGAGAGAAGGGAAGTGACATTCCTCACAGAAAAAGGGTTTTTGGTTTACTGTTTTGTTTTTGTTTTTTTTTGAATGGGTCGGTTTACTGACTTTAATCATCTTTTCTTTTTAAATTGTCATTCTTCAACAAAACTTAGGCCAATAGGCGATAGTTGTTTAAATACTATGAAAAGATTATCAAGACTTTAGGTATAATTATGCACCATAATTATAAAGCGAAAAGCATATCAGGACAGTATGAAATAATAATAACTATACGCCCACAGTGGAATTATAGCAATTAAAACAACTTTGCACAAACCCTAATTCCTTTAAATTTTTATAATCTAGCAAATGTTATTTTATCAAGTCTGCAATATCAATTAAAATTAATTTTAGCTTGGTTGTTCCTACATTTCGGGGGAATGGATTTGAATCAGCTATTAAATTTTTATTTTATTTTAATGTTTAGGTAGCGCCATATATTAAATTAAGAGCCACTAACCATGTTGATGAAGGCCCCACTAGTGGACTAAGATGAAGCCTGCAAACCGGTTCTCATGGACTTGTTTTCCATGATGGGCTCCCAATCATTGCTTTCAAATTTTATTATTTATTTATTTGTGATAAACATTAACTTCTAGCTCCTAGAGAATATTCTTTCCTAAGTATTTTAATTAATTGAATCAAAATGAAATGGACGGTTAATATATTTCGGACATAAAAAATACAATTTAAGCTATCATTTTCGAATTGATATCAAATATTTACTTGCGTATAAGACATTAATAAGATGCATATATGGATATTATCGAAGCTCTCCCAAATCATACAAAAACAATTATGGTATGTGTCAAAATTGCAACTCTAAAAAAGAAAAGTATACTGACGTCCTACGTGTAACTGTGGAGTAAACAGTGTTTCAACTTTCAACGCTAAAATCAAATCCAGAATTTTATTGAAGACAGCACCACCATTAAAGTTGGAAAAAAAGGAATGGCTTTTGAGTTTTGATACTGCAAAACTAACTAAAGCCCACCATTTTTACCAAAATAACCAATCACGTAACCACAAGGGCCCCCCTATTTTTTTCTTATCTTTTTAAATCATTATCCTATTTCCCCTGCTCACTGGCCACTATGAAATCCACTATATTCTTTCCTTCGAATTTGGTAGCTTTTATTCAGATTCATTTTCCTATTTAATATTTATTTTAAAGTTATGAAGTTTATGTGAAGGTTATGTGTGTGCTGGCCTAACGATAGAGTGATTAATGTTCAAGACTAAAAGGTATTGGATTCGAATTGTACTACAAGGGTTCATTTGTTACTTATTATGTGATGTTTGACTTGATATCTTTTATCACATGTCATATCAATATTATGTATATAAAACTTCAATTCAAAAAATGACCTTATAACTAAACTATTTTTGGGTTGATTTTAATTAATATTATGACAATTTAGTTAATAATATATTATATTTATTATAATTAAGATTGATATTACATATATTATTTCAGATGTGGTATGTATCATCACATAAATATGTATAATTTTATCGGATTTTTGAATTTATAAAAATCGTATATTTCGTATAATTTTTTACACAATAAAACAATAAAATGTTATGATTATATTATATATTGTAATCACTCGTACCAAACGATCATGACCAAAAAACAAAGGACTTTATCCAGAAAAAATAATCCCTTTACTAGGATACGAAGTGCAGTCAAACGGTCAAGTGGACAAGAAAAGGCTGAGACCTGTGACCGCGAAAAAGTGAAATTCTTGGGTGCAAAACGCGAATTAAAGAAGTCGAGGGAGCGTGAATGTAAATAATTGAAAATTTCATCATTCCGAGGGGTAGGGACAAAACCGGTAAAAAACATAAAAGCCGTTGGCCGTTTTGCAGAAACCCCGTTTAAGAAAAAATTAACTCCACGGTTAAAACCTTAAAAAAGAAAAAGAAAAACCACTTTACCGCTAATCAACCTAACATGCGCCGGTGGCCAACAGGCGCACGAAACGTGTCAGCAGGCGAGAGGGCGTGCGCACATCACCCCACGGTGGAGGTTTAGGTGCTTCGCCTCCATTTTCTGTCGACTTCACCTAAGCCACCACCACTGCCTAATAATTTAAAGCTTTACGTACAAATATACATACATTATTGATTTATTGTTCGTATTTCTCATTGAATCTACGTACCTGGCTGGGTTCGCTTCGTTATAAATATGAAAAAAAATCATTTCTTTTTTAGGCTCCTTTTATGCAGCAGTAGCCAGTCGTAAGTAGTAACAGTAATTATTTGTTATTAATTATTAATTTTTTATATCTTTGGTGTAATAAAATATGCAAGTGGGTTGTCTGAGCTTTTCTTTGGCTCTTGGGTTCATCCAAGCATTCAATCACAGAGAGGTAAATCTCCACAGTTCTTTCTACAGCTTTTCTCTTCTTTCTATTTTTAGCTGCTTCACTTCATTGTCTGATCCAATCACTGTTGCACACATGTTGATGTTGCTATTTCGGATTCTGTTTATATCATTGTAATGATCTGGAAACGCCTCTGGATCTATAGATTCTGTTGAATATTGCTCGACGGATCTCTGTTTTGTGTTGTGGGAATTGGGTAGTTGATTGTTTATGAAGGGGAATGTTGTGATTGATTTCACATTTCCGTGACTATTTTCTCTCTTTTCTTTGGCGGAATGGTTTTCGATTTTTCTGGCAAAAGGGTGTTGGCGAGTGCAGTTGAAAGGTAAAATTGAACCAAAAAGTTTGAGTTTTTGATGCGTAACTACTTGGTGATCTCAAATTTTAAGCCGCTATGTTGAACTGCTTTAGTGCTTTCAGCTTAATACTTTCTTTTTGGGTTGGAAAGAAAGAACTCTTCTTTGTCAAGATTTCTCTACTAATATGAATTTTTATCCATAATTCTTGGATTATCTGCTCACCCATATGAATATATTTCATTCAAATAATTTGGATTCTGATACTTAACTAGGGAGAGCCTGTGAAGTTATTAAAATGTATAATCCCCCCAATTTATCCCTTTCTTAAGGCAAGAAGATACTTTTTTATTCAATATTGTTTACAATTGCTGCACCTGTGGATAAAAACAAAGATAAATATAGTGGTTGCTGATCTCTCTCTCTCTCTCTCCCCTTGTGTAAGATGTGCAGCTTAGGCGGGGGTGTGAGATCTTGTTGAGGCCTAAATGAATCCATCCTCCGAAAGCGAAATGGATCCAGAGCCGAAGAAAGCTGAGGATTTGCCATCAAACTCTGAAAATTCCCATGGGCCAGTTCACCCTCAATCACCATTCCCAGATGAAGTGCTAGAGAAAGTCCTCTCATTCGTAGATTCACATAAAGACAGGAGCTCAATCTCCCTTGTGCGCAAAGATTGGTATAATGCTGAGAGATGGACAAGATCAAAGCTTTTTATTGGAAACTGCTATGCAGTGTCACCAGAAATAGTGGCTAGAAGGTTCCGAAGAATTAAGAGTGTTACACTTAAAGGGAAGCCAAGATTTTCGGATTTTAATATGTTGCCACTGGATTGGGGTGCTAATGTGCATTCTTGGTTGGTTATGTTTGCCAAAGTTTACCCGTTCTTGGAGGAGCTGAGACTTAAGAGGATGACCATCACTGATGAGGGTCTGGAGCTCTTGGCGAAGTCATTCCCTGGCTTCAAGGCTTTATCTTTGTCCAGTTGTGATGGATTCACTGAAAATGGGCTCAAAGCAATTGCCAGTCATTGCAGGTGCCTACTGCTTTTATCTTTCATTAGTTCATTTGTGTGTGTATGTATGTGTTGATTGCTGTCTATTTCGTTCCCTTGCGTGAATCTTACACGTGTAGCTCCAGTTCTGGTTTTCTGGAAGCTAATACTACTTTATCTACTGGAGTTATAAATTATTAACTTGAAGAGGGTTGTTTAGAATTTAGGTTTTCTGGAAAAAGTCAGCTGTGGTATTCTAAACTAGATTGTATAATCTGTTTACGTTCTGAGAGTTATTTTTACTGAAGAAAAATAAACTACGATTTGCTCGTGTTTGTATGTTCCATAGAGATGAATAGTCGTACTAATAGTACTTGGATTTGATTTTGTCTGTAGCATCTTATTTAACTGCATTTCTAATTAACATTAAATGAAGTGTGTGGCTTCTCAATTAGGAAAGAAGAAGATAGCTTGCTGTCTTTGTATGCTTAATTTATGGATAAGTTGTATTTGTGTATGTAGCTGAGTACTAAATAAAGCAGCTTCGAATGGGGAATTTATCTTGAGTATTTTTTGCTGCCACTTTCTTGTTATGGATTTTCCGGTGTTACTTTGCATTTAATTGATACCATGCCCTTGGTGTGACAGAGTTTCAGCAAATCTACCTCTTCATGTCCAAGAGCAATTTGATATAGATACATTTATGGGATTTTAGGAGACCTGTCCTTTTCCTTTTCATTTTTGCTTTAGGTAATCATATGCTGGCCAAAAATGATGTAGTTGGCTAAGTTGATGCAAAAGGAAACTTAGTATTACCAAAATCTCTTATTCGACATAATAGAGAAAAGTGTTGCCAGCAGATTGATGAATAAGCACTCACGGAAAATATTTTTGTAAAATGGAAGCCAATAAAATGGCACTGAAATATGACGTGCTTGACTATTTTTGCCAGCTTGAAGTGATTATACATAGATTTGTTCCGAGTTCGAATGGCTGAAAAGAAGACATACAAATTAGTATCTAAGAAAGGTGGCTAAAAAAGATTCGGTTGCTGAACAGAAGACCCAATACACCCTATTCATACTATCTTTTTCTTTTCTATTTTACCCTTTGGGGGAAGAATAAACTATGACTTGAAGAGAAACCAATTTCTAAGTCTATACATCGTTAGAAGTTGCTCTCAAAAGCCTTGTTTCTCGAATAAACTAAATAGGTATTTTGCATTCTCACAATGTATGTTACTCCACTCGAGAACTGGAGTGGCCTTACATGATTTCATCTACATTTTGATTTTATATGATTTATAAATGTGAAGCATTTCTTGTTAACATCAATGAAGGAGATAATTTAATCTGTACATCTGTTTCTAGGCACTTGACTGAGCTCAACATACAGGACAGTATAACAGAGGAAGTTGGTGGAGGTTGGTTGAGTTGCTTCCCGGAAAACTTTGCTTCACTGGAAATACTAAACTTTTCTAGTCTCAATGGTGATGTCAATTTTGATGACTTGGAGAGACTTGTGAGTCGGTGCAAACTATTAAGAGTTCTGAAGGTCAATGAGAGTATTACCTTGGATCAATTGCAACGGCTGCTTGTGCACGCTCCTAGATTAACAGAGCTTGGCACCGGTTCCTTCCAGCAAGAACTCACGCCTCGCCAATATGAAGAGATTGAAACTGCATTTTGTAATTGTAGAAATCTCCAGGTTCTTTCAGGTTTGTGGGAAGCAACTTCCTTATATCTCCCTCTTCTTTATGGAGCTTGTGCCAGCCTGACTTTCTTGAACTTGAGCGATGCGCCCCTTCAAAGTGGTGAATTTGCAAAGCTTCTTGCTTACTGCCCCAATTTACGATGCCTTTGGGTAAGAATTTCTTCTTACTTTACTTTACTTCACAAGGTTTTATGATGGAGAAACATGATCATAAAATAAGAAAACAACATAAAAAGCAGCTCCATCATAGAGACTATCAGGATAGTCCAAAATCAGCGAACACACACTGCATGAGTCCTAAACAATATGAGATTTTTTTGGTTGCGATTCTTATTTTTTCTGTAAGACACTAATCACCCTTATATTGGTAAGCATCTGGCGTTTTCTCCATGAATGGACTAATCTCTTCTACTATAGTTATGTCTAATGTTTCCTTACCTCTAGTCTATATCTCAAAGTTCCATCCATACGTAGGTAATTGATACAGTAGAAGACAAGGGGCTCGAGGCTGTTGGTTCGAGCTGTCCCTTGCTTGAAGAGCTACGAGTCTACCCTGCTGATCCATATGACCGGCATCATCGTGATGGGGTGACTGAATTAGGTTTCTTGGCAGTGTCTCGTGGATGCCCCAAACTCCACTATGTTCTCTACTTCTGCAGGAGGATGACTAATGCTGCTGTCGTGACCATAGTGCAGAACTGCCCTGATTTTACCCACTTCCGTCTATGCATTATGACCCCAGGCCAACCAGATTACCTCACAAACGACCCCATGGATGAGGCCTTTGGCGCTGTTGTCAAAACCTGCATGAAAATTAAGAGGCTTTCAGTTTCGGGCCTTCTAACTGATCGAACATTTGAGTATATTGGCAAGTATGCGAAAGATCTTGAGACACTGTCTGTGGCTTTTGCTGGCAGCAGCGATTGGGGAATGCAGTGTATCATGGAAGGCTGTCCTAAGCTGAGGAAGCTCGAGATTAGAGATTGCCCCTTTGGAGATGCTGCTCTGCTGTCTGGACGAGAGAAATATGAGATGATGCGATCATTATGGATGTCCACGTGCAGTGTGACCATGAAAGGCTGCAGACTACTCGCAAGGGAGTTTCCAAGACTCAATGTAGAAGTGATTAGAGAGGAGGGAGGTGATGAAGATCAAGCTCACAAAGTGTACGTCTATCGTTCTGTAGCAGGGCCAAGACGGGATGCCCCGCCATTTGTTCTCACAGTTTGACAGTGAAGGGAAAACCAAAACCATTCTTGGTCAGTGTTTGTTCTCTGCTCTGCCATTTAGCTCTTCACTTTCCTAAAGAAGTTTCTAGATCCTTCTCCAATAACTAACTGTCATGCTTGCAGAACAACACTTCTATATGCTTGGGGGTCAGAAGTAATGAAAAGTGAAGTGGTTTTGTGCAGAGATACTTGTATTGGAAAATTGAAGTTTTTCAAAGAAAATATAAATAAGAGAGGAGGTAAGTAGTGAAGTTTACATGGATATGAGGCCTCCAGTATGTGAATTTGTAGGGGGGGCATTTTCTTTGTCAATTCTTGAAAAATTAGTAGAGAATCAAATTCCACGAGAAGATCTCTGCCCCCTTAGTTGATTTTTTCCCTATGTTTCTTGTTGTATTGTTGTCAATGGCTTAAGGCTGTTAGAATTCGTAGCCAACGAACGATTAACGGTGATGAGGTGGCGCTACGCGTTCGTGGCGAGTGTCAGCTGTATCTGAAAGATCTTATATCAGAAAGGTGGAGCTGATTGGAAGTTGAATGGTAGTTATTTATGGTGTTAGTTTTAACATCATTTGTGTAAGTGCATGGGATGTTCACTAATCTGGGATTAAGGATGGATAATGAGGTACATGTTGTTTTAGGTAATTGTTACTATGATGTTTCTCCTTTGACTCTCATCATCAACATCTTTTCTTCTGTACATGCATGAATTTTGTGAGGAATGCCAGTTTCAGGCTTTGAAATTTATCGAATTGTGTTAATCACATAAACTATGAAATTAGGTAGTGAGAAAATGGAATTTGGGAGAGAAGAGAACATAATGCCCGGCAAAAAACTATCATAAAATTGGCGAAATATTAATTAATTTAGGTCAATAATTAGGCTGGTCCTGATTTTAGGCTAACCTTGTTCTGCACTCAAAAGGTGTTCAATTATGAATTATTGTAGACAAATCGGAATTATAATGAGCACAACTTTTGTTTCTGTACCTAATATCGGACAACTACCAAACAAGACACTGTTTTAGTACTCTCCTCCATTAATTCAAGAACTATTTTCAATAATAATAATACTAATAAAAAGATCAACACTTGTACACATTCTTCTACCCTATCATGTTCAACCATCCATTTTAGTATCCTATAAATGCATCTCACTTTCATTCATTTTTTACATAAAATTTATATTTCTTCCTCTACTTCTCTAATTTTAAATTAAATTCTTGTTTTTGCTCTTAAAAAAAAAGGGGGGGTTTTAGCAAATAAAATCAGTAACTATTTTGAATTTGTAATTTTTTATGGGACTTTTGAAGTGTGGCAAATTAAATCACCACCTTTTCAATTTTTGTAATTTCATCCTCCAATTTTTTTCGGTTGTCGGATTGTTAAGTTGGAGTTTACGTGGATTAGTTCGTCACATAATATTCATGTTACGACTTTTTTTTCTATAAAATTGCTGAATATTGAAATTATGGTGCAAAACACATGATACAATCTCTTTATAATTTGGAGAAATTTTTAATTGAAATTGTACGAAACGACGTCATTTAGATCTCACAAAAACGGCATCGTCTTTACTAATCCACGTAAGCTCCAATTTAACACTTCGGTGACCGAAAAAAATTAGGGGTACGAAATTGCAAAAATTGAAAAGACGGTGACTTAATTCGCCACACTTCAAAAGTCATGTTAAAATTGCAAACTCAAAATAGTTCGTGATTTTATTTGCCAAAACCCCTAAAAAAAATAGATCGTGATTTCCAAAATTGGTATGCCAAACCAAGCGGGGCAGTCATCACCAACCCCAAATTCTTCACTTCTCGATTTTTTGCCATTTTCTTCGTCAACTCGTTTAATTTTCAAGGGCTTGAGGGTATAAACTTGAACGAAGCACAATTCAACAGAGATGATGAAGTCGCCAAAATTTTCGAGCCCCAAAGACGATGAGGCGTGCCAGCTACATCACTTCAAAAACCGAACTCATTTGTACCCAATGGGCCGATCCGACCCTCAATTTTTAGGATATGCTTTAAATTAATGTAATTTTAAATTTCTTTTTAATATAATTATTTTAGAATTATTATAATTTCTAAATTTAATAAAAAATTTGATTTTAAATTTTATTTAAAATTTAATTTTTTTAAATTAGATAAAAAATTATAGAGTCATCTTATAAAGCCCCTGTTGTAGGAATGGCTCTATACAGAGTGGTTCAACATAGAGTCCCTTAGATAAAAAGTACTCCATCTGTCCTACGAATCTTGACACGTTTGGTTTCGGCACGGGAATTAAGGAATTGTAGATTATTGTTTTAAGTGTGTAATTAATAAAGTATTGTATAAAAGTGATAAAGCATGAAAGAGAAGGTGATAAAAGTGATAAAGTAGGAGAGAGAAAATAATAAAAGTGATAAAGTATGATAGAGAAGTTACCTTATTTGGAAATGTGTCAAAATTCGTGGGACGGCCCAAAAAGGAAAACGTGTCATGAATCGTGGAACGGATGGAGTATGATACTTCATCCGTCCCATTACAAATGTCCCATTACAAATATCTCATTCTTTTTTTGGCAACATATTCTCTCTCTATACCTAAAATTTAAATAATTTTCACTAATTCATTTTATCTACTTTCTACACAATTCTCAATCTGTGTGGTCAAAAGTTATGAGACATTTGTAATGGGACGTTCCGGATGGAGGGAGTACAATTTTTATTTAAGTTTTTTAAAGGAGGAGTCTATTCATACTTTTATCTATTCATGCAAAATAAAATAGGGTTAATTGCATATAAATTACTGAACTTTCAACAAATTCTCATTTTGCATATGAACTTTAAAATCTTTATTAAAATTATTTAACTATTTTTTTTTTCTCATTTTATACCCATTTTTTATTGTGACACGACATAAATTTAGTCTCTTGGCTTGAATATGTTTGCGTAGTATAAATATGATCGTGTGGAAAAATAGAACTGACGTTGTAATGTATTAATTGGATGGAAACGGCGTTATTTCAGACCTAAAGTATATGGACAAATATGTCAAATAAGAATTTATTGAAAGTTTAGTAATTTATATGCCATTGACTCAATAAAATATTGTTGAAGTTTTCAAGATTATTAATGGGTCTTTCGAGGAGAGAGAAAAGTTGTTACAGTTTATAAGTAAAGGACACTATAACTGAACCTAAATTACTGTATACATGAAATGAAAACACTATATCTATAGTATGCAAGAAATTTAGGTTGATAAAGGCATGGGGGCCAGCAACTGTTGATCTAAAAAGATGAAAAACCATTGTCCATAATCATTCAATGCACATATCGATTTTATTGATCCAAGAATTGGATCACATATTTTCATGTAAGGCCACCAGTCCCCCACCCTTAACTGGCATATGCATTAAGTAACACTCCAGTACTTCACTTCCAAATTTCATTTGTTACCCTTTATCAATGTAATCTGTATGATACACATGTAATGTACTTTGGGTTAATAAAAATAAGTAGGAATTGTCTTTTACAATATTTTTTTTAAAAAAAAATTGTTATTACCATAAAAAAAAAAAAAAACACACACACACACACGCACACATTTTACTTTAGGTGACTCAAACCCCACATTTAATGGTTAGAGGAGAAGGTCTTACCAATAGATTGCAGACTATGTTTATGCAGCAGTGAAAATTGAATTCAGGCGTGCGTGTCTTGGCCTAGTGAGTAGTGATAGAATGGTTCATGCTTTAGACTAAAGGCCTCATGTTCGAGTCCATCGTGACCTCTAAAATTCATGTTAATCCAATAAAAAAGAACTGGATTGATGCTTATATGAAAAACATAGGCAAATCAGAGGAGGTAGATAGTCTATCACAATCTTTGTTCATCAAAAGAAGGAATGCTGCCAAACAACACTGATGTCAACATGCTCAATCTCCACTTGATTCCACACCATGTGCAAGATTCAAAATGCAGAGAAAACATAGAAACACTTATCATCATCACCTTCTCCTGCTGCACACAGTTTGTACGTACTACGGTCTACCAAACTACATTGATGGAAAGAAACTGTTTCTAGATATAACAGAACAAAAAAAAAAAAAAAAGTCTAAAGAGATTCAAGAATGCCAGATTCCATTGAGAAAGCTGCCTAATCTATTGGAAGATATCTTTCTGAGAATCTTCTTAGCATCCGGAACCTGAGCCTCTGCAAGCTTCTCGATGTGTTTAAGGTAGGCCGAAGTGGCTATCTTCTTCCTGGCAGTAGCGCTGGTGGCGGTCAACGACATCAATATCGAAAGCAGGAGCTTCTTGTTACCTGAGTTGTTTACCTCGAGCATCCGCAGCAGCAATCCCAGATTCTGATCACTGTGCACGAACTTCTTCCGATTCTTGGGAAGCACGATCATGCTGGAGATGGTCTCCGCCGCCATCTCTCGAGTTTCTATTGATTTGGAATCGAGAAATCTGACTAGGACAGGCATGAACCCTGCTTCCCCCATCGCCTTCCTCCCTTCCTCCGACGTCCCGGATAGCCAAAACGCTGTCTTCAACGACAATTCTTGCACAGACGCCTCGCCGTGTCGGAGAAAGTAGAGTATGTGATCCATGAAACCATAATTTACCAGCAAATGCAGCGAAGTTTCCGATGAACAGCATATGTTCACGATCCCTCTCAATGCCATCTCTCTTGTTTTCGTTGCCAAGCTCCATTTTGGGCTCAACGCTCGCACTAATGCTCGAACCCCACCTTCTTCGATTATCATCTCTTTTATCGATTCATCGTTGCAAGCCATTGTCTGTAGCAAATCAACTGACCTAATTTTGATCATTTCGTCTTTCGACTTCGCAAGATTAACAAATTGAGGAATCCCGCCTTCCTCCACCACGAACCTTTTGATTTCTTCCACTCCGACTAGATTCTTCAACACCGCACAAGCCAACGCCACCAATTCGCCGCCGTCGCCGCCGCCGCAGATCTTCAGGAGGGCGGTGACCCCGCCGTGAGCAGAGACCAACCAAGCATTGTCTGAATTCTCCGTCAGTAAAAGCAAACATGTCGCCGCCAACTCTTTACTCGCTTCGTTCCCGGATTCAACAACCCTAATCAAAGGAGCAATCGCCCCTGCACCGATCAATGCGCTCTTCCAAGACTCAGACCCCGCAATCAGACACACACATTTCGCAGCTTCTTGTTGGATTTCACCGTCTTTAAAATCAAGAAAGTTCACGAGAAAGCCAACGAAATTGTCGAGGCGCAGAGCGACCGTTATGTATCTCTCATCTTCTTGAATCACTTGATTGAAAGCGAGGAGCGCTTGTTTCTTCATATCGGTGCTCCCAATCTTGAATCTTGAGAGCAAATCGACGACGTAGAATCGGACGTCGTCCCTGGACGCGGCGGCGGTGGGGCGCGACACGACGATGGCGTCGGTGCGCGTGAGCAATCCCGCGGCATAGACATCGAAAATGTTGTTGATATGAGCGTCGATTTTGGCGGAAACGATATCAAGATCGCTCTGCATAAGCAGCTTCCCGCTGTATGAGAGGTCCAAGCACTGCTTGGCGAGCTGGTGGCAGTGGTTGAGAGTGGCTAAGATGGAGTGTGAAACTGCAGGGAGTGCGGATTCCCAGTTGTGGATGGCGGCGAGGTTGGAGAAGAGCTCCTCCAGTTTGTGTCGGATGGATTGCCATTTGGCGGAGAACACTTTGATGGAATGGGACGCAGAAATCAGTGAAGAAATCAGCAGAATAGCTTCGCTGTTTTCTTCACCCATTTTAATTTTGGAAGATGCTTATCTTTTGTGGTTTCTAACAGACTGCATGTGCTTCACTTTAATTCCGCATAATTGGAAGATATTATCACAAGCTATCACCACTCACACCTCGTAAATATTACCACTCCCTCCATCCATAATAAAACTTCATGATTTTTTTTTTTTTTCTGAATGTTCACAAAAATTAAATTTTCTTTTTTATTTTTAAATTATACCTCATCATTAATTTTTTTGGGGAACTGAGGTCTCTTGATATTCCAAGTATGCTCTGTGGTTGCAGCATTGTCTGACCTTCCACATCAGAAAGGATTTCTTGAGAAAGATCCGGGCGGGGTGTCTCTTGCGAGACGGCTGTTCATTTTGGTGGAGAAGCGGTACGTCAAGTCAACTTCAAGTCCAAATGAAGTTCGACGTGGAGAAATTCGATGGAATAATAAATTTTGGCTTGTGGCAAGTGCAAGTCAAGGATGTGCTGATACAATCTGGGTTACACAAGGCCCTGAAAGGAAGTCCGGGTGCAGTCAAAAAGCCCGGTGCAGATGATGACGCAAACAACAAGTCCGGTATGAGTGATGAAGATTGGGAGGATCTGGATCTGAAGGCGGCAAGCACAATTCGTCTCTGCTTGGCCAAGAATGTACTTGCAAATGTACATGGGATTTCGAGTGCGAAGGAGCTTTGGGAAAAGCTGGAAGCTCTGTACCAAGCAAAAGGCATCTCGAATCGGTTGTATTTGAAGGAACAATTTCATACCTTACGGATGGATGAAGGTGTGAAGATTTCAGATCACTTGAGTATTCTCAATGGCATTATCTCTGAACTGGAGAGTATTGGAGCGAAAATTGAAGATGAGGATAAGGCGTTGAGACTCATCTTGTCTCTTCCACGTTCCTATGAACACATGAAGCCAATATTAGTTTATGGGAAGGAAACTCTGGTCTTTGCTGAAGTCACGGGCAAACTTCTTTTGGAAGAAAGAAGGCTGATGAGTGAAGGACGTCCTTCATCGGAAAATTCAGCAATGGTGGCCTTTAGCAGAGGGAGGAAGAAAGACTCCAAGGGCGTTGTTTGTTGGAGGTGCGGAAAACCCGGCCATACGAAGCGAAACTGTCCAGGTGGAGCTCGTCAAGGTGGAGCGGATTCGGCAGAAAGCTCCGAACAAGCAGCTAACATCGTGTTTGATGATGTCCTTTGAGGACATGAATATCCTTATGGCATGTCCAATGGCCATGATAGAGGATGTGACGATGTTAGTTGGACCACATGTGCATGGTTTTTTGGCATGGATGCAGGTGTGTGGTGAAAAGTATGTCGATGGCTGATGACTTCTAGGAGGGCCAAAAGCTAGAAGGTTGCACCAAAAAAAATTTCAGCAAGGTTTTTTCGACATGTGCCGAAGTAAAATTCTTAGAATGGTTTATTCTAAGTGTTCTACTCATTTGGTGGAGTAGGTTTATTCTCTTTTGAGGATGATGGTTCTTTGTGATAAGAATCATAATTGTCGGTGAAGACAATGGCGTTTTTTCTTTCATTTTTAACAAGGTGGAGATTGTTGGAATTGTGTTAAAAATGAAAGTGGGGATTTTTGTCCCACATTGGTTGAGCTATCAAAGTAGGTGGAGACCCTTAGGCTATTTAAGGAGTTCCAAGGTCTTTGATACAATAGCACCAATCACTACCTTTAGTCTTGTGATTACTTCTAGTTTGAAATTCCTTGCTCTTTGTTTTAGAGGGGTGAGAGGTTTTCAAAGGCTTGTAAGAGTGTAGTGGTTGTGAGTCGAGAGTGTGAGAAATACTGTGTGATTGTAGAAATTTATCATATAGTAATTTTTCAGTGGGTCGTGGTTTTTTCTCCGGATTTGGAGTTTCCACGTTAAATTCTTGTGTTGTTAAATTGTGTCTTTTTTTATTCTTATTTCTTGCTTCTACCAAGTTTGGATGGGGAACTGATTTCCCAACAAAAAAATATACTATTCGAATTTATACCTCATCATTAATAATACTCCATTTACAACACTTTTTTATATTTTCACCATTCGAATTATTTTTTATACGAACAAAGGAAATATAGTAATAATAAAATAAGATATATTTGTGCTCATAGCTTAATATACTACTCTTTTCGCGACAGGTCCCACAAACACTCCCTTCCCGCAACTACACACCCGTTTGGAGTTAGAAATTAATACTTTTCAGCTGTCTATGTGGAATTTTTAAAATACAACTGATAAAAGTAAGTTCTACATTCAAGTATTTTGTATTTTGTGGGTCTCTGCATTTCCAGTTTGATTTCTCATTTTTACTTAATAGGGTTTGCTATTTCTGTACAACGTAATGCCAACTGTAAGTCATTTCGATTAGATACAAATAACGAATTGAAGCAGATGTTAACTAACTTGATAAGACAACAAGCAAAAACAGACATACTTCTCTTGCGTAACCAAAGGCTGGTCATTTTGGCTGCCACGATAGTGGTGAGGAGAAGCCATCGCCTTCGCAACTAAGCAATGAAATTAAAAATGAATAAGAAAATCTTTGAATTAAAACTCTAGCTTGAAGGATCACAATTTAAGAAGATTGGTATCAATCCGGTCGACAATATGACCAAAAACACGAGGAAATCTAATAGCGGCCCCAAACCGTAAATGTGCCTACTATAATTTGAGGATTAGATCAACTATACCCCTTTTATTAAAAATATCCTTAAACCTTAAAAATAATAAAAATATAATTTCTCGCCGTCTGTGGGAATCGAACCCACGACCACATGGTTAAAAGCCATGCGCTCTACCAGCTGAGCTAAGACGGCTTTGTTTTCTTATTTGCCTTAAAAACAATTTAATAAATTTATTTCAACGACCGACTCTTACATTTGCCCCTCTCTT
The DNA here is from genome assembly GCF_028751815.1 of Salvia miltiorrhiza. NCBI lineage: Eukaryota > Viridiplantae > Streptophyta > Magnoliopsida > Lamiales > Lamiaceae > Salvia > Salvia miltiorrhiza. The sequence goes on from NC_080391.1 coordinate 7,697,922, forward strand.
CTTTTCCTCTTCTCTTAATTAGGCTACTCTTCTGCCAGAGCAACCCTAGGTGCAAGCTCCCATCCCAAATCCATTACAATTTCCGAATCGGTATCCCTGCAAAGAAGTTGGAGATGCTGAGAGTAGCAGGGAGGAGGCTGTCTTCTCTCTCATGGCTGTCTGCTCAGCCTTCGTCCGCCGCGCTAGCGTCCAGGAATCCGTTCACGCTCGCTGATTCATCCTCCAGCGGCCGCACCGCATCTGTTTCTTCACCTGCGGATTCGTTTGCCTGCATCAACTCCTTTCCCAGTCTCATCCGAGGTTCGGCGTTTTTCTCATTTTTAAATTGTTTTGCACTTAATTCTTTGATCACCCCATTTTTCGCTTTCATTTTTTGGGAGATCAGACTTTTAGCGAGATTAGATTATTGAAACTTCTGGATTCTTTTGTTGCTGTTCCTCCCTTCTAGTGGAAGAGGTTATATTGGATGTGGTTTATGTGCTCTTGATGACATTAGCTGTTTTTCAATCAGGAATCTAAAACAACCTTGTTTGGATACCTTTTTCAGTTGTATTATTGATTGAATTGCTCATTTTTTTTTATCTGTTTCAAGACATTCAATTTAAGATTGGGACTCTGTCTTATTTAGGCGGTATTCGTTATTTGTAGCAGCATATTAGTTTTGACTTCATATTTCGTTTGAGACTAGTTATGGTGAATGTGCTGTCCATTTCAAATTTGTGCCATTAATTTTCACTGGGATGAATTGATCAATCTTTTTTAGGGTCTTTGTGGGACTGGTAAGTGGTGTAATTAGCCAACTTTCATGAAAACTCCTTTGAAATAAATATGACTCTGAGCCATTTCCAAGTGAAATGTGTATTATAACTGTTATAATCTTATAGATTATTCAATGATAGTTGTATGGCAAGCACGAGTTGCATCCATGGAGAATATACTTATTTAGTTAGTTTGACTGATGAAGGTTAATATTTGTTTGACTTATTGAATAATAGCTGTATAGCAGCTTGATGTATCATGTATGGTATTAAATATACGCACTTTGAACTCTTTTCTTTGAGATTCTGTAGATGTATGCAATCAGCTGTCACCTGGTCTTTGCTTACTTTGAGATTCTGTATCTTGATGTCTGCAATCAGCTGTCACCTGGTCTTTGCTTAGGAATTGTTTATTGGGTCTTTTTCTTTTTGACCTTCCCTTTTACTGCTCTGGTTAGAGGTCGAATAACGACCCAGTCGGGGAGTAACATCCACAGAAGATATTAATGTATAAGCTATTGATTTAGCACTATGGAATTCCACAATGACTTTAGGCATGAACTAAACTTTCAGGTTTCTATTGAATGTAAGTTTTTGTAAGTTTTCCATTATTATCCAGTTGGGACACTCTGTACATGGATGGCATTTTTGAACATTAATCAACATGCATTTTACTGAATTAAAGCATTTCTATTTCTTTATGCTTGTTATGTATTCTGATATAAATGATGTGATTTGATTTTAATTTTTTATTGAATTCTCTTGGTCTTACGAGAAAGACACGTGTTAATTTTTTTTTTTTAAATCTACGCTTGTTGAAGGTGAAGTTTGGAAATAGAACAATTCCTTCTGTCGTGTATCCTCGATTAATGCAACCTCAGATCCTATGTTTCCATTTTTGATTCTAGTATTGAGCGAAAGGTTACACCTAGAGGTTCTGTATTATGGGGCAATCCTACTCCACTAGTACCAACGGACAGCATAAGGAAAGAAGCACTACACCTAGGAATCAACAACACAAAACCTTGTTAGAAATGACCCCTTATTGGGCTTGGGACTAAAACTCGGGTGGGTTGCACATCGGGCATTTACCCTTTGGTATCTATTCTAGTTTTACAAAGGCGGTTTATGCTTTATCACCTTATTTCATATGGCGGTAAAAACAGGCGAGGTTTTCCCCCTCTTTTTTTGTACCATTTATCATTCCTCAAGTCCCATAGGTTTGATCTTGTAGAATTTGAGCATTGAACGAAGGTACAAAATCAATCTAATTGATTTTTCGATCAAAAGTATTATGTGAAATCTTAGGAGAAGCTGAGCTGCCATTTATCTTCATTCACTTCATTGTTTTCACTGCTATTTATTTGTCATTTTGCTAATCATTTATTCATTCCTCTTTATGTTATTTGGATATGTCCTCTTCTAATTAGATACTCAATATCCCAGTTTACTTATTTTGGGTGTGTTCTCCTTGGTTGCAAATTTATCATGATAAAATGAGGAACTAGAAAAGATGGAAAATTTGATCACACCATTTTTTTTTCTCATGTTCTCTAGGGTGGAAAACATGGGGAAATATTATGACACCAATACCCCATGATAATATTATCATAAATTGGAGTGGAAAATTATTTTCATGCTGCCTGGGGAAAATTATCCACCCTATGGAACATGTGAAAAGAGTGGAGAAATGGTGAAAATATATGCTTTCCACCATTTTCCATCAAAGAGAACTCCTTGTAATTGCAACTCCATGGGTAGCTTAGTTATACTTATAGGGAATGCACAACTAAGGGTCTGTTTGATATGGGTTTATAGGTAGGATAAATTAAATTGATACAGATTAGTGTGATGTTTGATATCATGTGCAGTTAATATGGTCAACTCCTACTTAATCCTACTTCTCCATGCTATTTTGTGGGATTAACCCATACTAATAATCCGCCCACCCCCCCTCGGATAAATTTAATACTGAGAAGTTGGATAAAAATTCTGCTACCCTTCCTCACGCATATCGATGCAAATGCCCAAGTAATGGTGGACACACATGATATTTTTAAAATTATGTGAGGATAGTTTTGGTATTAGATAATATAATCCAACATAATCCTATGGATATCAAACATAATATAGGATTAAGTAGCCATGATATCAAACACCCATGAAATAATATAAATCCACACTAATCCACACTAATTTCTCAAGATAATTTTAATCCTAATCAATCCTAAACTGCAAATCAAACGGCCCCTAAATGCATTAGCTGCATTGTCTGGTCAGATGTGAGTATGTTTTGGTTCCATATGGTTGGTAATTTGTGAATATGCTTTATAAGTCGGTCAGTTATTTATGTTCAGTTATATTAAATGCACTTTTAGCCTGTCTCCTTTTCTCCTCCTTGTTGTGTGTCAAGAGCTGTTTCCCCATGATTTTTTAGCAGGTCCTCTTAAATCGATTGTGGTCTGTTACATATGGTCTCAATCCATCAACCTTTTGTTAAACTTTGCAGGCTTTTCTTCTAATGCCATTGCTCCAGGACATGATATTGGTCTGATTTCGGAGTTGCCTACGGTGGCAGCTATTAAAAACCCTAGCTCAAAGATTGTCTACGATGAGCACAACCATGAGAGATACCCACCAGGTGATCCTAGCAAACGTGCATTCGCATATTTTGTTTTGACAGGGGGGAGGTTTGTGTATGCATCACTGGCCCGTCTCCTGGTACTCAAATTTGTTTTGAGCATGTCTGCCAGTAAAGATGTCCTTGCTCTCGCTTCTCTGGAAGTTGATCTGTCCAGCATTGAACCTGGGACAACTGTTACTGTGAAGTGGAGAGGAAAGCCAGTTTTCATAAGGCGCCGTACTGAAGATGATATCAATTTGGCCAACAGTGTTGACATCAGCTCCCTTCGTGATCCACAGGAGGATGCTGTTAGGGTTAAGAATCCTGAATGGCTTATTGTTATTGGGGTGTGCACCCATCTGGGCTGCATTCCCTTGCCAAATGCTGGTGACTATGGAGGTTGGTTCTGCCCATGCCATGGCTCTCATTATGACATATCTGGTAGGATCCGTAAAGGACCCGCACCGTACAACCTGGAGGTTCCCACATACTCCTTCATGGAAGAGAACAAGTTAATGATTGGGTGAGAATTAACTTTCTTTCTGGATTTCCTGCAGCAAGAGCCAGAAACCTGGGGGAGTTTATATTTTTAAGCTTGTTTGTAAGTTGTAATTTTGTCTTTAAGGCTGTCCCGTCATGCTTCATTTGACTTGAACAGGGGCTCAGGTTTTTTGAATAATGCTGGCAACTTTCTCTTTCTTCCACCTAAATAGTTGGTTTCTAAGATTATGACCAGAAATAAATAGTGCTGTAAACTGTTTATCCATTAGAAGCTCTTTGTTGATTTTTGATGTTCTTTATAAGTTGCCAATTGCTTACTGGTGGAAGTGTAGTGATTTTGGTTTCTGAAACGTGTTATTTAACTCAAATGTAATAAGGGATCATTATGAATAGATCCTGTCAGTTTTTGTATGTCAAGTGCCAGGATTGTGTTTATATGGGAGGCAATGTGTGGTAATTGATATAGAATTACAAGATTATATTGTAACAAATTAATAATGTTCAAATATGAGTAGCCTCTCTACTCGATCCGTATCAGCACACCTGAATGGGTACCAACTTCAATGGCCCTCCAACGCAATTGGGAAGCTGACTCTCATCGATATCTTGGAGCAGAGTAGCTCGCAGTTTTTTGTCCTCTACGAAAACAATCTGCATTACAATAGACAAATGCAATTGAAAAAAATATGACCAAGTTTATGTGTGTGGTCTGCGAAAACAGTTTGGAAGTCCAATGTAACTTCAATTTGCAAACAGACCTTTTTCTTTGTGTTTTTGTCAATAAACGGATAAACCATCTTCCATGCAGTCATAAATATGTAGGGCGCATTGATGATCAACAACTTGCCCAGCCTCTCGGGGTAGCAATCCTGTCATAAATTCAACAACGGAACGATCATAGGCATTCGTTTCCTACTAGCATATGCTGGTGTCACTGCTAGTTTTTCACACAAAAATCCTCTTACTTTTCAATTAAATAATGTGTGTGTGTGTGCATGCGCGCATATAGTGAGAGAGAGAGGTCCTACTTGCAGAATAGATAGAGCAGCAAGATATCCTCGAATGTCACTGTTAGAGTAACCCCATCCCTCTAGATCAGCAATGGAAGTGAACTTCTCATGTCCACTAGGCATTCTGAAATAACAGTGTGTAAGAATGATTAAAAAAACACAAGGTCGAGAGTTGATACAATTGATTTGGGTACTAAAATCTCACTACTTTTGTTGGTAGGCACAACAGAATAAAGAGGGGAAACAAACATATACAGGAATTAAAAAAAATTGAAAATAGCACAGAGGCCAAAGACATAGGTCGCTCCTAAGATATGCAGCTTCTAGATATAGAACGGAGACTTGAGTAGTATATAAAATCGACAAGATTACCTCGCACAAATTTTGTCAAGACTGAAAGTAACATATCCTGCCATAAATGAGGAAATAGTAGTTAGCGCAAGACTGGGTCATTATGCAGAAGTCAGAACATGATACAAGAGGTAACAACTTGTCAATTGTCATCAAATACACTAATGTCACATTTGAATTTGTCAAGACCACTTATACTACAAACCCATGACATGCCTATACTTTTTCCTTGCATTTCTCTGTGATTATATCCAAAGTCAAAATAGATGAGTTAAGAATATCTCATACCTTAGAGAATATTTTAGTTAAAAGGACGAAAACTATATTAAAAAATTCCAACTAAGAGAATTTATTCAGATTAGAGATTACTGTGTGGCATTGCTTACGCTTAAACTCTTCCACATTAGTGGATGCAGGCTTATGCCGGGCAGCGAAAACGAGGACAATTGGGCGTCCAGCCTTATCATATCCTTGCATAAATAACTTATTTTGGGCCAGATCATTAGGAATTTCTGATGGAGATATGAAGCCATTTGGAACAAATTCTCTCCTCCATTTCAAATACTTCAGAAACATAGCTGATGCCTTCTCAACATCAAGATCACGAGCCCGAAGAAATCTACGGAACATCAACTCATCCACATCCTGCAAACCCCAAAAGCATAATTTCAACATTTTGCACACAGGCGACATGCATAGTTAATCGGGACATTGGAGTCTAGATTAAAACCAGATAAGAATAATAGGGATGGGGTGCTTGATCTCATCAACACCACTACCGGGACTAATTGAAGTTCGAACCAACAAAAGGGGGTTATACTCTGATTTTGGAAATTCAATAACTTCAGAGCTCAAATTCAGTATATTCTATATTAATCACCATTTAGATGCATTCCTCCTTCTTAAGGATCTCTTAACAGAAAAGATAGAAGTCTAAACTACCAAGTGTGAGACACTAATGCACTTAGAGGGTGTTTGGTTGAGCTTATAAGCTCTTTAAAATAGCGTATCTTTCAAAAATGGCAAATAAGCTCTTAAAACAATTTATAAGCTGTGAATAATAAGGTTTAACGGCTTATAAACACCAAAAATGTTAAGTTCATCAATTCCAACTTATTTTTTATAATCTTATAAGCAACAATCAATTTAAAATAACCTCACCATATATCCTTCCAATTTCTCTCTCTCCTTAATTTTCTCTGTAACTTAAAAGCTCAAAAAAATGCTTTTGAAATTTTGTTGGAGTTGAAGGAATGGGGTTTTTGCTTATCCAAACATTTTGACAACTTATAAGCTCTTGAGACATTACAATGTATAAGCTCTCGAGGCATTATATCTTATTCTTAAAACATCTTATTAGCTATGGGAGTTTAAATAAACACCCACTTAGAAAGGCATAAGATCTAACTTCTAAGTGATTGCTGCAACCGACTTGCACTACTCTATGTAACTTTTCTAGAGCTGTGAAAGCTCATCGAGGCAAAGAGACAGTTTGAGTCTTATCTATTACGACAGAGACAACAATATTGTCAACTTAACCAGTTTCCACGATCACCGACAACCGCTGTAAACTAATCTACCAAATTACAGGGTTCCACTACTCAAATCAACTCATTTTTTTTCTACAAAATATCATTGATCAACAACCGCAACTAAGTAAACCACGAAACTAATCGAATATGGAGATTGATGAAATTCAAATACTGAAATAAAGCGTTGAATAAATGGAAGATCAAGTGATTGAGGTGACCTTAGCAGAGGGATCTTGTTTTAGGACAAGCGCTTTCATACTTTGAATTCTACTACGCTCAATTTCTTCTCTATTCTCAGAGTTGAGCTCCCCCTCTTTTGCATCTTCGGACTCCGAGGAGAATGTCAGAGACTGAAACTTCTGCCGCAGATACGAAGTCATCCCCTCGCTTTCTCTCACTACCGGCAATCAAGAGAGAGAGAGAGAGAGAAGATCCTGACTCCTGAAGTTATAAATGGAACTCCACCATATGCATATGATGATATGAATATGATATAAATTGCTGAGAAGAATAAATGTGCAATCTATACTATATTAAAACAGCAGTTTTCAATTAGAAATTGATTTCAAATCAATTTCAATGGCAATTTTGTAAATGAATTCAATTAAAGGGGGTGAAATTAATATTTAAAAAACTGCCAACAATAGGCATATACCATTTCCGTTAACTAACCCACGACTTTAGCAGACATTACATTCTCTAATTATCTTCTACTAATATTAGTATTTTATTAGTACATGTTATTTTTGGTTAATTTAATACCATGCAGTAGCTTTTATTTATCATAAATAAATGTAAAAATTAATGATTATCATTTATGTGATGAGATGATATACATATTTATACATAAAAAAAATTAACATTTTAAAAAAAGTAGTGAAGATCTCAAGTGATAAGAACGAAAAAAAAATGAAATGGAAATATAGAAAACACAATGGAGCTCAAAATAAAATTGTTAAGGCTATAAGAAAGGGAAATTGAAATATATTTTTGTTTCAAAAATAAATCATACTCCATCCGTCCACAAAAAATAGTCAAATTTTGTCATTTTGGGACGCCCGTAAAAATTAATTAGTCTCTTTATCCACTTACAAATACAATTAATTATTATTATTAACAATAATTTGTATGAATTTTTATTATGAATATAAAGATAAATAAATTCATAAAAAAAAATTAACACTTACTATTTAAAATTAAAATATAGTGCATGTGTTTGCTCTAAAAAGTTTACTAATTATATGTAGTATTAATTGTTGTTAGTTCAATATTGTACTATATATTTATATATGATCTTATAATTGGTTGATTTCATTGAATGAGTAATGCATCTATAATTTCGACAAATACTATATGTAGTCTTCGCCTAAATTAATAGATTATTCATGTATTATTGAATTGAAGAGTATCTATATCTTATATATATAAAAAGTTATGACTTCTTCAAAAATACTAATTGTGATTATTCTGTCAATTTGTAAATATTCGTTTTAAAAAATTAATCTTATGAAATATTAAAGTTTTTATTTTGTTAGTGTACTACTCTATTTTTTTTAGTACAACTATTGTATAAAATTAAACATTTCAAAATTAACTATGTGTATTTAGTAATTTTTCTAATTTAATATTATATACTATGTATATATATATATATATATATTTAATAATAACTATTATCGTGCATCGCACGATGGGCAAATCTAGTAAATAGCTAAAAAGGTAGTAGTTGGCGGAAGATGTGCCATATTTTGGTGGACTCAATTTATTCTTACAAATGGATCGCCACATCTTTTCAATTCTCCCATTGTTTTCTTCAAATTGAATTTTGACAGATAGGGAAATATGAACCCTTTAATTTCTTCTTCTTTTAATTTCGCATTGTTTTTCCAATTTTAAATAGAAAACGATATGAAACTACAAATTTAGGCATATACTTTCTCCATCCCACCTTTTAGTATCTATTTAAAAATAATACAGATTTTAATAAAATAATTGAGTATGTTGTGAGTGAAATCTGAGTTTCATCTTTTGTGTGAGTGTTAGAATAATTAAAGTGAAACAAGAGTTTCACCTACTTTTGCTAAAAACAGAAATAGATGCTAAAAAAAAAATTAAATTCTAAAAATTGGAACGAAAGTAGTAATAAACAATAACCACGTAGTATGGTACAGATTTAACAGGTACCCACGGACAGCTCACGACTTTTAGTCCCAACGAGATATACATGTGCGAACTCTTATATGTATCAATTTCTAAGGTTCAAACTCGGTGCGCTCCAATGAGACCCTTATTTTTCGTGAGATATTGGGACTCTTATTTTTCAATTAATAAGACATATATACTGATGAACAGAACAGTATATACTGATGAATAACGAAATTTAAAAAATTGGTAATGAATAAGGCATAAATACTGATGAACAATGTAGTATATACCGATAAATAATGAAATTTAAAATATTTCTCTCTCTCCACGATTCGAACCCTGAGAAAAAAATTCGCCCTCTAGGTACAATATTAGCTATAGGATTGATAAAATAAACGCATGAGATAGTGTCTAAGATCTCACTAAAAATAGGGTCTCATTGTAGCGCTCCCCTAAGTAAATAAAAAAAAATAATTTATTTAACTTATTGTAAAATAAAAATAAGATTAATTATTTTTTATCGTATTATCCACATTGTAAAAAATAAAAAATAAAAAATAAAAAATAAGTACAATATAGACAAGACATTAAAATAATTAAATCTAATTTTTATTTAAAAAAATAAATTAAATAAATAAAAAAAATCCATTAAACTAATTTGTGGGTGGTCACAATGTGGCTATATAGATTTATTGATAAAAAAACTCATGATTTTTAGGATCAGCAAAATAGCCAAATCATTTTTGTGGTAATAAATACATGTAACCCAATTATATATTCCATCCGTGTATAAAAAATAGTCCTAAAAGGAGATGACACGAATTTTAATAAAAATAATTGAGTGTATTGTACTATTGTGAGTGAAAAATGAGTCTTTCAAAAAATAGTGTTAATAATGATAATTAATGGTATTGTGAGTAGAGAAAGGGACTCACCATCTAACAGAAAGTTTCTAAAAATGAAAAGACTAATTTTTGTTAACGTTCCAAAATGGCAAAAATTAACTATTTTTTGTAAACGAATATAGTATATAAAAAAAGGAATTTTGGCAAATAAAATCATAAATTATTTTAAAATTACAATTTTAACTTGACTTTTGAAAAATAATTCCTAATTTTATTTGTCAAAACCCCTCAAAAAAATTATATTTATTCTTGTGATTTTAGATATCCACTAAAAATGTTAATATAATTCGAAATAGATGGATCTTTCGGATATTAGAAAGCAAAGGGTTAAACTTAAGTCTGACTTTTTTCAGCCCGTATAGTATTTGGGATTTTCGGTCCAGTCAGCTAGGCCTTCGAGCCAAGCCTTTGGTTTGGCCCATCGAACCTGATTTTAATACACTCTTACATGCGATGCATAATAATTATAAAAATGAAAAAATATTTTTAAAACATAAATATAGTATTAAATATAATTTATAAGTAAAAAAAAACAAATTATTGTTTTTTTTAAATAAAGACATATATTATGTATTTAGAAATATTTTCTTATGTAAAATATTTAATTTAATATAAAAATAGTAAAATATATATTTTAATAAATAAATATAATAATCTAACATTTTCAGAATAAATATTTTTTCTCTCTATCTTATTTCCTCTCTCATTTATTTCGATTTAGTGGATTTACTCTCCTCTATCCTCACATTTTTTTTTACAGAATGTTAATCTTATCTCTCTTATAAATTGTCCTAAATAATACTTATAATTATAGAAATTCTCACTAAATTGGCAAAAACTGTATTTTCAAATATAATAGTATATAGTATATAAATATGTTTCAAAAAGATATAGTATAATAAAAATATAGATTTTTTTAGAAAAAAAGAGAATCACATTTTCTCCTTGGTGACTCGAACTCCGACCTATTGGTTAGAGGAAAAGCGTCTTACCAATTAAACTACGCTTCGTTATCACATTCCCTTTATTTAGTTATTGTCTACTGAACCGTGGTTGTTGTTGGTCGAAAGAAGTTTCGGTGGCAGCGCCAGCGGTAGTTTAGGGGAGTTGTCGACAAAAATTTAGAGGGATAAAGACGAAGATGAGTTAGGCCGGATTCTAAAGAGGGGAGCATAATTTCTGAGACTAAAAAGGAGAAGACAGAGACGAGATAAAGAGAGAATGGTTTAGGGAAAAATTTTAACTAAAATTTACGTTCCATTTTTTTTTTTTTTTGAAATTACAAAATATATATGAATATAATCAATTATGCAATCTACACGCAGGCGGGACTTCATCACCACCCAAACAGTGGGAAAACATCACCGTATGCAGGCGAGAAACGCCTGGCGTGTGGAACCTCAACACCAAACAATGCAACACCGCACGCAGGCGGAAATACAACATCACTGCACGCAGGCGTGATTGAACCCAAGACCTCTCACAAATGAGAGTCTTTAAATCCATCAACTTTGTCACTAGAACAAGGCTTCATTGGCTACATTCCAAATTATTTAAGCTTTCATCTAACGTTTGTTGATAAATATTATAAAATTTATTTATTAAATAGAAAATTGTTTTCACATTTATTTTCAAATATTCACCTAATTCTTCTTAGCATTATTTAGGAGAGTTCGATGTAGCGTAAATTAAAGATGCGTGAGCCTATGTTTATTATCCCCTATGCCCTCAAATAATAGCCTTAATTTTATTTTTTGAGGTGTCCATAAAAAATAGTCATATTCTATTTATGGACACTATCCCATAACATATTAGCCTCAATATATTAATTTATTTTACAATATATATGGTGGTCACATTTTTCACTCATAATATAATTAATTTTCTTTATCACCATCTTTATGGTGGAACTCTTTCTCAAACTCATAATATACTTCATCACTTTTATTAAAACTCGTAACACTCCTCTTAAGACTATAATGAAATTTAATTACAAAAAAAAAAGAAACATGTCAAATTGAATGGGATAATCCAAAAGGAAATACTCCCTCCGTCCCATGAAGCATGACCCATTTTTTTTCGGCACGAGAATTAAGAAATTGTTATTTTGTGTGTTAAGTGTGGTAGGTGAAAAAGTGAAAAGGTGAATAAAGAAGAAATTTTTTATCATTTTTAGAAACAGATCAAGCTTCGTGGGACAAACTAAAAAGAAAACTAGGTCATGCTTCATGGGACGGGGGGAGTATATGTCAAGTTAAATGGAATGGATGGATTATTATTCCTAGGGGTCTTCTTTGTCAGATTTTAAATTAGGAAGTTATTTATTCATTTAAAAAAAAAATAAGTTTACTTTTTAAGTATTCTTTATTCAAAGATTTTATTTCATCAAGGTATTTATTTTTTAAATAAAAATACCAAATTTTATGCATTAAATACGAAAGATTTGAAAGTTCGTCAATTCAACCCTATAAAAAAGAATTGCTTGACGACTAAGTTAGACAGAAGTCTTGGGAGTAGTTAGGGTCGGAACGAACATTCTAGATAATTTATAATTTTGCATATCAACTCAAAATTTTTTGTGATAATTATTAAATTATTGATTTAATCTGATTTTGATATTGATATTAAGATTTTGACCTAATTTACTCCTGATATGATTGGTCAGTAATGTGATATTATTGAAGGGAAAAATAAAGGGTTAATGGTGTTTTTTACCCTATTTAAAAAATGAAACATAAAATGTACCCACTCAAAATTAAACATATAAAATGTACCCATTTTGAGGTTGAAATGACTAAGATACCCTTAAAACAAAAAGAAAATACCATCTCTCCCACAAAAAAGTAAAAAATCGCAGCCTCTCCCCCCAAAAAAACTTGCAGCCTCTCCCCATCTCTCTCTCTCTCTCTCTCTCTCTCAAAGCGCCTCCGCCGCCCTCCAGGGTGTCTCCGCCTCCGCCGCGCTGGCGCTGTCGCCGCAGCCACAGATCCCGTCGCCGTGGCCGCCTAGATCTGCCTCCGTCGCGCGCCGCCGTTTCTCTCCAGCACACCCACGCACACCTCCGCCGCAGCCTCGCCGTGCCTCGCCGCGACTCCTCCCCAAATCGCAGGCGCAACCTCCTCCTCCTCCTTCTTCTTCTTCTTCTTCTTCTTCTTTTCACTCTCTACCGATTCCCCCACCTGCACGATTTTCGATCTGAAGTCGCACGATTTCCGATCTGAAGTTTGATTTTTGAAATTGTGCCAAGATCTGAAGTTTGATTTTTGAATTTGTGCCAAAAATGTTCAGTGCTCGACAGTTCACATTGCTCGACACTCCACTTAATGTCGAGCAATAGTTCAATTGAACTATTGCTCGTCTTGCTCGACATGCTCGACAGTTCTTAATTGCTCGACACTCGATGCTCGAGGCGTCGAAGCGTCGAGCAATAGTTCAATTTGAACTATTGCTCGACATGCTCGATGCTCGACAGTTCAATGCTCGACGCTTCAGTGTCGAGCAATGTGAGCAATGCGCGAATTACACATAGGGGTAAAAATGTCCTAAGTGGGTAGATTTTATTGTTTTAAAAAAAGTGGGTACATTTTATGTTTCATCTTTCAAAAAGGGTATATCCAATTTTGCCTCAAAAATAAATAATATTATGGGCAAATGGTTTTTAATACCCACTTTTATAATATATCTATCAAATCTACCCACCCTTATAAAACATCTATGAAAAATACCCACTTCATAGTGAAATACCATTCCTACCCTTACACTTAATCTCTCTTAATAATTTTGATTTGGCTTAAATGGTATATCGGCTGGAAACTTTCCTCGTGCCCGATAGGTTACTTCGGTAAACTGGGTCTGGAATGTGAGACAACGCCACGTACTTTTAAGCAAAAAACAGTTTAAAACAGTTAGATCCCGCGCTTCTCAAAATGGTATCAGAGCGGGTTTTTATAGAGGAATTATTTAAATTTTAATGTATTTCATAATTAACCTATGTGGGAGGAGACTCCATTTAAAGTTTATGGATCCGGACGAGTGTCCGAGATGTGTACACTACAGGAATTCTCTCCAAAATCTGGAGATAGAAACCAGTCGCTTTATAGGCGATCTCAACTGGAACAATCGAGTCCTCGTAACCAACCTACGACGAGGAGGAGATATCGAGCTTATTCGCGATATTATCGCGAGTATCCAATTCTATCATGAGAATCTCATGAGATTCGCCTGACAAACATGGTTTTCGTACCTCAATTCCACATGATTTGTTGTCATTTTCCTTCATGTTTTGTTTGCCAATGCGTGATTGTACCATAATGTTGAGTTTTATGAAGATTTGATGTCTTGGTGTAGTTTTGGAGTAATTTCAGGAAAAATCAAGGATTAATTGGAGGATTTTGAAGATATGAGATTGAAGTACGTCTCGAGAGGAATACGTGAGCGCAAACGGCGACCAAATCCGAGTCCGGACGAGGGAGAACGGAGCAAAACGAACGGACTGTGCAAAACGCCCAGTACCCCGCGGTCACCACCCGCGGCCGCGGGGTGGGACCGCGGGTCATCTGTTCCCGACTCCAGGAGTCACCCGCGGTCACCACCCGCGGCCGCGGGGCGGGACCGCGGGTCCCCTGAGCATCCCCCACGTTTGAAGGCCACGGACGCGGGCCGTGACCGCGGGAAAAGGGCGGGGCTTCCCCCAAGTGGGCCCCAGACGCGATTTTAGCCCCAAAACTCCATTTTTCCCTTCTTTTCTAACATCATTCACCACACACACCCACTTCATCTTCCCCAACTCTCCAATCCCAAACCCTAGCCTCCATTCTCTACCATTTTTTCTCTCTTCCACACACAAAAACAACACCAAAATCAAATATTATAGGATTTGTCTATGAATCTCTATCTCTCTATATCTTTATTTATGTTTTCTTATGACTTGAGATTTGCTTTTATTATGAATATGCTTGGCTAAAATCTCTTATCTTAGGGATTAGATTAGATGGATTTGTAATGGATTGATTTCTTTGTTCAATATATATCTTGATTGTGCTTATTGTTATCTTTTCAAGTCCTAGATTTATCTCTTGTATGATTGGTTGGCCACCTTTTGTGCATTTCTAATTTGTGATTTGAATCGGGAGAGGATAATTACAATAGATTAGGAGTTTGATACATATCATCTCAATAAACCGGGAGGTTGAGAGGTGGGTGAGGGCTTGTTGATCTTTTGTGCTCTTGGGAGTTATAGGTTAGAAATTGACCGGGGACGGCAATTATGACCCGTAATCTACTGTTTTAGTCGTCCGGGAGGGGGCTAGAACTAGTGGGGAGATCGCCCTAGATAAGTAGGCCATATCAAGATTAATATTGCTTTAGATTGAAGTTCATTACGATCCATCGAAATCTAGTCCCTATGATAACTTTCCTTCGAGTCATTCCCCAATTTATTAACTAAGTTTATCTTGTTGTTATTTTATTTATTTGCTTATTTAGCTTTGTTTTAGTTCTCAATATCTCTTCATCTTTGGTTGTCTAAATAGATTGAAAACAACTTATTAATAGTATTTAGAAGTTTAAATTCACCAATCCTTGTGGAATACGACCTTGCTTCCCTTATATTGCAACTACACCGTATACTTGCGGCGTGGTGAAAATAATAGCGAACATCGCCTCAGCCGGAACGGCGATTGAACGAAACAGGGACGAGGCCCATCAGTCGCACGATTGATGGAACCAAAAGACAAGGCGGGAGTAGTTTATCCAAGCTACCAAAAGATCGAGCCAAGCTCTTCCGACAACGTCAACTTGCGGGAGATCCAAAAGACGGTGGAATATTATGGCATCAAGCTGTATGATCTACCGATGGAGATAAGCAGAATATCACTCAAACAAGAGGAAATACTAACCCTCTTGCGTGATATCCAGAAAAGAATGGAGGAGATCGAAAGGCGAAAACCATGTTCCGGAAAAATTCGGAATCAATGGTCCAAAGACCCAACGCATCTATCCCTATTTGATGCAACACCCAAGGAGTTGCAGCCGGAGGACATAATCCGAATCATGAAAGGCAAATATCATGAATAGCCTTGACAGAATCGGATTAGAGGATCTACAAGAGTTAGCAGAATCTTTTGCTAACCTCAATATGGTTGATCTAAAGATGAACCAAGGAGATGAGGTTCCCAAAACTGAGTCTCAAGAAGAAGAACCGTCGAAAAAGGGGTCAGCTCAAGACGATGCGAGCCAGTTCCAACGAACCAGACGACGGAGGCCTCAGATGCAGGATACTCCTGTAGGAAAGGTCACACTGGAACCAGTCCATCCATATGGATTGATTCTCAACCTCGACGAAGCCAGTTTCAAAGAATGGGAGGGTCTCATCGACGAATGGGCTTCATCATTAAAGGTCGTGATTGCCACAATTGATTACGACAAAAAAGAATTTGCCAGAGTCTTCGAAGCCAGTTTGGCAGGCATGGCAAAACAATACTGGGACAAAATTGAGGTTCCAGCAAGGGAAGAAATGTTTAGTAGCACCTCAATGTATGATATCATTAAGGAAACTACTAGACAGATAAAATCCATTTCTTGGGAATGGGTTTTTTCAAAGGATCCGCAGAGGAGAAGCGCAAGAAATATCAACAAGCACTTTACAATCTAAGATTGATGGTGCTAGAGCCAAAAGCTCTCGATGAATTTCTGCGCCTATACACCCTATATGTCCATATGGGGGAAGTTGATGATCAGAAAGCCATGGATCTCTTTTTCCCAAAGTTTCCAAGTCCATGGAGAGAGATGCTCATCAACGAGTATGTATCACCAGGAGGATATCCACTTGATAGCGCTTCAAGAAGGATGTCTTATGTACACAAGAAGCTGTCCGAATGGTGCCAGAAGGCAGCGGACCAGAGGAATCTCAAGAGATTGAGGAGACTCAATAAGAAATCTCCATTGATGTGCGACAACATTGATCTTCCAACAGAGATTGGTGCTGAACTGCTATATCAAAGGAAAAGCCGAAAGAAACATAGGTACCAACCCTATGAAAGAAAGTCCAGAAGAAGTTCTTGGAAGCCAAGAACTATGTGGACTAGGCAGAAGGCACGCTCCTACAAATCGGGCCAACGGAGCGGACCATCCAGAAACCGATTCTCAAATCAAAAGAGAATCCCGGTGAGAAAAACTTTCAGGCGTACTCAGGCCAAAGCAAATGAAAGTTTCAAGGATTGCAACTGCTGGTCGTGCGGTGCAAAGGGGCATATCTCTACCAATTGCCCCGACAACGAGAAAAAAGGGATAAAAAGATTCGAATCCACACAGGATATCGAAGATGCTATCTTTTACCAGAATCTGATACTCGTGTATCAGTTTGAAGATATATCCTCTGATGAGAGCATATATGAACAAGAAGAAGTCTTTAGTTCTGAAGATTCGGAGATGACCGATGGATCAACTGGAGACGAGTCAGACTAAAGAAGAACACGAGGTCCACCACATCCAGAAGGAGGATCAGAATGGATTCACTAGCCATTTTCTGATTCCACAGGAAGAAGTGGTGAAGAAGCTCGTGAAGAAACTCAACAGGGAAACTGGAGAGGTACAGACGTACCAAGGGTTTTCCAATGGAAGATTGAATCGAGTTTTAAACAGCTTGATTCCAGCCAAGAGGAAGCATCATGTCTATTTTGGTGTCACAAACCAAGAAATGACGCTTCCAATTGAGATTACAAGTAATCAGGTGGAGATCCAGTTGGTTCCTGCCGAAGATATTATGCAGGATCTTAAGAAAATGAAGCCAGAAGTCGCAAGCACGATGAAATGGATTCATATTGGAGCAATTCAGTTGGTAATTAAATCGTCCCTCTCCCCAGGGACAGACCAACCAATTGACGTCGCACTTTGCGACAAAAGGATCAGAGATGCTAGAGCATCAGTTCTTGGAGCATTCTCGGGCAATCTCTATGCCAAGAGGATTATAACCGAATTCTACCCACAGATCGCTTATAATCTGCAGGATTCATCCTTCAGTAGAGCCCTGACTCTCTATCAGGACTTCAAGAAGAAGGAACTTATGACGGGAGGAAATAGGCCATACTCACTGACTTATCAAGTCTCGTATGCCTTATCAAATTCCCATCACACGGAGTTATTTCTGGGAAAAGAATTTATTGAAATTCCAGAAATATTCAAGGAGGTAGCCAAGGCAGTCAATCCAAACCGAGTGGAGATTCCTCAGATCGGAGAAATCGACATCGACATTGGAGACAAGCAGGTGCTTAACCATACCCAGAGTCTCAGACTGGGAGCACCAAGGCTATCATTCCAAGGAAATAGGCTAACTTCAGGGCCTATAACAACAAGCTTCTCTCATTCGTATGAGAGAAGAACGATACAGGAAACACCAGCTCCAGACATGAGAATCAAACTCAAATGTCCAGAAGGATGGAGACAAGTTTCCACAAGATTTGATACAACAAGCAGGGAAAACAAGTTTCCTTGTAGTTCGTTGTATTATTTGGCGAATCCAGGAGATAACCGATACATCGGAACTCTGGAGGTTGGAGGTTTTGAAATTCAAACCGAAGGCCAAGCCGGACACGAAGCGGATGTCCTGATCTTAGGACGAGATTTCCTTGATAAATATAAACCATGGTCATGGAAATCAGGAGGAATGGAGATTACAATTGGACGCCAAAGAGTGATGATCCAATGACAAGTCAATTCTCAATATACATCTCTGTGGGGATGTTATACGAAAGATACAAAGCAGAATATTTTGCTGCTTATGTGGATTCAGGAGCAGGAATCTGTACAGCAAAACGAGGAGTTTTTCCAGCAGAAGTGGAAGAAGATCTACCTCGAATTGCAGGAAGGGATTTCTCCAAAAAGATTTTGCTTCTATCTAAGGGAGTAAAACAAACAGAAATATTGATCGGCGGAGCAGGACAGACACCTTGGTACAAGGTCAAGACTCCACCAATTTATTTCCATGATACCGGAGCAGATATATTATTCGGAAATAATTTTCTGCAAAGCTTCAAGAGGTACATACAGGACAATGAAGCCAGGAGGCTAGTGTTCACAACCAATTGTGATCACAAAATCATTGTGCAAAGGCTCAATGGAGCTTTTCATCGCTCAATGCCAATCAAATTCCGCAGCAAGCGTGGTGATGATGGCAGACTCCGGAGACCCCAAATGAAGGATCAAAGGAGATTCGGAGAAGTTTTGCTCAAATGCAGAACTGAGGGATTCCCAAATCTCTCTGAGGAAGAAACTCAAATCCTCAAAGTATCCCTAATATCACACAAAGATATCAAGGAAGAAGAACAGGTGTCCATTGCCAACGTCAAAAGGAGGATTCAGAAGTGTTACCATGAGAATCCTTTGGCATGGTGGGACAAGAACCAGCTCAAAGCTACCTTGAAAGTTAAAACTGGAAAGGAGCATGAGTTTGTAAGGTTCAAACCTATCCTGATGAACACTCAAGATCAACAGGATATGAGGAGCATAATCAAGGAACACCTTGATCTGAAGCTGATCGAACCAGGAAAGTCGCCTTACAGCAGTCCTGGATTTCTGGTGAGAAATCATGGGGAGATCAAGCGAGGAAAGCCAAGATTGGTCGTTAATTATAAGGGGATTAATGACATTCTTGAGTTCGATGGATATTTCATCCCAAGCAGAGAACACCTTATCAACTGCATCAGAAGTGCAAGGGTATTCTCAAAGTTCGATTGCAAGTCAGGTTTTTACCAGATTCGCATGGAGGAAGGAAGTAAGAAGTTCACGGCCTTCTCAACTCCACAAGGACATTATGTCTGGAATGTCATGCCAATGGGGTTAGCCAACGCGCCTCAGATATTCCAAAGGAAGATGGATAATCTCTTCAAAGATTATTCTTCGTTTATGTTTGTTTATATTGATGACATTCTTATTGCATCAAAAAAACATTCATGAACATGTCAGGCATCTGGAGATCTTTGCGGATGTTTGTCAACAAGAAGGACTAGTGCTGTCTGAAAAGAAGGCAGTCATAGCCACCCAGAAGATGGAATTTCTGGGAATTGAGATCGATGAATCTGGGATAATTCTACAAGATCATATTGTGGAAAAAGTCCAGGGATTCCCGGAGGATCTCAAGAAGAAGAAGCAGCTCCAAAGTTTTCTCGGGGTTGTCAATTTTGCAGGGATGTTTATCAAAAACCTTGCAGAATACAGAAAGGTCTTCAGTTCACTACTGAAGAAAGATGTTCCATTCATATGGAAGGAGGAACATCGAGAGGGTATGAAGAAGTTGAAAGAGATTTGCAAAAATCTCCCGAAACTCTCAATACCACAAGACGAGGATGACTTGGTCATCTACACCGACGCGAGTGATTTCTGGTGGGCAGCTGTGCTTACAAAGATCACCCCTTATGGAGAAGAACCTTGCAGATATTGTAGCGGTCTTTTCTCTGACAACGAAGCTGTGCAATGGTACATCAACGAGAATGAATTCTTTGCAGTGCGAAAGGCGTTTAAAAAATGGCCGCTTTTCTTACTTGCTAAAAAATTCGTTTTGAAAGTTGATAACACTAACGTTAAAGCTTTCTTAACCAAAAAGATAGAATCTAAACCTGAAAAGGCTAGATTATTAAGATGGCAAGCAGAATGCCAATATTATGATTATGATATTGTCATTTTGAAATCTGATCAGAATGTTCTTGCATATTTCCTTACAAGGGATGGAGCTCCCTGAAGTGGAGGCCATCGAGGCAAAACAGGCGCAGCTCTTTGAAAGTCTAGAGTTGCTACAACAAGAATGGGAAAAGTGTGTTCTACACACCAAACAAGCGGGAAAGATACAAGCGGCTGACGAAGCCCAAGTATCCAACCAAATCAATGCTTGCTTCATGAAGATGTTCAATCTTCAGGAAGTACTCAACAAGCCGCTCTTGCGCGTTATTCGAGATAATCGGATTAAAGCAATGCTTTCCGTACAGGACGGATTACCTGTAGCAGGGGATTCAAGTACCCCTAGCACAAGTCCTGAGACAATGGTTTCACAGCCAGACTCTCGAGGAAAAGATGTTGTTAAGGGGTCACACCCTGAATCAATATGTCAACCCTCCAGCTCTGGGGTAAAAGAGGGAGAGATCAATCTTAGGCCCATGACAGGCCAAGTTAAGGTTGATACTGACTTTATTGAAATTTCTCCTTCTTGGCAGATGTACCAGGACAGGTGGGAGAAATTGCTCACAAGAAAGGGCATTAATCCGGGAAATTGCCGGGTTGATGTTGCCGGAAAATATCCAAGGGTTTGGACGACTCCAGGAGCCAATCCAAACGATGTCAAGGAATGGTATGAGTTTGGGGCTTTGGCCTCAGTTTATACCACCGCCCCAGCCTTCACTGAAATCAAGGGTCTACCCAAATGGATCCAGAAAACGGTGTTTGACACATGGGAGAACAACGAGTCCCTCAAAAGGGGAGATGTTCTGGAATTGTACTGTTTCAGTGCAGCGCCAGAGCCAGTTGGAAAAGGAATCCGTGAAGCTTTCCACTTTATCAAGCTTCGGAGACCTGATACGGGAGCCCTTAACAGGATCAAAGTTCCCGATTTCCAGGCCGCAATCGTCTCAACCTTCACGGAGGATCAAATCTCCACTAGACGAGCATGGGGTCTATGGGTCTGTCTCACAGAGATGGACAAAATGAAGTCCAGATTCAAGTTCTACCAAAGCTCGGATCTGGGAACGTTCCTAGTTAATACCATGACAGGAACAACAACTCCTTTTGCCGAACAATCCTTCGAGAAGAAACGGCAAATGTTGTGGGAGAACAAGATTGCGGGGAGCCAGGAGACTCGTCGCAAATTTTGCAATATGGCTCATCTGGGCCATTGGATCGAGAAAGTCTGCGATCAATGCTCATCGCAGAAGGAGCCGGAATTCGGCAAAGGATTCTTTCCAAAGCCGAACAAAAGAAGGTTCCGGTCTGATGAACATGATAAGCATCAGACTCCGAAGGGAAGGACACCTAGGGCACCAAAAAAGTAAGGTGTCTGACAAAGCTAAGTGAATCATGTGATTCACAGCAAGGATCGCACCCACAAAAGAAACGACAAAAGTGGGTGGAACGACAGGAGGACCACTCACCAAACGCTCCAAGACAAACGTGAGTGGAAGGAAAAGCAGCCGGCCCCTACCAGCATTATCACAAAGCGATAAAGCAAGGGCCCAGCACCATGTGATGACACTAACAAATGTCGGCAATCAAGGCCAACAAAAGAAGGTGGAAGTCACATTCAAAACAGCTGGCCACGAAGATGGAATCCGAGGCCAACAACCGAGCAATAATAGAGGGGTTCAAACCTCTATATAAACCCAAGTGCTGGAGAGAAGAAGGCATCGAAAATTCAGAACCTATTTTCACACACCACTTCCTCTCTCTAGAAAAATTATCTTTGTAATTTTAATTTTTAGTTTTCAAAGTTTTTTATTTTAGTTTTAATTCCTTTTTATTTTATGTACACAAGGATTAGCTACTATAGGTAGCTAAACAAGTTAGTCTCCTCCCTTGGGGAGTATTTTATGAAATAAATTAATTTTTATATAATTCCTCTATAAACGCTTAGTTTTTGTCCAACTATTCCGGTTGAGTAAAAATATTTTCTTTATTTTTCCAACAAAGTATTAAGTCGACACTTAGTGAAGGAGGAGGGTTGCAACCATCTCTTGCGAGTGTGTGGTTGGTGCGTGCCGGGTGGGCAGACGAGCCGTAAAACGCAACAAGACCGACTCCTGAAGAAGACCAGTCGACAAAGGTATAATGTTGGTTTAATTTAAGATTTATTTTGAAGTGTTACAGAAGCATGTTGGGCCTGATTAATCTATAAACTGAAACTGTTTAATGATGAATATGTAGAGGATTTGTTAAGGGGTAGTTTTGGCATTAATAATGAGTTGGATATGGTTGATTTATGTTTTGTGAAAGTGGGTATTTTTGATAGATAAGTTATGAAGGTGGGTATTTTAAATTTTGACCCTAATATTATTTGTACTTATCAAAAGGACGTCATTTTTTTTTGCTTAAATTGCACATATAACCTCGAAAGTTAGGTTGATTCAAAGAATTGGATGGCGAAGAAGTGGCCATTCAAGAACAAAACAACTTAACTTCTTCTCACTTTTTTTTTTAAAAAGTTGAATATGACATTAGTAAAATGAGCATGCATAAGATCAAAAATTGCGAATTCGAGTTCCACTAATAGTTTTATAGGTCAAATCACCATGTTAGCTATTGCATGAGTAGAAGTTACTCCCTAATAATAATAATTGTTGGGTATCTTCGCCTAGCCAGGGTTACACCACTTGATTCCCGAACCTCTTGTCTCCCCCACTCGTGCTCAAGCACTTGATCTTCCCTGCTCGGGGCGACTTCCCTGCTCGCTGCGAATTCTCTGCTCGGGGCGACTTCCCTGCTCGCCGCGATTTCTCTGGCGCCTCCGACTCCGCTGGACTGGACTCGGCTCCGCTGGAATCCGCTGCACTGGAGGACTCGGCCCCGCTGGCCTCGATTCCTCTGGCCTCGGTTCCTCTGGTGGCGGGGACTCGATCCCGCTGGCACACGATTCCGCTGGTCTGCTCCGCTGCGCTGCGCTGGAGACTCGATCCCTCTGGCGCCTCGATTCCTCTGGCGCCTGGAGCTTAACTTCTCTGCTCCTTCGATCTCGCTGCTTCTTCTTCACTTCTCTGCAACACACAAAGAAAGTCAGCAAGTAAAAGAGAAACAAAGTAATCCTGAAGGAAAGAGAGAAAGTAAGAAATTCAGAGGGAACTCAAGGTTTGGGAAAAATGTGTCCTCGGGACACTTTGGCTCAGATTTTTCCCACAGTAGGCAGGGCCCTTCCGGCAGCTCAATGATCACGGCTCAAAGGGAACAGAAGAAACAGATCAGCACCCCAATCTCGATTGCACAGCCACCAGCAGCAGGAATCCGATGGACAGGATTCCGATGGCTTGCACACTCACAAAGTATCACCAACCAGGAAACCGATGGACAGGAATTCGGTGATACAAGCACTCAATCGAAGCGAAGTTCACACACCCACAGTCACCAATCAGGAAACCACGAACAGGAATCCGGCGACACTTCAGGAAGGAATAGCAGAGCCTTCCGATCAAACAGTGTGTGAAACTTCCTTACGATTGAAAGACTTGCAGCAGGGATAAAAAAGGAGTGGAGGTCATTGGGAAGGAGGGTGGAGCATTGAAGTCGGAGGTGGGAATCGAGGAGACGGGCGGCGGAAAGATGAAGCGGCGCAGATGAGTGAGGATGAGGGGAGTAAATCGAAAGGGCAGTGGGCTTAGGGTTTGGGAAATGGGCTGGGAAGTGATTTGGGCCAGAGGAATTAATGATAATTGGGCCAACTCTCCACAATAATAATAATAATAATAATAATAATAATAATAATAATAATAATAATAATAATAATAATAATAATAATAATAATAATAATAAAGTAGAAGTTACCTATTAATTCTGTGTGGAAACGCATTTTCTGATCTCCATTAATTTCGGCTGATTAAAGATAAACGATACATGATAAAGTGCACCAACCTAAAATTTCTCACATGTATATGCTAAACTTTCTTCTGTAATGCAAACTAAAGTGTCTCTTTTGCTGGCTTCAAAGACAAAATTGTATGTTTTACACTTCTTAAACCTTCTATCGTAATAATCAAGTTACTACTGCAATGCCTTACTTAATTTGAAGAAGAATGCCTCTCAACATCAATTTAGGCTTTTTGGAGCAAACAAATACAAATGCGACTTTGTAATTTAAATTATATATTTTAAAATTATTTTGCAAATTCCTACACTGACATTATAATAAATGAAAATAGATAACATTAATTTCTGTTAGACCTAACTCCTAATTCTATGTTGCCACTACAATTCGGCCGTGTTCCACACCATGGCAGTCGAACTGGCGTTTCATCAAGATCCAATTATCCAAGTTGATGTAATCCAACTCCTAATTTTGCACGTACCATAATCAATATCATAAACTATGGATGTGGATGTGATGATGAGATTTACACGTAGTGAGATATATGGATGGTAAATGCATTAACTATCCTAGTCGTAGATTACAAGTATTTTGGAAAAATCTTACAAAAGATATTGGTGAGCGTAAAATAAAACTCACTAAATGCAATTAGTTTATGAATTTTGTAATTTTTTTTCTACCCAATCTCCAATATAATGATTGAAGTGAAAACGTTTTAACAATCTAGCTAAGATGTTTTTCGACGTCATTTATAAGTTAATTTGTATCAACAATTGTGACACGATAATTAATAAATGATTGAAAGATGTGTATAAAGTGAATTAAATAGTTTTTAAAATAGTTTATTAGATGAGTTTTTTTTTTTTTTTGTAATTAGTGAGTGTAAATATGATTAAAAATATAAGAATATATGTGTATCAAAATGAAAACATCACACTCATGTTTGGTAGGCTTTATAAGCCTGAATAATCAAATAATATGGAGTTATCTATGTGTTTGGTATCCTAGATTATTAATTTAAGATGGCCCGAGTAAAATCAAGGGCCTCTCTTATTTCACTTTTGAAAGACAATTTCACCTCACTCATGAGATAAATTAATCTTAACATATAGTAACCATTCATTTTATTACTTATCTTGCATTTCTAAATATGAACAAAAATAACAAAAAGTTTTATTTTAATGAACTAAAGGAGTATAAAATAAAATATTAATTGGAAGATGCTTCATCTGATCCTTCCTGACGCCCGCCGGATCTGCCCTATCTTTCTTATTTTCAGTTACCCATGTGAAGGTTATATATCAACAAACTTCGTTATGGACTGATTCGGATCCGAATCACAAAAGAGAAATAGAATATTTTAAGAAAAATATTGAGATTTTACTAAATTGTTATTGGATGCATTTATTTACTTCTGCATCATATCTCGTCCACATTTACATAAGCAAATTAATCCCAATGGCATTAATGGGAAGAAATCCTAAATTACATTGACCTAAAAGCTGACCTAATCTCATTTACTGAGTGGAAGCAATTCGAGTTATTACATACTACTAAAATTTGGATAATGACTAAAAAGAATAATGACAAGGAGTGGATGACGTTTCGTCTCAGCATGACGGAGGCAGATCCCAACTTTGACTCGTTGACTCCCATCCCAACTGTCAATAATATTATCCGAATTGCATTAATTTCATGCGCTAAATCGATCGTTTGGTCTACCACCCATCTTTATCCAATCTTTTATCCATAAAAATTGCGTTCAATTTTATACCTCCATTTTAAGACAATTTTTATAAATGATTCTCCTGCTCAATTAGTATTTTTCGGTCATCCAGCGTAACATTATCTGAGAATGTAATAATCCATTTTACCGTGTAGTAATTTTACAACTGTTTTGACAGCTAGAGAGATCTTTTTCAAAATAAAGTCGTGATTTCTCTATATATAGTCCTCTCCTCCCATTCTCTTTTCAAGTCTCTACATCTCTGCGTCGCATTTTCTGAGTATATAGGACTTGTTGAAACTTGGTCAGTTTCTCTCTCTACAGTTATATAGCTATTTCGCATTCTTCTCTTGTTCCGAGTTTACAGAGGAAGAAATGGCGGGTGGTGGTTTTGGCCCCGGCCCCGGCCCCGGCAACGGCAAGGGGAAGGAATATCCCGGCAATCTGACGGCGCATGTGATTGTCACGTGCGTCGTCGCAGCCATGGGCGGTCTTATTTTCGGTTACGATATTGGAATTTCCGGTACTTGTTTTTTCCTTTCTCATGTTAGTAATTTTTTGTACCCCTTGTTCTTCAGAAAATATGTATAGATAGATTATGGAAAATTTGTGTTTGGTATATTATAGGTGGAGTGACGTCGATGGATTCATTCTTGGAGAAGTTCTTCCCCTCCGTGTTCAGGAAGGAGAAAGCGGATACATCGACGAATCAATACTGCAAATTTGACAGCGTGCCGCTGACTCTGTTCACGTCGTCCTTGTATTTGGCGGCGCTGGCCTCCTCCATTCTCGCGGGGACGGTCACCAGGAAACTGGGGCGGAAACTGTCAATGCTGCTCGGCGGCGTCCTATTCTGCGCCGGGGCTCTCATTAACGGCTTCGCTTACGCTGTTTGGATGCTCATTCTCGGCCGTCTTCTTCTCGGAGCTGGAATCGGCTTTGCCAATCAGGTACTTTTTTTTCACCACCAACCACAATATTCACATTCTTTGGTTTCGTTTGCAAGTTGTTGCTACACAACAAAAATGTGTTTCCAGCATGCCATTTTGTGGGATTTGTTTTATTGCTTTGAGATCTTTCAAAATTCCTCTTGTGGTTTTTAAATTATTGGGTTCTCAACCTCAAAAAACCATTGGCTTCTTTGTTCTATCTGTCGGTGACTATTAGTATGATTTTTTTTTTTTTTGGTTATTTTATTTTCTAAAAGAATATATATATTTCAAATTTTGATCTCTGAAGCAAATTCGTTTTTAAATAGTATACGAAATACCTTTCTGGATAATTAATTGGATTCCATATTTGATCAATATTAATCACAATTTCTTTGAATAGTGTATATCACTTATTAGGTAGTAGAAAGAAAGAAAGTTGAAATACTAATAATAAGATTTGACTTTATTTTCCCGAACGCGGAATCTGAACCAGCCACGTTCAGTTTTTCTTCGTGGGTGTATGAGCACCATATATGTTTATTTCTCCAAAAAAAGGAGTAGTAATTAACATGCACAGTAAAAATGTCAAAAAAATCATAACAGTAATTGCGTTGGTTTGTTGATGCAGTCCGTACCTCTGTACCTCTCGGAGATGGCTCCCTACAAATACAGAGGCGCACTAAACATCGGATTCCAGCTATCAATCACGATCGGCATCCTGGCGGCCAACGTGCTTAACTACGGGTTCGCGCAGATCAAAGGCGGGTGGGGCTGGCGGCTGAGCTTGGGCGGCGCAATGGTCCCCGCTCTCATCATCACCGTGGGCTCCCTAATCCTCCCGGAGACGCCCAACTCCCTGATCGAGCGCGGGCAGCAGGACAAAGCGCGCGCCGAGTTGAAGAAGATCCGCGGCGTGTCGGACGTGGAGGAGGAGTTCCAGGACTTGGTTGCGGCGAGCGACGCCTCCCAGAAAGTGGAGCACCCTTGGAGGAACCTCCTCAGGAGGAAGTACAGGCCGCACCTCACCATGGCCGTCCTCATTCCTTTCTTCCAGCAGTTCACCGGCATCAACGTCATCATGTTCTACGCCCCCGTCTTGTTTAAGACCATCGGCTTCGGCGCCTCCGCCTCCTTGATGTCCGCTGTCGTCACCGGCGCTGTCAATGTCGGCGCCACCATGGTCTCCATCTACGGCGTTGATAGGTGGGGGAGACGCTTCCTTTTCCTCGAAGGCGGAATCCAAATGCTTATTTGTCAAGTACGTCGCTGTATATATATTCGAGTTTGATTCAATTCATTCATGCAGGTAATTGATGCTTGTGTGTGTGTGAATGGCAGATTGTTGTATCGATTTGCATTGGTTTGAAATTCGGGGTAGACGGAAATCCCGGGCAGCTGCCCAAGTGGTACGCGAGCGTGGTGGTGACGTTTATATGCATCTATGTGGCTGGGTTCGCTTGGTCGTGGGGCCCGCTGGGGTGGCTGGTGCCCAGTGAGATTTTCCCGCTGGAGATTCGGTCGGCGGCGCAGAGCTTGAACGTTGCCGTCAACATGATCTTCACTTTTATTGTGGCTCAGGTGTTCTTGACTATGCTCTGCCACTTGAAGTTCGGCTTGTTCTTGTTCTTCGCCTTTTTCGTGGTGGTCATGACCCTCTTCATATACTTTTTCCTGCCGGAGACCAAGAATGTTCCCATCGAGGAGATGGCGCTCGTCTGGAAGAAGCATTGGTTCTGGTCCAGATTCGTGACTGAGGATGATTTTCCTAATGGATCGGTTGAAATTAACCACCAAAAAGTGTGATTCCGAATATTTACTTTTATGGATAACGAAAATATTTGTGATATTTCAAACTTATTGTGATGATTATATTGCTAGATTTTCCCCTTTCCTTTTGATTATGTTTACGAGAAAGAAAGATTGCATGGTTTCAATGTCTATATTGTGATGATTCGGTATATAATATTCAATAAATCTATGCAGCCACATTATGGGCACCCACACACTAATATAATAAAGATAATCTTGATTTATTTAATTTATTTTTTAAATAAAAATAAGATTTAGTTATTTTATTATATTATCTACATTGTACTTATTTTTTTAAATCTTTTTTGCATTTTTTATTTATTTATTTATTTTTTAATAAAAATAAAAAAGTTATCAAAAAATTGCAAAAAAATTACTATAATGTAGAGAATATGATAAAATAACTAAATCTTATTTTTATTTTAAAAAATAAGTTAAATAAATTAAATTATTTTCTACTTAAGTAAATTATGGGTAGCCACAATGTGGCTGTTTAGCATTACTCTATAATATTATTGATGATATTATACCTGAAAGATTTTATGGTCCCGATATCTTTAGGGCCCGTTTGATTTTCAGTATTGGATTAATTAGGATATAAATTATCCTGATAATTTAGTGTGGATTAGTCATGATTTCTAATCTCGGATGGGTGTTTGATATCATTGGTAATTAATCCCAAAAAGTGTTTGGTATCCATTGAAATAGGTTGGATTAACATATCAAATACCTAAATTAGTAGCCTATGGAGGGGGTGGAATAATTTGTGTGAGTTAATCCCATGGGGGAGGTGGGATAATTAGTGTGGGTTAATCCCACAAAATAAGCTAGGGTCTTGGAATAAACCTGGAGTTGACCATATTAGTAACACATAATATCAAACACTACATAAATCCATATTAATTTAATTTTTAAACCCATATGAAACAGGCCCTTATTGTAAATTTGCCTCATGTTTTTACAATATCCATTTACGTAATTAAGTCAAAATATATACTACCATTTAATGTGAGATACTTAATAAGGATATGTGAAATATTTCAGTTAGCTGTCATTTGGTCTACACACATTTCTTCTTCTTCTTCTCCTTTTTTTGAGATGGTGAAAACTGCTTCTGGTCATGTATGGTGGCAGATTAAAATTAAGTGCGCTAACTCAGTAGGTGGCCTAATAGAGAAGTGTGCTTGTACGTGAATGGAATTATATAAATTAATAACTATACTCAAATATTGAACAGTGACAAAAGTTGATAGATTGGCCACCGATATATATGGATTAACAAAGCAAAACTTTTACATTACATTTTTCATAAACTATATGTTGAAAAACAACAATTGTTTGGTTTTGAGAGGCGCGCTGTAATCTGTAGCAAGAAATGAGAAGCGAAGGTCACGGGAAAATGGAAGAAGCAAGAATCTCATGATACACCGTATCATTATCTACTTATAAATATGTGTGATTTATTTTACTTGGTTAGAATTTGATAAGTGGTATTGTTGAAATAACTGGCAATAATGACTTGTTCATCTTCTTTTCACAAATTTGAAAGGTGATACTAATTAATGACCCAAAATCTTTTCCTTATGGAAGATGAATAATCCACATTCTTCTAGCCTTCCATTCTCAAAATATTTTAGATAAGTTTTAGCAGAAGATAAAGACACATTCCTTTGCTTTATGCGATAAATTATGACTGCATCCAGTGTATGCAATAAATATTAATTGCCATTCTATAGTTATTCATCCTTTAACCCGAAATTTCGGGCAACTTTATCACCTATGATATATTCATTTTACCATTGCACACATATTTGAGAAATATTATGCTACAAATTTTATATTGGTATCACTTAAATTAATTTAATCCACTTTTGCGTTATTTTTTATTTTATATATTTATTTTAATTTTAATATATCATAAGTTATTATTGAGATTATTAATTATTTAAATTAAATAAAAATCAAAGTTCGATTTAGTTAGTTGTTTTTCCTTTTAACTTCAAATAATAACAAAAAGAACAAATTGAGCTTTGATTTTTATGTAATAATTTCAATAATAATTTATGAAGTATTAAAGTTAAAATAAATGTATAAAAAGATAACAATAATATGAGTGTTGCTCATATAAAATGCTCAAATAAAATATGTTCGCATAATATTTCTCCCAATATATTCACCAAGGAGGGAAATGGGGAATGATCGATCCTCTCTTGAGAAAAAGAAGAAAAAAAAAACATTTCTCCTAATATGCATACCCATTTTTATGACATTAAACAATGTTTTACAGATATCAATAAAATAAAATAAAAAAGGGATGGAATTTAAAGTACCCACTTTGGTTAGTTATCTTACAAAATTACCCACCCATATAAGATGTCTTATAAAACTACCCACTTTGTAATTGATGGTGATAGGCTTGCATCGTTTTCCGTAAAAGTTCTTACACTTTTCTTACACAAGTACACTTGTGTAAGAAAATGTGTAAGAGAGGTAGTTAAATATGACTCTAAATCTGAGGAAATGACATTATTTGCTAACTTAAGTCATTATTTGTAACCCTAAAATGCCTTAAGTTCGAAAAAATAAGGACATGTTTTCATGTTATTAAACATCTATAAGAAAGTTGAAAAAAAATTAAATGAAACGTATTATGAAACAAGTTTTTTTTGAAGCTAATACAATAATTACCCGGCAGTTAATCGTAGCCGTTAGAAGTAGCCGGCTGGAAATGGATCCCAGCGGCTACTTGGACCGGCTAGTATTAACAGGCGGGTAAATACTTAATTAGCTTTAAAAAAATTCTAGTTTCATAATATTGTTGATTTTAAATTTTTAAACAGCCATAATTTGTATAATTATTATAAACTTAAAGGGTGATTGGACAATTCACGGGCATAATGCAGCTTTATAGGGTGACAATCTCTTTGCAGTAAATTCACGAGAAGGAGATTCACAAAATAAACTCAATAAGTCTAAATTTATATAGTTTATTTGATTGAATATGAATTAATATTGTAACACATAAAATAATAGCAACTAGTCGATAACAAAACTACAAAATCACATATTATGAATCAATGAATCATTATACACCTTACAACCCAGTACCCGCCAGAAATATGTATCCGGCTGACGTAGCCGTGGGTAAGAAACTACTCACGGCTACAGAGGACGGCTACTAAGTACTGGCGGGTAAGTTGTTAAATGTCTTTAAAATAATTTTTCATATCATTTTATATAATATTCGTATTTTTTACCCTTAATTTACTATTATTTCTTCTATTTATACACGAAAACCTAATTTTTTTTAATTATAAGCTTAAAGGGTGATTGGACAATTCATACGGCTACAATGCAGCTTTATAGGGTCTATTTCTTCTTTGCAGTAAATTCACGAGAAGGAGATTGACAAAATCAACTCAATAAGTCTAAATTTATTTAGTTTATTTGATTGGAATATGAATTAATATTGTAACACATAAAATAATAGCAAATGATGGATAAAAAAATTAAAAAATCATATATTATGAATCACTGAAACATAATACACCATGCCACCAAGTACCCGCCAGAAAAATCGTAGCCGTCTTCCTTAGCCGTGGGTAAGAAACTACTCACGGCTAAATCGTACGACTACACTTTTGTGGCGGGTAAGTTATTAAATGTGTTTAAAATAATTTTTCATATCATTTTATATAATATTCGTATTTTTTACCCTTAATTTACTACTATTTCTTCTATTTATACACGAAAACCTTTATTTTTTTAATTTATAAGCTTAAAGGGTGATTGGACAATTCATACGGCTATACAGATAGGCGAGAATCGCGGAAGCTTTATTGGGGGATGTACACGGCTGTATCTCAAATTCACAAGGCAATTGAAGGGTTGTTTGACCAAGAAGGTTTGAATTGGGGCCATTTACATGTATAACAATTACAACTTTTAACCTAGCCGCATTCCAATTTGAATTCACGGCATCTGTTTATTTTTTGAGAGAGAGTGAGAGAGAGAGGCAGCCGAGAAAGAGAGATAGAGGAGAAAGAGCATCTGGTCCATTTTTGAGAGAGAGGAGAGCATTCACGTCTTGCATACACCGAAGGTAAATTGGAATGAATATTTTTTTTTTGCTTTGTTTTTCTTGTTTGTCCCATGTTTGAATGAGAATCAATTTTTTTGAACTTGAAGGAGGGCTTGCACGATTTTTTCAACTTGAAGGCATATACCATGGCTTCTTCTTCAAACGAAGTAAGTATCCTATTTCGTTGATTTTATTTAAATTCTTGAATAAGGATGTTATTTTCCACAACAAGTTGAAGCATGTTATTTTCGTGAATTATTTTGGTGACATTGTTTAATTCGAATTACTTGTGTTTAATTATGTTCGTGAATTGGGTAGTCATTTTGGTTGAATTAGTTATGTTATTTGTGAATTACTTAGTATATAATTTGATTTAGTTTAATTTTAAAATCATTTCAATAATTTAAATAAAATACACAACCAAAGAATTGAATTGGGTAGTGCATAAATTGAAACTAACGAGAAGATCCTCTACATGTACATAATTATTTTCGTGAATTAATAATAATAATAATAATTCTATTTGGTTGAATTACTTAT
Organism: Salvia miltiorrhiza; assembly: GCF_028751815.1. Classification (NCBI taxonomy): domain Eukaryota; kingdom Viridiplantae; phylum Streptophyta; class Magnoliopsida; order Lamiales; family Lamiaceae; genus Salvia; species Salvia miltiorrhiza. The sequence continues at coordinate 7,731,383 of NC_080391.1, forward strand.
GTTATTTTCTTGAATTACTTAGTATATAATTTGATTTAGTTTAATTTTATAATCATTTCAATAAATAAATTAATTCAATAATTTAAATCTGACTGCCAACCTAAGAATTGAATTCGTGTATGGTATGATATAGAATAAGTATTTATTTGAATAATAACATTTTTTCATGTTTTTCATAATGTTTAAAATTTATTACATTTTTTCATGTTTTTCACGTTTATGTTATTATTAAATTTTGTGTTATTTTTAGTTGGTGTTTCTTAATTAATTATATTTTGGCTTTTTAATTGATATATTTTTGGTATTGAATAGATGGGTTATCGGAGGCCCGAAACAATAAATCGCCCCGGGACGCAGATCAGTTCTTACTACAAGACCAGTTATTTGTCCCTTGTACCCGAGCAACTGAGGGAAATTGGGGGCGACGCACTGGAGACCACGTTCAGGCAGGGTTGCTTTGGACATTTGTTGGATTGGGATCCGGGCAACAGGTGCAACATGGCATTGCACCATATTGTCTCTCGTTCTTTGCTGGATTGTGACGATGTGATGTGGTTCTACATCAACGGCAGGAAGGTTTGCCTTGATCACGCCGCATTCGCTCTTGTGACCGGATTGCCATTTGGGCCACATCGTTTCGATCCAACAGCAACCCACAATTTGAAGAATTGTGTAGCCTACACACGAGTTTGTGGCGGGCAGCGCTTGTCAGTTCAGGAGTTGGCAAACATTTTTTTCGAGAGGTGGACGGAGATTGTCGACCCCGACGGCTCGATAGCACTGCGTGTGGCCCACCTGTTGGTGCTACACGCATTTGTTTTGGGCGTGGATTTGCCACGACCCGTGGAGATCTGGACGTGGGCTTTGGTGGAGGACTTGTCGGAGTTCTCCACATTTCCTTGGGGTGCAGCGGCATATAATCGCTTGAACTACAGGATGAGGAAGATGTCGAAAGAATGGAAGTACCACTTCTATGGGCCTTCTTGGGCTCTATATACTTGGGGTCTTGAGGTTGTTCCCGGCTTGGGCAGAGCCGTCGCTATACATAATGCCGGGATATTACCTAGATTCAAGAGGTGGACCTTCAGGAGTAAAATCAAGGAAGATTTGCAGCCCCTATTTGAGTCACCGGTAATAATTTAAGTGTTTATTATGACATTATATTTGATGTTATGAATATTAATCATCATGTACATATATTTTTTATTGTAGGAGAACGGGCTTTATGAGTTGCAGCCCGAACAGCAGGAGGCGACGACGCACTGGTGGCTATCGGTCGCGAATGACGGAGATGTCCAGTTTCCAGGTCCGGGCGTCTTCGGCCAGAGGCATCCTCGAGCGGACATGAGTGGTGGGGACCGCTCTGAGGCATCTATTCAGAGGGCACCCCGACGTCGCAGTTCAAGGCGCGAAGATCGGGGAAAGCGGCAGAGACCACAGGTGGTTTCGTCCTCGTCGAGCAGTGGCCAGCGGGATCAGAGTGGCGGCGACGATCGCCCCGTGACTTCCGGGCGGAGGTCACAGAGTCAAAGGAGGCCCAGATACGGGGGAGAGAGCAGTGCTGCTCATGGGCCTTCTGGTTTGAGCGAGCAGGAGTGGCAGCGCATGGAACAGATGGTGCGCGAGAGTGAGGGCCGGGTGGCGAGGCGTGTGGAGGAGGGCCTATTCACGAGGCTGAAGAATTGGGCCGAGGAGACCTTTGGGTGTATGCGTTGCCGATGCTCGCATAGCACCGATGTACGTCAGCCCATGCCTGCTCCAAGACCTCAATCGGACAGGCGACGTGAGCCCGAGCCCGAGGCCGAGCCCGAGACCGAGCCCGAGCACGAGGATGCGCCATCGCAGCAGAGGTCTCCTGCTAGGGACGCGGGTCACTCCGGCAGTGATGATTATCAAACCCCACCGGGCCCGCATACTGGTTTTGGTGTGCCCACGACTTTTGGGGCTGGCCTACAGTTGACCCCATATCTGGGGCCACGCTACTCGTACACTGAGCAGCCCTCGAGCTCAGCACACCCATTCGAGCCGCCTCGTTCTTCGCTGCCGATTCTGGCCGAGGCTGGATATTCTCAGGAAGAGATGGAGCGTTTATGGCAGCAGTTTAGTGGGGTAAAAGCTCAGTATTTGTTTTAAATTTTACTTCTAATTGAAATTACGTGTCATTTATGGACTGTTTATATGTTTAACTTGTGTTGTTTTAATGTAAATATAGGGAGCTTCTGCTTCTGGGGCAACACCTGCCATTCCCCTCAGTGTTTGTCCACCACCACCAGAGGATGCGCAACTGCGCCGAAGCTACCGTGAGCGGCAGCCTTCGGCTGCGCTGAGATCCCCATACGTTCACAGCAACGAGCCGAAACCCGTCGACAACAAGTATATTCAGGGATTTACTCGTATGGCGGAGCGTCTCCGTGGTGGGAACTACAGGAAGTTGGTGGTGACAGAGAGTGGGCACCCGATCAAGAGGCAGTTTTGGGTGACTCTCATGAACAGGACTAAAGAGCTCGAGCCCGAGGTATCTAATATTTTTGATGCACTTGTTACATGTTGTACCCTCAGTGTTTACTTAATATTAACATTAAAGTATGTGCAGCATGTAGATGCGTACATGATGACGCTGAGGCATAGGCTGGTGAGCGGTACAGACCTGCTTCAGGACATCGATGACAGGAGCCATATCATATTGGATGCGGAATTCTTCGTAAGCATTAACATATTTTGCGTTTATAATAAAGTATTATTTGAAATAATGTTTTTCTTCTTTGCAGACTTATTTGGATAGAGAATACAATGAGCTTATGGCGAATGCGCGCCGTATGTTTAGCTCTCCTTCAGAGCAGCGTTTTATAAACTCTGAGGCAATTGTGATGGGGTGGCAGCCGCACGCCAACCGTATGTATTCAGTGTATGGCAGGGGTACCTCATCGAGTCAGGGAGATTGGATGGATGCCATTGCGGTACACAATTACACCTACATCATAAATAACTTTGACTGTTGATCAATAATGATTGTTGATCAATTATTTCTTCATGTACAGGTCATTGTTCCTGTGTTTGTCCTTCAGCGTTTCGTTATCTGTAGCATTGATATGCTCACGGGTAAATGCCGCGTCTTTGATCCGAACTTGTATCGGATCCTGGCACAGGAACGCCACGACATGCTGCGCGCTCTTGCTCCTTTGGGCCTCCTTTTCTACCGGGTGCTTGAGGTGTCCCTTTGGTTCGAGCGGACACGCATTGTGGAGAACCCGAGACAGAATCTCGAATGGCGTCAGCTCCAGATCGAGTATGCCGATCCTGCCGAGCAGTTCTCACAGGCTGACCGATGGAGCTCTGGTGTTTTCGCGTGCATGGCTGTAGAGCGTTTGATCGCAGACTCGCCGAGCCTGTCATGGGGCAATGACCATGTTCAGGAGTATAGGCACAAGATAGGCAGTGCCATCTTTGAGTTCTGCACGACCCCCAATACACTTTGATAGTGTATTTTCATCCTTATGACTATTTTGTTTAACAACATTTTTATATTACATTCTAGTATCATTTTATCTATATTTACTGCCATGATGACTTGTGATGCATATAAAACTGTAAGATAAGATGAAAAAACTAATTAGCCGCCACAAAAGTGCAGCCGTGTGGATTAGCCGTGGCAATCTTCATTACCCACGGCTACATCTTTAAAAACTAATTAGTGGCGGCTAAGTCGTTTTTCAAACTTAAATGACATGTTTAATGCATAATCACATAATCTCAAACTCTGTAATGGTATATTCTAAAATTATTAGTACAAGTTGTTGGTTTTCCCAAATTCTCATTCATAATTTCAACTCATAATTGTAGTGACATGTAAATGGTGATCATTGTTAAGTAAGTCTGATTTGTCGTTTGAATTTGTCAAATATTACAGTTGAATATATTTATCAACGTCAAACAAACCAAAATAGAACAATTAGCCGCCACAAAAGTGTAGCCGTGTGGATTAGCCGTTCTAATGTAACTACCCACGGCTACACATTTTTTAGGCACATTTTGTGGCGGCTTTTTAATCATTTTAGTTCCTAGTTCATTATAAATTGTTTAACTCAAACTTAATTTATCGAATTTCTTCAAATTACAACGTTATGATTTAATCCATCAATCCGGTCAACTTATGATATTTTTATCAAAATTATATAGTAATTCATTTCTATTTCTAATGTAATAATAATAATTATTTAATATTTAAAAGAAAAGAACAATGAAATTGAAATAATATCATAATAATTAGAATAATATAATAAACTAGGGAACTCTAAATGAACTTAAATAAAACAGAAAAATAAATACGACTACGCATCGGTGGCCGTACCCTTGCACGATCGACGTGTGTGACCAGACCCGCCACATAGACCACACGTTTTGGGTGCTCGTTTCTTGCTACTAGTTGATGCCTCCGCTGTTGATGTGTTTTGAGTCGGTCTTTCACCTGCGGATCGAACTCGAGTTTCCTTTGGACGACCAGCTTGTCGCCGAGAGAGATTTGGTAAAATAAGCTGAGATGCAATTCGGAAAGGAATATTCCAATTCTCTATGGGAGGCAAGTGGTTAACGTCACCAGAGTATGTGTCAACTAGTGAACTGTTCCAGTAGTAAGAGTGCACGTAATCCTCCACTGACTCGTTCGCCTCACTGCAAAACAAACGATTATACTTTTTGTTATTTAATAATGGTCATGAATAGAAATGACATACGTAATGGCTGCAATCGCATGAGAACACGGCATCTGGTCCTCGTTGAATTCGTTGCATTCACAGCTCTGCTTTTGAAGGTCAACCATATAATGGCGACCACTAGCACGAACCCTGTATTTTCTCTCGGTGGTCCTCTTGGCTGTGTAACGACGACTTTTTACAAGTTCTGCACTGAGCTTCTGTTTTGCCTCCGGAGTCAGATTTTCATCGCTCTCTTGTGCGGCCGCAAGCCTGTCGTTGAACCACTGCTCGACAACTAATCTGACTGCCTCCAACATCGAGCAGATTGGAAGACGCCTGGCCCACAGCAAACGTGCATTAAAACTCTCGGCGGCATTGGATGTAAGGAAACTGTAACGGGACACAGGACATTGTGATCGTGCCCACTTCTCCGGGCCTACGCGCAACAACTTCTCGTACGCCTTTGGCTTCAGAGCAGCCATGGCTGACATTGCACGCGTGTAATCTGATTGCTCGTAGGCGTATGCAGCCTGGCGGAAAAGCTCAGCAACACCGGGCCCGTAACCCTTCATCTTGTTCAACAAGTGGTAGTAGCAAATACCGTGAGTAGCATTTGGAAACTCGCTCTTCACAGCATTAGCGATGGAGACATGCGCATCAGATACAATAAGTAAGTTATCGGGCTCGCCGCAAGCACCTCTCAGATGTGACATAAACCACTTCCACGACTCATCATTCTCGATCGGACCGACACCGATCGCCAAGGGAAAAACTGCCTCGTTTCCGTCTTTTGTCACGGCGACAAACAAAATGCCACTATTTTTGCCCTTCAGGTGTGTGCCGTCAACCACAATCACTGGTCGAAGGTGAAAGTAGAAAGGTGAGATGGAAGCCCACAGAGCAACAAACAAATGTTTGAACCGGCAGTCTACATCTACGTCCAAATCATATACGGTGCCAGGATTCGCTTCCTTCAGGGCATACAGATATCTTGGGAGTAGGAGGAACGAATCATCAACTCGACCGTATATCATATCCATCCCGAGATTTCTTGCACGCAGCGCGACATCATATTTGATTTTGATGCCGAAATCGCGTACTAACTCAGCCATGATGGATTTCGGCTTAATGACCTCTCCATCATCGCGTATTCTGTTTGCCACAAACGCTGCCACCACCTTCGAGTGCGCCTTGATTTTTTTAGCTGTGCGCAAGTCCCCTTCGCATGAATGCTCTTTCAACTTATGCACTCTCCACATCCCTCGGCCGTGAACAGACGCACGAAGATCGAAATTGCAGTTGTCAGAGTGCTTGCACGAGAAATAGACTCGTCCCGGATCTGAGCGGACAACTTTTGTCTCAGTGCTTCGCTTCATGTTCCACAAACCAACAGCAATGATCAGGTCGTCTTTGCTGTTGTAAAAAGAATTCTTCTGCAGATCATCAACTCTAGAAGGGTCACTCTCGCGAGCAACCAGCGAAGCCGAGGCGTCCACTGGAATCAAGGGAACTAACCAATTAGTTAGATCACCGGTCTCGGCTGTCGGTTGTCGGATCCAACCTGCTCGCTCGGTCTCCGTGAAATCAATTAGATCGTCGTCTAATAAATCCTCAGAGGCATCAGAAGCAGTGCCCACCTCCAGCGCAGGGTCAAATTCTTCGTCATCAGAATCATCATCGTCTCCTGATGCAACCGAGCCTTCAGCTTCGTGCTCAGGTTCATCATCTGTCCGCACATCGTTCAATCTCCCACATACTTCATTAAGCCTTTCGGTTTGATTCCATGCAGATTCGTCTAGCGGTTGTCCATCCCAATTAAAATATTGTCGTGGAGGCGAGCTCTGGACACCATGAAACGACGTATGATGATAATACGGCGTCTCATACTGACTGCATTGTGCTTCATCTACGTGTCCCGAAGGTTCAGCAAAATTAAAAGTAGGGATGTAGGCTTCTTCTACAATCGGACCGTTGTAGTGCTCAACGTACACCATGGGATAGTCGGCAGTTGCCAACAAGGCTTCCACGTCATCGTCTGTGGCCAAGCCACATTTCATCTCCCTACCAAATAGATTGGTCGCCAAATAATACAATTGGTAGCTCGAGCTCAACGAATGCGTCCTCATAATATTGTTGACGCTGCACATCAGGCTCTCAATAGTTTCGTTGACGAGGGGAAGGACCTCTGTATCCCCACCAACATAGTGTATACCATCGACGAGTCCGTTGTATCTCACATATATGTATCTAACGAATTCCATCTATAAAAACACATAAAATGTAGTATTAAAATATGCATAAACACTTTAAAAATTCTCATAAATATAACATAAAACATTCAAACTATTAATTACACAAACAATATATGAGAAAATCACCTCTTCAAGTAGAATTTGAACACCAATTGCACCAACTATCGCACAAACCACTTCTCAAATCTTTGAGGGTTTCAAATTCTCAATTTTTTAACTGAATGCTCTTTCTACGAGTATTTGGATTTATGTTTTCTCATTCACAAGTGTAGCAATTATAGACTAATATTAGATTCCTTTGTACAAATTCACGTGAAATGTATTGTTCATTCATTCAGTACACTTCAATCTATTATTCAATGTGCAATCAAATGCATGCAGAAAGTGAGCATTAAAGCCTCATTACAATCCAAATTTGTGCAGTCACCTTATCTCTTATTTCATGTGGACATGTACTTTTTTGACTAAAACATTAACAAATAAATAGAAATAACAAGGTAAAAAATTTTACAACCATATGTATTACTTCAAAATGATTTTTTGCTCCCAAAAAAACTTTTAGCCGCCACAAAATCGTAGCCGGATTCACTACCCGTGTGTGAAAAATTTCACACGGCTAGTACGACCGGATTTGCATTTCTGGCGGCTAATTGTTTTTTTAGAGCTCAAATATTTTTTTGGTTACATTTCATGAGTTTCAAGTGTTTTATTCAAAAATAGCCTATTATTTTATGTGTTTACTGTATTATTTTGTGTTCAATCAAATCATGCATACAGTGAGTATTATTACCCCACTATAATCCAATTTTTTGCAGATTCAGTATCTCTCATATTTGACATCAATGTATACTTCTTGTAATATAAAAAAATAAAATTTAAAATTAAAATAAAAACTCTAAATTAAGGTATTCGTGTTATAATATAATATTACTAAGAGGGCTCAAAAATTCACTATTATGTATATTATGCAACAACAAAATATTATGAAACAAATGGATTAATTAGCCGCCGGAAGTTCATAGCCGCTGACCAGTAGCCGTGTATATTTTGGAACACCGGCTACTGTTCACGGCTATGAATTTCCGGCGGCTAATTGTTTTTTTAGAGCTAAAATATTTTTGTGTTTACATTTCAGGAGTTTCAAGTGTTTTCTTTAAAAATAGCCTATTATTTTATGTGTTTACTGTATTATTTTGTGTTCAATCAAATCATGCATAAAGTGAGTATTTTTACCCCACTATAATCCAATTTTTGGCAGATTCAGTATCTCTCATATTTGACATCAATGTATACTTCTTGTAATATAAAAAAAATAAAATTAAAAATTTAAATAAAAACTCTAAATTAAGGTATTCGTGTTATAATATAATATTACTAAGAGGGCTCAAAAATTCACTATTATGTATATTATGCAACAAAAAAATATTATGAAACAAATGGAGTAATTAGCCGCCGGAAGTTCATAGCCGCTGACCAGTAGCCGTGTATAATTTGGACCGCCGGCTACTGTTCACGGCTATGAATTTCCGGCGGCTAATTGTTTCATTGGTTTCTAAATATTTTTTTGTTGCATAATACACATAATAGTGAAATTTTTAGTCCTCTTACTAATGTTTTTATAATGCAAACGTAAGCTAATTTTTTTATAAATTTTCAAACATACAGTATACATTAGAATGTGAAAGTGACGTGAGTTGGGCAATTATTGTCTCTTCATCACATTTTAAACTTGTGAAATTGACGTGAGTTAGACATTTTACAAAAACCGAAGCATGTCAGGTCTGATTTTCCAAAAAACCAAGCATGTCGGCTTTGACTTTTTGGACTTTGGCTTGGGTGGGTACTTTTATAAGACAAGTTATAAAAGTGGGTACTTTCGCCTATTCACATAATAAAAAAATAGGTGATGACTGGTGAGCCCAAAAGTTGATATTGGTACGGCCATTGGGGGTGGGTTAGAAACGGGGATCAGATGCGTTCCTTTGTATTAATTGTAAATGCATATGAAAAAAAAGCCCAATTTTGTGGCATGTAAATAAAGAATTTATTCCACGAGACGTTCAATTTGAAACTGCTTTTCATTTCAACCACATAACTAATTCAATTTCCATCTATTCATATCACCACTTATTTTCTAATTCACTTATTTCTGCAATGATGAAGCCTCTTGAGTTGTCAATAATTGTATGGATAAACCTTGCATTGGATGTGCCCAACCCGCTGCATAATTGGGATGTTATTTCGTATAGAAAGTTCTTTTTTTGTGACAAACTCAATTAACAAGTGAAATGTGGTTCAGATCAACGCTAGGAATTAGTATTAACTTATAAGTGGGTCTTTTGGGGGGACAAATTTATAAGTGGGTCTTATCTTATGCGGAAAAATCTTCACCTACTCGTCGATAATAGAATATATTTGAATTAATTATCTGCATCCCATTAAAAAAATATTATGGATGAACAGTAAATCAAACACAGTGATTTGGCGCTAGGGTCTATTAAATAAAAAAACAATGGTCGATTTGTGTTTTGACCTTCTTCTTTTAAGATTATAATAATTAATCATTTTTCTTTCATTTTTTATAATTCGATTTGCTAAATCCTCTCTCCACCCTATTAAACTTTGTTTGTTTCTTTTCACCATGGTTATTTCAAATAATAAGATTATATTGTTGTATAGCTCACATATAAAATGTAATGTAAAATGATTATCCAAAATAAAAATATGCCAAATTTATTGGGATTATTTAAAAAGAAAAATATGTTAAGATTAATGGAACAAAAGAAATATAACTCTAGTATCCGATGCTCTAGGCACAGGTGGATCCACTACAATAAAAGACTTACTGATCATATATGTAAATATAAAAAATTGCTACTGTTTTTTTATTTGTATCCCTTTTTAAATGATGTTAGTTCTCTTTCAATGAATTTTTTAAAAATAAATAGACATGTATCATTATATCAACAAAAAAAGCAATAGCTGCGGAAACATTCAGTTGTTATGACTTAGAGGTGTTTGCCTAAGCTTATTTTAAAGAGCTTATAAGATGTTTCAAGAGCTTATAAGCTGTAATTTTTAAGAGCTTATAAGTTGTCAAAGTGTTTGGATAGTTGAGCTTATAAGCTAGAGAGAGAAAATATTTTTTTAGAGAGAAAAAATCGAAGAAAAATTAAATTGAATGGTATATGATGAAAGTAATAAATTATAGTTGAAAAATCTTTGTAAAAAGACTGTTGCATATGAGATTATAAAAAAATAAGTTAGGGTAAAGAAACTTATTTTTTTGGGAGCTTATAAGCTCTTGGAGCTTATTTTTGGAGCTTATAAGCTGTTTAGGAGCTTATTTTCCCAAACACTTTGAAGGAGCTTATAAGCTCAGCCAAACACCCTCTTAGACATAGAAATTCCGCTCAACACTACGGGTTGAATACATTAATTCCATAATTTTTTGTAAAACTTGTCGTTAAGGACAATTGTTTCATCGTTGATGTTGATGTTGATTCTTTCAATTGCTATTCTAAGGGGGGTGTATTCGTTGTGGATTTCCACAGACTTTAAAAAGTCCAATGGAATTTAAATTCCATGGAATTCACATAGATTCCAAACGACTTTCAAAGAATTCGTGGTTGGATTTCACCCCGATTTTCACTGATTTTCGAAGACTTTACGGGACAATTCTGGAATTGAATTCCATGAAAACCAACGCCCGCTGAGTCCCAGCACCGCTGGAAACCCAACGACCGCTGGGAATCCAGCGAGCGCTGTGAACCTTTAAATATGTCCATATCATCAATTCCGAGCAACACAGTTTTGCCTGCAAACTGTTGCTTTAGCTCCTCAACCTGTAGCTCCTTATCTGCCTGTCTCAGAACTGATTCAATATGACCCATATGAATCCCAACTGGCATAATCTTTATGCCCACCGTCCTTCCATAATAATCCAATCCTATGTAGCCCCTTTTTGATTGATATTCCAAGCCCAACATCCGACTACAACATGAGAGGAAATGCCGTGCATAGTCAAAGGTGTGAAAACCAATTAGGTCAGAGTTGAGTTTCAGGTGCAACCCAGCGGCCGCTCAAACCCAGCGGGCGCTGGACTTTCTCAACGGGTGCTGAGTTTCGGCGCTCGCTGGCTTCTTGGCCGCGGGCGCTGGAACTCAGCGCTCGCTTAAAACTTCATGGATTTCAATTCTCGTGGTTCTTGGCCGGATTTCGTCGTGTGTATTTTTTGGATGAAATCCATGAAAGTCATTCTGGATTTTAAGTCAATGGAATAGCGAATACACCTAGATTTGTATGGATTTTAAAAAGTCTAAAACGAATACACCCAGATTTATATGGAATTTTAAAAGTCTTGAACGAATACACCCAGATTTCTGCAGACTTTTAAAAGTCTTGAACGAATACACCCAGACTTTTAAAATCCATAGAAATCCATTAAATTCCACAACGAATACACTCCCCTAAGTGTAGAGAGAATTTTTTCAAAATGACTTATATCAATGATAAGTTGTGAAATATTAACATAAATGATCAATTTTTAAGTGATTGTTTAATCATTTTGATTGAGAGAATTATTTTTTTTAATTTTAATATATATTGAATATCTTTTACATTCATGTTGATATAATTATTTATCGCATCTTCGATTATAAATTTTGAATATTTCGCTTGTCCGGGTTGTTTAGCGCATGACACATCAATTAACAATAAGTCAACAATACACCCAAATCAAAAAAAAAAAGAAAAAGAAAAATTGATCATTAACATTGTAGTTTTTTAAACAATTATCATCGACTGTACTTTTAAATAACTCTTATCAGTAATGTCATTCGTCGATATAAAATGGAAAGATCTGTTATTACCGGGTACACGATCGAGATATTACAATAAATATTTTGAGATATTACAACTCAAAATAATTGAAAATATTACAAAGTAAATAATTTGAGAAATTACAACTCAAATAATTTGCTACAACTGAAATACACTGTATAAATAAATTATACGTATAAACAAAGTCGAGTCGAGATGAATCTCTTCCCGCAAGAAGATTATCGCCCCGGTAGTGCTCTTCGGTTTGGCGTATCTTCCCCAAAGGTAAAACGACTACGTCTCGTCGGATGTAGCACCACAATCCGGCGAGCTCCGGCGAACTAAATAGGATCAAGAACTGAGCACAAGTGTTTGCAGAGAGAGTTGTTTGTAAATGGCAGAATGCAGGATTTTGTAGTGTTTTTTTTTTGCATGCTCTCCATAGGCCTATTTATAGGCATGTGGTGAGTATGAATTCAATTCATTGAATTCAACTCCGGTGGCTGGAAGCTGTAAACGTTGAAGAGGTGGCCGGTGGGCGCAGCTATTGAAGAAAACTTAGCTGCAAAATTGAATACGCATGCAGAAGTCGTAGCAGGCGTGTTTCTGCTTCTGCACCTTCTGCTGCTGCTGACAACTGTTGCTGTGTGGGCTGGGTTGCTGCTGAAGTGGGCTGGGCTTGGGAATTAAATTCTGTTGGGCCAAAATAAATTCTGTTGGGCCAATAAATAAAAAGCCCAGTGGAGTTGGTCCAAAAAATAGTTTGGGCCCCAAACACCACCCCAAAGCACCAATTGCCAAGATCCAAGTCCTTGGCCGCGGCCCGTACCCGACCCGCCCGTCCGGCGGCGGCGGCGACGACGCCGTCGTCCGTCCGATCGATCGTCGGCGGCGGCGGCGCGCGTGTGTGTGTGCGCGCGAGGCTAGTACTTAGATCAAGCCCACTAGCAAGCCCACAAGTCAATTTATCAACTCCATGTGCTTTGCTATTCTTATACATGAAAAACATCTCTATGTTTTCCAATGTGGGATAACATAGCATAAATGTTATTTTCCCTCTTCAACATCCAAACTTTGACATACAATATCTCACTCATCGGAAATCGGTTTTGAGACTTCAAGTATATCACGTTGATCTACTCGAGATGTAGATTAACATCCAATCATTATTTTAATTAAATAATAAATATTTAATTAAATAATAATTTCCAGATATGGCATTAAAACCATATTTCCAACAATCCCCCACATGAGTGAGAAAACAGTATGCGAAAGTATGCAAACACTTATCTCAGTCCTCTTAAGATACAACATTGCATTTGGAAAGGTAGCTTGTGGCTTTGAACCTGCCATAGTCAATATTATCGAGTATACCGGCGGCCTAGTGGATATGATTCCTTGAACTAGTCCTCCTCGGTGTATACTTAGTCAACAATATTAACACAATATTGCTTCAATCCTTATTCGTTCTCACGTTTGTGTCCATTACAGGCCTTGGAACACCTCTTTGGATTCATAAGTGTTTCAATCGAAGCGGCCCCACTTCACACTTACATAGGTGACTCTTAACTCAAGTATCCTGCTATACTTGTCCTCTTCGAGGAGTTCTAGAGTCATTAAAAGTCAAAGACTTAACCTCACCACGTGCAGGTTTCCGAACACTCACTGTTCTACAAGGAATAGGCAATTCGAGTGTTCAACACACGGATTTTCATAGCTTAGTTGTCCCATTGAACCAAGTTCTTGGGATCCTCCAGTCATCATGGTTGGGTTGCCACTATGATTATCCTTAATTTGTGGACTTCAAACCCATTCCCCCTAACAGTTTATACATCTGATCTCGATGGATACTTTTTGTCAAAGGATCCGCAATATTATCAATTGATCTTATATAATCAATTGAGATAACTCCACTAGTGATCAAATGTCTCACGGTATTATGACGTCGACGAATATGTCTCGACTTACCGTTATACAAATGATTTTGTGCTCGTCCGATAGCAGCTTGACTATCACAATGAATTATCACGGACGACACAGGTTTCGACCAACATGGAATATCCTCGAGGAAATTTCTAAGCCACTCGGCTTCTTCACCAGCTTTATCCAAAGCTATGAATTCTGATTCCATGGTCGATCTAGCAATACATGTTTGCTTCTTGGATTTCCAAGACACAGCACCACCCCCCACAGTGATTACATAACCGCTCGTTGAAAACGAGTCTTTGGCATCAGATATCCAATTTGCATCACAGTACCCTTCAAGTACAGAGGGTTCCCTAGTATAATGAATCGCATAGTTTTGAGTATATTTCAAATATCTCAAAACCCTTTCAAGAGCTTTCCAATGTTCATTACTAGGGTTAGCTGTAAAGCTGCCCAACTTGTTGACCGAGCATGCTATATCGGGACGAGTGCAATTTGTTAGATACAACAAGCTCCCAATAATCTTCGCATATTCTATCGCGTCAACAGGTTCTCCCTTGTGTACACTCAAATGCACACTAGGTTCCCATGGTGTCTTAGCTATTGGCTTGTCAAAAGCGTTGAATTTCTTTAACACTTTCTCAACGTAGTGAGATTGTGTTATAGTAATACCATCAGGTCTTCTTAGAATTTTAATTCCAAGGATAACATCAGCTAAGCCCATATCTTTCATGCTAAAATTTTTACTTAGCATGCCTTTGGTTTCTTGAATCACTCGGGAATTACTTCCCATGATGAGCATGTCATCTACATAAAGACAAACAATAACATATCCGTTATTAGAATTCTTAATGTAGACACATTTATCGCACTCATTGATTCTGAATCCATTTGACAACATTACACTGTCAAATTTTAAATGCCATTGAAGCGGTGCTTGCTTCAACCCATATAAAGACCTTTGAAGTTTGCATACTTTGTGCTCTTGCCCAGGTACTACAAACCCTTCAGGTTGCTTCATATATATTTCATCTTCCAACTCGCCATACAAGAACGCAGTTTTCACATCCATTTGGTGAATCTCGAGATTGTGCAAGGCAGCAATAGCGAGAAGTATCCGAATAGATGTTAGTCTGGTCACAGGTGAATAGGTATCGAAGAAATCGTACCCTTCTTTCTGCCTGAAACCTTGAACGACAAGTCGGGCTTTGTACTTATCTATAGTACCATCAGATTTGTACTTCTTCTTTAGGATCCATTTGCATCCTAAAGCTTTACTTCCAGGTGGTAGATCCACTAACACCCAAGTATGATTCTGCATAATGGAATCAATCTCAATATCGATGGCTTCTTTCCAGAGAGCTGCATCTGAGCCAGACATAGCTTCTTTAATCGTCACCGGTTCGCCATCTAGCATCAAGACAACATAATCCGGTCCATAGACATTAGCTTTTCTAACTCGTTCCCCACGTCTCGGTTCTACATCCATAGGTTTAGACCTTGGTCTTTTCCTATTAGGTGGTACATGATTAGAACCCGTGGCATCATCTACTTGAGTAGAATTACTAGCTACTTCCATAGGTTTAGAACCTGTAGCATCTCCATCAACTCCATCATTAGAGTTCGATGTACCTTTATCCTTGTTAGGATAGATATTTTCAAAGAATATAGCATTCCTTGATTCTATCGTTGTCCCAACATGTATATCAGGTATCTCCGATCTGTGCACTATAAAACGATAGGCACTGCTATTAAGTGCATGACCAATGAAGATACAATCCACCGTTTTAGGTCCTATTGTAACTTGCTTTGGTAAAGGCACTTCTACCTTGGCTAAACACCCCCACACTTTGAGGTATTTATACGAAGGTTTCCTTCCTTTCCATAGCTCATAGGGAGTTATATCTTTCCCTTTGAGTGGAATCTTGTTCAAGATATAGTTGGCCGTTAAGACAGCTTCCCCCCACATGTTCTGGGGTAATCCTGAACTAATCAACAAGGCATTCATCATCTCCTTAAGAGTTCGATTCTTGCGTTCAGCAACGCCGTTAGATTGTGGTGAATAAGGAGCCGTCGTTTGATGGATTATACCACTTTCGTTGCATAATTCAGCAAACGGAGCTACATATTCTCCACCTCTATCACTTCGAACCATCTTAATTCGACATCCAAGTTGATTCTCGGCTTCATTTTTGAAGTTTCTAAAAGCTTCAATAGCCTCATCTTTACTTTTCAATAAGTAAAGGTAACAATACTTTGTGCAATCGTCTATAAAGGTGATAAAGTACTTCTTGCCACCTCTAGTTTGCACGAACTTTAAATCACAAACATCTGTGTGAATAAGTTCCAATGGTTGAGTGCTCCTTTTTACCGATTTAAACGGTAACTTAGCCATTTTGGCTTCAACACAAACTTCACATTTTTCTTGTGAGTTGTATTCATCAACTTTTAGTAAATTCATTTTTACTAATCTCTTTATAGCATTTAGATTAACATGTCCAAGTCTACAATGCCATAAATCAGAACACTCAATCAAGTAAGCAGAAGAAGTTGATGCATCTTTATTGATTTTAGCCTTGGCAGGCTTACAAGCTCTTACACCAAGTTTGAAAAGTCCTTCGGAGGCATAGCCTTTCCCTAGGAACTTTCCCCACTTGCGTATTACAACATAGTCAGATTTGAAAAATAATTCAAAATCCTTATTCGTAAGCCTAAAGCCCGAAATTAAATTCTTTCGGACAGTTGGAACGTGTAATACGTCTTTTAATGTGATCTCCACGCCCGACGTGAGTTGAAGAATCACATCTCCCATGCCAAGGACTTGGGATGTCCGTTCGCTAGCCTCCATTATCGTTTTGTTTTCCACTTCTTTGTAGTTGTGGAACAACTCACGATTTATGCATATATGGACGGTAGCGCCGGTGTCCACGAACCAAGCGTTCGGGTTGTCCACATGATTCACCTCGGAGATCATGGCAGCAAAGTCATCGTGGTTCCAATCGTCGAAGTCCTTCTCGACGTTGTTCACGTTGCCATTTGCTTTCTTCCGCTTTGGCTTGCGGCAATCCTTAGCCATGTGACCTTTTTTGTCACAATTATAACATACACCATCAAACTTTGATGGTTGATTACCGCTTTGCTTCCCTTTACCCTTATTATTAGGGTTAGGGCGACCACGTTTGTTGAAGGGACCGCCTTTCTCGGTGAGATTGGCCTTTGCCTCCATTGGAGCTTTTCCCTTTTGATCACGACTTCTCACGTGATCCTCCATTTGAAGCTTGGATATTAATATCGACACGGACATCTCCGAGCGCTCATGCTTCAAAAGGTTTTGAAATTTCCTCCAACTAGGAGGTAATTTCTCTATGATGATTGCAACGAGCAATGCATCCGCCAAGGGCATCCCTTCGGCTTGAACCTCATGTGAAAGATTTTGGAACTCTTCCACTTGGTCCATCAATGGCCGGGAGTCGACCATTTTATATTCCAACCATTTGGCGACAATATACTTGGTAGTATTTGCCTTGTCCACTTGATATTTCAGATCAAGGGCCTCCCACAATTGTTTCGCGGTTTCATGAACCTTGAAAACACGGTAGAGCCGTTCGTCCAGAGACATGAGAACGGTGTTACGGCACAAGTAGTCGCCGCGGCACCAGTTCAAATATCCGGCACGAATTTCTTTGCTTGTCTCCCCTTCCCCTTCACTCGGGGTTGGAGGTTTATCCTCCATTAAGAATCCGGCAAACCCCACGGTTGTGAGGTAGAATAGCATCTTCTCTTGCCAATATTTGAAGTTCTTGCCTGAGAACGTTGATGGTTTCTCGGCAAGACCAATAGTTCTAGATGTTGACGAAGAAGCCCCCGTTGATGCAAACGAGGAAAATATTGACGACGTGGTTGAACCGATGGTTGCAGAGGTGGTGGAGCCATCCATATTGACGTCGGTGTGAGCCATTTCTCGAACGTGTATCAACGGCAGAGAAATAATCTTCTTGCGATTGTTATTACCGGGTACACGATCGAGATATTACAATAAATATTTTGAGATATTACAACTCAAAATAATTGAAAATATTACAAAGTAAATAATTTGAGAAATTACAACTCAAATAATTTGCTACAACTGAAATACACTGTATAAATAAATTATACGTATAAACAAAGTCGAGTCGAGATGAATCTCTTCCCGCAAGAAGATTATCGCCCCGGTAGTGCTCTTCGGTTTGGCGTATCTTCCCCAAAGGTAAAACGACTACGTCTCGTCGGATGTAGCACCACAATCCGGCGAGCTCCGGCGAACTAAATAGGATCAAGAACTGAGCACAAGTGTTTGCAGAGAGAGTTGTGAGTATGAATTCAATTCATTGAATTCAACTCCGGTGGCTGGAAGCTGTAAACGTTGAAGAGGTGGCCGGTGGGCGCAGCTATTGAAGAAAACTTAGCTGCAAAATTGAATACGCATGCAGAAGTCGTAGCAGGCGTGTTTCTGCTTCTGCACCTTCTGCTGCTGTGTGGGCTGGGTTGCTGCTGAAGTGGGCTGGGCTTGGGAATTAAATTCTGTTGGGCCAATAAATAAAAAGCCCAGTGGAGTTGGTCCAAAAAATAGTTTGGGCCCCAAACACCACCCCAAAGCACCAATTGCCAAGATCCAAGTCCTTGGCCGCGGCCCGTACCCGACCCGACCCGACCCGCCCGTCCGATCGATCGTCGGCGGCGGCGCGCGTGTGTGTGCGCGCGAGGCTAGTACTTAGATCAAGCCCACTAGCAAGCCCACAAGTCAATTTATCAACTCCATGTGCTTTGCTATTCTTATACATGAAAAACATCTCTATGTTTTCCAATGTGGGATAACATAGCATAAATGTTATTTTCCCTCTTCAACATCCAAACTTTGACATACAATATCTCACTCATCGGAAATCGGTTTTGAGACTTCAAGTATATCACGTTGATCTACTCGAGATGTAGATTAACATCCAATCATTATTTTAATTAAATAATAAATATTTAATTAAATAATAATTTCCAGATATGGCATTAAAACCATATTTCCAACAAGATCTTTATTTTAATTCTCCCATTCTCTTTTACCCAAGTAATTTAAAAAAAAAAAAACATAACACCACAGAAGCAAATTCATTAAGAAAAATCCAATACGAGAAACGAGCTTTATCCAATCATTCAAGAAAATGAACAAAAAGAAATTAAGCACGTGCTTAATTAATTTTAGTCCATCAACAATTAGACTCTTATTAAATATTGATAGATAATATGTATATTATATGTCATATACATATATAGATGATATGTAGGTGAAGAAGCAAAGTAGTGAGATGAGAGAGTTAATCTAAATGGTGGAGCCAGCGACGCAGATCCACTGTCCAATGAAGAGCGCAGAGCAGTTGAGATTAGGGTTAATGGCGTCAAAGGCGGTGCTGCTCAAATTCTGTCCCTTTGCAATATCAAAACATGTATCTCCACTTACCACTTCGACCACACTATCGCAACTTAATATTGCGCTATTAACTGCATGCAATTTCTCAAATTCAATTTAAGTTTTAACAATCAAAATGTAAATCCAAAATCAGGCAAATGGGACAGCTGTGATTCAAAACACCTACCTCCAAAAAATGATGTGCTTTCTGACACAGTGATGATGAGTATAAGTGAGAGCATGAAAGCAAGGTTGAAGAAACTTGAAACTTTGTTGCTTTCCTTTGCCATCTTCGTTCTTCTAATGCTTAATTTTTGTGAGTCTATATAAATTTAAGAGTACATTTTACCTATTTATAGAAGAATTAATCCCCCCCTCCCCCCTAACTACTTATTCATAGAGCCGTCTTGCAACAACGCAATACATAAGAGACAATTATGAAATATATACAATCATTTTTTTATAGCAAAAATAAATTCTAGCACACAAGAAATAACCATTACAGGCCTTGTTTGTTTATTTTAAATTATACTAGTATTCTAATTCGACCGAATATTCTTGTATAGCGAGTTGGGCAATTCATTGTTTTGGCTTTCGTTTTCATGTCTGCATAAATTGTTGAAGAAATACATAGGTAACAAGAAATAAGTGGATGGAGTTGGACGAGTAAATCGAAGGTCACGCGCGTATATGAGTCAGAATCATCATATGCAAGTAGCGACAAATAAAATATCATATTTGTATCTCTGTGGTTTTGTATTGTGTTAATTATGTATCCAGCAATTGAGGTACATAACTTTGTGTAGGGATTCATCAGCCTGGTTTGTCTTGTTCTTTTCATCAGCGGCGCCGCCCATATAAGATCCTCCATTAATATCGTTTGGAGGAGATCTCGAGCCATTCTTCAGGTGTTGTCCACTGTTGTTGCCTTCCACCACCGCCGCGCCGCAGATTCTGCTCAACTCATCCATCGTCGTCTTTCTGCTGCAGCCTTGTGAAAAATTGATTTTGTGGTTGTATTGAGTTATGGATGAAGCATAGATGTAGATTACATGTATAACATATAAATAGGTAGAGGCAGAGAGATTTGGTTGGCGGGAGACAGTGGTTTATTGAGTATTCTGGTGGCGTATCAATATGCGGATAAGATTCATTGTTGTTTTGAGGATTAATGATCAGTGGATATATATAATTAATATGCCCACAGAGACAGAGAGTGATGGGATTCGCACAAATCTGTCGCTAATTTTGTCCGCTATAGAGCATCCGCTGGTGCTCGAATCTCACCTCCACAAGCCCCATCCTGCTATTGCGCTTGGGGGGCTTGAACGTCGGCTCGTGAAATCGAACTAGGCTCAGACGATAAAATGTATAGCGCGTGCATTGCATGCGATTAATTTTTTTTTTAAAATCGCATTTTAAATGCAAAAAAGTCGTTGCAATATTTTTTACTACTCTTTTTATACTTCTCTTCATCTTTTACTCCCTCCATCTCACGAATCTTGACACGTTTGGTTTTGGCACGAGAATTAAAGAATTATAGATTAGTGTTTTAAGTGTGTAGTTAATAATGTATAAAAATGATAAAGTAAGAGAGATAAAATAATAAAAATGATAAAATAGGAAAGAGAATGTAATAATTATTACTTTATTTGAAAATGTTTCAAGATTCGTGGGACGGCCCAAAAAGAAAAACGTATCAAGATTCGTAGGATGGAGGGAGTACTATTTTAAACTAAGTTCATATTTTTGCTCTTAGAATAACATTATCTTAATTTCGTAGCTGGATGGGATAAAATTCCCAAACACGCTCATTTAAAAATGGAGAAATACATCTCTACACGTCAAATCTGTTCCGATGAGGACAATGATGTCAGAAATACAGTTCCTGGGGTGATGGTCCTTAATTGCATCATGGCCAAAACCGTAAAACCATATGCTATCATCGTATTCGTTTTAGCACGTCAAGAAAGTACATTCTCATTTAACTGATAAAGATTGATATGTTTGATTATATAGTATATCTTATATTATAAGAGGTATTAATAATATACAATTTGATTAGATGTATTTAATTATTTACTTTTTAAATAAATTATGATAGGAGAATGGAATTTTAATAATATAAAGATGTATTATGATAGTTTACTCTAGTGTTAAATTAATAAATAATATAATTAAAATTTATATTATATATCTCACTTAGGAGATGATATACAAAATTCCAATAATTTATATAGTAAATACCGAAAATCCTCATATTTTGAAGCAGACATGATATTAAGATATTATAAATTATAAATATATTATACACCATACTGACTTATAGTAAACAACCCTTTGGTACATAAGCACTGCTACATAGTGATATGTTTGAGCCGAATATATTTATCGAATATATCTAAACAAACTTTTTAAGTTTAGAAAAAAACTACAATGCGTATATGCGAACAAGCCAAATACTCGAAAGTCAAGACAGATTCAATTGCAACCGCCACATCATCTCCTACACAACACTTTGGCGGAACATAGCTTTCACAATAATGGAATTACTAAATACACTCATGCAAGTACAATGCAGTAGAAAAAAATTTATCCGATCGACACCGAGCATACACTACTTTCAGGGAGAAACTTCCACTTGCTGTCGAGCCAGGTATCGTTCTCGTCTTTCTTTCTGTATAGAGGAAGAAGATATCGATAAGTAGAAAACAACAGGAACTAGATCACTTTGTACAAGCACTTTTAAGGTGACAAGGCTCACCCATTCATCAATCACAAGTCCTTCTCCAACAAACTTTGGCCCTGTGTCTTCTGAGGGCTTCTTACGAGCCTCAAGTTCAGCCTCAGCTTCAGCTAATTGTCGCTTTAGCTTCTCTAGAGCCTTCAAGTATTATACAAAATTGATCAGCATTTTTAATCAAATCAATTGTATATTAGAAACACATGAGTAACAACACACATATATGAAGAAGATTTAGAACTACAATAGCTTAACTTACAGGACTAGGGCGTTCGACATCCAGAAATACTACCCGAAGTATCTGCTCGACAGCTACTTGATCCTTGTGCTCATCGAACTGTGTTGACACATAATCAAAACATCATAATTAATGCGTACGGAGAGTTGAGTGAGACTTCATTCAACAAATCAAGCATTTTCTCCGAAAGCTGACCAGATGCAAATGTGTTTCCATTCTAATAAGCATATGGCATATTAGAAATCATTCGAAATAGGCTAAAGCTCTTTCTATCCTATATTATTACGCTGCCAGTTTTCAAATGAGTGTTTCCATTTCAAGCTGTTTTATACATGAAAAAAAAGGAAGGCGACAAACCAATTCGGGCACATAGTCCATTTCGTCCTTCACTTTTAGGCTCATTATTTTGAACTTCACCCTGCTTTTCTGATCCATTGGCTTTTCATTGTTCTCTGGAACCTCTACAAACTTGAAGACTGATGGAAACACCCAACACCAAGAATGAAAAGATTCATAAGATTAAAAATATCAAGGATAGCGCTTCAAATCATGCATATATATACTGCCTCAATCCTTTGTTTTTTTTTGGGTGGGGGGGGGGTACAGGGGTTCAAGAAGATTACCAGTTGCTATTATACTCTCGCCAGGAACAAGAATGGCCCCAGGAGGACGCATGAAACAGCTCTTTGGTTCTGTTGTTTGGAACTAAAAGACCAAAATAAACAACTCTCAGAACAATCAATCATACAGAAGAAGCAATTGTCTAAACAAAACCCTAAGATTTACAAAACTTCACACAAATTACAAGCTGGTAAGCAAGACAATGATTAAATGCTTGGATTACCTTGAATGCTACACGAGACTTGCTTGTATTCTTTATTTTGATAGCACTTCGGACTTGTTTACCAGCCTCATCTGAATGGAGTTAAAAAAATAAATATAATGCCATGTACACGACCACAAATAGAAAGAACTAAAGTTCATCCAGTCAATCTGTAACAGAATTGCAATACTTGAAATTCAAATATCAACTAGAATTCGCTCTCGGCATCCAGATGGCAAACATGCGTGTCAGTTTTCAGTCGATTAGGGTAATTCTGAAATAGACACCGAGAAAGGAAAATCAGCCAAAGAAGTCCTTATGCTTACACTTCTGAAGATGGCAAACCAGCACATGGCCTAGTTAACTAAAACTGAATAAGAAAGATAGACTATAAACAAAAAGACCTGTTCTGTATAACTAAGCAAAAGATAGACTATAAACAAAAAGACCTGTTTGGTACATAAAACCTGTTCTTTTCTTGAGATTTTGCTTTTCTCCATATCCGAATATGCTTCAGAAAGATAGACAATTTTGCAGAAGATCTTTTTGTATAACTAAACAGTCGAAACTCCAATCTCAAACTCATAATTCCGGAAGGTCAAAGAATATAACAACACTTGATCGTTTCTCCTAGTGAGCTTTGCATTACCCCCAATCAAATTAAAAGTTAGGATATAATAAATGACAAGAACCAATTCAAGTCAAAATCTCCCTAATCTAGTTTAATTTTCTACAGACCATCTAACGAATAGCTTTCAAACAACATAATAATCTTTTAAATTACCTAAAATGTACCACAGCAACATAATTACATTAGTACTCAATCACATAACTAAAAATAAGAAGGAAATGACAATTTCAAGCAATCTATGAAATGATAATGTCAGATCAAGTTTAGCTAAATCAGGAAAAAAGAAGAGAAGTTCTCTTTCAACAAAAAATGTTATCAGCAGTCAAATCCAAGTATCGCCAACACACTGTCCAAACTTCAATGTGAACAGGAATATAAAAGAGGGAGAGAGAGGCATCCATACAGGGAAAATAGAGCTTATTAGAGGGATCGAGCTTCAAGCGGCGGCGCGTGGGGAGCAGAGATCTGGCCACCGATGAAACCGAGCTCCCAGCCCCACTGTGAGCGCTCGATCCCTCCACCTGGGAATGAGGACCGTTGCTCCCGTGGCCATAATTGTGCTGGTAATGGGCGAAATCGGAGGAAGACGATGTCGTCGGCTGCGAGTTTCTGAAGGGCATTTTGAATAGCCCCCACACTTTGCCGTCAGATTTGTCGTCGGCGGTTGGCATCCGTCGCCGGTCACCTAAACGACGTCGCAATGGAGGGGGTTTTGGTTTGAGTTTCAGCCTCTGGAGAGTGAGACTTTTCTAAAGTTCTTCGTTGGTGCTGTCTGTGGTTCTTGCAGAAATAGGAACAATTTTTACTGGCGTTGCTCCTTTTATTTACTACTAGTATTTTTTTATTACTATTTCTTTTTTTAGGGGCTTTTTCTCTCTCTTCCTTGTGTAGACTTTTTCAGTTTACGGCCGTTTTAATTGTCATCGGATTTGAATTTTGAACGAATATGGTTTCAATTTTCAACTTTTATTGATCTTGAATCTTATACTGATACACTAATATTGCTAGTTTAGTCATAGATATATTATTAGTTGAGAAACCACGTTGTCTTCAAATACAAAAAAGACATCAATAATTGACAGTTGTAATAAAAACGAGAAAGAAAAGTTGCATTGATTAAAGTAGGTATATAGCAAGATAATCGCATATGGTAGCTGGCCAAATCCATATCAACTGTGCAGCTATGCCTAAGACGACCAACTAATTTATCGCAACGGATTATATGATGCCTCTCACTCAACCCCAACTAGATCTAGATGCCTACTCCAATTTCTTATATTTTAAAATATATTTTGTGGTGACGCGCGGAACATCTTATCTATTACTCCATCTGTTCCACTATAAGTGGCTCAAAACTTTTCAACACATAAATTAAAGAGAAGATGATTAAAGAGAAGATGTAAATTGGTTAAAAGTGATAGAGCCTACACCTTTTTAAAGGTTAAATTTTTCCATTTGTGTAAACATGCCACTTATAGTCGGACATTCCAAAATGGAATACATGTCAACTTATAGTGGGACGGAGGGAATATTAATTACATAGTAGTATATTTTATGATTTGCTCTTTCAATTTAATTACGAATTTTCATAAATAATAAAGTAGTTTAAGAAAATATTTACGTTTAGTAACTCTTTGTTGGGTTAACTAGTCTTTAACCACTTTTAACATTAAAAGACAAAATATTCATTATAAATAAAATTATACTCTTTCATCCTATTTTTAAATGATACGGATTTTAATAAAATAGTTAGATGTGTTGTGAGTAAAGTAAATGTCTCACTTTATTATGAATAGAAAACTCGTTAAAATAGACTGTATACATTTTATGAGGACGAATGGAGCAATAATTATTCATTTTTTAACATTAAATGACAAAGTTATCCTTATTTAATAGATTCGAAACTTTATCTCGTGATTTTATATTACTCGAGTTGCGAAACTTAATTTGTTGGACATGATCGATCAACGCGAGTCGAACATTTATATTAATGCACTAATGTTCGACCACTACGAGTTAAGCAATCAAACATTAGTGAAAAATTTCACTGAAACCCAATATAAGGATAAAAATTTATAGATGAGTATAATTTATACATATTTTATCAAATGGGTAATTTTTATATTATGTCTTCTCAAATCTAGATCTATATCTCAATCTCCTCTCCCTCTCTTTCGACTTAGTAGATCTATTTTTCTCCCTCAAATTTGTGGGATTTAATCATATTCTCTATCATTTTGAAAATATTGATTACGTTATATAACTACATATGGTGTTTGTGAATATTTTTAGCTAGTATATCTTTCTTGTATATATGGCTCGTAATTGTTTTTTCTATATTGGTCTTTGTTGGTTTTGTGCAGATGCATGTGTCTGGCTATTGTGGTCTTCACTGTTCAACTTGGACTAGCTTATCAAATCATTTTCTTATATTTGGAGTTATATGTAGGTGGTCAGACCTAGCTATATATATATATATATATATATATATATATATATTTGTCCATTTATATGACCTTATAAGATTGTGTTTTTTCCTTGCATTTTTGATCAGTAAAATTAAATTTTTATTGAGATAAAAAGCAAGGCACAAGAGATGCCAATCAAAACAAGAATGAAAGATTGAAACCCTTTGAGCACCACATGGTGAAAGGGATTCTCAACTCCAAAACTTTATAAACCTCATTCCAACTCCAAAGTCTACCCTTGATCTGTAAAACAAGTCTCTCAATATCCCAAATCTTTCCTTGAAAGCGACTGTCGTTTCTTTTTTCCCAAAGCGTCCAAACCGTTCCAACCCATAACGCATTTAGCAATCTTCTTCCTTTCTTCTTTTTGGCAGCAGAGATGAAGGAAGTGTAGTGATGAAGAGTACCTCTAGGATTTGCCGTTTTGATGTGTAACCATTGGAATATTTGGTCCCACACCGCCGCAGTTTTCGGGCAATGAAGAAACAGATGTTCCGTCGACTCCTCTCCAGCGACGCAGGCGTTGCATCCTCTCTCTTCCCAACTAATTTGAATTTGTCGTTTTCTCAAGTTATCACAGGTAGCCAAACGATTTCTAAGACATCTCCACGCCGTCACCTTGGCTTTGTGTGATGTTGGAGCCTCCCAAACCATAGCCATCTCAGCCGGTTGAATTTAAAAGCCGTTTCCTTGCATTAAAAAAAATAAAGAAAAAACAACAACTTTTGTTCGCTAATGTTTTGTGCATGGAGAATTAATGAATGATTTTAATTATTCTTACAATCGTGCTGTTTTATCTATCTTCTTTGAATTGAAATTCATCATTAATTGACTTTGTTCGATAAACTTGTTCGTTCTTCTTGTTATGATTGGACATCTTCAATTTTTATTGTCAAAGGCCTCCTTTATGATTGCGTAATTAGAATTTTTCCTTTGTAATTAATATAATTGGATATTATTTTTAAATTATATTGCATATGAAAGTGAGATGCAAGCAGAATATTCTATTCCAATATTATGAAAATTAAAAATCTATTGAATATTGTTTATGAAAATTTACAATAATTGAAAGATTTTGCATAATAACTGGCAGATTTTAAATTTAATTAACAGATATTCAGAATCCATAATAAATGCAATAAAAGTGTTACATAAAAATATAATCGGTCTTCTTTGTAGGAAGGAGTGAGGAACAGAAAAGTTTAATCCTAGTTGACACTGGCCCTATTTTCCGCGTTTAATTTAAATACAGTGGTTGTCTAATTGTTTTATGAGAATGAATGGTTAAATTATTAAGTTCATACATTTAGTGGTCAGCGTAGACTATTTTGTGATGCTAAAAGTACATTAGACTTTTGCTTTGATTTCTTCTTTTTCACATGTCCTACAAAGTATATTAAATAGTCTGAGCACACAAGATTTGAATCAAATGCAAAAAGGACGTGGCTGGCTTCTACTACGTATAAATCAATAGGTAAATACTCCCTTCATCCATGAAATTTATGTCATATTACTTTATCACAAATTTTAATAAAATATAAATGAAGTTAATAATTAATTTATGACCAAATTTTGTGTTTTTTTAATTAGTGACCAAATATTATGTTTCTTTCTTCAAAATGGTCATGCGAGTATACTATTTCTTATATCTTTCCTTTCTTTTCCCTCATTTCATACAAAATAGAATTTAACCATTTCTCATTCCTCATTTTTACTATAAATGAGGGATAATATTATCAAACCAAAATAGATGGATAATATTATCCCTCCTCTGTAGTGAAAACGAGGAATGAATAATGGTCAAATTTTATTTTATAGGAAATAAGGGAAAATAAATGAAGGATTTAAATGGTGATTTTTTTGTTATCCCTCATTTTTCCATGATAAATTTACAACAAAAGAGAACGCGCCCTTAGATGATTGATTATCATTTATAATCCAATCTTAACCCTGCAATTAGGGAGGTCAATCAAGGCCGAAATTTATTCTAAAGGGTTAATTAAGACTGAAAATTTTCAACTAGACAAAATTTCAATCCGAATAGGCCGTAAGCAAATATTCCGATAATTAGATAGGGTTGTTCTGAAAATAATTTGAAACCTATATCGCTTATCCGAAAATAATGTGTTTGACTAATTATATGAAACTTTTTCTCATGATTTGATTTTCAACTTCATTATTTTGCTTCTAAAAGTTATTTTAATAAGATTTTTTTTTCCAAAGGTTTGTGAAATGTATTTTGATTCAATTTTAAAAGTTATACTCATCATTTCACTTCTCTGTGTTTTTAATCTAATACTTAACATAAAATATTGAGATGTAAAAATTAGAAAATAATAATCATTTAAGAAAAATGTGTGCATTTTTATATCTCTGAGAGTTGTATAATTAAATTCACAAATTAATTGTGTAATTTTTTTAAAAAATCAATTAATTAATATATTAGTAGCAGTTAATTAAGAAAATTAATTAAAATGAAATTAGTATACATTGAATCATGTGGACCAACATATTTTATACACTAAACACACTCGCCCAACTTTTTGTGCCGAAAAGAATCAAGACACTTATTATGCAATAGAGGAAGTAATATTTTAATTAACTATAAATACTAAATCTATTTGATAAAAAATGATTACAATAAAATATTGAATTATATTGAGTAGAGTGTGAACAGTACAGTGGATTAACCTTATTTTGCCTAGAATTCATGTGTAAAATGCTTCTAATTAACCACGAATTCAACATATTTTACATATAAGTCACGATCAAAACCCTATGAACTCATGAATTAAGGCTTTGTACGAATAAAGAATAAAATAATATTTTAAGCTAAAAGATTATTATTAAGTATTTTTTAAACTTTTTTCTCTTTAATTATCTTTTTATTACAATATGAAAGTGATACAGATTAACTCTAGGACAACATCCACATAAAAGAAATGTATTTGAAAGCTAACAGAGCTTAACTTAAATGACAAAATTGAAGAATGAAAAAACACTATTTAAAAAAAGTATTGCAAGTCCGACCACGATATGTACGTAACTTATTATACTTCAAACCATATCAAATCATGATATGTAAAATAATCTAGTTTGATTATTTATTATTGTTTAATTTATCTTTATAATTATATTCATTTCGTCCACGAAATGTTGTCATAATTTTGTTATTTTGGTATATCCACAAAAAGTTATCATAATCTATTTTTAATAAATTTGTGGGTCATTTTCTCCACTTACTAGCATGTGAGCCTCATTTTTCATTCACTACCTTAATTAACCTTTTTCACTTTTCTTCATTTGTGAACTCCTTTCTTCACTAACTAAATAAACAACGTAATTTTTTTTTGAAAACTCGTGTCTCCTTTTTTTAGGATAACATTTCGTGGATAGAGTTTATTTCAAACCATGATATGTACGTAGCTTGTACATGATTTGATATGTACAATTTTTGTTCTTTAAAAAAAAGTGAAAAAGGAAAAATAATAACCGTTATTGAAAAATTGAAGTGGCTGTCGACCTTTTTGACCTGGCAAGAAAGACTATCGATATGATTCTCATCCAATAACGTTTCCTGCAATTAGGGATGGCAATGGATCCGAGACCCGGTCCAGATCCGCGGATCCAGACCCTTTTTTCCGGATTTGGACCTTGCAAAATTTGGACCCGGCGGATCTGGACCGGATCTGGACCACTCTCTAAAATATCGGATCCGGATCTGGAGTAGTTGATAGAAAACCCAGATCCGGTCCAGATCCGAATCTGGACCCAGTTATATTTAAATATATAATATTTTTATTTTTTATCCAACCCTAATCTAAACCTAAAAGCCTAACTTCACAATTCAAATTGAGAATTCCTACTTCTCGGCCCACCCCCAGCGCCGCTCCTCTCCACTCTCCAAATCGGAGTCTTCGGCACTGATTGAGCGGCTTCCGGCTGTCCACCTCCGGTCTCGGCCACTCCCCACCTGAAATCCCTCTCGGCTCTCCGCGGTCTCGGGCGTGAGCAGCTTCTCAGCGTTCCGACGTCCACCTCGGCCCCTCCGACGCAGTGTTCTTCTCCAGCCCACCGCCGCTCCTCTCCGGTCCACCGTCGCTGTGCCAACTCCGGTCGCTGGAGCAGGTAAACCTTGGACTTCAAACAATTTGTTTACATAATATGTTTAAAGCTATGCATCTTGCATCATATACTGCAGATTCACACATTTGAACCTTCGACTTGTACAATTACAGTTAGTATTATATTTTTCTTTGGCATGAAATATGAATCACCATCTTCAAATGTTGGCAATTGGTAATTTCAGTTCACCATCTTCGATCTGTATTGGCATGAAATATGGATTAGTATTGTTTTCCTTAGATTATTATTGGATTACATATATTGGAGCTACCGAAGCCTTATTATTGGATTACATAAATCTTTCTGATGTTTTATATCTACATATCGAAGATGGTGAACAGTAAGCATTCGATTAGCTTGTTATGTGGCATAGTGGCAGTTTGTTGGATTGCAGCAATATTTTACCAATTTATATGTGGCATAGTGGCAGTGTATTAGGATTAATATGTTTTGTGTTTTTTTTTGTTTTTTGTAGAAAATGGAAGAACAATCTATTCATTCAAATAATGAAACTGTTCACTCTCAAACACTAAATGATGGGGCAACCGGCTTGGTTGAAGGCTTTGTTGACCTTCAAGTTGGAGATAACAATACCATCGAGACTTCTTATTTTGGATTCTTTGGTTTTAAATGGATTATGATGTTCTTATTTATTTTGGATGGTTTAGTTTTAAATGGATTATGGTGTATTTTTTGTTCTTGAATGATTGTTTAAACTTTAGACAATTGTTATGATTTTTATTTTAATGTTTAATTGGCTTAGAATTTATTTTAGATAAGAAAATAGTATGGATCCGGATCTGGACCCGAGATCCTGTGGATCTTATGGATCTGGGTCTGGATCCCATTTTTTTGGATCCAATGGATCTGGACCGGATCTGGATCTAAGTAAAAAAACATGGATCTGGATCTGGACCAACCAGGATCCGGTCCAGATCCGGCCCATTGCCATCCCTACCTGCAATCTTTACTTAGGATCAATTGACTTTGAACCAATCAACCAAATATGATTTATTTAATTTGCTTATACATTTTTAGAAGGTACCTAATTACAGTTGGGTACTTTTCATGATTTATCGTTGGGTGTAAGCACAATAAATAACCATCAAATTACAAATAAGTAATTGGCTTAATTTTGCAATTTACAATTTTTTAGCCAGTTCACATTTAAACTAGACTTCCAAATGACTACTATTGCAACTCCATCAAAACAATAGTATTATGGTCCACTTCGAGCAAAAATCCATTTTTCTGAAAAAAAAAAAAAAAAGAAGAAAAACATTGAAGCATACTAATATGTATACCGAAGAGAAGGAGAAGTGAATGACATGAGAATTTTAGTATATACTGTAATATCACAATTATGTATCATCACTTCTTACATAACAAATAGCTAAAAGCTCCACTACTCCTTTCACCCAAACAATCAAATTTAGCTTTCAAAAAACATAAAAATATATATATATATATATATATATATATATATATATATCTATAGAGAATGCCTATAAAATAAAGAATGGAGAATAACTCCTTACCGTTAGATCTTGCAAAAGTAGCGGTCATGATTGAATTCGAATATCCATAAAAAAATCATGTTTAATTAATATAAATCATTTTTATATTCAAATAAGGGTAGTTCGGCCAATTAAACCACACCCAAAATCTGAAACATATCTCACTTCCGAAAATAAAGCAAACCCCTTTCTTCCATTATTCCATAGATTTTTACAGTTTTCGAAAAAGACAATCCGTTGCAGACAAACGATTTAGAGAGCAAAAGAATTTTGAAGAAGGTCGCCGGCGGTGAGTTCATTCAGTTTTTGGAAAGATTGGAACCGCTTATTTCATTTATTCAGTTTTTTTAAAAAGATTCGAATGTGGGTAAACCATTGCCGATCTTGATTTCTATTGCACTTTTTTGTTGTACTATGTTGATTACTTTTTCATTCGAAACTCCATCTGTCTTTTTTATATAAAAAATGTGTAGATCTAAAATGTTTTGTTGTTTCTAATGTTGAGATGCACTAAAAAATAAAGCTTCGAAAATGACATATATACTAAGCAAAAAGTCAGTCTACATGATGCACTAGAATTTACTTTACTATTTCATTTAACTATTTATATTTTACAAATGTTTCGAATTTTTGAATGAAATTACTCTGTATTCATTGTTTTTTTTATTAAGTTTAAATTAAGAAGTTGTATATTGATTTCTATACTGTATTTATTTTTTATTTCGTTGGTTCTGGTATTTGTCTTTTGATGTCTCAAGGATATTCCTTTTTTTTTTTTTTCTGTAATTCATTTGCTTATATTTTGGGTGGTTCTTTTATGTAATTACCTCGAGAATTGGCTCACAAATTGTTTCAAATGATGTGTTTTTTTATAGATTTTCCATCTCATCCATGGTCCTAGCAGCACCTAGAAGGGTTTGTGGGAATTAAGGTTTGTAGCTGTAATTCTCTGAATTTTGCAAGAAAACTCAGCAAGGACATTTATTGTTGGATTGCATACTATGGAATATTCTTCAAGATGATTAAGCATTACAACTCAAGAGATAATGCGATAAGTAGTTTGAAGGATCGAGCAGCTTGCAAGTTATGCTACGGTGCTACCTACACTTTTTTCATGTTCTTTTCCAGTTGAGTGTTTGTATATTGTTAATTGAAAAGTAGTTTTTTTTTTTTTTTTTTTTGATCGGGCAAAGTCATGTTAGATGTTTAGGTATGACATTTGAAAATTTAATATTTAATAATTTGTCATTAAAAAGTTTTGGTTGTTTGAAACTAGAGTGATTTGCTGATTGATAAAACAATCCTCAAGTGTGTAATTTTGAAGTTATAATCTTTTTTCAAACTCAAACTCATTATTTGTTCATTTATAAATTAAATTCTGTGCATTCATTGAAAAAATATATTTCGTTCATTGACAAATTGTGGTTATTAGTTACGAAATAATATTGTTGACATCTGACTGAAAATTTTAAAATTTTTATACAAAAAATATTTCGAACAAAATGTAAAAAGTTACGAACATATAAATAAAATTTTTGAATTTTATTTGCTGAAATGTTAAAATATTTTACAAAAAATATTTCAAACGAAACGTAAAAAAGTTATGAACAGCTAAATAAAATTTTCAAATTTTATTTGCTGAAATGTTAAAATATTTTACAAAAAATATCATCTGACTGAAAATTTTAAAATTTTTATACAAAAAATATTTCGAACAAAATGTAAAAAAGTTACGAACATCTAAATAAAATTTTTGAATTTTATTTGCTGAAATGTTAAAATATTTTACAAAAAATATTTCGAACGAAACGTAAAATAAAATTTTCAAATTTTATTTGCTGAAATGTTAAAATATTTTACAAAAAATATTTAGAACAAGTTTTAAAAAGTTACGAACATCTAAAATAAAATTTTTGAATTTTACTTATGTTGTGATAAAATAAATCATACCAGTAAACTACAAAAAAAAAAGTCTTACATATGTTGAATATATAAGAAAGGAACCAATTTTTTTTTTGTTTTGTTTAGTGGTTTAAAAAAATGGATTAACATGAACCTTTCCGAATGAATGTGTTAAAAATATGAACATTCAAGTAAAGAAATCTGAATAATGATATTTGATTGAATTGTAAAAAATAATTGAACATAAATTTTTTTGAATAAGCGTAATAAAATTACGAACGTCTAAATAAATTATTCGAAAATATTTTTTGCAGACATATAATATTTAATAAAAACTTTTCGAACAAGGGTAACAAAACTACGAATATGTAAGTAAAAATATTCGAATTCTTAAATAACTAAATTAAAACTTCATACTTTGTGTTCATCTCTCACGGAACACGGATAATACATTCAACAATGTCAAACACTTTTAATTATTTAACCTTAATTATGAAAACGAAAACAGAAAGAAAAAGAAAAAAACGTCTAGTATAAAATATAATTCAAATTAAAAAAAGAATGAAGATATACATAACTCCTACCAAAAATAAATAAGATTCGGTCAACACTAATTAATCTATAAACAGTTACATGAAACAAGGAATTACATTAACACCCTTATCATAATTTCGAAAATTATAAATCTGAATTAATCATAACCGTGAGATTACTTAAATCTAGGGGCCCACATTCATTCTCTATTCTCAAAATACTTACGATACTCTATGGATCTTCTCCCTATATATATATATATATATATATATATATATAAATACAGAAGGCAATGCATAAACGATGAAGGATATCAACCGGGTCCCCAGCAGCTCAAGTACATAACTGTCCGCAGCGACTCTTCAGCCTGTTTCAACTTGAATCCCATCGCACCGGATAACTTCCTCGCTTGCCTTGCAGAAGACGATTCCTTTGCTGAAGTCTGCTCTTTGATCCTCTGCATCGCCCTTATTGCCGCCTGGTACTCCACTCCGCTCATCTACCAACAAATCCCACTCTGCTGTCTATATGCTTTTCTGGACTTGAATTTTGTGGTGCTAGATGTAGATGGATATCAGAAACCGGAAATATTTCATTTGGGGCTATCGCTGAATTTAAATGGCGCATGCACGAGATTGGATATGCTTGCAAGCAAAGAAAAATCATTGTTATGCTGCGTAGGATGATGAAATTCAAACTTATCCAACTAATTATTTGGATCTTTATCTCACCAAAACTATATAGTCTATACACGCCCACGTGCTCCTCGATATTTTTTCCACAGGAAAAGGTAAAAACGTAACATAGACTAAGGGAGCAACTAGTAATGTTCATACTATAATATCATTTCTTTTAGAGTTGATTAATATTAATATTCCATTGGAAATTTATCCACTTAATATCCGAACGTCGGAGGCCCAATGTATTAGGTGGCAATGCATCCAGAATTTTCCGAAAACCAAGACTTTTTTGTCCCTATAATTGGGCCAATAGGGCCCAAATACAGTAGCCCATAGCCCGGGAAAGTTTCAATTGGTAGTACTGGTCTCAAACGCCGTCGTTCCTCCCACGAACAACTATCCAAACATCTGACCGTTGGTTCCCGCTCCCGCCATGGATGTTCTCATCCACTCCGCGGCCTCTCGATTCTCGCTGCGTCTACACCGCCGCGCATCTCTCCGCCAATGTGCCCTCTCCGCGAGGTCGTTCGCTCCCTATTCCTCCGCCGCTCATTCTGGCACCTATTCTAGGGTTTTGATTTTCGTTTCTTCTGTTGATTATTGATTTCAGGTCGCAGTTGAGCCTTCCTTTCGCGGAGCAGAAAGCAAAGTACTATGAGCATCTCCAAGCGGCTGTTGATGTGGTTGAGCGCGCCTGCCATCTCTGCGTTGACGTAATTTTCTTTCCTTTACGTTTCTTAGTTTTGTTTTTATTCATGTAATCATGTTTGCTGTTATTGGAATTTATTTTCTTTCGGAAGACAGGTGCAAAAGTCATTGTTTTCGAGTGATGGAAATATCATTGAGAAAATCGACCAGACACCGGTCACTGTTGCGGATTTTGGAGTTCAAGCTCTTGTTAGCCTCGGTATTCTTTTGATACTCAGAGATATAGAAAATTAAGATTAGCTATCCACTCGTTATACACTTTTTTTTCAATGTTTTTGTTTCTTATCTTATGCAGAGATGAGCAAACTATTTCCTTCAATCCCACTGGTAGCTGAGGAGGACTCAGGGTTCGTGCGTGAAAATAATCTAGCCGGTGCTGTTTTTGCCGAGGTTACAGAAAAGTCATCCATCAGTGATAAAGAATTGAGTGAAGAAGACGTTTTAAAGGCAATTGATAGAGGGGGAAAAGATGCTTATGTGTTTGGACCTGAGCCAACTACTTATTGGGTAAGAGAGAATCCAGATAAGGAAGTGTTTTCAAGTCTAACGATACACTATAATTTGTAGAGTCTACGATACACTATAAACATTTTCATACACAATTTTTATTAGAAATGTTTGGGTGAATGCTGAAAACAAACTGCTCCCGTGAAGATGACATTGTTATGTTATATTGGTGCACTGCATATTTAGTTCAAAGCCTGTAACCTCAAATATGTTGCTGATATCATGGATATCTACAGATATTGGATCCTATTGATGGGACGCGAGGATTTGTTAAAGGTAGTGAGGCTCTCTATGTGGTATGGTTTCTTTACGAGTTTCTCTTGTATCATGATGTGGGATTGGTTCCATTAATGATTTTCCTTTTGGAATGCATTTGCTTTGTGACATGTTGTTTAAGTTATGCTA
The DNA here is from genome assembly GCF_028751815.1 of Salvia miltiorrhiza. Taxonomy (NCBI): domain Eukaryota; kingdom Viridiplantae; phylum Streptophyta; class Magnoliopsida; order Lamiales; family Lamiaceae; genus Salvia; species Salvia miltiorrhiza. The sequence goes on from NC_080391.1 coordinate 7,767,791, forward strand.
GTGGGTGATTTACAATGCACTCAATTTTGAATGCATTGGAAGGAACAACACTGTGTAAAATCTGGTTCTCCTCCTTGAGATAATTGTTGTGCATGTTCTAGACTTCAAGTGATCCAAATATGATTTTTTCCCCTGTGATTTATTAGTTGGCGTATGTAGTTGCTATACTGAAATAGTGAAATTTCCTTTTTGTTGTTTTGTGTTTTGTGTTCATGATAGGACTTTCCTCTATTAATCCATTAGCTGGCACAAACAACAAAGTTCCGGAGATGACACAATTTGAGCTGTTAACTTGTTTTTTGAGTCTCATTTTGTTGGACAAATTTAGTTATTATGTTTCCCTGCCCTGTTATATGTGTCATGTAATGATCCTGTAAGGGTTTGTGTGTTGGGCCTCAGTGAAAATCTGATCCATTAGTCTCTGTTTTCTTTAAACATTGTAAAATTTCAGGTAGGTTTGGCTTTAGTAGTTAAAGGGGAGATTGTTTTAGGTGTTATGGGATGCCCAAACTGGCAGGAAAGGGATTCTGATATATCGAACACTGATGGAGCTGAGGAAAATGTTTCCAGATCAGGGATTATTATGATATCTCATGTTGGTTGTGGAACATGGAGTACAAGACTATGGGATTGGCCAAATAGCAATTTCAAAATGGCTTGTAAGTGGACCAGGTGTGTAGTTGATGGGTTTCACCAGGTCCATGAAGCACGATTTTGTATTCCAGAGAGTCAAACATGGGAGTCTTTACCTTTGTCTGCTCAGTTTAGTGCAACAACTTTTGCTAACAATGTTGGCGAGAAACAGATTCTTCTTCTTCCTGCATGCTGTGGAAGGTACACTTTTTAAGTTGTCAAATATCATTCATTCCCTTTTTATGTGTATATATTTTCTATTTGTTTCACTTGGTGTGCCTTTCTCATTTTCATGGGATGGAAGGTTTTCTTGTTATTACTACTTAAGAGCTGAAGTACTGCAGTTAAATGCTATAAATGGATCTATGGTAGCATAGAACTTGAATTAATCACCTTTTCATTCTTGTACCATCTCAATCTTTAAGAGTATATGAAAACATGCCAAATATTTCAAAATATATGCACTTTTTAAAGTAGCTGAAACTCACTCAAATTGCAATTAGTATCTTCATGCCATAGTGAGCTTTAATGATCTGAGCTAATGTAACAACTCATGTACGTCGCAGTCTCGCAGACATAAAGATGTGTGGTATATCACTTGTTATTCGTTGCTTTCCAACTCTTGGATATCATAGTATATCTAGATTATACATACAAGTACATGAATACATTCATCCACTACATGTTCCTCCTACAATGATATGCCTTGACATTGGTTTTTGTCGTATTCGGATATGCTTTCTGTACAGTCTCTGTAAGTATCTGATGGTGGCATCTGGAAGGGCATCGACTTTCATAATGCGTGCAAGGACCAAGAGAATTATAAAGGTTATTTCTTAGTTTCTTTATGTGGTCAAGTTTTTGTCATATTCGGATAATGTGTGCATCAAGTAGCTGAATCAATTTGAGTTTATGTTATTGCATTTATATACAGGTCTGGGATCATGCTGTGGGAGTCATATGCATTCATGAAGCGGGGGGAAAGGTATGCACCTTCTAGTTCTGCACAAATTTTCATGTTTTATAATTGCAGTACTGCAATTTTAATTCGACTTTTTAGTAAATTCAGCTGACCTCAGTAGCTTCATCTAATCCAAAATAATGCAGCGGTTAATTCGTATTAGCAAGTACTATGCATATTTATAATTGCTTACTTGTGATATAAATTTGTTGAAACGAAGTATGAAAATTAGGGTATTTCGATGAGCAGGTAACTGACTGGAAGGGAAATGCACTTGACTTTGCTGCTGATGAAAAAGAACGAAGAGTTTTATTCCCTTGCGGTGGTATTTTGGTGACAAATGACGGTTTACATAAACGGATACTGGAGATTATATCAGCCAGCTGATGATTACTTGATTTTAATTGCTAATCCACCATGATTACATGTATACTCATTCATCCGCATCCAACCTTGTCCTTATCTGATCTGCAGATTGAAAATTGTGTAATATTGTAAGAATTGAATCGGTTCCTATCAATCAGATATTATGGAATTATCAATAGTTGATGTTTTTTTGTAACCTTGTGAATGTTGATGCGTTATAGAACACCCAGTTTAATTACTTCTGTTGACATGCTCTGTTTCTTTCAAACTCAAACGTCATTAATCAATATCAAAAGCTACAATATCCACTAACCATCTAGGAAAATTTCATGTCCAACTAACTTGATCAGAATTAGTTTCCGAGAAACTGCAAGAGCAGCAGCAGTTTGATCATAAAGTTTAGTGAGAGAGAGGAGGCATTTAAGAAATGGTGCTTCCCTTCTATTGGATACTCTCTTATTATTCTTATATTTTCTAATGTATTACACCAATACGATGATCCCCACATGTTGATGCCTAGAGCCAATAATGTGCTAACACGTTAAATATAAATATAAATTCGAGCCACCAATGACTATGATATTTTCATACATGAGAAGGCACACTAGCTACATTAGGCGAGACTAATTTACGATAATCTCAAAATGATTTCTTCATAGTTTCCCAATTCCCCATATTATATTACTATTTTGGAAGACTAAGCTATTTTAGTTTAGCCTAGAAGCCTCTCGAATTTCTGAAGCCAGGTGTTCCACTCCATCAAATTATAAAATTCATCCAATCACTGCGCTTGCATTGCATGGCTACGAACATTAAACTACGCAAACCTACGCAAGGATTAAAATATGAAGGAAATTGCTGAGAATAGTAAACCTGGCACACTAGCCACAAATTCCTGTGATCCCATATCCAAAAACAGATCAAATATATCTAATAAAAATTGACGAATATCTCACTTTTCTAATCAAGGGTTTGTTGGAGGAAACGAACAGCTATGAGGAGAAGAGGCAACAGTTACTTTAACAGATAATCTACCGAAATTATATGCTGTTTGTTTGGTCAACTTTAGAGCGTAAGCAGCTTATTTTTGGAGATTAAATAAACCTCAGAAATGAACTAGTCATCACTGATTAGATTGCAAGTCTTATTAATAACTATGCATGTAGGAGTTGGGTAAATTAATTAGTGTTAACGTAGAGATACACTCTTACTACTTAGAATTGTTTGATTATTAATTAATTAAATCTAAGATGACCTGCGCTCCTGATAGCACGTTTGCAGACATTAAGCTAAGATTAAGGTTCTAAATCAAATTCCGAATCCAATTAATTAAGCCATTGAGTATATGCTTGTTTTAGCCCTCATCGTGCATTATGAGTTTGGACTCTATTATATTTAGGAGGAAAAATGATTTAATTACTTAGTTTTTTCTGTAATGCATGCACTTTGAAACTAAACCCTTTATTCCGATAAGATAATTTGTATATAATTACTTAATTAATAATTATAAATTTTTATTGAATAATTAAAGGTTAATTACAATATATACATCCAAGCCCAGTGGAAGTGAGCTGGCATGATTGGTCTAAAACTGAACAGTAACGGCCAATATAATAATGTTTGACCTCAATTTATAACCTTGCTATTTGTGATAAAGGATGCGCGCGTTTTACACAATAATTGATTATAAAAGATTGTAATAATTAGCGATTGACTGATAAGGTGTGATCTAAGTGGCGCGTGTCCTAATCTAGTAGTCTCCCTAATTATGTCCAAGAAATTCGTAGGATCTTCACTTAAATTATATTTTCTACAGTTGAATTTGGTCCCCACCTTTACTATATCGAGCTAGCCACGTATAAGGTCCTACTTTCATCTTAATTTGTTTTATTGTTACAGCCCAAACTATATTAGTTTAATGTATAATTAATTAGAGCGGCGAAAAAATAATTTGTACAGTACGTGTGGAATGCTATTAGATACGGTGGCAAATTCTTTTCAAAATTAGTTTAAATTTTACTAATGCGCATTATAAATTGAGCGATCGACTTCTTCTTGTTTGATCTACATGACTTATTATTCAGCAGGAGTTAGATAATTTGATCAAGATTAAGTGTACCCTTAAATAGTGACTCGCCTTTATTTAGATGAGGGATACCATCAAATTACAAAGTTTGTGGTATTCTTCCTCATCTTTATAAACATGTATAGAGAAATTACTATATATATGTACAGGGACAGAGAATGCCTTCAAGCAAATCAATGCTGGGTAAATTTATTTATTTGATTTATTTTAAAGTCTTCTTTCAAAATTAACTTCTTACACTCCGAGTTTATTTTTTTTTTTGTAAAATGTGATTTTTATTTGAAGTTTCATATATATAGTAGTATTTTATTTAGTCTTACACACACATGATGAATATCGATGAAATAAACTAATCAGTAATTATTATTCGTTTTTTTAATGCATGGAGGGATTGAAGTCATAAAAGCAAAGTTGAGGAAGTAAAAGGGAAATTAAATTCCAATCTAGTATAGTATATTGATGTGAGGTGATGGAGAAATTATGGTGATAGTCCATCATTGCTAATTCCTCTTGAAAACTTCAAGCTCTTATTTTGGATGGATGCTTATTTGGAGTTTTAAAAGTCAATGAACTTTAAAAACTCATGCTTCAATCTTCATAGCAATTAAATCAATACTTACTCCCTCCGTTTTTTTTAAGTGTCTCATGGAAAAAAAGTACATATATCAAGGAAGTTGGAGTATTACTTTTGTACCCATATTTATTATTTTCAAAGTGTAATAAATTTATTTCCAAATTTTAAAATATGACACTTAAAAAGGGATAAAGTAGGAATTGTCATTTTTTATTCTCAAATTTTGAAATAGGACACTTAAAAAGGAACAATAAATTTATCTTAATAGGACACTTAAAAAAAACGGAGGGAGTATAAATATTTATTGGGAATTAAAAAGAATAGGGAAACCCCGTCTTGCATGTCTTTAGAAAGAGTGGATATTTTTAAACCTAACGCAATTACTCCTACTCCCTCCGTCCCAACTTAATGACACGGATTTTAATAAAGTGGTTGAATATATTGTGAGTGGAATAAGAGTTTCACCTTTTATGTGAGTGTTAAAATAATTAAAGTGGAGTAAGAGTCTCACCCACTTCTACTAAAAATAAAAATAAAATGGGAGACATCCAAAAAAGAAAATACGAATACTAAAATATGAGACGAAGAGAGTACTATTTATTAAATTATGCAATTATTCCCTATCATATTTCAAATGCTATTATTCTCCAAATAAAATTAATTCCAGCTAGCTGTGGCGGCAAATTAATGGATGTGATTTCTTCCATCTCTTTATGTAGAAATGAAAGTAATTTGACAAGAGGCTGATGCTCTTACATGTATTAAATTGAGAAATTGACGATGCACTAAATTTAAAATGGTAGGTCATTTTCTTTGGCGCCATATATATACGTTTGACCACATTAGTATTCTCCACTGTCGCTGATTTTTATGACACCTTTTTTTTTCACTTCCCCAAATTAGTTAACTTGTGCCGTATATGGGAAGATTTATTGCAACTTTTTAATTAATTCAATATCTAGTAGGCAATAGCTTACTGAAAATATGTTAGTATATATCATAAACATACCACACAAGTATGTTGCTTTGATGTATTAATAAAGGAAATATGAGATACAAATTGATCGAGAATGTTAGCTAGGTAATGTGCTATTGCAAAAGAAGCACGTACTTGTGTAAATTAAAAATCACGGGAGTTTGTTTTTGTTTAGTTAATATGATGAAGATAATACATATGTATACTATAAATGCGCCCATATTTCGGCAAAAGCCAAACTCAATTATTGTAGCCCTCAAATTAAATGCAAGCTTCAAGTCCTCCACCCATTTATTATTTGAGATAAAATGTCCAACCATAAAAGAGAGGACCACCTGGCATTTCTAATCCAAATATAAATAATTAATAACACAAATTAAAAGTTGAAGTCAATAATGCCCCTGCCCCCGTACGTCTACACAAATCCAATAGGTTTTGGAGATCCAGGCATGTACAGAATAGTCTTTTAATTGTGAGGGAAGCTACATGGCTCCATGAAGCTGGCTTCAATTTCAAGCCATGCAGTTCCATTGGTTTGAAAACCTATATAGCTTTATTTATATATATATATATATATATATATATATATATATATATATATATATACACACACAATTAAATTACTCCTACATTTATACTTTTGGTGGGGGTTACGTGTCCTTTTTTGTGTGTGTGTTGAAGACAGCTAATGTGAATCCAGAAAGCGAGGAGCCGAAAAATGATTTTTGTTCTATGTACTATACGTGACTAAACTTTGTGGTCAAAATATTAATTAGGCATAATAGTGCATCATTTAGCCATTAATTTTCATATAATATATATACAGAGCGATTTGGTGTCTGGAAAAATTATGTTGAACGGTCCTAATTTACAGCTAATTAACCTTCTTCCCTCTGTAGAAAGAACCCTAATTAACATGACAGATGAGAGTCATACAATTATATATTCCAAGAAATTTCACAAATTGTGAACATTCATACTGAACGCACTAATGCAAAATCATGTAAATGGAGTAGTATTAATATAATGTGAATGGACGGTAATCATAAATGTAATATGAAGGGATGGTAATTAAATTAAAAACCGAATAAGACGCGTATGGTGAAATTGGAATGAGAATGGAACATGTGTAATTAATAAGCACAGTATGCAATAGTTACGTAATTGAGAAGTACGGAAATGTTTTCACCAGCGGATTAATTGGTTTCCCTCAATTTTTTGGGACACGTCGACTATGTGAGTAATAGGGACGGCACCGAATCCTTTTGACTTCAATTTGTTCGCTTCTAACCTTCTATTAATCCTTTCTGACTATATATATACCCTTCTCCAAACCCTGTTTTTATGTTAGGGACCTACACACCTCTCTCCTACTATTTTTCGTACTCACTCGCAATGGGAAGAGCTCCTTGCTGTGACAAAAATGGCCTCAAAAAGGGGCCTTGGACTCCAGAAGAAGATCAGAAACTCATGGATTACATTCAGAAAAACGGTTACGGCAACTGGAGAACTCTTCCAAAGAATGCTGGTTAGTATAAATTCTACTCATTTTTACTGCTTTACACTCCAATTCAATTTCCAACTCAAACTCAAACTCCATTTTTCTAATTTAGGTCTGCAAAGATGCGGGAAGAGTTGCCGACTGCGGTGGACCAACTACCTCCGGCCCGATATCAAGAGAGGAAGATTCTCCTTCGAGGAAGAAGAAACGATCATCCAACTGCACAGCATCCTCGGCAACAAGTACGTTATTTAATTTATCATCAACTAGTAATAAAATACTCCTTAATTAGTTTTATACTCATATATGGAGCTTTCTAAAAGAGGAAAATTATTGATTTTATTGAAATTAATCAACACAGATGGTCCGCGATAGCTGGGCGACTTCCCGGCAGAACCGACAACGAGATCAAGAACTACTGGAACACTCACATTCGAAAGCGGCTGCTCCGAATGGGAATCGACCCCGTCACTCACAGCCCCCGCCTCGACCTCCTCGACCTCCTTAACTCCTCCCTCTACGCCCAACAACAACCCTCCAACATCATCCACTTCTCCAGATTACTAGGAATGCAGCCTTTCATCAATCCCGAATTAATAAGGTTGGCGTCTTCCTTCATCTCCTCCGACCGTCCAAACCACGCCTCCTTTCAAAACCAACCAATCACAAATTGCAACAATCAAGTTTCTCCATCTCCGACCACACTCGCTAATCACAATCAAGATGATCAGTTCCTTCAATACGACGCCCAGAATCCGGCCGGATTTGGGGACTGGCACCAAAATGACGGCTCGGTTTTTGATTATGCTGATCAGCTCCCCAACTATGGGTATTACGGTTCGGATCAGTCGGTGGTGGATCCGGCGCCGTCGTCGGAGACTTCGACCTTTCAGTCTAACAGTAGCAACAACAACTTCAGCTTCCAATCCGTTTTGTCCAACATCTCCACGCCCTCGTCGAGCCCCACGCCGTTGCATTCCGGTTCCACTTACAATATGACCGCCGCCGCCGGCAGCACCGAAGATGAGAGGGAGAGTTACTGCAGCGATATGTTGAAGTTTGAGCTTCCGGCGGAGATCTTGGATGTCGCCGATTTCATCTGAATTTTTTACCATCCGATCCGTGCAAAGCGATGCGGACTTTTTCCTTCTTCTTTGTTTAGTTTGTCCCGTGATGATCTTTCTCAAGTCTCAAGTTCCATGTTTCTTGTAAAAATCATTATCTGTGTTCTAGTATAACTTGTTCAATTAATTTTTCTAGCTAGTGCTCACTAGGCATCACCATCTTTCTTTAACAATTGATATGTTAGAAAATTATTATTACTGATCAAAAAAAAAAAAATGTTAGAAAATTATTATGCCGTCTCAGTTTCTTTTCTGGCTTTCTTGTCTGGATATGATCAATGTCATGATCCATCAATTAATCGAAATTGATTGGACTCCTCTTCAATTATTGATATAATTGTATAGTAAAAAAGAGGGAGCGAGGGGAATACATCGGGGAAAAATAAAAATGCGTAAAATTGATACATCCAAAGAGTCAAAATCACATTAGACTTTCTGTCAATTTATTTATTATATACACGTCATAAAGAACACGAACATTGTTTGTGCTAATATACTGAATTTGGTAGCGGATTATCTATTTAATTATCATGCTTCAATGTATTTCATATTTGCATGGATACCAAAGCGGAGACCACATCATTAATTATTGTGAATAGCTACAACTTTCTTGATAACATTAATTAGTATATCTTGTTATTTTTAGTAACCTCATATCTTTTATTATTAGTTCGCATCATTGTCTGGCAAACTTGCTTAAAGGGGCAAACTAGATCCATAATTTATTGATGACACTTAAACTTAAATTAATCCAAAAGTTGATACGTACAGAAAAAAGGAAGATAGATTTAGCAGCGAGAAGATGGTTTCATTCACCCCGACAGCGGAGTTGCGGCGGCGGTAGCCCAGCCGCCGACAGTGGCCATAGAAGCTGACGCGTGGAGGCGCCACCTGTTATGACTTTACTGTTTACGTAGTAATAAAGTAATGATAATATAATTGTGTAAACAATGTGCATGGGTTAAGCAGGGGTTTGACTAAAATAGGTGGGCACGTGTCAGATGCTGGGGTGGCGCTAGGGACCACTCGAAAAAAATAAAAAAGGGATATTTAGCTTTACTTAAAAATCATGGCGTGGCTCTTGTGCAATTTATCGTCTTTTTTGTCCTCCCACACAATAAATGAGGCGTTCGTCAAACCCTCGGTGACGACAGCGCCGGGACACGTGGTGCCAATGACAGAGACACTGGGCCCCACTCCCGCACGGGTCGCCGGCTGCCCCCACGGCCAATCGGCCACATCCGGTTTAATTTTGCCTCAGTTTTATCCAACTGTTTAACACTAAATTTTTGTTAAATTAAAAATTTTCAGTCATAACTTTTTACATTTTATTTAGTTGAGTCAATTATCTATTTTTATGTCGGATTAACATTTTTGGTGATCATCCACTCGATTTTCAGCTAGTCTTATCGGGGTTTTAGACTATTTAATTTGGGGTACCCCGATTAAATTTTTTTCATTTTAATCCTCCATCTTTTTATTCAATCTATTAATTCAAATCGATCAATCATTTCGAGCTATATATTAATTCACAACCCTAATTGGTATATGTGAGTTGATCTAAAATTCTTCATTACAAACGTTTTAATGTTCAAATCACAGTTCAAGGAAGATATATAATACTCTCTCCGTCCACTAATTGTTGTCCTAGGGGAAGTGTAAACCGTCCACTAATTATTGTCCTAGGGGAAGTGTTAAACAATTAGTGGACGGAGGGAGTACATTAATGCGAGTATATCAGAAAATACATTTTCTGTTTTATAAAAGCAGGAGACGTTAATACAGTATTTGGAAGATTTCGAATGACAAAATCCTCAGTTCTTAATTATTTTTGTACCTCAATGTACTAATTAACAATCATATAGATTATGATATAAATTACAGTAGTATGATGAATAGGTAAGAAGATATTGCTATCGAGGTGTGTATGCATTTTTCAGTAGTCAAAAATATTTATTTTAAAGTATAAAAAGTTTGTGCAGCCTTAACCATCCGAAGGAAGGTGAGAGGGTCTTTGCGGCCATTAAATTTGCGATGGACGTCATTTACATGTCACAAATGCGTCATGCATTGTACAATTTTGAACTTTTCCGTGCCATTCACTCGTGAGGTTGGGTTTCATTTACTCCATTGTAGATCAATATTCTATTTCGAGATACTTCACTTATATACTCATATTACTAATGTTTTAATAATATGGAGTAATTTTTAATTATATATAAATGTATCATATGTTGTCTTGAAGGTTAACAAGTAAATTTAATTACTATATCGTATAATATATCATATTTCTTTATTTGGATGTCCCATTTTAATAGGTCACTTTTTTATAATGAAAAAACAATATCTAACATACATTGCCCACATAACTCATATAATTAAATCTTTTTCACTAAAAAAATAAATATTTTTACTTCCTCTTACTTTTTTGACAAATACACTCTCAAAAAATCTATTTTTTCTCTCTTATTCGTTATTAACTATTCGTACTCAAGTCATGTTGCCTATTGAATTGAGATGGAGTATTATAGATCCTAAATTTCGTTAAATAATACTTCCTCTGTCCTATTAATAATGACTCACTACTTTATCTGAGCATATGAATTAAGCAGGAGATATTTAGGGTGTAAACTGTAACGTAAATGACTTGTAAGGAGGAGGTGTAAAGAAAATTTATGGTGTAAATTAAGTGAGTATCACTTGTTTAGAGTGTAATGTAAATTGGACACGAGAATTAAGGAGAGTTAAGGATCCTAATTATTTTTATTTTTGAACTAAGTCATTATCAATGAGACAAACAGAAATGAAAAGAAGTCATTATCAATAGGATGGAGAAAATATAAGAATGAAGTTTCTCCAATATAATTTTTTTTATATGAATAAAGTTAGTTATTTTACAATTTGCTGTAGTAATAATAAAGGGTTTATATGATAACCAAAATATATAATCTTAGATCAGGGAGAGACAGACTGAGACTATCAATCACTGAACTACGGAAGGAAGTTAATCTATACAAGCTAATCCTTCAGGTTGAGGAGATTTAGTTTGTTATTTTATGATTAATAAAATATATGATTGAGTATTTTTATCCTTAATTTATAAAATTTCTCCATTAATTCTACACTTTTAATGGAATATGACTAAATCAAAATTAATTCAAACCATAGGAATGACCATAGATTAACCTATTCTATTTTTATCTATTTAAATTAAGGGAACATTTACTTTTGATGATTAATTAACCTCGATAGATAAAAATAATAAGACTAACCTTGATAGATTCAGTGCCCCACAATTTTATGTGTGTCAAAATGTCCCACTATTATATCTAGTTATCTAGTATTTTAATACTACTATTTTTTATAAAAATAAAATTTATTATAATTAATAATATTAATCATACTTAATTTTTATTCTATAAAAATAAATTTTTAAAAATTATATACCATACTTTAGAATTTATTAACATATTATTAGTTAATAAAAGTAAAATTAAATTATAAAAATAATTACACACCCTAATTAGATGGAACAAATCCTAGTTAATAATCATAATATTAAATTAAAGCATGCAAAATTAAAATTAAAAAAAAAAAAGAATGCAAGAAAAATAAAATAAAAAATGAGACATCGAATGTGGTACACTGAATCTCAATTTTTGAATAAGTGAGATTAGAAATCTTACTCTTATGAATAAAAATATCCAATCATGCGTTTTATCAATAATACAAAATTAATACTCCTATATTCAAAAGTAATCGCCCGTGAATCCGTAAACACTCAATATAGGATGAAATATTTACCTTAATAGTACTCCATTCTTTAATGAACTGAAAATTGGGTGCAACTGTTTCTTCCGTTTTCTTATAATTCATTTTAAATTGGATAATCAATGTGATTTTAGATTATTAAGTTAATCGATTGAGGTGGGCAAGGTGATTAATAAGCATGATTAATAGGATTAACGTGTCGAAAAATACAGGGTCGAAAATGTAAGGAAAATACATGCAATAGAAGCCGACCATGATCCAAAAATGAAAAGTCAGTGCTTTGCTTGAGAAGGCCTTTCTTTCACTATCTGGCTCGACCGCCCAAAGAAAAAGCACTTTCAAAGTTTTGAATAAACTCGACGACTCTTAAAAGTGTGCTCGTGTCTTTTCCATTTTTCCCCCTAGCCTCGGACTAATTAATCTTGCTTTTTATTTTGTGTTTAATTTGGGTGTTTTCCCCTTTTCACAAAATCTTCGGTACACCTGAGTGTACCGTACAACCGGGTTGACCCGTACTCAGAATAGTATTATTTATATGGGTTGAGTTAGGATATGGGTTCAAATCAGGGCATGAGTTAAAGTTTAAATGAAAGTGTAAGCCCGTTGTACGGTACACTCGAATGTACCAAGACCACCTCTTTCCTTTTTGGCATTATTTAGTCCATCAACCCGAGAAATTGTGCTTAAAAGGATGGAGTTTTTCAACTAAAGAAAGTGTGAAATGGGGCCTGCCTAGTATTTTTATTAATCTTTCTGATTATTATGGTTGACTTTTGGTAATCGTTCTCTCTTGGGATAGCAAATAATTTGGAGGTGAGAATGATTGCAGTGCTGATTAGTTTTACAGGAGTTGTTGGTTGTTGCTTCTTTTGAGACTTAAGTTTGGCAAGACCTAATAAAAGGGTTAACAATTCTATATTTCTATTTGTGGTCTTTAAGTTGGGCTTGAACCTAAGCTTTTTTAATAGTTACACGTCAAGGCTTAATAAGGAAATTGTCGAGAGCAATTTCAACAAGTTTAAGACTAACATAAACGACTGTAAGCAGTAGATTTATGTTAATTAATTATTTCCAGCAAATTATCAAACATTTTATGGGTAGTTGTAACTTGTAAGCAGTAGATGGAAAATTGAAGGAATTAATGAAGATGAAAAGTCCTAAATAAAGTTATGAGTACTTAATTCATGTTTGATCAGTAGGTCCAAATTATGGCAAAAAGAATCACAGCAGTCCCTGCTGTGCCAAATACTGTGTCGTTTTGGACCAATTTGTTCATTATACATTTTATTCTTCAAAAACATAATAGATATAATCAAATCTTAAATAAATGAGTGCCTAGTGTGCGTGTGTTGACCTAGTGGTAGGAGGTTAATGCCCAAGATCTAAAGTTCTGGGTCCCAGTCCTCGATCGCGCGGTCTTTAAAATTTCTTTATTTACTTATTTACTTTATAAAAAAAAAAAATTTGAGTGCCTACAGAATTAAAATGTTGAAAAGATGAAATATTATTAAACTCTAATTATGAACATTCAACCCTAAAAATAATTAACTCAAAATCCTAATAAAATGATTTCTAATTTTGAGTATTTCAAGAGAAAAGAAAATTGTTTTTTAGTTAATCATTTTTATTAGGATTAATTTTTATAATTAGGGTTTAATAGTATTTTTCATTTTCAAAATTTTACTTTATATATGATTATTTATTTAATAATTGATTATATAATAATTATTTTTAATTTACAAGTAGATGGTTGTGCATGTTATTACGAAATTGGTGTATATATCATGGGTGTGTGACGAAACTCTAATTATATGACATGTTATTACGAAATTCATGTACATATATAATTTGCAGTGTGTGACGAATATCCCATAATATTTTTGGCATCATCCCCAATATAATAAAAGTCTTCCAAGAAACTCCACATTTGACAATATGACTATGACAGGCCTATATGTGATAAATATGCTTCTTCTTCTTTTATGATAAATGTGATAAATATGCTTAAAAATTGTAAAAGTCAGTAAAATAAATGTCTGTCAACTCTTTACATAAATAAACCAGCTAATTAGATTTTTGTTCCAAAGCATTTTTAGGTTCTGTTAGCTGGTTTGTGGACAACGTTGTCATTAAGAAATATGACATCTGATTACACAAGAAATTTTTAGTAACTAATTAATAGAACCAAGGAGAAATATTCAACTTTCTTAAACTTTATCTTCGACATGATGTCATGCATTGAAACACTGCCGACATTTTTTGCTCTTAAGAAATATTTAACTTTCTTGAAGTTTACCTCTGACATGAGTAGGACTGTTTAAATGGATATCGAATACCGGTTCATTTGATAATCGAATCTAACCGAATCAGTTGAACTAGAATTTGAGATAATGAGAGATCATTTCATAATAATATGAACTGAAATAAAAGGACTATGTTGAGCTAATGATGCATAATGTATTCCTTTATCTTCACAGTTTGTACCACAGTTCGAATATTGATCATAGCATACAACAATTGCTTTCTTTTTCTTTTTCTCGATTATTCGAATAAATTTTGGGTTCAGTTTCGATTACTAGAATTTATGAAATTTTGTGCTCGAGTAACCAAAATTTTTGGTACGAATAATTCGACACCTCTACGAGGCAGGCATCCATCATCTGTAAACCAAATTACCAATGCCCCTAGGGTCTCGAGACCACCTTATCGCTTTTTGTAATTATTATTACGAATGAACAAGTAAATTTGTTATGCAAAAATTAATGCAAAATCCACAAGGAGACTTTATACATAAGTAACGTACAAGAAGAGAAGCAATACACGATGTAATAGATAGTAGATAGTAATAGGTGAAGCTATGAAATCGGATTTTAAGCGATTCGATCTATATTTTAAAAGGCCCAAAAATAGTTTAGCAAGAGGAAGCCCGACTCTACATATTAGATTTAAGCCTGGCGGTGGCCCAACAAGAAAACTCGATGCTGAATGGACTTCTATCACCCAATTTTTTGGACTAGCCCGGCGGCCCGGCCTGCCCATCTGACACCTCAGCTGACATGCAGTCTATAAACGATTCATGGATTTCGTCATAGATTGGCAATGGGGGATTATCCTCTCACTTTATTTACTATAGTCTTTTATTTTAAAGATAATAAAAAATATTTATAAATTTATTGTCATATCCAAGTTAATCCCAAACCAATACACCCTCCTAAATGGTTATGTAAATTTTCACATTCTCAACAAAGTAACCATCACTGCCACCTCTGATTTATTCGATCGATTCTGTAGATGGTCTGATTGTTCGTTTTTTGTGTTATTGACCATATATTAGTATAGCTAAAAATATGATTCATTCCTCGATTATAATTTCAATATAACATCCATATTCTCTATATTATTTAGTTTGACCAAATGTTATTGACAAATAATGCAAATGATATATATATTCAATTAAGTCATGAAAATAAGGAAAGAAAAATGGTGAACTTCTCTTTTGTATAAAATGTGGGAAAAGAAAAGAGGCATTTAAATGCATAAATTTTTGTTATCCATCATTTTCTCATGATAAATTTATCCATCAAAGTAAATGCACCCTAAAGGTAATTGACTATGATCAAGTGGATCATATAATAGTAAAAATATCATGAACTTTCATAAGTATAAAATTGACACGGACTTACATTCTTTTTAATACGACAACATATAAGATCCGAAGTTTACATGAAATTTTTTAATTTACTTGGAATATTCCTAACGAAATATAAGAGCTCTCCTCTTCTGCGAATCCTAATTTTATACCAATTTTCTCTTATAAAATATTGTTGACAAAATCCACAAGCATAACGATACGAATTTTTTAAACTTTTGGAATCATAGAAACATAGGCTTGTACAGACATATAAATTATGTTGATGGAATTCCTTAACAAAGAAGACCAACCAATATTTCATAAATTATTCACTGGATTCTCACAAGTATGATAACACATTTTTTCTGCGAGAGAAAATAAAATTATCTGTTCGAGGCTAGGGTTAATAGGGGAAAAAAAAGAATTCATATTTATTTGGGAATACACTAGGGTCATGTTTGTTTGTCAGGAAAGTAATCTGAATTGGGATTGTTATTCCCAAGAAAATGATTCCATGGAAAATAAATCCTAATAGATTCATTATCCAATGTTTGGAAATATCAAAATTAATTGTTAGGATTCTGGATTGTATCATTAAATAAATATATTTAATTAATATATGTAAGAATTAAAGTGGTATTTACCCTTAATTTTCAATAATTCAGAATATAATTTTCGAGGTTTAAAAAATTATTTTCAATAATTCAGAATATAATTGATAGTGTGAAAATAGTTCGGGGTTTAAAGTGATATTTACCCTTAATTTTATAGTAACAACAAAGTACAAATGATTTATAATTCTGAAATTAAATTCATTTTTTTTCTTAGATAATAATAATAATAATAATAATAATAATAATAATAATAATAATAATAATAATAATAATAATAATAATAATAATAATAATAATAATAATAATAATAATAATAATAATAATAATAAGTATGATTCATAATTCTAAGAATTAAATTATGATTTCTTAAAATAATTCATGAATTAATTAATTAATTAATTAATAATAATAAGTATGATTCATAATTCTAAAAATTAAATTATGATTTTCTTAAAATAATAATAATAATAATAATAATAATTTTTATTTAATAAAAAAATAATATTGTATATATATGTAAGTAAGAATCCTGAGAATGAGGAAAAAGAATACCTAAGAAAAGCTAGGAATAAGAATCTTGGAAAGTTGTACTACTTTCCTTGTTTTCGGGATTATGATTACTTTCTCTATCTGACAAAAATTTAACCAAACACAGGAATTTAATATTTTGGAATCAGATTACTTTCCCAGGACAGAATCCGTGCCAAACAAACATGCCCTAGGTGAATTTAGATTTCTCATGTAATTTTTATATCAACTTGGGGTATTCCACGCCGTCAATTCAAGGCATTTTTGTATTTGTGAAAGTTTGGGCCGGGATATTTGCTATTTTTTTTAAAGTTCAAATCATTTTTAAAATTAATTTCAAAGTTTCAGATATTTTTTTGTATATTTTAAAGTTCAGCCCATTTTTACAAATATGATTCTAAAGTTTAGGTAATTTTTCACACTTTTTAAAGTTCATAGTATTATTTTTACAAATGACTTCAAACTTCAGGCTATTTTTTTACTGTTTAGGTCCTTTTTACAAATGTCTTCAAAGTTTGGACCGTACTTGAAGTGAGAGATTGAAATATATGGACTAGATTATGGTATATATATTTGATATATTAAATTTGGGTTTAATTAGTTAATTAATAGTTGGATAATTGAACTAATTAATTGGAAATCAGTAGCGAAAGATCGGTTTCTATCAGTGTACTTTTGTAAAAAAGAAAAAAAAAGAAAAATCGATATTGTACCTACGAAATCGGTTTTTCAAGCTACGAAACCACTTTTGAGCAAAAACTGATTTCTTGAATTTCAATAGTTTCTGCTAGAGTAAATTTTTACCATCAAAATTAACTTCATCAAACACTGTTAATTATGACAGATTTTTATGTAACATGTAAGGTGTAGTGATGGTATAACTGAAGAATATTGGAGTATGTAGAGAATCTGTGTCAACACTTGTCCGAACCTTTGCACCACGTAGTTCATCATCACCCCAATTTCACAACGTGTCTTCTCCTGACTCCTTATATCCTCTCTCTCTCCCATACCATTAATTTCACAATTTAGAAGTAATCTGCAAAGGGGCGATCGATCAAGATGCGTAGGGCGTCGCTGGATCCGCTGGTGGTGGGCAGAGTAGTCGGGGATGTGCTCGACATCTTCGTTCCGACGGCGGAGCTGGCGGTGCGCTACGCCACTCAAAAGATCAGCATTAACGGCGGCAAGCTGAAGCCTTCCTCCGCTGCTGAAAGGCCTAAAGTCCGTATCACCGGCTCTCCAAATAACTACTACACTCTTGTAAGCCCCTACTACACTCAAGTCACATCAAAATATTTATGTTCATAATTATAATTGTAATATATGCATGACTCATGATGATGACTTGCTTATTTTTGGGCACATGAGTAGGTCATGGTTGATCCTGATGCTCCTAGTCCGAGTGAACCCGCATTTAGAGAGTGGCTCCATTGGTAACATATTCCAAACTTCACCGCATGTTAAATTCGATCTCTTTATTAATTACAAGATGCTTTGTACGAATCATTACATGCAACACAGCTAGATGATTAGGTGCTCAACAATCAAATTTCATTAATTGAGAGTTGTTCGATCGGTTGTGCATGCAGGCTAGTCATAAATATTCCCGAGGGATCCGATGCCAGTGAAGGTAGTGATGGCGCCATGAACTTAATTATGTATTTTAGTGAGATGGGATACAGTAAGTAAAAATATATGTTGTAGGGAAGGAGCTAATGGCGTACATGGGGCCACAGCCGCCGATCGGGATCCATCGTCACGTATTTGCAGCATTCCGGCAGGCGGGGCTTATGGAGACGGTGAAAGGGAAGCCGGCGGAGCGAGGACTTTTCAATACGCGCCAGTTTGCGAGCGAGAATCAACTCGGTCTCCCCGTCGCTGCTTTCTATTTCAATTCTCAGAAACAACCTGCTGGAAACAAGACACGTTAACTAATTAACTACTCTCTCTCTCTACACTATATATAGTGTTTCTCTCTTTCGTCTTGTGACTTGTCTTGTGCGCCGCCATGTATTTTTTAATTAATACTTATATATTAATTACTGTAGTCCGGTTAAATTTAAATTTAGATACAGTCATTTTGAGCTCTATTCGAAATGAGAATATGTAATCGTTGTTCAGGGATATCTAATTCTCAGATATTATACTAAGTTCTCAATATTTTTGAAGTCACAATATTTTTTGTGTCAGTACTCCTGCCTCGCAATCAAATTCGTTAAAGAGGTAGTGTTTAGTGAAAAAGTGAAATGAAAAACTAGAATGAAAGAGAGAGTAATCATGTGTTTAGGAAAAATAAGGTGTAATTAGTAGCTTTAACTATTTCAAAAAGGGAAATGACTCAACTTCGTTGAGATGACCCAAAAACTCAACTTCATTGGGACAGAGAGAGTATAATATATTAAATTATAATTAATATTTATAATCAATGAGATTTACTTGTCATTTTTTATTTAGACATGTCATGTCTCAATGTCATGCATATGAAAGGAACATCTTAATATATATAGTGAGTTGGCCCAAGACCAAATGGGAGTTTGAGGTTCAACTTAACTTACACAGAGAACCATAAATAAATTTGAATATAGCAAATATTGCAGTAAAGTTTGTTTATTTTCTTCAAATTGCAAATCTTTAGGATATTTTATTAGTATAAGATAATTACAATTATTTTTCAATGGCAAATTAGCGAAACATAGGGCATGTGGATCTAACCTCCTCAACACAATATCGTTCTTCGTCTTCATCATCACAATCATTTCATCTTTCGCCGCATGCGCCTAGGTTAACTTAATAACGATCATTCCCCTAAATTTCTATCTATATCATTGGTTTCCATCTCTTCAGTTTCTATGCTAATGCATAAAATCTCGTTTTATAAATTTCTTATGTTTTTGTGGGAAATCTTGAATTTGTGAAGGGTGTGATTCGTATGGTCGAATCCTTCATTAATCGTTAGAAGATGCTCGTCGAAAACTTACTACGCCTCATGCGCGCGTCATTCTATCAGCGTTTCTTTGCTGCACAGTTTTCGCTATGTCAAGGTTCGTAAAGCTTTATGTATATTTATTGCATCACGTCATTTGTTGTTTTCGCGCGAGCATTTGATCATTCTATGTTTATTGAAAGATACATAGGTTATTGAAAAACAAGTTTTAGAATGATAGAGTTATTCCTTCTTTTATTGACATGTATTAATATGAACATCTCGCGTTGTTATAGTGGAATTCCACATTATACGCTGTTAAAATTTAGATTATGGAAACGTTGTTTGTTTATATTTCTCAAGTATGGGTATTTTGAATTCCATCTCCTTAAGATGTGGCAGATTGTTCGGGAAAGCATCATCGTCTCTCCGGACTTGTCAATCTGGCATGAATGCACATGGGTCAGCCTATGGAGCACCTCTCCGACTCAAGATATGTTCTTCTCGATACACATTGTACTTCCATTACTTGTTTCGCAGCAGAAGACGTGCTTGGGGTGCAACTTGTGAAAATGGAAAAGGTTTCTGTAATAGTTACTCAAGGAGGTATTCAACAAGTCCAGCTCGCAATACCGTAGCTTATCATACCCGGATTGTTTGGAAGAACATGGCAAAAAAGTCCATACAAAATGCCCAAACTCATCTCTCCATAGAGAAGATTGCTCAGGCTGTTAGCTTAGGCTTTAGCTATTCTTACATGGTTGTTCCGAGCATATTTGCTCTCGTGTGTGGGACCCATTTAGCATGGGCAGAGGAAGCTGCACCGACCACAAATACCGTCTACGATCCCAGGAATACTTTATACATGCATGCTCAAGACACCCACAGTTGTGTAACTGGATTAATATTCTCCATATTTGAAGGGATTTTCATGTTGATTAGAACTTTTTATTTGGCTGTTCTGTTTACTCCAAGCATCAGCATGGCACCGTTTGCAGATAGTTTGGGGCCCCATTTCAGGAGATTATGGCTTCAGGTTGTCCATCTAACTCTAGAAAGAGCTGGTCCAGCGTTTATTAAATGGGGCCAGTGGGCAGCCACACGACCTGATCTATTTCCTAAAGACTTGTGCACAGAGCTGTCAAAGCTTCACATGAAAGCACCCCAACACAATTTTGCCTATACAAGAAAGACAATTGAGAGAGCTTTTGGTCGTAAGATCTCTGAAATTTTTGATGATTTTGAGGAAGAACCAGTTGCATCGGGGAGTATCGCTCAAGTCCATCGAGCTTCATTGAGATCCCGATACCCTGGTCATCAGATCGATCCGATTCTAGTTGCTGTTAAGGTGAGGCACCCGGGAGTTGGGGAATCCATAAAAAGGGATTTTGCGATCATTAATGTTGTAGCAAAGATTTCAGGATTTATTCCTGGCCTTAATTGGTTGAGATTAGATGAAAGTGTCCAACAGTTTGCAGTGTTCATGATGTCACAAGTTGATCTTGCTCGAGAAGCTGCCCACTTGAGCCGCTTCATATACAATTTTAGAATGTGGAAGGATGTTTCCTTCCCCAAACCTATATATCCTCTGGTACATCCAGCTGTTCTGGTAGAAAGTTTTGAACACGGAGAAAGTGTTTCACACTATGTTGACGAATACCAGGGGAATGAACGAATTAAAAGATCTCTTGCCCACATTGGAACCCATGCACTACTGAAAATGCTCCTGGTAACTTAATTATATCATGCCATTTTCTCTTTAATTACTTTTTGCTATCTTCCTTGTGCATTTATATCAGTACTGCCTCTTCTCTATGAGTATGAGGAATTCTGGTTTCGTTACGTACAATGAGGCTAGCTCTACCACAATTATTGTATAGCTGGGGTGGCACATAATTGCAATTATCTTCCATCCATAAGCTTTTGATTCCATATATGGATGTTAAATGTGAAGTGGTAACTTAGATTATTTTGTTGATCCACACGGAGAAATTGTATTGTAGAGAACTTCTTTTCTTATGTATGATAGGACACTAATAGAAACATATATGGGACTTGAAGTTCACTCATTCATAAATAAAAAATTTGTCTTGATGCAAGACGCAACAATGTACTCCCTCCGTCCTTGAAAATTGTGACATTTCCTTATTTGGAAATGACCCCACAAACTTTCCCTCTCACTATTAACAAAAAAGTGTGGGATCCAATCTCCAATCAAACACAACTACCACATTTTTTCTTAAAATTAAAACATATGCCATATTCATTGGGTCACAGTTTTTAAGGACGGAGGAAGTATTTACTTGGCCAATGCTCTTGGTTTTGATGCCTGTTAGCTTGAAGCTGCCAATATGCTCATTTTTAGTTTGATAGTCTTTATGTGGGCAATGCAAATGTTTTGTAATGGTAATGGCTTTTATTTGTGTTTATCTCAACATGGTATGATATTACAATTTACACTCTAAGGAAACTTGCATTATTTACTTGTATGATTTATTCATATTTGAAGCTACCTTTCTGTGGGTAAGAGAATGCTTATTCCTATTGTTAACAAATATGATCACTTGCAAAGGATGATTCTGTTTCTTGAAATTTTGACTTTCCTTTGTTAGGTTGATAACTTTGTTCATGCTGACATGCATCCTGGAAACATCCTTGTTCGTGTTGCTCGGAGCAACTCGTCTCGCAAAAAGCTCTTTAAAGCGAAGCCTCATGTTATTTTCCTTGATGTGGGCATGACTGCTGAGCTTTCTAAAAATGACCAGATTAATTTACTGGATTTCTTTAAAGCTGTTGCTTGTAGAGATGGCCGAACTGCAGCAGAGTGCACACTGAGACTATCAAGGAAACAGAAATGCCCAAATCCAGAGGCCTTCATCCAGGTGAACAACTAGCATTTTCATGCAATCAGGTGCATTTTAGATACTGTATGATATTAGAAATTCTTGGATGTCTGATACGATCCGTATCAACGGTGGAGCAATTCGAGTCGCTCAAACTCCACAAATCGAGAGAGAAGAGAGAGATTTGATAACTATCAACCAAAATATTCATTTCATACTCAATAAACTTAGAGATTACATTATTTATACCTAATAATAAAAACCTAATGGGCTAATGGGCTAGAGCATAATAGGGCCAAGCTAGGGGATGGGCTGGGTGTATCAATGTCTCTCTTTGGTTTCGATATTTTCAATATTAGTTTGAACCCTCATATAAGGAAGATTGTAGATAGGCTCCTACTTTGTCCATTATTATATAATTATACTTTGGATTATTATTGATATTGTACAAAGTTCATCACAGCCACCACCGTTGTGGATTCAGCATGTGTAAATGAGACAAGCTAATCCAACTTTGCTATTATCACTGTATAATTGCATAAGCACTCGATAATTGATAGTTGCACTTATCTAAATGGAAAAAGAAGTTAAATGTGATTTTGTATTATGTTGCTTTATCAGGCTAAACTCGTTAGGAAGGAAACCTCTTTCTGTATCACCTCATAATTTGTGGTTGAACAACCCAAGTTTATGTTGGTTTTCATAGAGAATTGTATGATGCTCATATTCCATTCTCATATGGTATCCTCCCACTTGTGAAATGCATTCTCTAGGGAGATTTTAAAATTGTTGTGTTTTACTTTATCTTCTTGTGAAGTAGATGTCATAGCATTGTAGATGTTAGTCTTGTATGGTTAGAGATAATGAATATCTCATCTTGTAACACCTTTTGATTTCTATGGGTGCAGGAAGTGAAAGAGTCATTTGATTTTTGGGGTACCCCTGAAGGAGATTTGGTCCATCCTGCTGATTGTATGCACCAACTACTTGAGAAAGTTCGGCGGCATAGAGTTAATATTGATGGAAATGTTTGCACAGTGATGGTGACTATTTTAGTCCTTGAGGTAGTCTCTTGTTTAATTTTCGTATTTATGCCAAGGTGTGTTTGAGAGCTGCTAGAATGCAGCATAACATGTCATATGTGAATATTTTGATTTACATTCCTGTTGTATAGTTGAGGTTAATGGAGAAATATTGGTTGAGAGGTGATTTTGATTAGCTATGGATGATTTATATCTGATAGGGTTGGCAACGGAAGCTTGATCCAGGTTATGATGTGATGCATACACTTCAAACACTCCTCCTGAAATCAGATTGGGCACAATCACTTTCTTATACAATAGAAGGACTAATGGCCCCATGAGATTCCACAGTATATGGCTCTTCATTTTGTACATTAATTTATCTGCTCATTTATGTGATTTTTTGACATCTTCTGGTGGCTCCCGTGTGTGCCCAGTCACAATTTTGTTACATTTTTAACCACCTCTATTACTCACTAAACTGACCTGCAAAAACCCCTACTCAAGGAGGCTTACCTCACAGAATACTTTGTTTGAGGTAATAAATAAACTCCTCAACTTATTTATCATTGTTTTTGTTACATAATTTAGTCATGACATGTTGGGAATTTTTTCCCCCGTGTTTATATATCGAAGCGAGGCTCAAGAACTTTTCTGAAAATTATTCTACTTCATGTTGTTCCTGATTAATTTAACTAAATTCTATAGAATGAATTTTGTTCAGATTATTATCAAGACCTGGACCTGCTCATCGCTCTTCGGATTATTTGGAGCGCCAACAGATTCAGAGTCAGACCAGCTTTGTTGCTTTCCAAATTTTAGATGGAAAATTTTTGATTAGGTGGAAGAATTATGAGAAACTACACTATGTTTTTATTTATTTGTTTATTTCATTGGATGTTAGATCAGTGGAGATTGAACTCCGGACGTTACCTGTTCCGATGGAATGGGACAGTAAACTAAGTTAGAGTGCATATGTACATCAAGCTATTATTAATGCAATTTGGATATTATAGTATACCCAAGCCAAGCTCAACAATATCTCAATCCTCGAATAGTTTTAGATAGGCAGTAACTTCTTTTTGCCATTATAATGTTTGTCTCGAAGACTCTGAGCCACGTTTGGTTGGGTGTTTTTAGAGGTTAGAAAGGGATTCAATTAATTGAATCCATTATTTATAGTTTGGTTTGATTAATGAGTTAATTAATATCCTTAGAAGGCGTTTAATTTGCATGACTGATAAAATGGATGATTGAGTATTTTTATCCTCAAGAGTAGGATTACTCCAATCCCACCCTTTTGATGAGATAAGAATTAAGCAAAACTAGTTTGGAGGATAAAAATAATCAAGGGCCTTGGAATATCCTAAAATTGCAATCCATCAAAGTAAACAAGGAATTAATCTTAATATTTTTTATTAATCAAGGCTTATTCACCAAAGTAAACACTCCCTTACTTGAAAGTAACACACTCGCTCAATTTGTTACCCCTCAAAATACTGGGGGGGGGGGAAATCCCTTACTTCCTTTATTTGATTTGATTTCATTTCATTTTCATTCATTTACTTAAACCAAACAACCACGGAATATGATCGATCCCCCATGCTTCTTCTAAGGTTACTTGTACGAATGAAGATATAGTGCACATGGATTGTAAGTGAATTTGATCTCTAAGTCTCTTATAAGCTTAATTTGTAAGAAATCAATGCACATGCATGTAGTTTTTAAGTTTATTAATTATAAAGCATTGGTCAATCATTTGGCTCAATCCATTTTATATAACGAGGCAATAAAGTAAAGTAGGAACAATTTAGAATATTAATTCTTACTTCTTAAGGACTTTCTAAATAAAAAGACATTATTATTTATTACCTAGTGTCCCAATATTTTTTGTGTCAATAATTTTGTCTCACAATCAAATTTGTTATTTTAAAATAAAATTTATTATATAATATAATAAATTATAATTAACATTTATAACCGATGGCATTTGCTTGTCATTTTTTATGTAGTCGTGTCATGTATTAATGACATAGGATTGTACTTAAGTAAGTAGTTAAACTTCTGAAAAGGAACATCTTAATTAATATAGTGAGTTGGCCACGACTAAATGGGAGTTTGAGGTTCAACTTAACTTACACAAAAAACCATAAAAACTATAATTATATTTGAATTAATATAGCAAATATTCCAGTAAAGTTTATTTATTTTCTTCAAATTGGAAGTCTTAAGGATATTTTGTAAGTATAAGATAATTACAATTATTTTTCTATGGCAGATTAATAAATAATACAATTCTTAAGTGGACATATACATCTCAAAAAAGTACTCCCTCCGTTCCACTTTAAGTGTCCTTTTTTTTTTGACACAGTAATTTAAGAAAAATATTAATTAAATTATTAAGTGGTGTAGTGTAGAGTTGAAAACGTGACGCGAGTTCCAAATATTCTCACTTTTTGGGACTAACTTTTTCCATAAAGAGAAATATGACATTTGAAGTGGGACAACCAAAAAAAAAAAACAAGACATTTGAAGTGTAATTGACAAATGTATGATACCGTGTGAGAGTTTTATGAAACTCACCTCAAGAAGATAGTGAGTCATATTTTCATATATATAAATACAAATAATTACAATTAATAAAATAGAGAAAATAAAATAAATCTAATTAGCCCTGACGCTATAACTTCTAACTAATCTGACGATACATCTTCCTTTGTAAACGATATGTCTTCCTTAGCAGACAAGGTCTATTAAAGTGGGACGGAGGGAGTATTATATCTCTATGTTGATACATATATATGTAAATAGTTCGGTGGTTTTTTTTTTTTAAGACTATTTGGAAGAGATTGTGCATGATTACATTGCCTGTATGTAATATAGTTCATAAACATATACAAAACCTTCGAATCTTGAGCATTTATGCAGTAAATTTTTTAGCATTTATTACAAAATAGGAGATTAACAAATTGCAGATACGCTGCAACCGTGTTACAGAACCGCAACAACTGAACTGTACAATATGTTGATGGTGACAGGCCAGCTCAAAAGAAAAACGTACGCATCCAAACTAAAACAATGTAGAGAAAGTAACCCAAATCGAAATAATAATAATTTACATATAGGCTATCTTCTTCGAAGAAACGTTTTGCCCTGCGCATCTTCTTCCACAATACGCATAAGCTCATTGGGAGGAATGTGCCTCCAAATCTGCGGTTTCTTGAAGCGATGCCCCATCTGCGCGAATCTATGGGCAGCTCTGTTCCCCTCCCGATAAGTATGCGTGATGAGACAGTTTTGGAATTGCGGTATGATAAAATTGACGCGTTGAAGATGGGTTTGCACTTGGTGGCATTTGGGCTCCCGTTTCTGAGCAATAATGTCGACGAGGCTCTTGGAATCGCCCTCGAGGCACACGTGGGTCCAACCATTCTCGATGGCGATTTCAAGGCCTCGTACGAGGGCTGCCAGCTCCGCTATGGTGCTGTTGCTCTGACCAATGGACTGCGCGTAGCCTAGCACAAACCCGGCCTTATCGTCTCTGAAAATGCCTCCGATGCTGCATTTCCCGGTCTTGCATTTGCACGAACCGTCGTAGTTCAACTTGGTCCACCCTATCTGGGGCTTCTCCCACGTCACCTTGATTGTTTCCTTGTGAAAGCTTCTTGCCCAACACAATTTTAATCTTGAACTTATGCTCATCATCTCTAATTAATTTCTACCAGGATTTCTTAGATTTGAATATTTTGTTGGAGTGGACGATAAGGAAGCTGAGTTTGAGATGGAATTTGATTTAGACAAAGCCAACAAATTAATTCGAGGAATCTGTATCTTCATTTTCTGCAAGCAATCAATATTCTTGCATGCTCTTGTATGAATATATGCATGTTTTTGATATCTGGTTTGCTCCATTACTTTGTTAACCGTCCAAATAACTGTCCTAGTATCTTCAGATTGTACCGCGAATATTGGAGATTAACCGCCCAAGTATCAGAAGCCAAGAACTTAGCTAGGCGTTGGCAGTTTTTACCAATAAAGGAAAGGATACGCAACCACCTTATTTCTATTTATTTTTATTTTTAATGGGGGTGAGGGGATTGGAATTCCTATCATGCTCACTCACTCGCCCTTAAAAAGGAAAGGAACAACGCTAAGCTACAATGCTCTTATCATTGGAAATATCATTCCGTTATAAATATAAACAAATACAATCATATCCCCTTGCATGGTAGGGGATTTATATATTTGATAGGAAATTCAAGCAGAAAAATTTAAGATACACCGTGCTCAGTATATAATTAGGGCTTCTCAAGTCAATTGTTCCATTTCCATTGTTTCAATCTCTATAGTAAGAAATATATGGCCAATTACGTACATTCCATAGGTTAATTTCTTTCACATTTCAAATAAATCATTTGAGTAGTTTTCAAATACAAAGAAGTAATATTGTTTGCCAATAATAACATAATTTTGCTATTAACGTTGGTGTTGTTTAGCAATACAATCTGAGACGCATGCTGTGTTTAAATTATAGTAGTACATGGTTTCTTTTAAAAGACAAAAGAAAAACAAATAATATATATGAACCAGTAAAATATTAATGAGAGCCAATTTTTAAAAAAATGGTATCTTTTTTTAAAAAACTTTTTGGTTGTGCACGTCATAGATAACTTTCTAAAAATATTGACAAATTGATACTCATTTTTTAAGTTTTTAATTTTAATCACATAAGTGCATGAGGAGGATGTTTCAGCTGTGATCAAACTCCAAATACCAATATTCGAGCTTTCTTTATTTTATGTACAATACTTTTTTGGATCCAAAAAATAAAATAAAAAATGTACAATATATTTTCAACCACGCATCCCTAACAACATCAAACGCATTGTAATGTTAATGAACTTCACAAGATAATTGAAAATTATTGCTTCACAATTTGTTCTCCACACATAATTTAAGCACATTTTAAAAAATTATTTCCTAACAACTTGTTCGAAATTTGAATATTATTTATTCACAATTTCCTAATATAATTAAGCATATTATTTCTTCACAATTTGTTCTCCATAAACATTTAGTTATTAAAAACTAACCTCACACTTTTGGGCTTGTAGCTAAGCCCCAATCAAGTGGGTGAAAGATAAAGATGCCTAAAGCCGAAAGTCTTGGGTTCAAATCCCTTGTGATGCGACCTTTAAATTTTTTTATTTAATATTGTTAATTTATAAAAAGAAAAAATAAAGATAAAGATCAGCCCATTATTCTTCCATTTCTTAAGGCCCAAAATATACCATATTGACTGGCCCATTCTTAGTAGTTAGCCTTACCCATGCCTTTCTATTTCTATGGAATTACTCTACGTCCTCCAATAAGTGTTATCAGTCTTCAAAATTTGAATACCAAGAAAACAATTAATTTTATTCTTTTTATCCTCCAATAAGTGTTATCAGTCTTCAAAATTTGAATACCAAGAAAACAGTTAATTTTATTCTTTTTATCTTTATATCGTACTCTGAACATCTTTTTTTTTTCTTTTCATTTTGATTCATTCCTACTATGTTTTTGGAAACAATTCCATTAATAATTATCCTTAATCTTCACAAACTTCAAATTAGAGTCAGACTTTAGAATTAGGGGGTCCATTTTTTTTAAATAAAATTAATAATTAAATAAATAATAAAACTTAAATAAATAATAAACAATAATCATTAGCTTAATTTATAATATCATTTAAATTACATAACAAGTCAAAATATTTCAAAAATCACAACATTTCTCCCCTATTTTCATGTTTTAAAACCTCTGCATAATAGCTTCATTAGTAATATTTACAAATACGTCGTTTTCGATGTAAGATAATAAGCAATCATTCAAAATATTGTCTCCCATATGATTGAGAAGAACTCTCTTGATGATCTTCATTGCTGAAAAGACTCTTTCGACTATAGCAGTGGCAACTGGTAAATACAATGATAACTTAGTTCTAAGAACTTTTCATCCATGCGCACATCAACAATAAAGTTCTCAAGCTGACTTTCAAGTTTATATAAAGCAATTCAGAAAATTCATATGAATAAAACTTTGCAAAAATTGAGAGATTTTCAGAGGTTAGATTGAGAGATGCGAAAATTAACACTAAAATTATTATTTATTATTATTATTATTATTATTATTATTATTTTTAAACCTATTTTTTATTTTTATTAATACATTCATACATACATATATATATATATATATATATATATATATATATATATATATGGGGAGGGCTACGGTATAAACAATTCTTATCAAATAAAATACGAACTAGCTAAAATGTATGAATTCTATGTAATACACGTATAAATTCGTTGTGCAAATGTATGAATTGCGAAAAATAATTTTTTGCTACCTATGAGATTTGAACTTGGGACCATCGGGTAGACGAAAGTGGTGACTCGGAAATGACATAAGTATAGTAGTAAATCACAAGGTGATGAATCAACCGTAAATCTTGATGATTTAATGGTTGAAAATAATTCATACTATTTTATATGGGTGCGTTCTTTTTTGTTGTAAATTTATCATGAGAAAAGAAAGGATAAACAAAATTTCACCCTTTAAATCTTTTCTTTCTTTTTCCACATTTCCTACTTGGCCCCTTACTAAATCCTCATTTACACTACAAATGAGGAATAATATTATCACATCATTTTTGAAGGGATAATATTATCCCTTCTTTATAGTGTAAATGAGGAATGAGTAAGGGTCAAATAGAATATGTGAAAAAAGAAATGAAAGATTTAAAGAGTGAAATTTTATTTATCCTTCCTTTTTTCATGATAAATTTACCATTAAAGAGAACGCATCCTAAATAAAAATACTAAAATATTCCTGCGAAAATTACCAAATTCCAGGCGGGGTCCGCCCCTGGATTCACGGTTCGATTAATCGGACCTAACCAACCAGCAGTCAACCTCATGAAGATTTACTAAATTTTTTATTTTTTGTTATTTTGGGTACTATGTATACAAGAGTAATAAGCATACATTTTTTTATTATAAAGTTATTGTTGATATTAATAGGACAACTGTTTCTTTTGTCCCACATTTATTAGAAAGTGTACAGAAGGAATATAAAAATGCATTTCTCTCTCTGTCTTCTTTTTTTTTTTTTTAGAACCAAAAATGTATTTCGTTTGGTTTATTGTTATTTTACTTTTTGGATATAAATTCGGTCAAAACGAGCAAGAGGGTGTTTGGCCGAGCTTATAAGTTCTTTAAAACAGCTTATAAGTTGTTTAAGAGCTTGTAAGTTCATTCAAAATGTTTGACAAAATAAGTTCATAAACAACTTATAAGCTGTAAAAATAAGTTTCAAGAGCTTATAAGTTCTCCAAAAAATAAGTTCTTCTATCCCAACTTATTTTTCCATTATCTTATAAGCAACACTTATTTTATAAATTTTTAAGAGACTACATTTTATAAATTCTTGAAACATTTCATAAATTTCAAGGGCTTATAAATTCTTTAAAATAAGCTTAGTCAAACACCTTCTTAAGCTACGGTTGGAAAACTAGTTGCTTTACACGGTTTTACAGACTTGTCGGCTGAAGCAGAGCCACCAATGGGCAATGGACTCAAAATCACCAAAAATGGTGCGTAAAATTTTCGTTAGGAATTTTGTTTACTTTTAAAAGTGACTGCCATTTAAATAAAATAATTTTGGCTCAGTTTGCGAATTTTATTTAACTTTTAAAATATATCAAATAAGTATCTAATCTTTTCTTCTTTGTTAGCATTAACTCTCCTAAATTTGTTGAGGTCACAAAGTTTCAAAATTTCATCGTTCAAGACCTTTATTTTGAGAAATCAAAGTTTGAGCTTTACCAATTTTGGGAGAAGTTTCATTTTGACATATGGATTGATCAAAGTCCAACATTAGTGATGATGGCAAATATCGTCAGAGCAATTTCCTAATGTTAACGTTCGATTAAATGTTAAAATTATTCTCGATTAATATGTATCAGACACCGATCCATATATTAAAGTATTTATTTTTCACGAGCCGACTAAAATCCATTTCTATCACCCAATCGTTTATTATTGGATTATATATGTTGCTTCAATCTTGAAGAAGATGAAATCAGCTTCGCGGACAATTCCTTTTTATTAATTCCAATTTCAAATTTACTGCAAATAAAAATATTTATTTTGTTATATGCAATTTTTTTTGAAGAAATATGCAAATATATTCATAAGCTTAAATTTAGAGAAAGGAATATAATTCTGGCAGTTCAAAGACTAAAATTAATACTCCATATAGTAATTAAAAAAAATATTTATATAGTAATAAGTGAATTTCTCAAAATGTGAAGGTGGACCCCATAGAATGAGATTGTACTGGAAAACACAATGATGATGTTGTGTGCAGCGTGAATGCATATAGTCAAGTGTTGAATTCTCATTCTCATTCTCATGTGCGCGCACACACACACACGTATATATATATATATATATATGCTTCATAATTTCCTATCTTTTCCACCGCATAATATTATAGCCCAGCATTGGCGCCGAAGCATATCAACTATTTCCATTATTCCATATAAGCTATAAAAGATTTTGTATTACTCCCTCGCCCCCATTAATAATACTATGTTTTAAAAAAAATCACATTCTCTCACAAAAAATTATTGACACTTTTATCATTTAATCATTCTTTTTTTTAATAATGGTGCCCAACAATAATGCATTATTATTAATGGAGCGAAAGAAGTATTTATGAGTGCATTTTAAATTAATTCGATTTTGATCCCGAAATTATCTACTTAGTGGAAATTTGTATAGGTATACTAGCTGAAGAAACGCATAAAATGAAAGAAGAAAGCACAAATGAAATGAGAAAGAAAAAGTGAAAGTGAAAATTGAGATGAATGAGAGCAAGGCTTTCTCTCGCATCAATGAAAAAGCCTAGAATCCTTTGCAGAGCTGAAGATGGACAGTATTTAATTTAGTCCAGGAAAAGAATCTACACATTACTTGTTGATGGAGCAAAATAATGCAACGCTATCAAATTAAAAGTAAGTGTAGGCACGTGAATTTATCAAAAGAAAAAGGATCTGTTTTTATTATAATTTTTTAAAATTTATTTATTTTGAAATTTTATGAAATTCAAAATTAAATAAGATGCATTATTAATTAAGATATCGTCACATCTCAAATATAGAGATTAATATCTTTGACAACAAATTAAATTTTAATATAATTTTCAAGAATCAATGAAATCGCACTACATTACCTTTAGAACCATAATCATGAGGGCTCAGGCCCAAAGCCTGACTATTCCCACAATTATAAATAGAGGTCTCAATATTAGTTTTAAACACACAAAAATATTTGAAGAGCTTAAGAAATTGAAGGATAAATTCACCATTACAAAATCCTCTCCACCAATCAAGACATTCTATAAGGAAAGCAACATGTTTTTCATCAAAATCATCCAAGTCAAATGTTTGATTCAGAAATAAGGTGCAAATTTGAGTCAATGTCATCAAATTTAAAAACAAATCCAAATAGATCAAGAAGACGTACTCCCTCTAAATATTTCAAGAAACTCATAGAACATTAAAGAAACTTTCGAAGAGAAAAATTTGATGATCAAGTAGAGAACGATCAAAGATACGTTTGAATAGACCTTAAAATCTTCAGGGACTTATGCCAAGCCACATACTACAATGATTGATATTTGAAGATGTCATGGGCTACCAAGCCACATACTACAACGTATCAAAAATCGGACTACAGACGAGAGAGCACGACCCAAAACAAATTAAAATGCTGCGTAAAGTTAAAATTTGCACGCGGCCGTGTACCTAGACTGTGTCGCCAAATTTAGTGCCTTTTGAGCACGCACATGTGTTTGGTGCTCGGGCTGCATGTTTGCTAGTTATTTGATAGGTTTCGATGGATTTTAAGTCCAAATTTTGTTTTCACTTGAATTAATATTCTGGCTCATAAATACCTTTCGAAAGCTTCAATAAAGAAAACATACCCTTTATTTTCTGAACTTTTGCATTGTGGAGCTTTAGAGATGAGAAGAGAAAACAAGTTTTTTGCAGTCAAGGTAAAAGATAGCGATATTCCGTGATTTTCCCGAGTTTTATTATTGAATTATACTCCATCCGTCTCATTACAAATGTCTCATTATTTTTGGGCACGGATATTAAGAAATGTGTAGAATGTAGATAAAACGGGCTAGTGGAAATTATTTATATTAGGTATAGAGAGATAATATATTGTCAAAAATGGAATGTGACATTTGTAATGGGACATCCCATTATGGAAAGTGAGACATTTGTAAATTGTAATGGGACGGAGGGATTATTATTTTTCATTGTTCATAATTTGCTAGTTCACATGTTTATGTGTGGATAGTAATCTTTTATCCTAGAGTTAGAGAATATATGATGAATTTCTTAACTTATTTTGATTGTTATACATTTTCTTCATTTTCATATTCTTGATTTTATTGTTTGCTTAATTAATTGACCACCAATTTTACATGATTAATTGCATTGATTTGATATAGGGAGATGATTATTGATGTTTGATTGAGAACTCGAAACATGTTTTTCAATATTAACCGGGAGGACTTGAGATTAGTGTTAGGACTTATATTCTTAGAATCTATTGAGAGTACGTTGCATGTTTAAGTACAATTTCGAGACAATAGTCTTGCATGTAACTATGGTTTATGCACTACGAGAGTAAGTGTAAACTTTATCTGTGACTTTAATTCTAAGGATGAATTGAGTCCGAAAAAGTAAATCGATATGAATTTATTTGATTTTTTGAATCTGTTGAAACCAACTTTCTCTTTGTTCAAAATTTATGTATCTTAACCGTGCTTGTTTATTTTATTTGTTTTCTTTTAAATTTAAAACAAACTCAAATTATCATCAGTGCAAATAGAGGATAGTAGTTAATTAGGAATAATAGTCATTGCAGTTCTCAATCTCTTTGGAATACAAGTTTACTTGTTGTTTATACTCAATTGCGCTCGTACACTTACGATGTTAATAAATGAGCGAACACCTAGCTTTTTGATAATTCCAAATAAAATAAATACTAGCATTTATGTGATTTCGGTATATGGATGAAATTATATGATGTAAATAAGTATGCATAAACCTACCTCTCAAAAAAAGTATGCATAAACCTAGTTATTTTAGACGGAGGAGAAAAATCGTCCAAAATTACAATGTACAACGAAAGGGGCAGTGGACAAAGAAACATAAATATTTGATATGAAATGTCTCACAACCACACCAAAAATGTTGTGGTCACCAATCCTATCTCTCTGTATCTATTTAATCTTTACCCTAAAAACCTTGGACCAAGCAGATATTGGAATTCCAATTAATGCAGTCACGTGTGTGACACACTGAATTAGGACTGTGTTTTTATAAGCAAAAATAAAATAAAATAAAAATAAAAATAATTGGAAGAGAAACTCCACAAATATAGGATTATCCAGCTTGAACTGTACCAACTCCTGCTACATAAATCACGTGAGAGTCCCTACTTCCAGCTACGTTTAAAATTTTTGGTTCTATATATAATGTTATCTTCTTTGTATGTGTCAAAGAAGGAAAATAGCTTCATACATTAATCATTTTACCATTAAATTAATATATGTATACAGATTATTGTTTAATTTAATGTTATATAAATTTAAAATGATGTTGTTTCGGGAATTATTAAAGAAAAGAAAATTAAGCTTATAGTACTATTAAAGAAAAATCATTGGTACACATATATTTCCCTATTAAATTGGCAACGACCATACTCAATTTTTAAGTTTGCAAAATTTATTCAGATAAAAGTATGGATAGATTTTTTTTATAGTTTGAGTATTAATTAGTTAAAATCGATAAATTGTGACCGAATAGAAAAATAGAGAATAGTTTGGAATACATATATATAAAAGAATATTTTCAGGATAGTAGTAGGTAGAAAAATATAAATGGATATAATAGATTTGATGAATTTACTTTATCGGCGTTGAGATTTCTGCTTTAATTGATTGATCACTGGATCTTCTGGATGATCGACACATAGACTCTCGGTCAGGATGAAGGGAGAAAAAAATGAATAAATATGGAGAGTGAGTGAGGCGTTGAATGCTCATTGCTAGCTCCCCTCGCTCTCCTCTCTGCATTCTACTCCCTTTCTTTTTCTGAAAGGAAAGTGGGAAAAGAAAATGGAACAGGAATTGGATCTTCAGAATCCGTTGACGGTTTACGACGACCTCCGCTACGACGACGTTTCGTCTCTCTTCACCAACGAGTCCGACCACATGCCGCGTCTTCTCTCCTTTGACCCCTTAGATTTGCGCTTCTCTATTCGCCGGACTGCTCTCTCTCTCATTCTTCAAGTAAACTCAACATTTCATCGCTATTGTTTTTATAAACAAACTCATTAACTTCTCTCTTCTTTTTGTCTTGTGAACTTGGTTTGATTTCGTTTTCTCCCCCCCTTTTTTTCGGGTATCTCTGCAGGCGAAGTTCTCTTACGGTTTAGATCCGTTTCTAGTCTACCTCTCTGTCAATTACGTCGATCGATTTCTCTCCAACCAGGAATTTCTGGTAATTTTGATTTGAGATTTTCAATTAATTAATCATGTACAACCGGTCGACTGCAATGCTTCCATGAGAATTATGTGTTGATAGTTGAATGTGAATCAGGATAAAAGTCCGTGGATTCCACACATTCTGTTTGTTGCAAGTCTTTCACTTGCCGCCAAGATGAGAAATTCTGATTCTTCGGTTCTGCTCGCCGTTTTACAGGTTTTACACAATCCCTTAGTTTATATTAGCTTTTTTACGTAGATTGGAAAAAATAAAAAATAAAATTACGGAACCAAACTTTCTATGCTATCCATATATATTGGCTGAAATTCAATTTTATCCTCTCTATTTTGGGGAGCTGGAATTGGACCGGTCACCCATCATGTAAATAGTAGGATTTGGGAATTAAATCGAATATGATAAGATGGTCTTTGACTCTTTGTGAAGTTTTAATATAGAAATTGGGAGATGTACGGAGCATCCAGAAAAACTGGAGTAGAATAGAGTGCATAAACTAGTATATTTTGGGAAGGATATATTTGTGATAGTTTAATTCGTTGTTGAACAGAGGGAAGGTGGTTATGAGTTTGAGGCACAGTCAGTTCATCGAATGGAGAAGATTATACTAGCGGCCCTGCAATGGCGGATGCGATCCATCACTCCTTTCTCGTTTCTTCAATATTTCCTCTCTCTTCTCAACACACAAGACTCTTCTCTGACTCAATCTCTCAAGACCCGAGCTTCCGATATTATTTTCAACGTCCAACACGGTATTTCTATTTAATGCTACCCGATTTATTGCTATCTAATTTGTGACTTTGGTTACCTTTTCGCACGCAGAATTGAAGCTTTTAG
This sequence comes from Salvia miltiorrhiza, assembly GCF_028751815.1. NCBI lineage: Eukaryota > Viridiplantae > Streptophyta > Magnoliopsida > Lamiales > Lamiaceae > Salvia > Salvia miltiorrhiza. The sequence goes on from NC_080391.1 coordinate 7,804,815, forward strand.
AGCATAAACCATCGATAATTGCAGCTTCGGCACTTCTCTGTGGCATTCAGGAATTGAATCCGCTCACATTTTCTTCTTCCAAAATCACTCTCTCTTCCTGTGGATACGTCAACAAAGTAATTAAGGACTGTAATTAATATGTACCAATATTCAATAATTTTGTTTGTTCAACTTGAAACTTAAAATGGTGTATTATTGCAGGGCGCGTTGTTGGAATGCGTGGGTATGATGAGTAGTGTCGTGGAGAGGCAACGTACAAGCGAGGACGGTTTTCCGGAAAAGCGGCGCAGGCTAAACGGTTTATGCGACAATAGAACATTCCAGATCACTCAGATACAGCAGTGTTGACACCGTGTAAACACCTACTCAAATTTTGGAAAAATACATCTTTCAGTGGGCGATCATAACTTGAGGGAGGCTCATGATCGAATTTAATCCGCTCAATATTTTTTTTAAATCCAACTGTTTTCAAAGTATACTAACTAGCTAGTACTAATAATTATAGATATTAAAAGAAAAGAAAAAAGATTAACTGTTGTTCCAACCTTCCAACCACAGGAAAGTGAGAAAGAAGGAACCGTAGACCAGCTTTCATTTTGTTAACAACTGCCACACACCCATTGGTGCCATGCACGATCAGTATCGAAACTGAACGATATTTTAAATAAATAAATATGCATGATATATATTATTTAAATATAAATCTAAATAAAAAATTGAAATTATCCACGACATAATTTCAATAAAAAAAACATGAATTCGAAAATATATAAATTTTCAATTTTGTATTTTCAATTGTCAATTAATTGATTTTCATTGATAATGTGTATAAATATATAAATTCACAATCAAAAGTAAGTATAAATGATAATGAGTATCATTATATATCATATAGTAATATTCTAAGATGTTCAAAACTATTTATTTGCATATAGTTTAATATTAGTATATTTTTGGATTGCATATTTAACCATATTTATGTGGTCATTTTGTTTAAATACAAATTCTAAAATAAAGTTCCTATACAATAGAAAATAAGAAAAATGAATGAAAGAGAAAGAACCGTATAATTCAAAGAAATTAGAAAAGAGAAAGGAGAGATAAAAGATCAAAGAGAAAAAAAAATAATTTTATAACTTTAATTGATAATAACTTATTCATTTTAAATTTATTTTTTATAATTTTTATATTAAATTAAAGATAGTTTTGTTATCTTTAATTTAACATACATGTTGAATATCTTTTTATTAATCAAAGTTGACGATTTTTATAAAAGAATCAAAACAAAAAACAAAAAAGTGAAGAGAGAGAAATTTTGGTGGGAAAAAGTAGCCGTTATACTGCTATTTTATATAATACTATATAGATAAGCTCCCGAAGGAGATGAGCAAGAATAAGATATAGGAAATCTATCTACATATGATAGCAAAATACAGGATCATATCTAGTGTCCCACAATTTTATGTGTGTCACTATGTCCCATGCTTATATCTATTATTTTAAAAATATTTTTTTTATAAAAATGAGATTTATTATAATACTACTATGAATTATAGTATTTAATTTTTATATTAAAAAAAATATTTTTTTTAAAGTACTCCATCCGTCTCACGAAAACATGAACGTTTTTCCATTTTGGGGTGTCTCACAAAAATATGAATATTACTATTTTTGAAAATTATCCCCTTATTTTTCATCCCTCCTTTTTACACTTATTTACAAAAAAAACCATTATGGCCCACCACTATCTTTTTTTAATTAATTTATTACTCTCACAACACTTTTTAAAGTGAGACCCCTTTTCCACTCACTTTAACTCTCAACTAACATTTCTTAAGACCCGTGCCATTTCTCTGTCTTCATATTTTTGTGTGATGGATGGAGTATATACCATGACTTTGAATTTATCAACCTATTATTAGCTAATAAAAGTGAAATTAAATGATAAAAAATAATTATATACCCTATATTGATGGAATAAACCCTAGTTAATCATCAGAAAATTAAACTAAAGCATACAAAGTTGAAATTGAAGAAAAAATATATAAGAAAATAAATAAAATTAAAAGTGAAACACAAAGTAGGAAATAAAGTGTGGTACACTGAATCTCAACTGTTATATTCTAGCCATAAAGAATAATTCTCTATCCTACGTAGCATCCCCATATTATTCTACTTTCCCTTTTTTAATTTTGTTAATCTTAATATAATCAAGCAATCAATAAATCTGCATGTTTTTTTATTCTTGTATACATCTAAAATCAACATTTTATTCATTTTTAATGTATATAAATATAGATTGAATAAAAATAAATATCTATAAATATATATACACCAATTAAGTATATAATCAATAAACCTACATATAATATAAGCATATTTATGTATATATAGAGTGTACATAATTAGAGAATGGAGAATGACGAATAAATCAATAATGTTTTTGAATAAACCAATAAAATTCATGAACAGATGTATCTATCTAATATATTTAAAAACATGCCCCCTCCAGGATTTGAACGCATATGAAAATACTTGTTCATGCAAAACCCTTGATTTATTTGAAATATTATTAACTTATTCGGAAGGCCACAGATTCATTAATCTTCATTCTCTTAATATATAACATTTTCTATTGAATCTTTCTATATATACATATATATAGAGTTGGGTTCCGGTAATATAGTGTCATTAGGTAGTATGTAGTACCAAATTTGGATCACACATTTTGTACATATGGTGAGCTAAGAACATGACGTGTGACAGAGGGCTTCCAAAGAAAAATACACGCAAGGGTAAAACAAAAATAAAAGTTTTAGACATTAATTATTTTTTTATCTGAAGTATTTATAATACATATAATTGAACACAAAAATGCATGTATATATAAACACAAACATGCTTAACTTTGCACACAAAAATGTATTGAGGTCGTTGCACCTCTTGAGCTAGCGCCCGCCGCCACCCGGCACCTAACGGCCGCCTACCCTGCGTCTGCCTCTCAATACCACTGCTCATCGTCCGCTATGCATTTTTGTGTGTAATGTTATGCATATTTTTGTTTTCAAGTGTATGCATAATTTTTTTAATATCTAAACTTTTTATTCCCTTTTACCCCTGCGTGTATTTTGACTTGGAAGACATTTGTCACGTGTCACGTTCTTAGTGTGTCATATGAACAAAATGTGTGGTTCAGAATTGGTATCACATAGTACTACCTAATATCTCAATTATATATATATATATATATATGTGTGTGTGTGTGTGTGTGTGTGAGAGAGAGAGAGAGAGAGAGAGAGAGTTATACTGAGATTGTTATCTTTCGTAAGGAATGAGAATGATTGTATAAGCTAGATATAGTATTGCATAAACTGTAGTATAATATATTGCATAATTTATTTACCTAGGTTCGAATCCTGGAGAAAGCGAAAATTTTATCTAAATAATTGAATTTCGTTATGCAGTCATTGCTAACTTATGCAAATTACAAGCATGTTATGCAATATATATACTAGCTTATGCAATCATTTTCCATTCTCACCACATTTGTCCATTCTCATTTGATCTTCTCTCTATGTAATTAATAATAATCAATTCATGTAATTTATACAATTAACTTAATTTGTGTGATTAGCATAATGACCAAATACCATGTCATTATCTATCAAATATTTTTTTAAATACGTGTTGTTCACTAAATTATATATTTATCAGGAACGGATGAAATATTATATAGTACTCCCTCTGTTTCATTACAAATGTCTCATTATTTTTTAGCACGGAGATTAAGAAATGTGTAATTGGTAGATAAAGTGGATTTGTGAAAATTATTTAAATATTAGGTACAGAGAGAAAATATATAGTCAAAAAAGAAATGTGATATTTGTAATGGAATATCCTAATATGAAAAGTGAGACATCTATAATAAGACGAATAGAGTATTATTATATAGATTATTAAATGAAATTGTAAGTTGTTGGATATTTGAAGCCTTAATCCAACCGTCCTTAATTGCTTCTTCAATTCTTTTCCCAAAGAGACAGATAAATTATGATATTCATCCCATACCACATTTAGTTATAAGATTAATTTAGGCAAACGACTTTTTCTTTTTTCGTTTTCCGAGAGGGCAAATGATTTATTTTGAAAGGGCAAGCAAATGTTGATACACAATCGTATATTACTCCCTATATCCATAATAAAATTTTCTATTTTTTTAAGACGGTTATAAAAATGTTTCTTATTTTATTTTTTGGATTATATCCTATTATTTATAATATCTTATTTATTTTTATTTTTCATTTTTTCCCCTCTTTTACAATATATTTTGACCATTTTTAATATACTCAATAATCTCATGTTAAAATTCGTGTTAAGAAATGATATAAGAAATTTTATGATGCACGAGGGAGTATTATTTAGAGCTACAAGCAGAGAGAACAGCAAAGTGATATTGGTATTAACATTATTCAAAGTCAAAAACAAGAAGTTTGACATCTCTGTTTCAGAGAAGAAGAAACGGAAAACAGAGATGGAAGATACACGAAAAAACAAAAAGAAATGGAAGAAACAGCAAAAGCAAAAGGAAAGAGTTGTAAAACAAACTAGGGAAGGTGTTATTTTAGAAGGAAATAGGAAGAGCTACTTGTCGACAACGAGCTTAGCCCTTGTATGACCCTCACTGATTTGAAATTCCTCCCCTAACCCAAAGTGAGCCATGAGAAGCCAAACAAGGGTTATGAGCTCTCCTCCTTTGCTCAGTTGCTGCGCATGCGCGTTGGGTCTGCAACGTACAGCCGCGTACGACAGCATCTCAACCCAAACTCTGCTCATAATTCCCCATTTCTCCTCCTTCTTACCCATCAGCTCTTTCGCCAGCATGCAGCCGTCGAAGAGCACTGATTTGCTCCTATCTCCCTTGATGGAAACCGGCTCCACTTCCGTGTTTACGCCGTGGATCTTTTCGCAAGCTTTCACTTGTTTGGGATCCCGTTCTGTTTCCTCCCTCGTTAAGTAGTTGAGAAACTTCCCGACAACTTTCTTGCTCTTTAGGAAATTAATCCCTTTTCTCGGAATCAGAGGCAGAAACACGGTGATGAACAAGGAGAAGATGAAGGATAAAATGGGAGCAAACAGGGCAACTGTGAAATATTGGAGATAGCTGGCCAAACTCTTAAGAGCGTATTTCAAGACTCGCCAGGCGCGGGGCTTCTTCTCTCTGGATCCTTCCAGAAACTTCTTGGTCTCGGCACACGTGTCGCGGAATCGGATCTGGCCGATACCCGCCACTGCGGACATCATTGTAGGCTGCATGATGAGAAGATACAGCATGTAATCGGAGAGGAGCTTGGAGAATTGCAAGTGCTGCTTCACAGTGAATCCGTCGGTATCATGGTGATGAGGATCCAGCTGTGTTTCATCTTCCATGCACCAGCAGATCTCGGTGGCGATATGCCAGAGCAGCAGGCTCTGATCGTAGTCCACGCCGTTAATATATTTGAGCAATTCGCCTGGCGCTGCCCTCTGATCGCGGCCGTGTCCCACGCGGAGGGCCCAATCGCCTCGCGCTGCGCTCAACTCTTTTGCGGTTTCTAGATCATCCGCCAGCTCCGATTTCTTCTTCAGCTCCACGAAGATGAGATCCCGCAGGTCCGTGGTGAAGGGCTTGTTCGTCACGTACATGATTGCATCAAAAATGGCAATTAAGTTGAGGAAATCCATGATTTTCTCTTTCTCCGGCAGCCGGTGATTCAGGCAGTAATTTATGAGGTTGAAACTGGGGACGGTTCCGGACCAGCGGCGGTGCAGCAAGCGCATGAGCTTCTTCAATAAGCCATACTCAGCAATCTTGTTGAATAAGGCGGCGGGATCAAGCTTGGATGTGGATGGAGTTGTTTGCTGAGAAGTAGTCTCCAAGTTGACAGCAGGCAGATTATTGGTACGAACAACGAGCCAATTAGAGGTGATGAGCTTGAAAAAGGCAATGACATCCAAGGCAATGGCTCCGAAGAGCAGAGTATAGGTAATGGCTACATCAGGGATTTCGAAGTTGCGCTTGTCCTCTTTGTAGAAGAGATTGAGCGATGCAATCACCAAACCAAAGGCAATCAACCTACCCAGGTATCCCCACCGAGTGTACACCACGCGCACCTTCGTAAACAGCACGTCGTACATGAAATTCAGCTCGATGCTTATCACCTCGAAAGCGTCCTCCGCTGATCTCTCCCGGAAAAAGTCCCGACTCTTGTTGCGATCGCGGGAGCTGAAAATGAGGTCCACGATGAGGCCCTTGAAGATCTCGAAGTAGAGGTACGCATAGAGCACCGCTTCATTACCTTGGAGTGGGCCGGTTTTCACCACTGTCGTTGCTTGCTCTCCTCGGGGTGGCTCCTCGATCATCACGATTCTCGTGGGAAGCTTCGCCTCTGTCATGGACCGGTACTCATCCATGATCTTGGCGTAGTCGGGGCCCGGATCAGGATCCTTGAGCATGGAGTCCCGGAACCTGTTCAAGCTAGCACGGTAGAGCGACATGGTGCGCTCCGAGTACTTGATGAGGCCAGAAACGAGCATGCAGATGGTGGGGATGAGCAGTGGGTTGTGAGGCAGGGTCTGGTAGAGCACGTACCCCGCCGCACATGCCTGGAATATGAGAGCCAGAAGATGCCTGAGCCACAGCTCGTTGTCCTCGAGGGCGAAGGCGGTTATGGTGTCGGGGCCCCCAAGATGCACCAGAAGAAAGGGAGCCCAAAATGCCAGCAGATCTGCATTGTTGTACACACCTTTGGTGCTGCTGCACTTGCTGCTCTGGCTGTTTGAGATCAGCCCCACCGCGAAATTCGCTGCCCAATCCGCCAGCAGGTAGGCCGACCATAGAGGCAGGATCACCCAGCTTGACCGGGTTCGTTTTCTCAGAGGCGCTGCTAATATCAGAAATGACTGCAGCCACAAGCTCAGCAACACGAACCCTCTCAGATCCCAGGTCTCCCATAGATGCTTCAAGTACTCCACACCCGTAAATTTCATCCTCCCACCTTTAATTAATGTCACAACAGGATATACTTTAAATTAATGTAAACAAAAATACCATTCAACTAAAACTGAAGAATCCTTACTTACAAATTCAAATGTGTCGCCACTAGTTGCTAAGTAGGAGCACCGAGCACGAGTGAGGTATGAGGAAACTCTTTGCGATATTTAATGCATCAACGAAAAATGTACGATGCACTCTTGGAATAAAAAAATCATATATATCCAAGTGAAAAAAGAAAAAAGAAAAAAGGAAAGGAACACGACTGCCTGTAAAGATCAAAGAATCACCTCCAGAGCAAGCCAAGTACAAAACTGCATGGTCCTGCTTGCTATATAGGGCGTGTGCTTTTTGGGGTTCTCATCGTGAAACACGAGATTCCATTATTCCTGCACACAGATATTGATCATTTATCTGAAGCCATTTACGAAAAGATCTGTGAAAGTGAGAGCCATGGATGACATTGTAGAGGAGTTTCTGCTAGAGAAACTAGATAAGGAGATCGATGGTGCCCGTGAAGCTGAGAAAAAAAAACCACCCACGTGCAACAAGTTGATCTCCATTCACGAAGAGTGTCAAAAGTTGAGGGATTTGATTGCTGGTAAGAAGCCCGCGACTGGCGCTGCAGTGAAGGAGACGAGAAGAGAGAAGCTCTACTATCTCCTCAACCTCATCGAAGAGTGGCACGAGCTGATCAACAATCAGCCGAGGGCACTGCTTTCCGTTGATCAGATTCCTAGCAAGCTGAAGCAGGTCAGAAAAGAACTTGAAGATGCAACCGACAGCCACAGCGAATTCAAACAACCATCATCGCCAGAAGTGTACCGCTGGAGTTGTCACGCAATGAGCCTGGCTAAGACTCGTGGGTTCGAGGACAAGCTCATGATCATGGAGCGCCTGCTGCTCAACAAAGGCTCAAAGGCTATTGGGATTGTCGGGGTGGCAGGCGTTGGCAAAACAGCACTTTCCCAGCAGGCCTACAACTACCAACCGGTGCAGGAGCACTTTCTCCTCAGAATTTGGCTCTGCTTGTCCAAGCAACAAAAAGAATTAATGCCGGCTGAGCTGAGCTTCGAGGATCGGCTGAAGATGATGCTGAGCTGTCTGGGCTTTGAGGATCAGGTCATCCAGAAGGTCGCTGAGAAGAAACTACTCGAGGTGGCGGTGCGGCGCCACCTCAGCCGTGGAAGATACTTAATTGTCCTTGATGATGTCTGGACAGTGAAAGACAACGGCAAGGACGTGGTTGTGGAGAAGGAGATTCAAAGCTTATTCTCTTTCTTAACTGATCCACATTTATCCCGATATGATGGGGCGATCATTGTGAGTAGCAGATCGCCGGAATTGGAGCAAATGGTTGGCGCCAAGAATATGCACTGGCTTTTGCCTCTTGCAGATGATGAGAGCTGCTGGGATATTTGCACTGATTCGATTAAGGAAGATGGAACCCACCCACCTCAAAATTTGGAGAAGCTAAAAGGAAACATTGTGAAAAACTGTGATGGCCTGCCATTAATGGCCAAGATGCTGGGCAAAATCGCCCACCATGAACTCAAAAACCCTAGCTAAACAAGAAATCCCAACTCAGCAGGAAGCTTAGATAGCTTCTACTAATTATATATTCAATAATGTGCCTAGTGCATGCTGTTGCATTTGATCTCTTTTAATTGTTGCTTCCACTTATTAGAATAAATGTATGAAAGTGATTCTAGCTAGTGTTGTTTTATTCAACTCTAGATTTCACGGACATGCAATATATATGTTGTATTAATTCATATAATTCAAATTATTTCGTCATGAGAGAAAAGTTGTTATTGGCCACATGCATTGTCGATTGTTCTCTTTGTGACTTTCCTTAATTAAAAAAAGTTGTGTATATCACAAATCAAAGGTCACCCCTAAATTTAACTCTCATTTTGATTGCACGACCAACACTATGGTAATTGTTTATCGTTGTGTATAAGATATATTCGGATATATTTGGAAAAGCAAGACGCTAGAATATTCAAAGAGTGTTGAACTAATTATTTCACACTCTCTCTTTATCCTTTGGCCAAATGTCAAGAAACAATTATTCTCCTCGTGAAGAAAATGACACTAAGATTCTATAATGCAGTGTATAACAATACATCGAAACGTTTATCACGTACTACAAAGCATGGATTACTAATGTAATTTGATTGGAAAAGCAAAAGGGTTCATGATGAGGAGATAAACAAGTCACCTCTCGGAAATCTCATGTTTAGGAGGTATTGTTATGATCAATCCTTCACTATAGCAAAAGGCGTTCGTGTTCGATTTGATTAATAAGATTTGATTGATCAAATAATCTAACTTCATCAAATATTGATTTGAATTCAATTTGTGATAAATAACTCCTATGTGTACTGTTTCAATCATCGATCATGATTTATCCGTTCAAATCAATACTATATTAAAACAGCAGTTTTCAATTAGAAATTGATTTCAAATCAATTTCAAATTGATTTGAATGGCAATTTTGATAATACTTTTAATATGAAGGTTAGAAATAAATCACAATACAATCACTTCCCATTATCTCTCACGACGTGCATTAACTAATTCAAAAAAAACCTATTATTAAATTATAAAATAAAATCAAAACAATAATCTCAATCCATTAACCCACCCATACATACATGCACGGTCAAACAAAATAATTTAGCAAATAAATTATGTTATCCCATTAATATAAAATAAACGTCCACCCATTTCTCTTATACAATATTTATTTACTGATTAAAAGTCTAATTCTATAACTATTCACTATAAAATCTGATTTACTATGTAGTAGATCGATTTTTTATAAGATAAATAATCAACACACAATACGTACGTATGTATATAAAGTTGATAAATGTGGCATGCATGATAATACTAAAGTTCATACCAATTCAATTATTATACTATAAAAAATATAAATATAATTAAAAATACAAATATAGTTGAGTTTAATATAAGAAAAAAATTCACAATAATAAAAAACGATATTGTGAAAAAAATAAGAAAATTATAATTTTATTTTAATTTTATGTTTTAATGATTTTTTGTTGATAATAATTTAGTTTAAGTGAGTGGGATTTATAGGAGGATCCAAGATTGCCTTTTACGTTTCAACGGCGTCAATTTCCTCTTATTATTTCATAGGCAATGACTATCAACAAAAATCATGATCAATCTTTTTTACATGTTGGTTTATTTTTGCCAAAATCTATTTTTACACATGGTCAATTGTATGTTACTATTTCAAGAGTTGTAGTCGTAGTAGTTTGAAATTCTTCATTTCTGATAAGGATAGTACGACTATAATCAATGTTGTATACAAATAAGTCTTTCGGAATTTATAAATTCAAATCCAATATTTATATAATATTATTTTTATTTTTGTTATTCTTTAATGTTAATTATATGAAAGTACCTTACAAAATATAAAACATGTTAAACTTCATAAGCGTTGTGAAAACTATACATTTTATCATATAATCTACTATAAATATTTTATTTATAAAAATGTACTCCCTCTGTCCCGCCGAGCTTGAGGTGTTACTTTTGGAGACGGGAATTAAGGAACTATTGTTTAGTTATGTAAGTATGTTTGTAAATTTATGGTTAAGTAGTTATTTATATAATTAATTATTTTAAATTATTTAAATATAAAATTTAAATTAATTAAATCTGAAGTTTATTTATAAATTATTCAATTATTTTAAATATAAAATTAAATTATTTAAGTATGGTTGCAAAAAATATTTTTATTTTTTGAGAAATGAGGGTTATTTGGGATGATTAAAGAAAAATAAGGGTGCAATTAGTTTTGTTAATTATAATCAATTTACATAATTTTTGCCAAAAAGGGAAATGACTCAAGCTCGGTGGGACAACCCAAAAAGGAATACGACTCAAGCTCGGTGGGACGAAAGGAATATTTATTTATAATTTTTTTGAATATTTATAATTATTATAATTAATTTAATATTTATAATATATACAAAAAAAATTCCGTGCATCGCACGGGAGCAAATACTAGTAGATTGATTATTAATCGATCTAATACAAAATTCCAAAAATACCCTCACTAAAATTATTTTTGGTTCTCTTCGCCCTCGAATATTCTCAAGTGAATGCAAATTGGAGGAAAATGGTTTTTCTATTAAAAGACAATCTTGATATTATCCTATATTTTAATCACAATTCTTTAATTTAACCTACACTACATTAATAAGCCAATTCAAACACAAATTCAAATAATTTAATTATACTCTATACTATCAATATATATTACTATATCTTATTCACTAGTAAAATGTATACAATCAATGAAGGATGGAAGGGGAGGGGATAGGGCACAACCAGAATTTGGCCGAACACCGACGGAATATTCCGTCGGTAAGAATCAAAATTCCGTCGGTAAATGGAGATACCGACGGATTACCGACGGATTTCACCCGTCGTGAAAACGCTCGTCGGTAAATGATTTACCGACGGATTTTTTCTGTCCGTCGGTGGATACCGACGGATTACCGACGGACGTCGCCGTCGGTAAGTCTCCGGCACCGGCGTTGGCCGTGGTAGGTGGCGCGTTTACCGACGGAATTTTCCGTCGGTAAATATTTTTAATTTTTAAATTTTAATTTTAATTTTAATTTTTTTTATCAACCTATCTTCGTATTCTACAAGTATTTCGTATTTCTAATGTATTTTGAACTTAATTGCATATGATTTGGCCAACTTCCCAGTGGGTCACCCATCTTACTAGTGCTCTGAGTCAAGCACGCTTAACCTTGAAGTTTCTTTCGAGTGGTCGCCAATAGAGAACACGCGTATTATTGATATAACTAGCACCTATTAATTCATTTAAACTCTATTTTAATATACAATATCATTTATTCATAACCTTATAATATGTCGAGATGATATCTAAGACTTGTGGTGCCGGCGAAAAAATGACGGTAAATATATGATCGAATTTAAGATAATAAAAAAAATTAATATTATCGTTTATTAAAAAGAGAAAATATTATTGCTAAAAATAACTATCAATTTTAAAATATTTTCAATAATTTAAAAATAATAATAATATAGAAAATTAATTTAAAATAATTTAAAAAAAAATAAATAATAAATAATAATAATAAAAAAATCAAATAATAAAAAAATAATTTACCGACGGACTTTATTCGTCGGTACTAATTTTAAAAATAATTTAAAATAAAAAAAATAAATAAAAAAACAAAAAAACAATAAAAATACAAATAATAATATTTATTTGTCCGTCGGTAGTGATTCCGTCGGTAGTCCGTCGGTATTTTCATCGGAAATAGATGTCGGCTCCGGCGATGTTGCCGGATGACGGTCCGTCGGGGATCCGTCGGTATCTACCGACGGAAAATAGTCCGTCGGTGATTTCCGTCGGTGTTCGACCAGTTTTCTTGTAGTGGGGGGGCATTGGCCCACTGAAATTTCAAAAGAAAAATAGTAGGTATTATGTAGATTATGTATTTAATATTTTTAAAAATCAAACAGATCTAACAAACTCTTCATTTATGTTTATAAAATTAATTTAACAAACCATATCTTTATATTAATCGATAATTTATAACATCAAAATTATTATTTTTTATTAAAATAAATTAATTTTATTTGATTAGATATATGCTTCTATTTATTATAATTGTATTAAATTATTAAAATGCGTTTAGTTATTCAAAATGTGAATATTTGGGCATACTACAGAAGAAAATTGAGTTACGGACAATTATTATAAGTCAAATTTATAATAATTTAATATAAGAGTGGATTTTGAAAATAGCCACTTTGAAATAGTAAACTTAAAAATTGTCCACTAAAATAAAAACATAAAAAAATGGCCACTGTTACCAAAATACCCTTCCACATTAAAAATTAAAAAAATGTCCACTTTACATCACCCCTTTAAAAAATCCCGCAATTCACAACCAGTGTGAATTCACAACCAAATTTTTTTGGTTGTGAATTCACACTAGTTGTGAATTGAGAATTCACAACCAGTCGAATTCACAACCATAATTTTTTGTTTGTGAATTCACAACTAGTCGAATTCACAGCCAAAATTTAATTCACAACTAGAATTTTTTGGTTGTGAATTCACAACCAAACGAATTCACAACCAAAATTTAATTCACAACCAGATTTATGTTGGTTGTGAATTCACAATCAGTCGAATTCACAACTAGAATTTATTTTGGTTGTGAATTCAAGTAGTTGTGAATTTGAGTTTTTAAAGTTTGAATTCATAATTAAAACTGTAATTTATTTTGATTGTGAATTTATAGATTTGGTTGTAAATTTAAGAATATTAAGTTGTGAATTCATCGAGCTAGTTGTGAATTCTTAAATCTAGTTGTGAATTCATAAATGTATTCTTAAATCTAGTTGTGAATTCATAAATGTGGTCGTGAATTCAAGAACATTAAATTGTGAATTCATAAATTTGGTTGTGAATTTAAGAACATTAAAAAAATTGTTGTACAACACCAAAATACAACAACTCAACAGCTGCAGGATCTGAAATGTTTATCTCTTTGTAAATTAATTTTGAAATGTTTATTGAGTTATTCACGGTAATCTAATTCCTCCACAACATCAATTAAATAGAAAGGAATGTCAACAAAATACATAGTCACAAATGTACCAATCCACAAATGTGTTCGACAAAACGACTGAACCAAGTCAGAAAACCCAAAAGCCAAGCTTGGCAAAGACGTGAAACACTCAAACTCCGGTAGATCCAAACCCGCCGCTGAGATCCATTTCCCCGGAGCTGAGATCCATTTCCCCGGACGTGAATTGGACGTGAATTCACAGCGACGCTGAGATCCATTTCCCCGGAGCTCATCAACAGCTGCAAGATCTGCTCGTCGTCGTCGGAGACTGGGATCTGACGCAGCACCGCCACCGCCTCCTCGCAAGCCCTAAACGCAACGAAGTAGAAGATGGCAGAGGCGACGAGGCCGGGGCGCTTCGCGGCAGGGGACGAAGCAGGAGATGGCGGAGGCGACGGGCCGAGGCGGCGGCGCTTCGAATTTCAAGCCCCAAGCCGCCTGGAACCCTAGATCTACCACGCCTGGATGTCTGGAACCCTAGATCTGCAACATCCACCCAAGGCGGCAACAATCGCAACAATCCCTGAGCTCCGTTTCTCTGTGATTTCTCTGTGGTGGTGGCTCGCTGTGCGGCGGAGGCGGTGGCCGGCGACTGTGCAGCGGCGGCGAGGACGAGAACAGCAGTGCAGCGGTGGTGGTCGGCGGCGACTGTGCGGCTGCGACAGACGAGAAGGAGAGGAAGAGGGAGAGAGAGAGAGAGAGGTGAAGAGAAAGAAATAAATGAGTGGCCATTTTTTTAAATTTTTAAGTGGGGGGTAATTTTGTACTTTTACACAAAAACTGGCCATATTTTTATGTTTTTATTTCATAGGCTAGATTTTAATTTTACAATATGAAATAGGCTAGATTCATATATTGACACTTAATATATTGTAAATATATTGATGTGGATGATATTCCAGACTTCTCTCTTTTTACAAAGAAAGAGCCCATACTAAAATATAAAAGCTCGTAAGACTGTAAGAGGCCCAATTAAGATAGTCTCCATCTTGAGAGGATCGCCTATTATTAGTATATGAGAACTTTAAAAGTAACCAATTTGATAAATGGAGATTTATTTTCGAGTCACCAATAAAAACGTACTATATATTAGTCATTTTAAATTTTAATCTGCAAAGACAATAAGCGTGAAAATAGAATATGCCCTTTTTGAAAGATGGAACATAAAAAGCAATTCATTTTTTACAAATCAATATACCCATTTGAGACCATTTGACCCTTATGTACCAACTAAATATATATTTATTAAAATCATAAAAGTAGATAAAATAGCCAAAAAAATACTCCCTCCGTCCCATGAAGCGTGACCCATTTCTTTTCGGCACGGGAATTAAGAAATTGGTATTTTGTGTGTTAAGTGTGGTGGGTGAAAAAGTAAAAATGTGAATAAAGGGTAAATTTTTTGCTATTTTTAGAAACAGGTCAAGCTTCGTGGGACAACCCAAAAAGGAAAGTGGGTCACGCTTCGCGGGACGGAGGGAGTAATAATTAAAAAGAACAACAACAATCGTCCATCTCTTAAAAAGTAAATCTAGGGATTTACTTTTCGCTTTCATTGCCTCTCATTTCTTCACCATTCGTCCATCAATCGTCTTGCTGCCAGTCAGTATTTCGCCGCCCCACCATCCATCGCGTCGTGTTGCGCGTCTGATAACTTAAATGTGGTAGTGATGTGGTTCGCCAGCACGCACCACAAATCTTCTTGTTCAATAACTTTAACGTAACATTTTGTAACAGTACAAAACTACGTTGTTTTGCACATATTTATAATTAAATCCATGAAAATGAAATTAAAACCCTAATTTCTCTAAAAAAGTATTCTTCATCTTCTTTTTTGTCGTGTCGCGCTTCTAAGCAATTAGGGGGAACCTTCTTGTTCTTCTTCTTCTGAGCTCCGGTCGAGCAATTTAATTAAGCATTCATGATCCAAGTGAGAAGAACACAGAAATGCCTAATATATTCAGGTAACTTATTTAGACTGAATCCAGATCCGAATCTAATATTCGAAGCCCCACCCAAAATCCAACTGACTTAATGAATGGAACATAAAACATGCCTCGAACGTCTTCTCGTTTTACCTACTGCAAGATTGTCAAGCACCACCACCACAATCGTGCTCTACCGCCAATTTATAGTTGTACTGCTGCTAGCACCAAGAGTTCATGCATTTCTTCTTATTCTTGCCCCTTCTTTAAATTGGATTGCGGCAATTCATTTTCATCCAAACACAATTTGTACTTTCGGGAATCAGGATGTTGAATCGTAGGTGCCTTCGGATAAACACATGTCTCCAATTTTTAGTTCAATTTTGTTGTTTCTTAGGAAAATTATTTGTTGCCTTAGGGAATTTTAGGGTTTATGAATGTTAATTAGATTATCTTGAAACGATGTTGTTTCATTTGTAAACGACGCGGTTGCGTATTTACACGTGTAAAATTAAATCCACATCAGTGCCACATTAATTTTAAGTTCATTGGAGATGAAAATTGTGGTAAAAATAAATAATTGTGAAAGTTTTTGATAAAAAAAAAAAAAAATTTCCAATTGTGGTCAAAGTGTGATGATGGTGATATTTGACGCTAGAAGTATTGAGATGAAACATAGATCTAAGACCACTGAAAAGAGCAGAATGAAAGGACATCATAGCAGATCGAAGAAGGATCCCCGCTTCGAAGCAAAAGATGCAGATATGAGCTTCCTACACAAAATGACAAAATAGTTTGTTATGATTGGGCACGTGAAAATCAATGATTTGCACTTCTCAGATACGCTGGCAGTAGAGATGGCAATGGATCCTAGATCCGGTCCAGATCCGCATATTCATATCCATTTTTTAGGATTTGGACCTTAGGAAAAATGGATCCAATGGATCTGGACCGGATATGGGTTATTCCTATAATTTCCGGATCTGGATCTGGAGCAAAAAATCTGAGACCCAGATCCGGTCCATGGATCCATTTATATATAAAAATATATATAATGTTATTTATTTTTATTTAACTCTAATCTAATATCTATGACTAATCTATATATCTCTTTTCATAAATAATATATGATGCAATTAAAGATAATATTTTACTTTTGTTTTAAATTTAAATTTTAGTTTTCATTATTATTATTATTATTATTATTATTATTATTGATAACATTAATTTTCTTTTTTCTATGTAAAATAGAGGACACATTGTTCCACTGTTATTTAGTACTTAATTATTATATTCTTATTGTTATTAAACTTCGATAATATTTTTATAGAATATGGTTAATTCATTTATTTTGAATAATTGTTGAAAATCTAGACAATAATTATAATTTTATTTGGGATTAATTTAAGATTTATAAATTTAATTTAGAAGACAAAAAGTATGGATCCGGGTCTGGACCCGAGACCCTGTGGATCTTATGAATCTGGATCTTGATCTCATTTTTTTGGATCCATTGGATTTGGACCGGATCTGGGCCTAAGTCAAAAAATTCGGATCTGGATCTGGACCAAGCAGGAACCGGTCCAGATCCGACCAATTGCCATCCCTAGCTGGCAGGAGACCATTAGAAGAAGATCCTCCTCAACAATGACAGACTAGGTCACTCGTTCACACCGAGTACGTGAAGGACCTGAACAGACGAAGAGGCCCCTCATCATAAAGAAGCGTAGATCTGAAAAGACTATTTTACTCCTCACTTTGTAAACTATATACTCTCTCCGTCCCGCGCAAAGTGGTGCGTTTCTTTTAGGCACGGGATTTAAGAAGTTGTAGATTAGTGTTTTAATTGTGTAGGAGAGAGAATGTAATAAAGTGATAAAGTAGGAGAGAGAATGTGATGAAGTAGGAGAGAGAATATAATAAAGTGATAAATAGGAGAGAGAATGTAATAAGGGAGTGATTAAGGAAAAATAAGAGGTGTCTAATTTTTGCCGAAAAAGGAAATGTACCACTTTCGGTGTGACAACCCAAAAAAGAACACACGTCACTTTTGGTGGGACGGAGGGAGTAATTAGCGTTCGAATTTCCTTGTACAATCAAGTTGATCATTTTGAATACACCGAAATGCTATTCATTTGATATTTCACTCTATAATTCTCGTGCTTAGTTTAAATTGTTGGAATAAATGGCTTAATTAGTCCATAATTACTTTGTAATTAATGGAATTAAATGGCATATTTGGAATCTACATTTTGAGTAGATTAATTTGGTATATTTACTTGTTCAAATCTATTAAGAATTGAATGAGTAATTAAATGCCAAAAGATAGCCACTGAAAATGGAAATGTGGAGTGTCATCCCACATTGGAAAAATAAGGAAGTTGAAAGCTATTTATAAAGTGCTCTCCACCATAAAGGAACAATCAAGTGTGCTTCTCTATGGTGGACCATATGGTGCACCCAAGTGGGTTTTGACTTAACCTTTTAAGGCTAAAACTCAAATTCCTACGAGGAAGGTGCGAGCATGTGCACGTCGCACTTGTCGCAATGGGCGCTTTGTAGGCGCACTTTGCACTTCGCTCGGTCGCGAGGAGCTTTGAGGAGCCTTTAGTTTTGACAAATGAAACGGTGGCTCGTGTGACGTGGCAGTGACGTGGAACATGTGGCTCGGTGACGTGGCACCGCGTGGCGGATAAGGATCTGGGTGGATGAGGTTGCTGACGTGGCAGCGGTTGGATCAGACTGGTGAGGTGGGGGTGGTTGGCTCGCACCCCTTTGACCGAACCAATGCGATGGTTCGGACCATTGCTTGGTTCGAACAGACACCCCCTGACAGACACCTCTTCATAGCACCCTTCCTTCTCCTATAAATACAGCCCTGCAGAATGAGATTAGACACACCAAAAATTAATTCAGATAATTATTTTACTCATTCTCTCTTCTAGTTCATACTCAAGTCCCGAGTATTCAGTAGTTCGCTGGAAGTTCGAGTTCCTAGTACAAGGTCTCGTACTCATTAAAACCGTTGTATCTTGGGGACATTTGCCATCGAACCGTGTGTACTGTGCGGGGCAATTTTATCTTACGGAGAAAGAGTCCAACTCTTGCCTCGGTTTCTACATTCTCATCGTTATTCTGTCCACATTTCTACACCCGTCAATAACATAAATTCCATAACAAATCCACCATGTTTTCATTGTTCCGACGTCTTCTCCGTTTACTGTCACACACATGTCAATTGTAGTCAATCTTATTAGGAATTTGATGTTGAACCTAAAAATCAACTCAACAAAATGTATTTTGACAATTTTGTAATTTTACATACATTTAACCCAAAAGGTGAAGAAATTTTAGTAGAATTTTGAAGAATTCTGGTCAATTCAGGATTTGTGGTATTGATGCATCTAGTTGTCCAGTTAAATACTTGTCGGTGTGGAGATAATGAGTTCATAAGAAGTTTTGAGTTAATAGGTTTTCTTGAGACCTAGTGAAGATATAAAAATATATTAATCAATTATCATAAACCGTACAAGATAAATTATTGTTAGATTAATTACATTAGTTTAGTGCAGTTGATACATTCCCTGAGATAAGTTTTTCATTCCTGATATTTTTATATGAGTTTGATTATTAGTGTTTTTATAATTAATTGCCTAGTTGATAGTCACACTTATTAAACTCATAGTTGGTTTACTTGGATGATAATAAGGTGTGTAAATCTATTGAGATGAAAACTGATGCGACTACAAAAATACAAAGCTCTGGCCATCATAAGCGGAGATATTTGGAAAGCAACAAGTTTGGTTGATGATCACACAGATTAATTATTAAGTAGAGGACATATTGATATGGTAATACAAATATTGGTGGAGTAAGACGTAGAGCAGGCACACAAATCCAACAGTAAAGTAATGCACCCAAAGGAAAAAAGAAATATCTAGTCTGTGTTCTTCCACACCCCCTTTGCATCACAAGGGAAGAGAGTGAGGTTTGGGCAGCCGACCTTCTCCAGATACTTCAATTTAGGAAACAAGCCTTGAAGCTGCCTCCATTCCATCTCTATTTCGCCCAAATACTTGAGACGCAACACCTCAACCGTCCATTTCTTCTGACTTTCCGACGCCTCGTCATCGATGCCTTGATACTGACCTAGATCACGGAACTTCCCTCCTCTGATGTACAGTTTCTTCAGCTCTATCCCTTCCAAATTATTAAGCTTGAGCCAGTTCGGAGTGGCTTCCTTGGGGAAACACTTGAGGTCCAGCTTCTTTAGCTTGGAAGGAAGTTTGGCTGCTTTCTTCTCTCCATTTTTATCCCCTGTTTTGGATGACTTTTTATCCCCTGTTTTGGATGAATTTTGATCCTCTGTTTTTTTACCGACTCCCCAAGTGATTGTTAGCTTGGTGAGAGCTTCCAAGTTGTGGAGAGCGGTGACATGATCCTCCCCAGGAAAGTCCTCCCAGTCAGTGTAAATGCAAAGCTTTTCGAGCTTGCTCAACTTATGCAAATCGGCAAGCGTACAGCTGTTTCTGGAATCGGAGGGTTCGTTGACGAAGAAACCCTTGAGCACTTGGAGGTTGGTGAGTTGTGCGAGAGCCTGGGGCATGTGAGCCAGCAAATAGCATTCCGACATGTCCAAGTGCTTCAGCTTCTTGAGATGATCTATTCTATCCGGGATGGTCTCCAGATTAGAGCAAGCTCTGAGATCCAGCACCTCCAGATTTGTGAGCTGCTGGATCGACTGGGGAAGTGCTATTATATTTGAGACCCCTTGAAGGCTTAGCAGCTTTACATGTTTCATCTTCTTCAACTCCTCCAAGAACTTTGGCTCCTCCACTTCGATGTGGTGAATTGCCTCCGCCTTCCATCTCCCCAGGTACAGGAAATTCAGATTCTTCATCTTCCCAAACCAATCGTTTATGAATTCCAGGATGTGCTCCTCCACATTCATCAGCAGATGGAGCTTCTCCAGCTCGTTGGTAAGATCTTTTATCACTTTAACCGGATCATGAACACCTTTGTCTTTGTCTTCCTTATTCATCGTCTTGAAATCCTCGTAGCTACCTTCGTATCCTTTATTCCTCTTCTTGAAATCCTCGTACGCAACTTTGTGTTCGTACTCTTTGAAATCCTGGTAGGAGATCAAGCCCTCCCCCATCAAGCACGCTTGAAACGACCCCGAGAAGTTCTGCGTCGGATCTCCTCCCTTTCCGAAATTGAACAAGTTGGCCCTCTCGGCTAGCGTCACCAATGCTGCTCGATGGAAGGGGTGAAGCCTGCAGCTGCCTACGGTGGGGCTGCTGTTGTTGTTCACGGCCTGGATGAACCCCTTCTCCATTAATTCTTTGAAGTAGCCGTCCGCAGCTTCCACGGTTGATGCGAACCCTTCAACAACCCACCATTGCAGCATCAGCCTCTTCTTCACGGTGGCCCCCTGCGGGAAAATAGAGAAGCACAGCAAGCATAGCTTGACGCGCAACTCAAGCTCGTTGTAACGAACCTCGAAATCTTTCAACTCCACACTTGTCTTGAAAAGATGGGCATTGTGCAGCTGAGGAATCTCCTTGGACTCCTCCCCGCAGATTCTCTGCTGGAGTTTCTTGATTGACTTGTTGTCGTGCTTGTTTTTCTCCGCCCTGACGTCGTACTTTGAAGGAATCGCGAGCTTCACTTTCATCAATTCCTTTCTGAAGGTGTTGAGCCACGCCTTTCTCTGCTTCTCGTCTCCCTCGCCGGTTCGGATACCTTTAAAAATATCCTTGAGTGTTTCGAGCTCGAGAGTGAGTTGGGTGTTGTATTTGGTGAGAGCCTTGGCCTCCTCAGACATGCGATCTAGATCGCCATTGATCAAATTAACAAGCAACATTGAGTCGGCATCCAAGGGCGGGGACGGGCTCGCGGGTGCCGGATTCAGGGACGGGCTAGCGGGTGCCGGGCTCGCGGGCGCCGGATTCGCCTTTATCAGCCCTGCTACCCTCATTTTGCCCATTACTCTCCTCCAAATATTCCTTGACCGTCTCGAGGGGACTTGTTTGTTCTCCTCTTTCTTGTCATTCTGCTCCGGCAGCTCAGTTGAATTTGGGCTATGCGACATGGATCACAACAATTCTCTCTCTCTCTTTTTTCTTTCTTGTTTCTTTCTTGTTTTGGGTGGAGGAAATGAAGTGATGAAGGCACATGACAACGGAGATCAGCTAATATAGAGACTATGGCGATCCCTCGAGTGCCACCCAAGTAAAAGAAAAGAATTCCTTCTACTTTCATGACGGACAAGTTTTAATAATACCTTACTCTTCTATTCAGAATAGGATTAATTCAGTTTCTACTTTCTGCTTTGTAAAAATCCATTACCATTTAAGAAAATGATTTCAAGGGATAAAAAATTATTATTTCTCATTTTCTTATTATAAATTTATATCAATAAAAGAGAGGTACTGACTTCCCTGATCTGGTTTAGATAGTTCACTAATATCTCATCTACACCCTACGATTTCTTTCAGTCTTGAATCTCACTCCAAACCAGATACGAGTTTAGCTTACAATATAATTTAACTTCATATATTTTGGATAGAAATAGTAAATCCCAATTGTGAATGAGTTGGGTCCCATACCATTTTGCATATTTTCTTGACAATACACACTTCATTTCCCAGGGTTTTTTTTTTTTTTTTGTCATCTTCTCCCTTTGTAAAGCACTTTATTTCCAATAATTAAGATATATATCTTCGAAAAGAGTATATCCTAATTAAAGAAACAAATCTGGAATTCTTGCACTGAATTTCTCTTTTAAAAGAATTATGATAACTTACATTTACCATTGCAGTCCGATATATGTACACCGATTTCGACATCCTAAGCAGCAACGGGCTCCATATTGCCAGAATATTTTCTGGAATCCCAACTATTTTCCGTGGCGTTTTTGAACAATAATTTTGCCACCTCACATAAATATGCTCAACATATTCCCAGATTCCAGCACAGTTTGAAGAAACTTACTGACGACGCCTTCATCTCCACAAGTTAGTGTAGGCAACAATTCACACAATCCCCACCACAGAAGTCGGCAAAATAATGGTGTCGTCGGAGGTTTGTTGCATGCTGAGGAGTTGTGGACACTTGGTTGACACAACAAAAGGTGGATGTAACTCCAAGTATGCTTTACTGTCTTCGGAGAAGCTTCCCACGCATATGGTGTCCCCTCTCCCATGCCAGATCCCATCCTGGACGTTGTTCATCTCCAATGTCCTCGACTCCTGCTCAAGGTCACAATAAGTCAATAATCATAGTGGATCAATTTTACAGCTGATGCTTCATACTCCAATCAAGTGTGGAAAATAGAATCTAACATGAGGACGGACCTGACTTAACATGCAGCTCGGACAAATAACATGGTAAACAAAGTCATCAAAGGAAGTATCACCACCCTGCACCAGCAATTAGTCGCATCATCTATCAAGATATGCAAACACCAGGGAGTGTAATATGGAGTTTCAAACTTCAACATATGCAATCGAAGCGAATGAGATGTAAGCAGAAGGAAAAAGTCTTGTATGTAAAATCACAGACCATGTAACGAGATACACATATCCAAATATACTAGTGAATAAGTAATGTTTAACAGAAAAAACTATGGAAGAACTGAGTTTAGTGAATAAGTAATGTTAAGAGAAGTAGCCAAAGGAAGAAAATAGAACCATAAGATCTATTTCATGGTTGAGATGCCAAAAGAAAATAAATAAGATAAAGATTAAAGATGACTATTACAATACTTGCTACCCAAAATAAGCCAGTGACTGAGAAGCAGAATAGAAAGAAAAAAAACATCTGCTCGCTTTATTCTGCTAGCAGAAAACTCAAGTGTGTTTCTGTAGTTAATACAAAAGAAGCCACAAAGATCCATAATATATATGAACTAGGAGATTATAGTACCCTTTCCATTTCGGAAGTGGATCAAATTGAATCTGAGATGATACGAAGAACAAGTAACAGCTACTAAATAAATCATATAAATGATTGGAACAACTTTGTATAGCTCATATGTGTTTTCTCTTTCTCCACCACTTACATTTCTAAAGTAAAGCCTATTAAATATTCCCTGTTGTATACTAGAATACTAGCAACAATAATCATGAAATCATATTATGATGGAAATAGTATAACTTTTCTATCAACCCTGCTGTCCAATCATATATACTCAATTCGATTCAACTAGATACAGGGTGCATCGCATGTAGTGAAATCTGCATGCAGTTACATGGATAAAAAGACTTTTTTATCCTTTGAAACTGAAATGATAGTATTGTCTAGTAGAAAATAGCTTTAGAAGGCAATGCTTACTTTTATATTGAACTTCTTCTTTATCTGTATACGGTAATATCCCATATATGTTCCAACTGAGAGGGCAAAAGATATGGCCAAATATAGAAAGTAGCATTTTCTGGTAATTGTGAATGCTAGCAGATTGGAGAGGGCAATGACGAGAAGAATCAAGTGGATAGATCCCTGCGCAATTCATATAATCTTACTAATCAGCAATCAAAGAGACTCATTTTAGAAGTACTAAGCAAGCCTGAAAAGCAATGTCAAAGAATCAACTCCTATAAAGTTTAAACTCCTTTAACTGGTTAAGGGAAAAACTTTGCTCTCCTAATGAAAGCTGATCCAGATATATACCAGTTTCATACAAAATAAACTCACTAGTTAACTATTTGAGGACAATCAAAACCCTTCCACACAATTCTTTAGGATATTCAGACCCTGCATATTCGGATTGTAATGTTACTAAGTATATTTTCACACACTCCTTAATCTACGGGTTACCAGGAAACTCCAACGGAAAAGTTGAATACAAATGCTCCATAGGAAAGAACAGTACATTTACCTGAAGAAAACAAGAGCCAAATCCAGCTCGTTTCATATTCTTGCCAAATCTGTAGCAGGGGCAACTGCAACAAATGGCAATCTCATTACAGTATTACACACAATCACCAGATTAATTTAAGTACATCGTAAATGAAAATGACTCCAGGAGAGAACTACTTAATGAACAGGAATGAAGCAAGAAACACCGGGGCTAACTCCTGCCTTATTTTACCAATAAGTCACTAAATTTTAAAAATCAACTTGCTTAAATAGTTTAAATTGCCTAATCTCCATCCATATAAGTTAAACAAGAAATTTACTTCGCCCCAATCTGAAAGTTGTGGCTCCTCTTTGATTATTATGAACTTTACATTTGGTCATAATCAAGAAAGGTGGAAAACCCAAACTAATTTGAACAAGTTCAAATCAAAACCCTCTCAGCCTAACAACAATTCGGTGACATACTACTTAGGGAAGGTAAAGAAACTCCTCAAATAGTGTTAAGCGTTAAATTGACGCCAAAACCAGAACGGCCATTTCCGAAATTGAACCACCTTTATTTACAAACAACAGTTCACCCCCCAAAAAAGAAGGGAAATTTAATAAAACAGAAAAAGAAGAATCTCCCAAATAAAAGCAGAACCCAGAACCCCTGAAAGAAATATATTTTTTTCTAAAAAAAATATTTAACAAAAATATAAACACGAGAAAAAGAAACGTTGTATAAGCTGTTAAGGACGACCAAGTACCAGGACGATTGCAGAGCGAGGCGCCGATCATCGAAGCAGTCGTAAAAGAGCTCACCTTCCCACATTCTATGCACACCGCCTCCATATTCACGAAAATTAGACACAATATATTCCTCTTCATTATCTCCGTTTAGCTTTCCCCATTTCCCCTGCTGCGCCTGCATCGCCACGGTTGAGCACAGCGTGTCGAAATCCAACACGGCAGCTTCCTCCCCCAACAACCTCTCCTCCTCCGCCGCAGCCTGTTCGCCACCTCTCTTATCCAGCTCCGCCATAATCGAAAAGGGGGTGGCTTCTGCCTCCTGTAACGTCAGTATTGTCTCTGCCGGTAATCGATTGATTATGCAGAGAATTTCGGGAAAAGCGAATTAAAGTTTTGGGTTGTTTGAATAAACAACAAATAATGGAGAGGGATTCTATCGGGGTATAAAGGCAAGCAGCAAAGAATGGTTGCATGCTGGTTGGCGCCAGTTTAATGTGATGGTGGGCCAACGGATATATTAAGGGCGCCCCGCCCACCACGCAATTTGAGGGTTTTTATAATTTATGTTTCTGTTGATTCATCGTAATATCATGCTATATACATTGATTGATACTAAAATCATATAATTGTATATTGTATATTATAATTTATAAAGATAAGAGAGCGAAATATGCAAGGGTTGGGTTTAGGTGCTAATCAGCCAACGCGGTATGATCTGTAAATATTATCTGATTGGATAATAAGCATAATTGAATGGAATTATTTGGCGCATGATAATAATTGTGGTGATCGAATATTGTTGGCTGGTCATGGTAGGTTTATTAAGCTTTCGGCTGCTGGTCAACTATGGATCAATCACTCCAAATTAACTTTCTTGCCAAACTATATGTTTATATATAGGCACGCACTCATATATTTTATGTATAGTGGAAGATATCTTCTCAAAAAAAAAAATGTATAGTGGAAGATACAGATTTTTTGTATGTGGTAAGTAGATATCAATATGGATTATGGATGATTAATCTTGATTTATAATTATCATAAAAATATATTATTGTAATATTATAAAAATATTATTATTATTATTATAGGCATGGCTTGTAAAATAATATGGAGAAAATTTTTATAGGATCACATCAACATATATAGGAAATGGTTAGGTTTCAAATTTCTTACAAACTAAAAACTGAAAATTTATAAATTTTATGTCGAGTATGTATGAATTCGCTATGAAAATATATGAATTCAATTTTTTTATGACCATTAATTCATTCAACAAAGTGATGAATTCACTGTAAAGTCATAATCTAATTAAGTGTTTAAAATTGATCCTTTATATCTTAAATGAATTTTTATTTTAGTTCATCTCTCTCTCTCTCTCTCTATATATATATATATATATATATATATATGGGGCCGCTCCAATGAGACCCCCTAATTTTAGTGAGATCTAGGGCACGATCTGGTGCGTTTATTTTATCAATCATATGGCTGATATTGTATCTGGAAGGAGATTTTTTTTCGCAGGGTTCGAATCCTGGAGGGAGCAAAATATTTTAAATTTTGTTATTCATCAATATATATTGCATTGTTCATCAGTATAATTGTCTTGTTCATCAGTATATATATCTTATTCATTACGAATTTTTTAAATTTTATTTTTCATCAGTATATACAACTTGTTCATTAGATATACGTTTTGTTCATTAGTATTATATGTCTTATTCATTGTACTCATGTTACACGAAAAATAGGGGGTCTCACTGGAGCGCTCCCCTATATATATATATATAGGGGAGCGCTCCAGTGAGACCCCTATTTTTCGTGAGACGCTGAGTACAATGAATAAGACATATATATTGATGAACAAGGTAGTATATACTGATGAATAACGAAATTTAAATAATTGGTAATGAATAAGATATATATATTGATGAACAAGGCATTATATACTGATTAATAACGAAATTTAAAATATTTTGCTTCCTCCAAGATTCGAAACCCTGAGAGAAAATTTCGTCCTCTAGGTACAATATCACTCATAGGATTGATAAAATAAACGCACGAGATCATGTCTAAGATCTCACTAAAAATAGGGGGTCTCATTGGAGCGCTCCCCTATATATATATATATATATATAGGGTTAGGTTATATTGAGAAGCTCAAATGTGTTGAGAAGTTGAGAAGCAATCTAATAGATGAACATGCCAATTAGTTTTTATGAACACGAGTTTGATCTGGGGTTCGATCCTTGTCGGTGACGTATTTTTTAACAAATTAAATATATTTGTATGTTCGTCAGTTATATTTGGTATGTTCAAAGAATTTATTGATCTAGGGTCTAATTACCATGTTCATCAAAATGTACTAACATGTTCATCTATTACATTGCTTCTCAACTTCTCAACACATTTGAGCTTCTCAATTGAACCACTCCCTATATATATATATATATATATATATATATATATATATATATATATATATGGTGAGTTAAAATAAAAACAACTCTTAAAATATAAAATATGAACCATTTGCAGCCTTTAGATCATCAAGATCTATGGTGGATTCATCACTTTGTTTTGATGAATTCATGGTCCCGAGTTCAATCGAATCTCATAGGTAGCAAAAAAATTATTTTTCGTAATTCATACAGTTACACAGTGAATTCATACATGTTCTACATAAAATTCTTACATTTTAGCTAGTTCGTATTTTATATGTTAAGAAGTGTTTATACCCTAGCCATACCCTATATATATATTAGAGAGATAGAGATAGAGATAGAGATAGAGAGAGAGAGAGAGATGGGGGGAGAAAAGTTCTATGAAAAATGCTAAATATTTAGAGATAGAGAATGCGTGAGAACACGACGAACAAGTCAATAGTTTCTATTAACAAATCAATGTTACTGTATGAACAAACATTTTGATTTGGGATCGAATCCTAGAGGAGGCGAGATTTTCACCATATTTACTAGATATGTTTGTTCATGAGTTATGTTGGTTTGTTCGTAAAATTTATTGATTTGTTCGTTCTTCTTCATTCTCTCGGAATGTATAATTCGTGTCATTTTTACAAATGACTTCATAGTTCATGCCCATTTTTTATATTTTAAAAATTCATGGCATTTTTACGAATGACTCCAAAGTTCATGTCATTTTTCCATATTTTTAAAAGTTTAGGCCATTTTTACAAATGACTTCAAAGTTCAGGCTACTTTTTTTATATTTTTTTATTAAAGTTCGGACCATATTTATAAATGGCTCCAAAGTTCAGACCATAAACTACAATTAACCCATCCATTAGCTATTCCTTTTTAGTGTAATCAAGAATACAAGTTAGTCATAAAAGTGTGCAAGTATCCCTCATTGTTATATAGAAATGAGGTCAATTATCTATAAATATATGAATTATACATAAATTTCATTAGTTAATCAATATAATTTTCTCAACTCTCTTCGTGTTATTATTAATGACATGTATTCATTTTTGAACCATCCCAAATAACATGATCTATTTCTTTTTGGGCTATAATTAAAACTTAATTAAACTAACAATTTAAACCTAAACCCTACTCTTTTTTCAATCTCACGCTCTCTTACTCTCTTTCACTTCTTCACCCTGCTTTCATACCTTCTATTTTGCCCCTTCGCCACCGCCCCTCACCATCCCTGCTCCACCCATGTCGTCGTCTTCTCCACCTTGAACGTGCTGAACTTCTCCAGCACCGCGTCCAGCTCCTCGCGCCAGATCCGTCCGTTGTCCACCCATCTGAGTCAAACCCTAGCAACGGCATGGTGCCACATCCGTCTGCGGTTCACCCCATCCGAGTGAAACCCTAGCAGTGGCGAATCATGTGGACTTGTATAAAGCTGGAAAGTATACTGCATCTCTTTCCGCTTGAAGGTCATTTCATTTCATTTCCATCAATTTTTTCTTCAAAAAGCTGCGTCCTCTCTGCGCCTCTTTGTATAATCACTTTTCTCCAATTCATTTAAAGCTTTGATCTTTCTCCAAAGTTTTGCAGTAAATTTTTGTGTTGTTGTTGATCTTGTCTTGTTGTAGGAGAAAATGTCCACCGAAAATTTTGAGTAAAATTTTAATTTATCTCCTAACGGGACGACATGCACCTTTCCCCCTACACAAATTCTTATGTCAAACCAAATGTATAGATCATACGAGTCGGATCGGGACTGAGGCGCAGGTCGTGGGTCTGAGCTGGATAATTCAAAGTATTATTGTTGTGATGAAAAGTAATAATCGACACGAAAAAAAAAGTACTTAATGTTTTTAAAGCATTACCTTTCTTTATATGAATAATTACTTTTTATCACAACAATAATTATTTGACCAAAATAAGTACATCGTCGCAGCGCCCTTCGCTCCGCGTCTGCGCCCTCCGCTGCTCTACCAATCATGATTGATTGAAAAATATTATTAATGTGATGAAAAGTAATAATCGACATGAATAAAAGTAATATTTTTAAAACATTAATTACTTTTCTTTATTTAATAATCACTTTTCCTTAGAACAATAATTACTTAATCAAAGCCCCCGCCGCGTCCCCGCGCCCTTCAATCGGATCAAATTATTCCGTTTTATTTATACATTTGATTTTATAGGAGATCAACTGATTCCTCTAATAATGAGATGAAGAGGGAGTACATCAGTTTTTAATCGGTAAAAATTTAACCTCAATTAGAACTCCTCAACACTTAATTCTACTTTTAAACATTAGCTTTTTTTTGGAAGGTTACTTTTAAACATAGTTAGATTTCCGTGCATTGCACGGACGCCTATATAGAATTGCAATATGGGGAATATTGTAGCACGTGTCTTCTGCTAATGGATATGCTTTTAATGTCAGAGGTGGAACATAATTTCGTCCCTGTCCGGACGCGGTTTTGACTATTCTAGGCAGAGTGCTTTCTAGGCACTATCGTTAGGATAGTGACACTTGGAGTTTATTTTTTCCATTTTTAAGCCATATTAATTTCGACCCACTCAAAAATCTTTATTTACATTGTAAACCCCTCAAATTTTTATAAGACACGGAATTTCCTAATTTCTAAGCTTAAAAGGTATATCGGCTGGAAACTTTCCTCGTGCCCGATAGATTATTTTGTAATCTGGGTCTGGACTGTGAGACAACGCCACGTACTATTAAGCAGCAAAAACTGTTTGAAAAGATCCTTGTTGAAAATGGTATCAGAGCGGGTTTTTATAGAGGAATTATGTAATTTTTAATTTATTTTATTATTAACCCATGTGGGAGGAAACTCCACTGAAAATATGGATCCGGACGAGTGTCCGAGATGTGTACACTACAGGAACTCTCTCCAAAATTTGGAGATAGAAATGAGTCACTTTATAAGTGATCTCAGATGGAACAATCGAGCCCTCGTGACTAATCTACGACGAGGAGGAGATACCGAGCTTATTCGCGATATCATCGCGAGTATCCAGAACTATCATGAGCATCTCATGAGAATGGCCGCAAGCAGAGCGGCAATTGAACAAAACATGTACGAGGCCCATTGGTCCCACGACTAATGGAACCAAAAGACAAAGCAGGAGTAGTCTATCCAGGCTACCAGAAGATCGAGCCAAGCTCTTCCGACAACGTCAACTTGCGGGAGATCCAAAAGACGGTGGAATATTATGGCGTCAAGCTGTACGATCTACCGATGGAGTTGAGCAGAATATCACTCAAACAAGAGGAAATATTAACCCTCTTGCGTGATATCCAGAAAAGAATGGAGGAGATAGAAAGGCGAAAACCATGTTCCGGAAAAATTCGGAATCAATGGTCCAAAGACCCGACGTCTACATCTCTGTTCGATGCAGCACCCAAGGAGTTGCAGCCGGAGGACATAATCCGAATCATGAAAGGCAAATATCATGGATAGCCTTGACAGAATCGGATTAGAAGATCTACAAGAATTAGCAGAATCTTTTGCTAACCTCAATATGGTTGATCTAAAGATGAACCAAAAAGATGAGGTTCCCAAAACCGAGCCTCAAGAAGAAGGATCGTCAAAGAAGGGGTCAGCTAATGACGATACAAGCCAGTTCCAACAAACCAGGCGACGGAGGCCTCAGATGCAGGACACTCCTGTAGGAAAGGTCACCCTTGAACCAATCCATCCATACGGATTGATTCTCAATCTTGACGAAGCCAGTTTCAGAGAATGGGAGGGTCTCATCGACGAATGGGCTTCATCATTAAAAGTCGTAATTGCTACTATTGATTATGACAAAAAAGAATTTGCCAGAGTCTTCGAAGCAAGCTTAGCAGGCATGGCAAAACTATACTGGGAAGGACTTAAAGTTCCAACCAGGGAGGAGATGTTTAGTAGCACATCCTTATATGACCTCATTAAGGAAATTACTAAACAAATTAAAATCCATTTCTTGGGAATGGGTTTTTTCGAAGGATCCGCAGAGGAGAAGCGCAAGAAATATCAACAGGCACTTTACAATCTAAGGTTGATGGTGCTAGAGCCAAAAGCTCTCAATGAATTTCTGCGTCTGTACACCCTATATGTACATATGGGGGAAGTTGAAGATCAGACAGCTATGGACCTTTTCTTTCCAAAGCTTCCAAGTCCATGGAGGGAAATGCTCATCAATGAGTATGTTTCACCAGGAGGATATCCACTTGACAGTGCTTCGAGAAGGATGTCTTATGTTCACAAGAAGCTGTCCGAATGGTGCCAGAAGGCGGCGGACCAGAGGAATCTCAAGAGATTGAGGAGACTCAACAAGAAATCCCCATTGATGTGCGACAACATTGATCTTCCAACAGAGATTGGTGCTGAGTTGCTGTATCAAAGGAGGAGCCGAAAGAAACATAGGTACCAACCCTATGAAAGAAAATCCAGAAAGAATTCTTGGAAGCCAAGAACTATGTGGACCAGACAGAAGGCACGCTCCTACAAATCAGGCCAGCGGAGCGGACCATCTAGGAACCAATTCTCAAATCAAAAGAGAATCCCGGCGAGAAAAACTTTCAGGCGCACTCAAGCCAAAACAAATGAAAGTTTTAAAGATTGCAACTGCTGGACATGCGGTGCTAAGGGGCATATTTCAACCAATTGCCCAGACAACAAGATAAGGAAATTCGAATCCACACCGGATATCGAAGATGCTATCTACCATCAGGAATTGATACCCGTGTATCGATTCGAAGATATATCCTCTGATGAGAGTATATATGAGCAAGAAGAGATCTTTAGTTCTGAGGATTCGGAGATGTCCGATGGATCAACCGGAGACGAGTCAGACTAAAGAGGAGCAAGAGGTTCACCACACCCAGAAGGAGGATCAGAATGGATTTACCAGCCATTTCCTGATTCCACAAGAAGAGGTGGTGAAGAAGCTCGTGAAGAAACTCAACAGGGAAACCGGAGAGGTACAAACATACCAAGGGTTTTCCAATGGGAGATTGAATCGAGTTTTTAATAGCTTGATACCATCCAAAAGGAAGCATCATGTCTATTTTGGTGTCACAAACCGAGAAATGGCGCTTCCAATGGAGATTACGAGTAATCAGGTGGAGATCCAGCTGGTTCCTGCTGAAGATATTAGGCAGGATCTTAAGAAAATGAAGCCAGAAGTCGCAAGCACGATGAAATGGATTCATATTGGAGCAATTCAGTTGGTAATCAAATCATCCCTCTCCCCAGGGACAGACCAACCAATTGATGTCGCACTTTGCGACAAAAGAATT
The DNA here is from genome assembly GCF_028751815.1 of Salvia miltiorrhiza. NCBI lineage: Eukaryota > Viridiplantae > Streptophyta > Magnoliopsida > Lamiales > Lamiaceae > Salvia > Salvia miltiorrhiza. Next base: position 7,837,763 of record NC_080391.1, read on the forward strand.
AGAGATACTAGAGCATCAGTTCTAGGAGCCTTTTCGGGCAATCTCTATGCCAAGAGGATTATAACCGAGTTCTATCCACAGATCGCTTATAATCTACAGGATTCATCCTTCAGCCGAGCCCTGACCCTCTATCAGGACTACAAAAAGAAGGAGCTCATGACAGAAGGGAATAGGCCATACTCACTGACTTATCAAGTCTCGTATGCCTTATCAAATTCCCATCACACAGAATTATTTCTGGGAAAAGAGTTCATTGAAATTCCAGAAATATTCAAGGAGGTAGCCAAGGCAGTCAAACCAAACCGAGTGGAGATTCCTCAGATCGGAGAAATCGACATCGATATTGGAGACAAAACGGTGCTTAGCCACACTCAAAGTCTCAGACTGGGAGCACCAAGGCTATCATTCCAAGGAAATAGGCTAACTTCAGGGCCTATTACAAGGAGTCTCTCTCAATCATATGAGAGAATGACGATCCAGGAAACACCAGCTCCAGACATGAGGGTTAAACTCAAATGTCCTGAAGGATAGAGACAGGTTTCCACAAGATTTGATACAACAAGCAGGGAAAACAAATTTCCTTGTAGCTCGTTGTATTATCTGGCAAATCCAGGGGATAATCGATACATCGGAACTCTGGAAGTTGGAGGCTTTGAAATCCAGGCCGAAGGCCAAGCTGGACAAGAAGCGGATGTCCTGATCTTAGGACGAGATTTCCTTGACAAATATAAGCCATGGTCATGGAAATCAGGAGGGATGGAAATCACCATTGGACGCCAAAGAGTGATGATCCAATGACCAGCCCATTCTCGATATACATCTCGGTGGGGATGTTATACGAGAAATACAAAGCAGAATATTTTGCTGCTTATGTGGATTCAGGAGCAGGAATCTGTACAGCAAAGCGAGGAGTCTTTCCAGCAGAAGTGGAAGAAGATCTACCTCGAATTGCAGGAAGAGATTTCTCTAAAAAGATTTTGCTCCTATCAAAGGGAGTAAAACAGACGGAAATACTGATCGGCGGTGCAGGACAGACACCTTGGTACAAAGTCAAGACTCCACCGATATATTTCCATGATACAGGCGCAGATATATTATTTGGTAATAATTTTCTGCAAAGCTTCAAGAGATACATTCAGGACAATGAAGCCAGGAGGCTAGTGTTCACAACCAATTGTGATCACAAAATCATTGTGCAAAGGCTCAATGGAGCTTTTCATCGATCAATGCCAATCAAATTCCGCAGCAAGCGTGGTGATGATGGCAGACTCCGGAGACCTCAAATGAAGGATCAAAGGAGATTCGGAGAAGTTTTGCTTAAATGCAGAACTGAGGGATTCCCAGATCTCTCCAAAGAAGAAACTCAAATCCTCAAAGTATCCCTGATATCACACAAAGATATCAAGGAAGAAGAACAGGTGTCCATTGCCGACGTCAAAAGGAGAATCCAGAAGTGTTACCACGAGGATCCTTTGGCATGGTGGGACAAGAACCAGCTCAGAGCAACCTTGAAAGTTAAAACTGGAAAGGAGCATGAGTTCGTTAGGTACAAACCTATCCTGATGAACCCTCAAGATCAACAGGATATGATGAGTATAATCAAAGAACACATTGATTTAAAACTTATCGAAGATGGAAGATCACCCTACAGCAGTCCTGGATTTCTGGTAAGAAATCATGGGGAGATCAAGCGAGGAAAGCCAAGATTGGTCATTAATTATAAAGGGATTAATGACATTCTTGAGTTCGATGGATATTTCATCCCAAGCAGAGAACACCTTATCAACTGCATCAGAAATGCAAGGGTATTCTCAAAGTTCGATTGCAAATCAGGTTTCTACCAGATTCGCATGGAAGAAGGGAGTAAGAAGTTCACAGCTTTCTCAACTCCTCAAGGACATTACGTCTGGAATGTCATGCCAATGGGGCTAGCCAACGCGCCTCAGATATTCCAAAGGAAGATGGATAATCTCTTCAAAGATTATTCTTCGTTTATGTTTGTTTATATTGATGACATTCTCATTGCATCAAAGAACATTCATGAACATGTCAGGCATCTGGAGATCTTTGCGGATGTTTGCCAACAAGAAGGACTAGTGCTATCTGAAAAGAAGGCAGTTATAGCCACCCAGAAGATGGAGTTTCTGGGGATTGAGATCGATGAATCAGGGATAATTCTACAAGATCATATTGTGGAAAAAGTCCAGGGATTTCCGGAGGATCTCAAGGAGAAAAAACAGCTCCAAAGCTTTCTGGGAGTTGTTAATTTCGCAGGGATGTTCATCAAAAACCTTGCGGAGCACAGAAAAGTCTTCAGTCCACTACTGAAGAAAGATGTTCCATTCATATGGAAGGAGGAACATCGGGAGGGTTTGAAGAAGTTAAAAGAGATTTGTAAAAATCTCCCGAAACTTTCAATACCACAAGACGAGGATGACTTGGTCCTCTACACCGACGCGAGTGATCATTGGTGGGCAGCTGTGCTTACAAAGATCACCCCTTATGGAGAAGAACCTTGCAGATACTGTAGCGGTCTTTTCTCCAACAACGAAGCTGTGCGATGGCACATAAACGAGAAAGAGTTTTTTGCAGTCAGGAAGGCGTTCAAAAAATGGCCGCTATTCTTACTTGCTAAAAAATTTATTTTGAAAGTTGATAACACTAACGTTAAAGCTTTCTTAACTAAAAAGATTGAATCTAAACCTGAAAAGGCTAGATTAATTAGATGGCAAGCAGAATGCCAATATTATGATTATGATATTGTCGTTTTGAAATCTGATCAGAATGTTCTTGCAGATTTCCTCACAAGGGATGGAGCTCCCTGAAGTGGAGGCCATCGAGGCAATACAGGGGCAGCTCTTTGCAAGTCTAGAGCTGCTACAACAAGAATGGCAGAAGTGTGTACTACACACTAAACAAGCTGGAAAGATACAAGCGGCTGACGAAGCCCAAGTATCCAACCAAATCGATGATTGTTTCATGAAGATGTTCAATCTTCAGGAAGCACTCAACAAGCCGCTCTTGCGCGTTGTCCGTGAAAACCGGGCTAAAGCAATGCTTTCCGTACAGGGCGGATTACCTGTAGCAGGGGATTCAAGTACCCCTAGCACAAGTCCTGAGAGAATGGCTTCACAGCCGGACGCTCGAGGAAAAGATGTTGTTAAGGGGTCACACCCTGAACCAACATGTCAACCCACCACCTCTGGGGTAAAAGAGGGAGAGATCAATCTTAGGCCGATGACAGGCCAACTTAAGATTGATACTAATTTTGTTGATATTTCTCCTTCTTGGCAGATTTATCAGGACAGATGGGAGAAACTCATCACGAGAAAGGGCATCAATCCGGGAAATTGCCGGGTTGATGTTGCAGGGAGATACCCCAGGATTTGGACAACTCCGGGAGCCAATCCAAATCACATCAAAGAATGGTATGAGTTTGGGGCTTTAGCCTCAGTTTATACCACCGCTCCAGCCTTCAACGAAATCAAGGGTCTACCCAAGTGGATCCAGAAAACAGTGTTTGAAGCCTGGGAGAACAACGAGTCCCTTAAACGGGGAGATGTTCTGGAACTATACTTCTTCAGTGCAGCACCAGAACCTGTCGGAAAAGGAGTCTATGAAGCTTTTCATTTCATTAAGCTTCGGAGACCGGATACAGGAGCCTTGAACCGGATCAAAGTTCCTGATTTTCAAGTCCCAATCGCCTCAACATTTACGGAGGATCAAATCTCCACGAGACGAGCATGGGGTCTTTGGGTCTGTCTTACAGAGATGGACAAAATGAAGTCCAGGTTTAAATTCTTTCAGAGTTCAGATCTGGGAACGTTCCTGGTAAATACAATGACAGGAACAACAACTGAGTTTGCCGAAAAATCTTTCGAGAAAAAGAGGCAAACGATATGGGACAACAAGATGGCGGGGAGCAAAGAGACTCGTCGCAAATTCTGCAACATGGCTCATTCGGGCCAATGGATCGAGAGAATCTGCGACCAATGTTCGTCGCAGAAGGAACCAGAATTCGGCAAAGATTTCTTCCCGAAACCAGACAGAAGGAGGTTCCGGTCTGATGAACACGACAAGCATCAGACTCCAAAGGGGCGGACCCCTCGGGCACCAAAAAAGTAAGGTGGCCGACAGAGCAGAGTGAATCATGTGATTCACAGCAAGGAACGCACCCACAAAAGAAACGACAAAAGTGGGTGGAATGACAGGAGGACCACTCAACGCTCCAGGACAAATGTGAGTGGAAGGAAAGTAGCCGGACCCTACCAGCATTATCACAAAGCGATAAAGCAAGGGCCCAGCACATGTGATGCCACTAACAAGTGTCGGCAATAATGGCCAACAAAAGAAGGTGGATGTCACATTCAAAGCAGCTGGCCACGAAGATGGAATCCGAGGCCAACAACCAAGCAATTATAGAGGGGATCAAACCTCTATATAAACCCAAGTGCTGGAGAGAAGGAGGGCATCGAGAATTCAGAACACATTTTCACAAACCACTTCCTCTCTCTAGAATTTTTCCTTTGTAATTTTTAATATTGTTTTCAAAGTTTTTCTTTTTTTTCCTTTTTATTTTATGTACACAAGTATTGGCTACTATGAGTAGCTAAACAAGTTAGTCTCCTCCCTTGGGGATTATTTTATAAAATAAATTAATTATTATATAATTCCTCTATAAACGCTTTGTTTCATCCAACTACTCCGGTTTAGTAGAAATATTTTCTTCTATTTTTTCAACAAAGTATTGAGTTGACACTTAGTGAAGGAGGAAGGTTGCAACCATCTCTTGCGAGTGTGTGGTTGGTGCGTGCCGGGTGGGCAGACGAGCCGTAAAAAGCAACAAAACTGACTCCTGAAGAAGACCAGTCGACAAAGGTATACTGTTGATTTTATTTGAAGAATTATTTTGAAGTTGTACGGAAGCATGTTGGGCCAATCTCTGTTTTTGCATAATTATCGAAAAGATAATGGGGTTTTTCTGTCTAATCGAAATATGTGAGGGGATAATGAGGTTTATAAATTTTGGAGGGGTTAAATTGATATTTCTTGATTATGGAAATTAAAAGAGCCATGTGTCAACATCTCTGCAATAGTGCTTTTAAGGCACTCGACTTAGGATATACTGAACCTCCGGACGCGGTGAGAGTGGGATATTCTGCTACTACGCATCCTCTTTCTATTTGGTCAAACAAAATAATTGTAAAATTAGTTTTTTTAGTAATTTCTCGGTCCATAAAAAATGTGATACTTTTTTTGATCAATAAAAATCCAATAAAATTGAGAATGGTACCAGAGATACCACAGAATTACACAAGAGGTGAATGCTCGTTAGAGCACCAACCAGAGAAAGGGACATTTGACTCTACAATATGAAAAAGCTGGTTCCAGCTCCACAGATTTCCTATGATATTATTTGCAATCTTGGGCACCTCCACATTCTTATTCTCAAACCTACTCTCATTTCTATATCTCCACAACATCCACACAGTATCAATCCATAAAGCTTTTAGAAAGGCCGTATTTCTCTTACCTCTTCCCCCTCCTATGAAGGACTTGAAGTGCTCCACCAATCTTTGTGGTTTCGTGGTTTCGATGCCGATCCACTGATGAATGTGATCCCACACACGCTCAACCTTCGGGCAATGGAGTAAGGAGTGATCAACCGTTTCCTCCCTCGTCACGCACGCATTACACCACTTTTCTTCATCCGGGATCGGTACTTTCCTTTTGAGTAAGTTATCACAGGTTGGTAACCTATTGCAAAGTGCTCTCCATGCTGTCACTTTAGCCTTATGTAGTGCCGGAGCCGTCCACAGTTGCTTGCTTTCTTCTTTGAAGGCCACGGGCCGCTCTTCTTCTGCCTTCGCGCACTCCGCATATGCCACTTTGGTCGAAAAGATTCCTTCCGCTGCGGTCTTCCAGTTCCATCCATCCTGTTTGCCAAGACAAGGAGAAAAAGCACCAATCAAAATCATCAGATTATCCTCCATCTCCTTTTCCCTCCCCCTCAATTCCCTTCTCCACTTAATATCCCACTCCCACCCTTCGTCCGTCCATTTCCCAGACCCCTCCACACTGTTAGTTTTTAATAGACAAAGGTTGAAAAGCCTCGGATAAAGAAACTTGAGGGGTCCGTTCCCAACCCACGCCTCCCCCAGAAACTAACCTCCTTCCCATTCCCCACCACCCTTTGGATGTTGCCGTTAAACCACTTCTCACTCTCCCCCCCTGCCCTCCCTACAATTTTGGACCACCACCCCTTCATCCCGCCTCGTTTCTCCACCTTCCACACCCCCCCTCCCCTACTGTCAGTTCCCCATACAATGAGCGAATGACTCTTGCCCACAACGCCTCCTTCTCCTCCAAATACCTCCACATCCATTTGAACACCAGAACCTTATTGAACCACTCAATGTTTCTAAAACCCAGACCTCCTTGAGACTTATCCACACACAAATCTTTCCATTTGAACTAAGCAATTGATCTGGAAACCCCGTCTCCCCCCCACAGGAATTTCCCAAACGCTACATTAAGCTTATTAATCACCGCTTTAGGAATGAAGGTGAAAGAGAGTTGAAACACTGGAATGGCTTGCAAAACAGACTTCACAAGGACTATTCGCCCTGCTAACGATAACGATTTCTTCTTCCATCCTCTAATTTTCTTCAGCACTTTTTCCTCCAAGAACTTCCAGTCCACGCTACTGTTCATCCGCCCTCCGACCTTTATACCAAGGTAATTGAAAGGAAGAGAGCCCTCCTTACAATCTAGCAAATCGGCCCATCTTCTCAATGAGGCACTTTGGACTCCGACCCCCATCAAGCTACTCTTGTCAAAGTTAATTTTCAGCCCGGCCAAAAATTGAAAAAGCAGTAGAATCCTCTTAATGGTGATGACGTTGCCCTCGTCCGCTGTGAGCATAAAAATCGTATCATCCGCATATTGCAGGTGCGACATCTGAATTTTCTCCATCCCCACAACAGCCGGCCTCACCATCTGTTTCTCTGTTGCTCTCTCCATCAGTGCGTTAAGCCCTTCGGCGATAATTAGAAAGAGAAAAGGCGACAACGGATCCCCCTGTCGAAGACCACGTTCCATCTTGAAATCCCCTGTGGGTGATCCATTCACCAGAACACTCCCCGACGCTGATTCAAGGCATCCCTTCATCCACCTCCGCCATTTATGGTTGAAGTTCATCTGCCCAAGTAGAGCATCTAAGAAATCCCATTGCACGGAGTCATAAGCTTTAGCAAAATCGATCTTGAAGAAAAGTCTACCGATCTTCTTTTTCTTTGCTTCCGCGATTGCTTCGTTAAGAATCACTACTCCGTCAAGAATGTACCGCCCTTTAATGAAAGCGCTCTGATTATTCGATATAATGGACCCCATCACCCCCTTTAACCTTCCAACCAAGGTTTTTGCGATGATTTTGTATAAACTGTTGATCAAGGAGATTGGTCGGAACTCATCCAACTTCTCCACCCCTTCCTTCTTCGGGATAAGCACGATGAACGACGTGTTACTCCCCTTGGGAATCTTCCCATTCTCGTAAAATTCCTTCAAGATTTGATGGAGATCTTCCTTAACCGTATCCCATGCATTTTTCCAGAAGCTGAAGTTAAACCCATCTGGACCCGGGCTCTTATCGATACCACAACTCCACACCGCCTCCTTAATCTCCTCCATCTCGAACCCTCTGCACAGCCACTCCCGCTGTTCATCGGACAGTTTCTTTTTTAGGAAGTCAATGGGCATTTTTGGCAATTGCCTAGACTTTCTTTTGAAAAAATCTGCGAAGTGATCCCTAACCTTGGTTTTGACCTCCCCTGGATTGGACATCCACTGGCCCCCAAAATACAGACCCACAATAGCATTCTTTTTTCGTCTCCCCTTAATAGCTCGGTGGAAGAATCCGGTGTTAAGATCGCCACTCTTGAGCCATCGCACCTTGGCCTGCTGTTGTAGAACTCTTTGTTTGTCCTTCAACTGGAGGAATAGATTCGCTTGAACCTCATTCCTACGGATTATCTCATGTTCCTCCATCCCCCGCTCTTCGTCTTTCTGATCGAGATCTTGGAGTTCGGCCTTCATCTTGTGAATCCTCTCATCAATATTCCCAAAGGTGGTTTTATTCCAACCTTTCAGCTCCATCTTTAACTTCTTCAATTTTTCACTGACCACAAAGCACCTCCAGCCCGGCAATCCGTTGTCATTCCACACATTCCTAACCCGTTGTTCAAAATCCGGATGCGACGCCCACACGTTTAGAAAACAGAAAGGCCTCGGACCCCAGTCTTCAGCCTTAGACATCATCAAAATGGGGCAATGATCCGAAATAGAACGTTGAAGGCCACGCCCGATGGACCCCTCCCACTGTCGCAACCAAGAGTCATTGACCAGAAACCTATCAAGTTTACTCTTGCACTTGCCGTTCGGTTTGTACCAGGTGAATTTGCGTCCTTGGCATCTGATTTCCGTGAGACCACTATCACAAATAAATCCATCGAAGATCCTAGCTTCAGCTGCCCCAAACGAATTCCCAGCACCTACTCTTTCTTCCCTCTTCCGGACCGTGTTAAAATCCCCCATCACACAAACTCCGCAATCTTCGTTCTGTTCCACAACAGTTTTGATAACATCCCATAGCCTTGCTTTTTCTTCCGACCCTGCAGGTGCATAAACGTTAATAATACAGCACCCAAAATCATCTTGAATCCATTTTCCGTTCACAATCACCGCCCCGCTGACCTCCCACTTGCTAGACATTTGGAAAACTTCTTTGTTCCAAGCACAAACCATCCCCCCTGACCTCCCTTCAGAGTTTCGAAAAGCAAGGTCAAAATTGTCTGTTCCCCACCAAGAGTTACATACAGAGGAATTGAAATCAGTCATTTTTGTTTCTTGAAGACAACAAAAATCAATCTTTTGCAATTTAATAATATCACCAACGTCTTTCTGTTTCGCCAAACTCCCAAGTCCCCTAATATTGTATGACAACAGATTCATAGAGACTTACTAGTTTTGCTCCCAGCTTCTTCACTCGCGACCCCTTCCACCTGAGCTTTAATTTGATTAGCCATCTCATGGTCTGGAACTTGGCTTGAGAAGCCTAAACCTTTCCCCAATTTCCAAATTTCTAAACTTTCTGCTTCCAAATTTGAAATGAAATTACCCCAGCTGCTCTTTTCTTCCTCTCTCTCTTTCGCCTTCTTCATCTTCTTGGACGATTTTTTGAAGTTTTTTCCAAGCTTTTCCTCGAGTTTTCTCCCCCTACAACTTCCCTCGTCGACGACAATAACGCCTCCATATTCGGTGGGTCTGCACAGCCATCAGAGTCTTCGCCTATCTCAGCAACGGGAACGCCCACTGAAGATTGAATGTCGTCGTGTTGGCTGAAGGGATTCTCTCTCTCCATAGTATCTTCTTCACTTCCAACTCTGACGTGATTCTGTGGAATTAACGAGGACTCCCCAGCAAAAAGGCAATTCTCGACGTCTGGGCCTAAGGGGCCGTATATTGCATTGGCCTCTATAGCATCTCTCTCAAAAGGGCCGAAAAAAGAGGAAAAGAGTGATTTCCTTTTTTCCACACAAAGAGTCTCAATTGGGCCGGAAATGGGCCTTCTCTCTTCCATTTCACCGCTATTTGTTTTCACCCCCTTCCCCTTATTGCCTCCATTCTCGGTTTCTCCACTCACGCCACTCAGCACGACCATTCCAACACTCTTTGTCGGGGCATCGATTTCCTCATCCGTACGCGAAGCTGAAATCGAGGGAATTAATCCTTGGGAAACTGAAACTTCCCATACGTTGTTGTTTTCCTTTTCCTCATCCTCGAAAATAGCTTCAGCCGGCCCCGTCGAGTTCCTTTCCCAAGACCAGCCGGAATCCGACTCCGATCCTTCCACCTCCGTCAGAGATTCCGTAGCAGGATTGAAAGAATTCCGGATCTCCTCGATTCGAATTTTGAAGCTAACCCCTTCGATAACGCATTCCAAAATTCTATCAATCGAGAAGATACTCGTGGAAACTTGGATGAAAGCTTCATCAAGCTTTTCTCTGGTCTTGGTACCTTCATGAATCTTAAGAATAGAGCCGAAGCACTCACTTGCAGCGGTGAAGAAACGATGGCTCCAGACATGTAAAGGCACTCCCATCCATTTTGTCCAAACCGCTCTTTGAATATTTGCGTCGTCGGGCTTCCATTTTCTACTCCCTTGGAACCAGAAGTTAAACCATTCATTCAACTCCTTAAGAATGTTTTCAGGTGAATCCCCACAAACGCTTTGCAAGAGAACCGAGCTTCCTCCAACAAACGACGCTCTCAGTTTCCCCGAGCATTCCCCATTGATCTCGTCCTTGACCTCCTCCCACCGGAACTCGTCTTTCAGAAACCCGATAACCGTCCCTTCGAGCCAAGCTTTCTCCTCGTCCGTTGGATTGAAGTGAAAAGCATCCTCCGCGCTATTTTCCTTTCCCTCGTTCCCCATTAAGGCTTCTTTGAAAGACACACCGACCTTCGTCTCCGCTCCCTCCTTTCTACAGTCCTTGACTAGACTCTTTTCCTTCTGAACTTTTGGTTTCAATGGTGAACGGTCATTAACCGCTGGTTCTCTCTCAAACCTAGGTTTGGAAACCCTGATTTTATAGCTTCCAATCCAAAGCTTATTTAGTTCCTCCAGCAATCTATCAGGATTATACACCTCTCGGAACCTGACAAAACCAAATGTTTTCCCGTGCAGATCCGTCTTTCTCGGACAGAAAACTTCGAGTGGTTCCAAAATTGTACTAAACTTTCTCCTCAAGAAATCCGAACTGCAACCTTCCGGGAGATTGTTGACAAAGAAGGTAGTAACCGCCCTGTCCATAACATTTCGTTCCATGCACCTATTTCTCCTCCATTCTCTTGCCTCACCATAACCTTTGTGCGCTATCCTCGTCCCGAAGTTAGGATTCCTAGGGTTTGGGTTATATTTATGCCTCACCGGAAAGCTCTCGGAAAAGGGACGTCCTACCCCTCGCTTCCTCACCTCTCTCCACTCACCAGTCGCCATCTATCTCATCATCATCCTGCTCCATAAAAAAAAAAAATGATTGAAATATATATAGATATAAATTACTTAAGTGACAAATGTGATACTATAAGTGACAAATGATTGAAATATATATAGATATAAATTACTTAATAATTTGTAAGATGAATTTATTTGTAAATATTAAGTATAAATGAAGTTGAAAATATAAATGTATATATTCAAATAAAAACACAATATTTATTGTGAAAAAATCAAAATGATAAAAAGATCTCCATTTTCGTAGACATCTACAAGTGAACAATGATACATTCATTTGGTTTAGTATTTATACAAATTTAAAATATTTGTTACTGCCCTCCGTCACATCAAAATAAATTCTTTTTATTTTTTACACAAAAATATATTTTATATTTTTCTTAAAAATATAAGATATATATATATATATATATAATTATTATATTTGATCTATATATTATTTTCATGAATACTAAATAATATTTCCTCCGTCCAACTTCAAGTGTCTTATTTTTCATTTTGAGTCAAATATCTTCTTTTCCTTTCATAGAAAATAGTATTATTCTCAAAAGGTAAGAATTTTTGGGGTCCACATTACTTTTTCAATTTTACACCACAATCTAATAATCTAATTACTTTTTTTCTAAACAACCGTGTGAAAAAGAAACAAGATGCTTAAAATGAGACGGAGAAAGTATTATTTTAGTGAAAAAATTAAGATAATTTAGAATTAAAAATGTACAATAATATAAAACATGTCATAATAAATAGACAATTAATTTCGTGGGACTAGGGGCATATTATTATCCTATGAATATTGGAAATTTGGAATGCATGATACCCAATTAGCAGTTTAGCACTATACATTTCCATATACATAGCGAATTTTGTATCAAAGTGCATATCAATGTAATATAACTAAATCGATGGTGTTAAATTATAATTAACCTTAATCAATATTTTTATACAAGATTTTAGGTCTGTTTAAAAAACAATGTTTTCTTTCTTTCTCTCTTTTTTGTTGAGGAACAATATTTTACTCCCTCCGTCCACAATTTAAAGCCTCACTTTGGTATAGGCACAGCGACTAAGAAAACTGTAAAAAAGTGATGTGGATAAAATATAAGAGTAGTTGACTAAAGTGATAAAGATAATTAACCAAAGTGATAAAGATGTTGTGAGTGAGTCCAGTAGTTATAAAATATAGTAAATATAGAATATAAAAATGATAAAAATATTTTAAGGTGGGTCATTAGTGGCAAATAATAGTAAATATAGGAAAAAAAGAAAAATAAAAAAGTACAAAAATCAGAATAGAACTTTAATTTGTGAATAAAAAATTAAGAGCAAGTAAGACTTTAAATTGTGGCCGGAGACAAAGTCAACAACCTGGAAAAAGAAAAGAAAGAGTAATCTAAAAAAGTCAACAAAGTGCAGGAAGAAAATTAGATAGACCGGAAGCATCTGATTTCTATCCCTGACCTTTCTTGTTCGGGAGCTAATCACAGTCGCCCGAAAACGCAAGAACGAGCCGAGTCATCAAATATTCAAAATCAACTCATCCACCCCTGACCCCTTGTTTACAACCCTGAAAAACCCTAATTCCATCTTCCCCCAAATCACACTCCACAGTTGATACAATTTTACTGCATGGCATCACCAGGCAAACCTCGGAAGGAAAACGACCGCCCGCCGGCCGCGATTCTCCACCAGCCAGCTTCTCCTCGCTTCCCTTCCGGAACTCCCACCGCAGGCGCCCAGCGCAAGGTCGCCATCGCAGTAGATCTCAGTGATGAGAGCGCCTACGCCGTCAAGTGGGCTGTTCAGAATTACCTCCGGCCGGGCGACGCCGTCATTCTCCTACACGTGCGCCCCACCTCCGTCCTGTACGGCGCTGATTGGGGCGCCGTCGACGTCTCCGTCGACACCGCCGATGAGAAATCGCAGCAGAAACTGGAGGACGATTTCGACAATTTCACTACGAGCAAAGCGAATGACTTGGCGCAGCCGTTGGTGGAGGCGTCTATTCCGTTCAAGATCCATATTGTGAAGGATCATGATATGAAGGAGAGGCTGTGCTTGGAGGTGGAGAGGCTAGGGCTAAGTGCGGTGATCATGGGGAGTAGGGGATTCGGAGCGTCGAGGAGGAGTAGTAAAGGGAGGCTGGGGAGTGTGAGTGATTATTGCGTGCATCACTGCGTGTGTCCCGTGGTCGTGGTGAGGTTTCCGGATGAGAAAGATGATGTAAGTGGGGGTTCGGCGAAGCCACTGGACAAGGATACCTCTGCTCTGCATCCGGTGCCTGAGGAGGAGGAACCGCTCTTTCTTGATGCTTCTGATCAGAATGCAGGTGAAGTATGATCAAATGGAAAAATTTATCTTTTTACTCAGTGGATGCGACGAGGATTCATTCTTTGGTTTCTTGGGTTAGGACTTAAGATGGCATCAAAGTTTGCAACTTTCTCTTTATATCTCTGCATAGTACAAGTGAAGCAATTAGGGGAGGCTAATTTCGTTTCAAGATTGAATTTTGATTCACTTTGATATGTGAGTTGGTCAGACGAGTATAGTGACGGAATGTGCACCTGCAAGATGGAAAAATTGCGAGTTGCATTTGAAGTAAGACCTTGATTTCTTATTGTGAGGGCGACTCTTAGTATTACCTGAGCTGAATAGAAGTTTAGATGGACCAAACTCATAGGTACCAATGGTTATCAAGGCCTTTGAATTTTAGTAGAATCAGGTTCCTTGCTAATTAAAATAATGGACATAAGTCAATGAGCTTGTAGGATATTTTGCAGACATAAAACTAGAATGCTAATTTTCTCCTCCTGGATATTGAATTTGTGTTGACCTCCTTATCTACTCATGGCACCAACCAAAATAATTGAAAAACATTTTTGTTTACACTGTTCTTACTCCAACATTTAAGTTGATTTTCAACTACGGAAAACTATATAATGCATTTGTTGGTTTACAGCCACATAACCACACAAAGCAGACTTATATGCATAGAAGCTGATCTAGAAGAGTGATAACAAGCTCATGGTTGTTTAGTTTGTTATGTCTTCATGAAATATCTGTTTCTAATTCTTATGTCTTGTTCATGTTTGGTTTTGTAAGAGCATGGTCATGTTGGGTAAACAGTGGGGTTTCAGGTCTAAATGGTCAAAACTTGGTCACTGAAGCATATATGAGTCATCTGTTGATTTACTAAAGAAATATTTTGTCTTAGCACAAAAGGAGATATCTATTAACCCCAGAGTATAAGGCTTTCTTGAACTAAGTTGAGTTGAAAGTTCTGAGTGTATGTCTCTACGGATAAAGCTTATATAGCATTGGGCTCACTCTCTAATATCTAATCGTGACCTCAGGAAGGCAATAATAATTGACTCATCAATGTAGCTCTGCTTTTAAAATTAGCATGCTGTAGTGATTCTAAGTGGTAACAGCCATAAAAATGCATATTAAGCTCCAGGTTGTGTTGTAATTGTTGGAGAAACCAATATTTCTTAGAAATATAAAAAAACTATCTTTTCAGCGTTGAAGCCTGGCTTAGTACATCATTTGAAGATTAGACTTCTTTTGGAGATCACAATCCTGATATTATTAAGATTCCCCAAAAAGAATAAAGCTTGAAATGTGCAAGGTATAGCTGTCAATGATTTGGACAAATGGTCTCAATATTGAAGCTGGACTATATTGTCTATTTTATACACAACTCAGATTGCAGAAAATGTGTGGATTTGCTTTATTGTTTGACTAGAATCCAAAAGCTTATGAAATTATGTGATACAGTCCTGATATTTCATAAGAAAATATTTATAATCAGCAATCAAAGCAATATTTAATTATAAATTTGTCCAAATTCCCAAAACATTTTGGGTTTCAGATAGATCAGGTAAACTAGCATAATTATAGATGCCATGATTGCTATGGTACACACATGCTTCAAATTGAATATTGAAGCTGCAGTTGAAGAGATTTTTCCTACAAGATTATCTAGAAAAAAACCATTTTTTGCTGATTGCTAACCTAATGCTTGCTGATTGCTAACCTAATGCTTGTTCTTCTGCATCTGCGTGAAAACATTAGTATTATGTTTTGTCAATTCATAGCTCGTCTCAGTGAACAACGAGCTTTTCTGATTCGAGTCTGAATGTTTGTTCATAAACGAATAATATTGGCTCATTGATCAACAGTATTCATATGCTGGCCTGATTTTCATCTAATTTTTGATTGTTCATTCTATTGATGTTAATTGTATGGCCTTTAGAGGTCCTGCTCGCTGGATATGAAATGCATCTGGCAGAGCATAATTGCAGAGAGATTTCAGATAGATTAATTGAAATACGTTTACATTAAACAGCTGGAGCTGGTCCCTTTTCTTCTTAAGTATCGGCTATGACATGCCCAAAAGGCAAAACCATGTGGTCTCAGGACAATATTGTTCTGGTGTGGAGATGTGGGGCGGGTGCCTGCACTTTGGGCCTCCGGCCCAACACTGTAGTCTTGGAAAAAGGATTGCAAAAGTACTTGCAAGAAGCATAGACTTTTAGTAGAAAAACCTTAAGAGAAAAACACCCGTTACGTTAACAAGTGTTACTGATGTTTAAGAGTGTTTGGTAGGAATTGATAAATGGCGGGGTGATTAAGTTAGGAGGTCATTTATTGATTGCTAGGAATCTAATGGGATAGGGAAGGGAAAGTGGCATGTAGGTTTAGTTATTGTGTTCTTCTAGGGCTTTCTCAATCTCAGAGACTAGTTGGCGGAGGAGAATGAGATGAAATGTATGCTTTTTTTGTTGTTCTCTTAATGTGCGTATGATTTAGTCTTGAGCTAAGTTGATAAGCTTTTGCACGATGTAGATGTGGAGAAGACTTCTTGAGCTGATGATTGGAGAGGGTGGTGAGACGGTGATCATCATGGATACTTGTTTGTGTGAGAGGCTGTGTGCTTATGTCAAGGTTTTTGCGTTCTGCTCGAATGATCATCATTGTTGATGAGTTTCCTTGCTATGTTATAGATCCTGAAAATGGGGTCATGCTATCGATGTGATGTAAGTTATCTTTCCGACTGCTCTTCGAGTTGCATTTCATCTTAATGGAGATTATACTAAAACTATCTCGTTTCTCTATTTTATGTCTCCTCATACAATCTCATTTTGCTCTGTTTCACTTATTTCTTACTCCTTCCGTCCCGCCCAAGATGCTACATATTTCTTTTTGAGCTGTCCCAACGAAGATGCTACATTTTTATATTTGGCAAAAATAAGGAATTTTAAACACTTAATTAACACTAATTAAGTATTTCTTTATTACATTATCTCTCCTATTTTATCACTTTATTATTTTCTCTCTCTTATTTTATCACTTTATTATTACACACTTAAAACATTAATCTACAACTCCTTAAATTCCGTGCCGAAAAGCAAATGTAGCGTTTTGGCCGGGACGGAGGGAGTATTTCTTTTCTTCTGATTGCACGACCGTTGGAGAGCATAAAGTCTGTAGCATCATGCTTTTGACTAGTGTAATTGCAAACCTTCTAACTCAATTGAGGCCAGCAAAATTCGAAGCTCTAGTCGGAACTAAGTGGAAGCAGCATTGCAAGTTGCAACAACATTGCTTAATTGTTAATATTCGTGCAGATCTGCTGCCCTGCCACCGTCTTAAGTAATTACTTGTTGAATAATATGGGAATATAATGAAATTATGAAGGACATACTTTGGAGGCAAAATTTGGTGCCCATTATAGATGCTGAAATTAAAAGGTGACCATTAATTTAATTTTAATAAATTGTAGTTATTTTTTAAAATTTTGGACAAAATTGTCCTTCAAGTAAATGCGGATAAAATTATAATCATACCAGTACAAATGAAATGATTCTGCATCATTTGTTTCAACTAGTGCATCAAGTGAGGATGAAGATTTAAAATGAGAACGAACAATCATCTCAATCTATGGATCATGAATTTTTGCTTATGGCTTTTAATTTATTTTGACATAAAGTAAGAGTCGGTGCATGAATAAAAATTTTAATTAACATCTATGATAAAATAAATAGTATACAAAATGAAAATAAAAAATTTGATATTTTAATATGTCAAATATTATCTCTAAATCCTTTCATTATTTTTTTAATTTTAGTTAATCTATAAAAGCTATAATGCAATAAAAATAAAAATAAAAATCCAAAGTGAATAAACAATAAAAGAAAAAAATAAAAATTGAATCTAATGGAATAACGAAAAGGGTTAATTGTAGTTTATAGTCAAAACTTTGAAACCATTTGTTAATATTGCCCGAACTTTAAGAAATACAAAAAAATATATTGAAGTTTGAAGTCATTTATAAAAATGATCCGAATTTTAAAAAATACATAAAATAACCTAAACTATGAAATCATTTGTAAAAATGGTTCGGACTTTGAAGTCTTTGAAGTCTTTGTAAAAATAGCTCGAACTTTGAAGTCATTTGTAAAAATGACATTAACTTTAAAATGTACAAAAAATAATTTGGATTTTCAAGTTATTTGTAAAAATGACCCAAATTTTAAAAAATATTCTAAAATGGTCCGAACTTTCATAAATATGAAAAAATTTCCTATGAACTCTAACCACATAAATAATTTTATTTTCTCTTGCAATTTTTTTTGGTCATGCTTGTGTCTTCAACACAAATTTTCCTTCTTTGTCTGTGCATGATTAGAATTTTATGAGCTCGAAGTTAAAAAAATTAAAGAGAAAAATTGTTTGTACGAGCTTTATAATTCTTATAAGATCGAGAATTATTATATTTTTTTTAGAATTATTCTAAATAAGTTTTGATTTTCACGACAATTTAGGGCTTTCCATATTGCAATAATTCGAGTATGAGAGTGTAAGTTCATGCAATTTTTATAACTTTTATTATTTTTTTGCATTTAATAAAGTTCGTGCAACTTTTACAAATGATTTCAAAGTTCATGCCATTTTTTTGTACTTTTTAAAGTTTATGTCATTTTTACAAATAACTCCAAAGTCCAGGCTATCTATACAAATAACTCCAAAGTTCATGTCATTTTCCATATCTTTTAAAGTTCATGTCAATTTCACAAATGACTTCAAAGTTCAAGCTATTTTGTTATATTTTAAATTTCAGATTATTTTCACAAATGACTCCAAAGTTCGGGCTATAAACTACAATTAACTTTAATGAAAATATTGAAAACAAATTCCATATAGAACACGTTTGAATTTTAGGTATAAATGTCAGAATTGCGAAAAATAAAATTTTCACTACATATGAGATTCGAACTCAGGACCATGAATTCATCCAACAAGATGATGAATCAACCGTAGATTTTGATGATCTAAAGACTAAAAATGATTCCCATTTTATATCTTAAGAAATATTTTTATTTTAGTCTCCTCCTATATATATGGTTGGTTTAGTGTGGGAGAAATTCTGTGATTATTTTGGCTGGAAAAAAATAGTTTGAGCTAAAAACTAAGAAGACTTAGGTTGGACAAAAGACACTGGGACATGAAGGCGTAAAGTATTTCATATTGTATTAGACAAAAAAAATATAATAATTCATATTTTGCAGTGTACGGCTTAGATAATAGTATCGGCGTGCACATATGAGAAGTCGGTTTCATCCCAGAGTGGGTGTTTTGTGGTCAAAATTTATAAAACAGAAAACACGCACATTCTTTCAAGTAAAGAAGCAGGAATATATAGACGTATTGATCCACCAAGAATGCGTCGTCGCCACACATCTCCCTGCCCTCAAATCTGTGGTCCGCCACAATTTGCTACCAATCAAAGTCTATTACTTTTCCCCTCTTTCATTCTCTCTCCACTGAATCTTCATTACATCATTACCTAAAATAATATTGAACTAGTGCAAGTGCAACCAACTTGTTAATTGTATAACATCAAGGGTTGTGCAAATGGGGTGTTGTGTTAAGCACGTGGACTTGTCGGTGCTACTCATAATCAACGGTCTCCTTAATCTATAATTGGGATACCGATAGTTTAGTCTTTGGCAATGGCATCGCATAAATAAATAAATAACCTAATACCTAATCTGCGATTTCATGATCAATTTCCTTAAGGTGGGGACGGCTACGCAGCCATATAGGCTCTAGGGTTTAATCAACATTAATTAATCCCAAGAATTCAAACCTTAATCAATAGCAGATTTTAGCCCTCATAATTTGTAGGCCGCTAGCTTAGCAACCAAAAGTTGAGATGCATTATCTTATCGAGTTTGTTTACTGAAAAAATTGTAAGTTTGTGTGGCGTAGTTCAAAATAGAATGGACAGATGTAGGATGAGAAATTGGGGTTGTCTGAGGAGAGGTTCATGCACATTTCCAACTTCAATTGGCACGACATGCTTGATGTTGAATCTTTAAGCATTCATCAATTTATGACCGTTCAAAACTTTCGCCATCCACATTTGTTGAATCCACGTGGAGTTTTCTTTCCTTTTTAGTCTCTATTGAAAAACACTCGGATAGCGACTGTTAGGGTCCGGTATTATATGATTCTTCACTTCACACCCACTATACTAAACTTGGTTTTTCATTTTTAATTTTTCTAATTTTCTTTCATCGTTTTCTCTCTAATTTCAATTTCGTATATTTCTTTCACTCATTTAGAGTATATAATCATTTAACTTTTTATTAATTAAATAGTTTAGAGCAAATTGCATGAAAATACCTCACTTTATACCAAATTCCGGTTTTTTGACAAACCTTTTAATTGTAGCAAGAAATTGAACGACCTTTCAATTTATTGCAATTGGCATCCCCGGTGTTTTTCCGGCCAAATCACACCCATCATCCCCTCCCACGTCACCCTCTCTCCCACGTCACCCTCTCTCTCTACACCCTGGTGCAAGGATTCAAATCCTTGAGCCGTTTCACGGCGACGGCGGATGCTCGGAGAAGGTAAGATTGCAGTTCTTTGAGGTTCCAGAGGAAGCGGCGATGACCGGCGGCCGTGTACCCTGTTGTTGACCATCGTCGATTTTCGTTCTGAGGCGGCGGCGGTGGTATTCTTCACCGCGATTCTCATCGCTTCTGCGTGGATTCGGCGGCGAAGGCGGACCCCCTTAGGGGCCGCGTTATTCCCCAAGGCGGAGGAGCTCTACGGGCGTCTTGAGAAGGCCTCGGATCTGAATCAGAGCTTTGATGCAGCGAAAAGGTTTCTTTTTTGCAGAAATTTTCACCGGCTTTCGTTTTAAGGCGACAATGGCGGATCTCCGAAAGAGAAGAGTTTTAGGCGACGGTGATTCGTGGTGAATCGGGGGCTGAAAGGAACCATCCCTTGCTCTGACTAGATGTGGTGATGACTAGACGGTGGCGTCTGCCGAGAACAGAGGTAGGCAGCGAAAATTTTGAGATAGGGAAGAGCTGCTGGTGCTGCTTGAAAGCTCGCCGGATTGTGAAATTGGCGTCACTGATTTTTGCAGAGGAGCTCGAAATCTTTTTCTGCTCAGCCCTCCTTTTTTTTGCTCAGCCGTTTATGATGCTTCTTCGACGGCGGAGGGAGAGAGCTCGGATTCGACGGCACAATTGTTTAGGGAAGCGACGATGCTGAGTATCGGCAGTGCTTGAGCAGTTGGGAACCGTGAAACGACGATGGCGGATGCACGGTTCATATGATTGCGGTTTCACGGCGACGGCAGATGCACGGTTTCAAGGATTCGAATCCTTGCGCCAGGGTGGAGAGAGAGAGAGAGGGTGACATGGGAGGGGATGATGGGTGTGATTTGGCATTTCTGATGCAACGTTGGCATTCCGGCTGCCAACTCAGATTTAGTTTGGCCGGAAAAACACCGGGGATGCCAACTGCAATAAATTGAAAGGTCGTTCAGTTTCTTGCTACGATTAAAAGGTTTGTCAAAAAATCGAAATTTGGTATAAAGTGAGGTATTTTCATGCAATTTGCCCAATAGTTTAATGGGCAAGTATCACTTTAAATTTAGATTATATTCAATTTATTAAAATTGTTCCGAATGACAAAAAATATTTATTTAAACCTCAAAACTATCAGTTTTGTATAAAAATGTTCTTGGTCCATTTTTCAGCGCTTGAAATCTTGTGCAAACGCTGGTTTAGTGGTGGAGATGTATGTTGAGCAGCTATGGGTAGGTGGGTGGATTTTTTTTTTCAATTACGTGGCACAAAAAAGTCATCGTTATGTGTCATGCTATTTAAAAAATAAAAATAAAAATAAAAATAAAAAATATACGGTGATATTCGGCGAACCACACCAATGGTCAAAAAATGGACATCGAGCATTTTTTACACTTAATAGTATAATAGTGGGATGCAGTGACAAAAATTATTATTGACACTAGAAGTTATTCGTTGATTGTTAGCCCTTGGGCATGTGAGGATGGAATTTGGATTGGTCCGAAAATCCCGAATGGAGATTCCTATTTGATGCCATCCCTACTTCAAACTTGAAAGAATTAAGGACAGGAATCATGTGAGTCACACACCACACCAACTAAGATATTATTATATGTTGTGTGTAAAAGTTGTGATCTTGATGATTTCTTGCAATCTTAATTAGTGTCCGCATCTTCAATTTCACATATTATCCCATCCACAAGTATTCTGTGTGTGTAATATCTTGGAGATTTTAGGTTATACTATAAAGGTGTGTTTGTTTTTTATCCCTCTAAATGGAGGGATAACAAAAATTTATGTCTTTAAATGTTTGTTTTTTTATCCCATATTTTACACAAACACCATTTTTCCTTCCTTATTTTCACTCCAAGGAGGGATAATATTTAAAGGCATAAATTTTTATTATCCCTTCATTTAGAAGAATAAAAAGCAAACACACCCAAGTCAATCTCATCTTGTATATAATAGTGCACCGTGATTCTTGGGCACAAATCAAGAATATATATGGAGTTAGTTTTGCGTTAATTAAATCGTTAATCACCCCACCACACACAGAATGTAGGCGCAGGGATAATTGAACAACACTGCAAGTGGGATTGTTGAACAACGAGAGTGGAAACATTAAGCATAACACTAAACTGCTTAATTAAGAACAATAATAATTAATACACATGAGAAAACATGATTGAAATTAAGCTGCTGTCTTCATCTTATGCTATCGCCACATCCATGATCTCATCTTTTTAGCACCACTCTTGTCTTCCGAACTTTGACTTACCTAGCAATGGAAAAGAGCAAAACTGTAAGAGATGAGGTAGAGGAATTCGAGTGAAGAAAAGAGTGCATAGATTACACATACATCATAGGAAGTTGTAGGTGTGGAAAGAGCATCTCTTGTGGTGCAGGAAGAAGTCGAAGTCGAAGTCGAAGCCGAAGCCAAAGAGGGCGGTAAAGACAAAGGCACAACTTGGTTTTCACTATCATCGTCATCATCAAGAGCAAGATCACCATTTTCCTCATCCTCATCATCACCGTCTCGTGCGCGGCCATTGACGCAGGCCTCACAGACAGAGACAGTGGGGCCGAGTTTGGGGCCGGAGCCGGTCCATGGGGTTGGAGACTGGCAGGCGTGGCAGAGGAGAGTTCGTGTGTGTTTGGCCACAATAAAGTTTGCTGTGTGAACCCTCAAATCGCAACCCCAGCACAGCGTTGCTTCATCGGATTCACAGTACATTCTTGCGACCTTGTTGCACAGCTCGCATTTCTTCATTTCTTCTTCTATTCAAAATACTGGGAATTTCACTCCCTTTTTTATACTTCTACTTCCCTCCTTTCCCGGCTCAAACAGAGGACATTGAATGCTAGTAAAACAGGGGATGGCAAGTTGCCTATAGTGATTTATTGGGCTTCTTCTTATATGGGATGTGGTATAGCAAGTTGTTTTGTGCGTGTGTGGGGATTTCAAGGGCTGAATATTTTAAGACACAGTTGCCCCACATTCTTTGCAAGTAAAGAGTGGCATAAATTGGTCTATTTTTCTTTTGTCTTTTTTCCTTCACTCCTTTTGGTTGCTTCATCCAAGGGGGACTGTGGCATATATTAATGGAGTTTGAGATCAACTAAGATTTGGGTAGTAAAATCAGTGGTCATACTCGTACAGTCATACTTAAACTCCAACCAATATGTTATCGCAATTAAGCGGTGAAATGGTAAATATATAACAAATAAAGTATCGTATCAATATAACTCGATTAATGAAAATATAGTAAGTAGTCGGATCTGGATACCTTATCATTATTTAGGCAAACAATAATTAAAATCAAATAAACAAACAATAATTTCTTCAGTAACCCTCTCGTGTGGGAATTCCTACAACTAGGGGTGTAAACAAACCAAACCGCTCGTGAACTATTCGGAGCTCGACTCGAAAAAAGCTCGTTCAAATTCGTTTAGGTAAGCTCGATAAATAAACAAACCAAACTTGAGCTTAGTAGTATTCGGCTCGTTAGCTCGTGAACATGTTCGTCAAGTGATTCAGCTTGAAAAATATAAATTATTAGTAGATATAACTTATATTTATCCACTAAAATTAATAATAATTGTATTAAATCTCTAATTAATTTTATTTGTCATAAGAAAATAATTAATATATTTATTATTTTGAATAAAATAATTTATTTTTAAAATAAAATAATCAATATTTTAAATATAAATATAAATTTAAAAAGTTCGTATAGGCTCGATTAGGCTCGTGAGCCGCTCGTGAACCTCAAATTATTCGGTAAGTAAAGTTCGGGATTCGGTTCGATACTAAACAAACCAAACTTGAACACACCACTATTCGGTTCGGCTCGGTTCGATTACACTACAACTAGGCAAGCAATAACTAAACAAACAAATAAACTAACTCAGATAAAAATCAGGATGAAAAAGATTAATTTTAGAGAATGTAATGACTCAACTAAACTCGTGCAATAGACTTATTAATCCAATTATTAATTTAATTAAATCTAAATGAAAGATCACAATAATAATTACACAATCTCTCTCTCAAGCAGTTTAGGATAGCAAATTAATAAGTTATGTATCTTTGTTAAAACTAAAAAAAACCTACTAACTTTAAACATCGCACTAAGCATAGCTTTCTATAATTCATCTATATTTGTTAGGATTCAAAGTAAAATCATGGAGTATTACACATTCCTAAATTGGTTGAACAATTATCATTACTACATTTCAAATTCAACAACTAAACATCTAAGAAATTTCAAATTTAACAACTAGACATCTAAAATAGTGATCAAATACCTCACCAGAAATAAGCACTACAAATCATAAAATCATATGTTGAAGGGCAATATAGTATTAATAAATAGAAAGCATAAATTCAATCGAGACATACATAGAGTAGAATTCGATAAAATTCTAGTAAAAACATGAATGAATTAAGTAAAATTAAATAAAGATAAATAAAAACTAAAGAAAACATGAATGAATTAAGTAAAATAAAATAAAAACTGGTAGGCGAATTTATGATGAACACAATTAAATCAGACTCTTCAATCATTGCAAAAAACATTAATCAGAAACTTGAAGAACTAAGTTTATGAACAGTGAGATCTCGGGTTCAAACCTCACTGCCCCCCTCCCCAACTCCCCCAAGTAAAAAAAAAGGGTCTAAGAAAGCAAAATAATTAAATATAGAACCTAGAATATGAGTTATAAGTTGAAAATTGGTTACAGGAGATCCTATATATGGGCAGAGGAAAAAAGACTTGGTACAAAACTCTCAAATACATGGAGAAAATCCGAATAGGGCCTAACATTGATGAACTCGGCGACCAGGCACGTCGGCCGATGAAGTTGAATTGCATGAATTCACAAACTCGGCGATTGTTGAGTGTCTTCAAAATTGATAGTGAAATCGGTGATCGCAACAACGATCGCTGAGGTTCTTATTGTGCTCTACACAAATTCGATCAGCGATTGGAACGTTGGTCGTCATTTTATTCTTTTTTTTCGGCCTTGATTTATTTCTTGCCCATTTTCTAAGTTTTTCGACTCGCTTCTGTCATTTTATATATGTAGGGTTAGGTTCTAATGAGATTACTATTTTTCGTGAGAAGTGAAAATAATGAATAAGTCAGTATTTAGAGTTGAATAACGATATTAAAAAAATTAGTAAAATTTTCGTTCACTCCAGAATTCAAGCCCAGGTAAAAAAAAATTATCCTCAAGGTAAATATCAGTCATATGATACATTAGATCAACACCTATAAATCAATTTAAGATTTCACCATATATGAGAGATCTAATTCGAACCATTTCCTATATATATATAATATATAATACTCCCTCCGTCCCATTGGGCTTGTCCCATTTGGTTTCGACACGTTTATTAAGGAGAGTATTAGTAGTGTTAAGTGTGTAGATAAAGTAGGAGAGAGAATGAGAGAAAATGTGATAAAGTAGGAGAGAGAAAATGATAAAGTGATAAACTAGGAGTGTTATTTATAGAAATGGGACAAGATCAATGGGACAAACAAAAAAGGAATACGGGACAAGATCAATAGGACAGATGGAGTATATGAGAAGGTTCAATGGAGAAGCAAATGTTTGCAAAGAAAGGAGAAGCAATCTCAGCCGTTGATCTTATCTAATCTAACAGTCAGCGTTCGTTCGTTTAACGTTCAACGGGAATTGTGTTGAACTTATACAGGGTTCGAACCCCCAAAGTCCCAAACGTTAAACAAAATTATTAGTGTGTTCAACCGCTTCTACTGACATGTTCAATATTTCTCCATTCTCTACTTATATATCATTCTCCATATAATGCGACCATATATATAATGGTTCTAGTAAGAACTTGAGAACTATTAAAATTATTACATTTGATGTAAAAATTAATGCACCCGCTCCTAAATTTACTGCACTAGAAAAAAATAAAAATTTTGCTCCCTTCAAAATTCGAACTCAGATGTTGCATTCATCCACCGTAGATTTTAATGATGGAAGGACAGAAAATTATTCTCTATTCTTATTTTATTTAGTGGTTCTTAGTTGAACCTCTCTCTATATATATGAGGTTATGATCAAGTGAGAACCACGTATTTTTCGTGAGAGCGGAGAACCATAAATAAATACATAAAGTACATGAACAACAAATAATTAAATCGTGAACAATTATAATACATAAAATACATGAATAAGAGATTATCGGATCTTGCATGAATGTTGTTATATTTGACTGTTTACGATCTTACTCTCTCTTGTTCATGTTGTTTAGGGTTCATAATTCTTCGTGCTCACGAAAAGATGCGATTCTCAAATCTGCATCAATTAGTTAAATTTAAACTCAAACCCCACCTACATATAAACTTATGGGTGGTATTTATCTTGAAATATTTTTATATTTGGCAAAAAATTTATCTTTTATTTATCTTTTCACTTTTTCATCTACACACAAAATACTGTTTTTTTAATTTTCGTACCAAAAAAAGATTTTAAGATAGTCGGGACAGAGGGAGTATTTTTTTATTTTTTTATTTTTTAAGAACCAAGGGGTATGATATTTTTAAAGGTCAACGGTATGATAGCATCCTCCTATGTATATCATTAATTGACGAATATGATCAATTGATCATTGTAGCGTTGATCCACCGTCAACGGGAAAAATAAAATATAAATAAACGAGTTTCTTGTTTATTTCACTCATGAAAATATAATGTAGATATACACATCTATGAGAAAGACTCTTACAATTAGTAACGTAGTCAAGATTTTGTCAAGATTTTGTTTTACTTCAACTAGCGTGTAGCCCGTCGAAATTCGATGGGAATTATTTTATGTCATTATTTATAATTATTTTATGTTATTTTTATTATTATAGCATATGAAATAGTTTATATATAAATTATTTCTTTAATTAATTTGATATGATCAAATTAAATTAATAATACAATATTTGAAATAATATTAATCTTAATCACTTTCGCCAATTAAATGTAGGTTGTGATAATAGAAATACAGTTTTATATAAATATTCATTTGATGAAATTTATAAAAAGTTGATGTGGGATTAAAGATTTTAGAAGAAAAAAATATGTAAATTTAAAGTATGATATGATGTGTCGCATCTGCTGTTAATCGTATATCGATAATATTTACTCTCTCCGTCCCTCAAACATTTTCCCTTTTTTTATTTTTTTATTTATTTTTATTTTGGTTCGTCCCCAAAACATCTTCCTAACCTATTTTTGAAAATAATTTTACTAATTATTATTCTTACAATTTCACTTTTTGTGGGACTCGTTCTCCACTTTCACTAACTATCACTCTTATAATTTCACTTTTTGTGGGATCGATTCTCCACTTATCAAATACGTAACTAACTTTTATTAAAACTCGTGTCATCCTCTCTTAGGAAGATGTTTGGGGGACGGAGGAAGTATTAAGTTTGTTTAAATTCTTTAAATTTGACGGATAAGAAATAATTTAATTAAACATATGTCATATGAGTATCATCTCATATGGACCTAATAAGACCAGATAATCATATGAAGCTCTAAAGACCACATATGACAATTGAACGTCAAAATTTTGAAAACCATATTCTTTGGAGTTTGAAATACCACATCTGAATTTTGAGCATCATCTTGTATGGAGCTTGAAGATTATAACTTACTTGTGAGTTTCATTTTGTCTAGAATTTGTGAAACTATAATTAAGTTATGAGAATAATCTCGTCTCAAACTTTAAACAACATCGTCAAATTTGAAATCATATTCAATCATATATATATAGTTAATTATTTAAGTAAATACATCTATATATAAACGCATTATATATACACATATTAATTTGTGAATATGATATGATAAACTTAAACTAATATTATATAATAAAATAAAATACAAATATAAATTTTTTTAGATATGAAAATTGATTAAAAATTTAGAAAAAAATAAGAATGAATGAAAATTGAAGAAATTTAAAATAGAGTGATTATACGGCGCCACGTAGGATAGGATTTATTTTGCTATTATATATATATATATATATATATATATATATATATATATATATATAGGGAGTGGTTCAATTGAGAAGCTCAAATGTGTTGAGAAGTTGAGAAGCAATGTAATAGATGAACATGTTAGTACATTTTGATGAACATGGTAATTAGACCCTAGATCAATAAATTCTTTGAACATACCAAATATAACTGACGAACATACGAATCTATTTAATTTGTTAAAAAATACGTCATCGCCAAGGATCGAACCCCAGATCAAACTCGTGTTCATAAAAATTAATTGGCATGTTCATCTATTAGATTGCTTCTCAACTTCTCAACACATTTGAGCTTCTCAATATAACCTAACCCTATATATATATATATATATATATATATATATATATATATATATATATACACTAAATGCTCATTAATAAGCTAAATACAAATAACATATATACAAAAAAGTAATGAAAACTAATTTTCTAGCATGTTGTGATTTGAGCTAACAACTAATATGGACTAGGAATAATTACTCAAGTTATATTAACAATAATATTTTAATATTTCTCATAATTAAAATCAAGTTATAATTTAAAAATATTATTTGATAAAGAATCTAAAAGAAACAATAAGATAATTTAAAAAATAAAATCAACATGGAAAGTAAATTAGAAGGTGATTGAAAAGAATTTTACATTTTAAAACTCAAATTTTACTCTTTTCTTTATGATATGGATAATTTGAAATTTAAATTCACTCATTCGATTTAAAAAAATGCACAATAAAATAACTTCGAAACTATTTTTTTTTAATATTATGTATCTATGATTATTGTAGGAAAGAAAAAGCGATTAAAATTATTTTTTAACTGAAAATATAAATATTACTCCCTCCGTCCCGCTATTCAAGTCCCATTTTCCTTTTTGGGTTGTCCCACCGATAATGTCCCGTTTCCTAAAAAGGAAATAATAAGGGGATGTTTAACATTAAATGAGATCACTAATTATTCAACTAATAAACCCTTAATTAATTGATTTCCCCTCTATTCTCTCTCTCTCTCTCTCTATCTCTCTTTCTCTCGTCTCTCTCTCTCTGCGCCTGAGATCTCCACTGCCGTCGTCTGCTCGTCGCCGGAGGAAGCCTTCTCCTCCACCTTCACCGCCCTAGCCGTCTTCTCTTCCACTTGCCTTTCCCCTGCTCGTCGTCGGAGGAAGCCGCCCCCGCCGGATCTGTCCTTCTCCCTTCGCCGGATCTGTCAATGGAGGAAGCCGCCCTTCGCCTGCCGGATCTGTCCCTTGGCTGAGAAACAATAATTCTCGTCGCCGCCATTTTCCTCCCTCTGATCTCCTCCGCCTCTCACCTCTGATCTCCCCTAACCCTCTGCAAAACCATAACCCCTAATTTGAGTTGCAGATTTGGTTGGGGGAAATCGTTTGATTTCTAAGTTCGATTTGGGTGGGGTTGTGGTGATTTACCGGCGGTGGTGCTGTGGTGGTGCAAGCGGTGGTGCTGTGGTGTTGCTGTGGTGGTGCAGGCGGTGGTGTTGTGGTGGTGCAGGCGGTGGTGCAGGCGGTGCTGTGGTGGTGCAGGCGGTGGTTAATTAAACTAACATTAAGTTTTTTGAAGACACAATTTAACTCTTAATTTTAGTCTCCTTAAGCTCCGTGTCGAAAAGACACGAGACTTGAATAGCGGGACGGAGGGAGTACTATATAAATGCTAATTATTTTAAATAAATTAATGAGGGGCCTAGTGCCCCCACCTGGACCCCCCTCACCTCCGTCACTGCTTACATCACAAGCAGGGGCGGAGCTAGGGGTGGGGCAGGGGGGTCACTGGGCCCCCCTGAGATTTTCAAAAATTGTAGGGGTATTTTTGTAATTTTATATTAAAAATAAAAATATATAATTTTATCTACATTATTATTATGTTGAGCTATTTTAAACTGTAATTGGTATGCAATATTTAGAGTTAAGACGTTTTGAAGAAATGAACATATAATTAATTTATACATATTATGATTGGATTGGATTCTAGAGATTTATTTTTTTAATTTGATATTGAAAGTTACTTTGTCTTACAAAGTTTTATGAGATTTTTGCAAATAAAATCACAAACTATTTCAAATTTGTAATTTTAACATGACTTTTGACTGTGGCGAATTAAATCACAATTTTTATTTATTTTTTCAATTACGTCCCCTATTTTTTTTTCAATCGTCAGAGTGTTGAATTGCAACTTACGTGGATTAGTAAAGACGGCGTCGTTTTTGTGAGGCCTAAACGATGTCGTTTCGCAATTTCAATTAATTTTTTTTCCAAATTAGAAAGAGACTGTATGTTGTATTTGCACCATAATTTTCAATATGTAGTAATTTTATTGCAAAATACATCGTAACATGAATATTACATGGAGAAATAATTTACACAAACTTCAAGTTAACAATTCGACAATCGAAAAAATTGGAGGATGAAATTGCAAAAATTAAAAAAGATGAGTGATTTACTTCGCCACACTTTCAAAGTTACGTTAAAAATTTTTGGACCCCCCTGAATCGAAAGTCTGGCTCCGCCCCTGATCACAAGTGTAGCTGTAAAGCCTGTAACGTATTTTTTCATGTTGTTCTATATCCGTATGTTATATGTATGATGGTAATATTAACGATTTTAGATCTATGTGTATTAAAATAACGTAACATAACATCTTGTTTAATAATATTAAAATGAAAAAGATGTCAGAAATAAGTGTAAGATAAAACCAAGCAATGGGCATAATGAAGTCGCTGTCGTTTCACAAGGGGAGTGCGATTAGTGGGCCTTTTTGACGCAACTCCGCTTTCAATTAGGGCCCTTCTTATTTAATAATTCAATAGTTTACTTAATTTCTTTTAAATATGCGTGTCACTATTTATGAGGTACAATTTGAATTACCTTCACCCCCGTGTAATAATTCAAATATCATAACAAAACAATATGAACAAACAATTGGGATTTATAATTGGAGATGTTGAGGCCCATGCTATTTGATATCCAGTATATTATATCCAACTTTGTTCGAGATGTGCGTGGGTGACATGTCCTGTTCTACGCAACAATTCATTCACGAGAGATTTGATTTAAATGATAAAGCATGAATGATTATATAATTTAAATTAATTAAATATTTAATTTACATAATTCGATCCTTAATGTATAACTTGATTTGCACTTTAATCATTTATTTAAATAATTATTTATCATTTTGAAGTTCAATGAATTATTTACTTAGTATCTTATTCATTAAATCAAACGTCTTCTTTATGTACTTATACTCCGAAATTCAAAATGTATGTGAAAAAACACTAATGTGGTGTATTTTGTTGGCCGTAAATTGAATTTTGATGGGTGTTTAGAATTTTCAACTGTAATTCTTTTCATGAGTTAATTAAAGTGCCTCTCAATAGATAACTAATTAGAGGGGTCTGAATTTTTTTCAATAGTTGCAATAGTTTATTTGGTCACCATAAGTTAAACATACATGCACATATGTTCTTCCCCCCCCCCCCCCCCCCCCCCCCCCGAAATCAAGGATAGCATATCCTTGACCTTAATAGTAACTTTTATTTCCCCCCAAGATTTCAAATGACTTTGTTGCTGGGATAGGACTCCTATAAACTTTGAAGAATCATCTATTAATAATATCAAACAAAATTAGTCCACAATCATTTACGATTCTTGATACAGAAAAAATACCAACTTGCCCGCAATTTTTGTAATGAAAATATGCGTATATTAAATAAATAAAAAGGAACAAAAACAAAAATAAATTACAAACTAAACCTTAAACATACCTAATGGAATAAATAGCCACAACGACAAGGGTCGAGAGCGGGATGTGGGGTGGACTCAAGAATGATGAGTCCTAATAAGATTTTAGTCCTATTACCCGTTCGGTTTGAAGGATTAGATTGGATTAATCTTATCATATTTTGTTCGGTTGGGTAAATAGGGCTCGTGATTCAATCTTGGGAGAGTGCCACATATGATTAGTCTTGGTGTATGAGTCTTGGCTTACCCCTTATCACAAAATTAATCTTGGGTCAACTCAATCTTAGGTAATATCGGGCTAATTTAATCTCGGCAACTGAACTCTCCGATGGAATACAACCTTACAAAGGAATACTATCTTTTACTTTAAGAAATTCTAAATGATTATTTGCTTGGTTGGTGTAGTAAAAGTTATCGTTTTGTAGTCCGAAGTGCGGTGCTTCGGTTGGGCCTAGCCAGTGCACCCTCTCAAAAAACACCCAATCATCATTTTCCTTGTTTTGAACAATGCATGGCGGCTACAATCCTCTCGACCAAACATGAAGCCATCATGATTGTAAGCCGAGGGATAAGCACACCAACGTTACAACTAACGGTTTCAAGCTTCATGCACGACCACTTGGCAAACGTATTCCTACTAAGCCCACGTTTGATTAGGTGTTTTTAGAGGGTGGAAAGAGATTCAATTAATTGAATCAATTACTTGTTGTTTGGTTTGGGTAATAACTTAACCATTACCCTTACTTGAGGGTAACCCAATCACCCAATTTGTTACCCCTCAAAATAGAGGGGAAACAAAAGAAAGGGAATCACTTACTAATGATTCATTTTCATTGTTAAACCAAACACTTAATAAAAGTAATGATTATTGTTATCATTCCACTCCTTTATTTGATTTCATTCCCTTTCCATTCCTCTACTTGAACCAAACGAGCACTAAATGTCTCATCTTGCCTGCAATACCGACCACAGTCCTACAAGCAACACAAACTACCAACTGAAAACATGCTTTGAAGGACGGCCTAGTCCCAAATGTGCTCCAACCTCCTCAGGGGAAAATAATTCGTACAAGCAAGAGTAGAAATGTTACTTTTATGTTCTTCACAATCTTATTTACCACTACTAGCTCATCTTCGAAGATCACTTTGTTACGATCTGCTCACAAATTTTTTTTCTTTTTCTTTTTTTAATGTTAAGCTGCTTATTGGATTGGATTAGTCCAGTCAAACTTCGGCTGGATATAAGTATAATTATCTTAGTAATTATGGCCCCAAAATGACCATGATCCATCTACGGATGTCAACAAAGTTCGAAATTGATGGATCAATCCAAATAAACCAACAAAAAAGAAAGAATATTACTATTTTTATATCTAAATAAGGCGAAATGTCTTGATTAAAATAATATGTCCTATTTTTTCTTACAAGAATATGATTATGAACAAAAATTGATCATACATGTAAAATAATCATAAATTTGCGGACCCGACGAATTAATTCAAAATCGAGTGCATTAGGGTTATGGTCGAATTAGTTTCATCCGAAAAAAAAAATCTATTAACCTAAACCAAAAAATAATTCGAAACCAAATGAGTTAGCCTAAAACTGAGCGGGCCGATCTAGTGGTGCCAAGGGCTAATCGGGCCTGGCGGTTCGGCCCGGGAGTCAACGGTTCTAGTTCGGACCGTTGACCACGGGCCGGTTTCGAAATCGGACTGCCAAACTAGAAGGGCCGGTTAAGGTTCAGGAATCCACGGCTCGTCGGTTCGGCCTGGAACCGCCGGTTCCGGCGCGGCAGCCGAGGCAGTAGGCCGACAGGCATAGGACTGCAGGAGTAGGTCTTGACCGGCAGAGTTATTGGGCACGGCAGGCGAGACGAACCGCTGGTTTTGGGCGATTCACCGCCGGTTTTCATCGCGGTTCAAAATCATCCACCTTCAAATTCAAATTTCTCCCACCCAATTTTAACACTCTATTATCTTCTACTTCTAATTATCCTCCATTCTTTATGTGTTATTGCTCTTGTTAAGTTGTTGTTGATCTTGCTCTATAATTCTTTTGTTATTATCTTGCTTAATTGCTTTACTTTAATTTATTGCTATCTTGCTTACATTATATTACTAGTACTACCACTAAGTATTAAATACTATCTACTATACTATATATTTCAATTACACTATCACTACACTCACTTGCTTTACTTTATTGTTCTTGCTTTACATTATATTACTACTAGTACTACTACTAAGTACTAAATACTATCTAATATACTATATGTTTCAATTACGCTATCACTACACTCACTTGCTTTACTTTATTGTTCTTGCTTTAGTTTAGTATTCTTGCTTTACATTATATTACTACTAGTACTAAATACTATCTACTATACTATATATTTCAATTACACTATCAGTACACTCACTTCACTTGCTTTACTTTATTGTTCTCTAACCTCTATTATCTATATACTTTTCTCTACTTGTTCATTTGTTATCATGTCTCATGGTCGTAGTAACCGTAACAAGTCTATCAATGTCGACTCCGAAGAAGATATTGATAGCACTTCCACTTCTCCCACTTTTTCTCAAAATGTTCAAGTTCCATCATCATCATTTAAGAGTGGGTGGAAAGCTCCTATTGAACCGCCAATCTAATTGACGTCCCTAGTTGCATCTGTTTCTTATAATACGATAATTTTTTCTTTCCATCTTTAAAGAGATCAAACAAATCATTTTAAATAAGAAATCTCTTCCATCATGTGGGCTCATAAGAATTGTCAATTTTCTTTGAATATACACTGCAAGAGAGTTCATAAGAATTGTCACCTTTCTTTGAATATATATTAAAAGAGAGTTCATACAAAATGAGAGGAAAAAAATATTTTTATTATTTTTTCACTATTTTCATATTTTTATTGTGATAAAAAAAAAATTCGGGACAACTCATCTCTACTAATTTTTTCTTCAATATTGGATAATATTATCTTGGGTAGTTGTGTGCAAATATTTTTCAATATTTTCACATCTTTTCATCTCTAGTAAACATATGATTAAAATAAGAAAAAAAATATTTTCTCATATTTTCTTATTTATCATTTTTTAAATAAATTTTTTCAATAAATTCAACGGATTAAATTAACTCCTAATTTAATTTCTCTCTCTTTTTTTATGCGTATCTATATTCTATCCTCCGACAGAATATGACTATATTTGGAATAATTGGAGACTCATCATGTTGGATATCACACATGAAAATAAAAATGAAAATGACAGATAGTCCAAAACGATATTATTTAGATTATCTCTCCAAAATCACCCACCAGTGTCTTCTTTTCCAAATGACGAACTCAAACATTTAATACCTGAAACTTGATTCTCGTTTTGGTAAATAAAAGCAAGGAGTGGGAATTGTATTGAGATGTGTTCGACCGAATATAGAAACAAGAGGAGAATGGGTATTGGTGGTGACTCGGGTCTAGCCGGAAACGGCAAGATTCGGGTCAATCTGGGATTTTCTTGTCTTGCCGGAGGCGCTAATTTGGGGAAGAAGATAAAAGCATTCCGGAGCATAGTTCCATGTAAGCAAAATATGGATTTTTGATTATCATTTTCCACGTATGAATCCAGCAATATGAATCAACCAGTATTTGCCCCACTTTTCATTGGATGTTTACATTTAAGACAATATTGAAAACAAAAAACTATGTGCTTTATTTTTCTTTTTTGAAAGCATTATTATTACTTTTTAAAGTATATAAACATTTTCTATATATCCATAAAAAAGGATGGCATTTTGTCTACTTTTTAATCAAAGGGAAATATTTAAAGGAAGATATAGAAATACTAGATGTGTGTAAATGGATCGAAGTATAGAACGTGTGAATCCGCTTGCATTGCATCCTCTTCCTCATGCTATTTTTCCGTTGGCCTTATCATTTATCAATTAATGCTGCTAGTTGTAAGTTTCTGAATTCTCGGTAGATTTTGTTCAATCAAATATAACAGAGCTAAATATGAAATTGGAATTTTTGGGGGGCTGAAACTTGATAAGAACAAAAATAGAACTGAGTGGTGAGCGAAGTTTTTCCACTTGCCAATTTCATTAAATATGATATATTTGTATATTATAAATTAGAAAACTCGTAGAAAATGACAAAAAAAAACAAACAAACAAAGGACTAGAGAGATGTGAAGACGGAAGTCCCATAATTTATACGAGAAATTGGAAAATCTGGAATTAAAATACAATGGGTCCGAAATTTGAAACCAGTGTGCTGTCTGCTGATATATATAAATAAGAATACAAAAGCACGTTAAAATTGAATAAAAAATATATTAACGAGTTGTTCCCAAGGCCAAGAGCTTGGCAGAAGTTTTAAGCCAGATGCAGTTCAAATCAATCTATTTGAAGAATAAATTAGCAATAATCTCTTACGTAGATGAAGGGGTAGAAGTCGTGGTATGGTACTGATTGCCCCAAATTGGAAGAACAAAGCAAGGAAACTTCACTCACATGTGAACGGAATATCACCGTATATTTGCTTTCCGACAAGATAGAAATTCAATCCGCAGACTTGCTGAGATACATATCTATCGACTATCGACCCACTACTATTTCATGAGCAATCTATACTGTTTTCAAAGTCCATAAAGAGAAGCGAGGCAGAAAATTGGGAGTTGAACCAAAATGGCCTTCTCTTCAACCGGGAGCATTTTTCTTGAATTATTTCTAGTAATACTCTTCATTCCAATCCCGGGTTCATGCAAGGGAGCAGACAGCATTACACCAAGTGTGGTGATTGAAGATCCCGAGACGATCGTGTCGACTGGAGAGATCTACAGGCTCGGGTTCTTCAGCCCTCAAAATAGCAGCAATCGTTATATGGGGATCTGGAATAATGTGTCTAAAGAATCTGTTGTGTGGGTGGCCAATAGGGATAAACCCCTCCTTAATGATTCGTCTGGGGCGATTACCATATCCGAAGATGGCAATCTTGTTCTCATGGCTTCCAACAAACACATTCTTTGGTCATCCAATGTCAGGAATCTTTCCCAGAATACGAGTGTTCAGCTTCTGGATTCTGGGAATCTTGTCTTGCGGGATAACTCAAACGGCCGCGTAGCATGGGAGAGCTTTAGGCATCCTGCTGATGCTTTCCTGCCAACTCTACAAATAACTGACAATAATCGAACAGGGGAGAAGGTTGTACTAACCTCGTGGAGAACTCTGGAGAATCCAGACTATGGAGATTTCAGTGCTGGAATCCAAGCTTCAGCCATTCCACAAGTGTTCATCTGGAACGGGAGTCGGCCGCACTGGAGAAGTGGCCCCTGGAACGGTCTCATTCTCACTGGAGTGACAGATATGTATGCTGTGTATCTTGATGGATATAGGCTCACCAGAGATGAATACGGCACTGTCTCCTTCACTCGGGATTATTATGGAAATATTTTGATGAAAATCATTTTGAAGCCGAATGGAAGTTTCGTGCAGACAATGTGGGATGAGGCCAGGAGGAACTGGAATGTCACATGGGTTGCTCCGATTGATGTTTGTGATGTTTATGGTGCATGTGGGCCTTTTGGGAGCTGTAGTTTGAGGAATTTGCCGATGTGCAGCTGTCTCAAAGGGTACGAACCAGTAAACTATGAGGAATGGGTTAAAGGGAACTGGAGTGGTGGATGTGCGAGGAGGAGTGCCTTGCAGTGCGACAGAAGTGATAGCTCTAGTGATAAAAGCAGAGGAGATAGATTTTCTATGCTTGCGAATGTTAAAGTGCCCGATTTCATTGAGGTAACAGTAGGTAGGAAAGATGAATGTGAAGGTTTGTGCTTGAGAAATTGTTCGTGCATAGCCTATTCACATGATCCCGGTATTGGTTGCATGTTCTGGAGGGATAGTTTGATTGATGTTCGCCAATATCCCAGTGGTGGTTCGGATCTTTATGTGCGCGTGGCCTACTCTGTCTTAGGTACTTGTTTCTCTTACAAATTGGTGTTTATAGCTACATATCCAAGTTTAGAATTTGTTTTTGTTTTAGATGAGCAAAGGGACCTAAAAGTGATCATCATAGTCCCAGTGATTGCTGGATTGACAGTTATATCCATTTCCATACTTGCTTTTTGGTTCTGGAGGACTAAGAGAAATGGTAAGGGGATGTGATAAAAATAGAGCATCATTTATATGCCGCCGTAGTTACTATATTTGCGAATGATGCTATCTCTGTTTGGTGAATTAGGAACTGAAAGAAAACGCAAAAAACAAGCTTATCCTTTAGATTCAAGTGAAATGGCGCTAAGAGATGATGTAGTTGAAGTTAGTCTGGATGAATTACCATTGTATAGCTTCAACACACTTGCAAAAGCTACAGACCATTTTGACACGGCTAATTTATTGGGGAAGGGTGGTTTCGGACTCGTGTATAAGGTAAACCACTTCTTCTCGTGCCATTGCCAGAACTTGTTATAATTATATTCAGGATTAATGTGTAGGGTAAGTTGGCAAATGGGAAGGAAATTGCTGTGAAAAGGCTGTCAAGAGAATCTGGACAAGGGTTGCAAGAATTCATGAATGAAGTAGTTGTGATCTCCAAACTGCAGCACAGGAATCTTGTGAGTTTGCTTGGATGCTCCGTTGAAAGAGAAGAAAAAATGCTGATTTACGAATTCATGGCCAATGGAAGCCTAGATGTGCTTCTTTTTGGTGAGCTGAACTCTTAATTCAGATAGCATGTTGTAATTAGTCCTTACACAAGTGTTTATGTATTTGTTTGTGATCATGCAGATCCATCTCAAGGAATCCTGGACTGGGAGAAACGTTTCAATATAATGCAAGGTATTGGAAGAGGCCTTCTGTATCTCCACAGGGATTCGCGATTGATGATAATCCACAGAGACTTAAAGCCAAGCAATGTGTTGCTAGACGAGGATTGGAGTCCCAAAATCTCAGATTTTGGCATGGCCAGAATATTTGGAGGAAGAGAAGATCAAGCCAACACTGCTAGAGTGGTTGGTACATAGTAAGTGAAGTTGAGATTGGCTCAATTTGTTATATCTTTAGTGACTCAAGCAAACATCGTATTGCTGCAGTGGATATATGGCACCTGAATATGCAATGCGAGGAAGATTTTCAGAAAAAACAGATGTGTTCAGCTTTGGTGTTATAGTGTTGGAGATAATTAATGGGAGGCGAAACACGAGCTTCTACGATGATGATATGGCTCTTAGCCTTCTTGAACATGTAAGGCCTTTTCTTTCCCCTCTGGTTTTTACTTATTAAGTTCTCCAACTGAATCTAAATTTCCCAGGCATGGAGACTATGGAACCAAGGCAATTTTGAGGAATTCATAGATCAAAGGATATATAGTCCAAGCTTGGTGGCAGAGATCATTCGATGCATAAACATTGGATTGCTTTGCGTCCAAGAATTTCCTGACAAGAGGCCCACAATGTCAACTGTTCTATCAATGCTTGGTAAAGAGATTGCTATTCTGCCTTCCCCAGAACAGCCTGCATTTACTAAGAAGCCAACGAGAAACCATCTGTTATCGTCTTCCTCCCAGAGCCACGAGACAACGGGCTCCCTCAATAATGTCAGTATTACAGTGATTGAGGGGCGATAACAGAATAGCATCGTAGAAAGATGAAACAGCAAAAACCAAGAAAAGAGAAAAAGGGGAAGATGAGAAAAGTGAGAGAATCTGCAGAAAAGGTGTGGATTGGAGTCTTGTAACTGAAGCCTTACTACAGGAACTAGGCTGCTTAAATTCATATCCACTTCCCCTTCCTTTAAATCAACCTCTTGAAAGAATACGATTCATTTTAATTTTATTAAACTCAACTGCTTAATCATGCTTTATCCGACCACCTCCACTTTTTCTCCTCGTGTAGAACTCCAAAGCAGTTTCAAATTTGAGATGAGTGAGAATCTTTTAGTAAAGCAGGTAATAAAAGTAGATTCTGTTGAGTTCCTTTGATAAATGAGACTCTAGCTAGCTCTCTGTATTGCAGATTATGTTTCTTTTCTTTAATCCTATTCTGGAAAAAGAGTTGCTCTTTAACTGCCTCGAATTTATTGGATATTTCCAAGTAAATGAACTGCAAAAGGAAAAGAGAAAAGTAGGCTAACAAGAAGAATCGATGCTCACAGCTAATTATTTCTTGCATTAACAAATTAAAGCTGCGTCTAAAAGGGGACGAAAACTAGGTATATTTCCTATTAATCCTAATACAAAACAAGCATTTGGCTTTTTTACTCTCTGCAAAAACTTTCGATCCCTTTATGTATTTACCTGTTTTCTTGCATGCTCTTCTCACCGGAATTTCCCTTTTTATTTTCCCTCCAACAACCACCCAAATAAAAGTAGCATTTCCTCTACATATATTCTTTTTTCAGTTGTACTATATAAAAAAAAAATCAGGAAAAGAAATTCTTGGGCTTTTCCATGCAACTATATATAATAGAGGGAAGGATTGACGTGCAACTGAAAGACGATGGCATCAACTGAACTCAGTCTTGATTGCAAGCCCAATATCGAATCTCTGGTTTTGAAAAAAACACAGAAGCTGGAAGAATTTGTAGCCCGTCTCGAAGAAGAAAAACTCAAGATTGACGCCTTCAAGCGTGAGCTTCCACTTTGCATGCAACTTCTCAGCAACGGTAATTCTCTTGCATGAATTCTCAGGCGTTGAATTAAATAATAAATGGTGATAATTTGGATCAGCTATGGAGGCGTCAAGGCAGGAGCTGCAGTCGCAGAGGATGAAGCAACTCTCAGCAGATAAAGCTAAGTGGATGTCATCTGCAACACTCTGGAACCATCAAGTTCCGCCGCCGGAATTAAGGCTTGCGCCGCCAGAAGACAGCCATGTTTGTACAAGAGAAAACTCGGGTGACCATAAAGAGAAGAGGAAGGCCAGGAGATGTTGGTCGCCGCAATTGCACAGCCGTTTTCTCAATGCGCTGCACATGCTCGGTGGTTTGCAACGTCAGGATACTACTACTATATATTCACAACCCTTTTTTTTTGGTATTTATTAGAAAAACTAATTATCCATTTTGGATGCAGTGGCCACTCCCAAACAAATAACGCAACTAATGAAGGTTGAGGGATTGACTAGTGATGAAGTTAAAAGCCATCTGCAGGTACTCTCTCTCCCCTTGATTAATTGGAGTTTTAAAACCAATTACGAATTTGTGTGTCCACAGAAATACAGACTGCACACAGGAATCCAGGCTCCAAGCCCAGTGGTAGTCGTAGGTGGCATATGGGTCCCACCAGAGTATGCAGCCCACGCCGGAGCATCGCCTGCCGCCTTCTATGGAGCCACCGCTCCTACAATACTGCCACCGCGTTAGTATAGACCTTTTTTTTCTTCTTTTTTATAGGGCAGGGGAATAGTGTTAATTGTTAAGGACTGTTTGGTCCAATTAAATGGACCAAGGTGTAAATGGGCTAATATTTCTTATTGCGCTCTACTCGTACTAACATCTGAATTTTGCTCAACCCTAATGCTTATCAAACTAATCTTTGTGTAACTTAAGCTATGGGTGATTCTATTCTTAGCCCTCATTTTCTTTTTTATAGTCACTATTTAAAATAATAATTAAAAATTTATCTTATATTTGACCTTATATTTAAAGAGGATTAATGACCTGTAAAATCACAAACTTTGGGCACATTATAACCTCTAACAAAAGACTTTGTCTGTAAAATCACGAACTTTGGACATATTCTGATTGTAACCTCTAATAAAAGATTATGCCTGTAAAACCACAAACTTTTAAGAAACAATAGGGCCGAATGGCCCTATTCAACATACAACATCAAATTTTGTCCACCATTTGAAAAAACATAAATTTTGGCCATTTTTTGTATGTCATGACTATTCTACCCTTCTCTCTCTCCTCTCTCTTTCTCATCTCCCTCTCTCTGCTCCAGCGGCTCCTCTCTCTCTCTCTCTCTCTCTCTCTCTCTCTCTCTCTCCAGCGACTGCACGGCAGCGGCGCCGAGCTTGGAGAATTCGTCGGAGCTCTCGCGGCGGTGGTGGAGGAGATCCTCCCTCTCTCTCTCTCTCCAGCGGCTGCCGCTCTCTCCTCTCCCTTTCTCATCTCCCTCACTCTCTCTCCAGCGCGCCGCCTGGGCAGAATTCGTCGGAGTAGAGGATGAGGCGGCGGCGGCAGATCTGGTCTGATGAGGCGGAGGCGGTGGATCTGATCTGATCGTTGCGCCGCCTCCTCCATCGGCAGATCTGATCTCCGCCTCCTTCGATTTCAGCCATGGCAGATTTGATCTGATCTGTGTGCTTCACGTATGGCACTTATGGCACTATTAGTGCCATATGTGCCATAAGTGCACACTTCCCCCTAGGGTTTAGATATTCCATTTAGGGTTTAGATTATCCAATTGAGGTTTAGATGTTCCATTTAGGGTTTAAATGATGTTGTTGTTTCTGTATTTGTGCTGCACGAATGGCACTTATGGCACTATTAGTGCCATAAGTGCCCAAAATGATTATTTTACTTGGTTTTATTTTGGATTTCCGTTGGCACTTATGGCACTAATAGTGCGATAAGTGTCAACGGAAATCCAAAATAAAACCAAAGTAAAATCTTGGCACTTATAGCACTAATAGTGCCATAAGTGCCTAACCCGACCCGGCACGCGACCCGCGTGCCTGATCCTATCCGGTCCGCCTCATTAAAGGTAAAAACGTCCAAATCAATAAAAATGGCCAGAATTTGTGTTTTTTCAATGTGTGGCCATAAATTATGTTTTATGCTTCATTTCGGCTACTTCAAAATTTTACTAACTTTTAATTGCTTTTGATATGTTGATCTAGCCATCACTGTACCAATGTTTCCCTTTGTGGCTCCACTATTAGCAATGCAATTTGATTATCAGAATTTTGAGTTGAAGCTATATAGTTTTTTGCAGGAGTTATATCTATATATATTGATAGGAAATTATAAATATTTTTGAAATTATGACTAAGAGGTTGTTTGTTTTTTCAAATTTAATTAAAATGAAATTGTTAATTTGTTATAAATTTAATTTAATTTGTGTCACAG
Source organism: Salvia miltiorrhiza (assembly GCF_028751815.1). Classification (NCBI taxonomy): domain Eukaryota; kingdom Viridiplantae; phylum Streptophyta; class Magnoliopsida; order Lamiales; family Lamiaceae; genus Salvia; species Salvia miltiorrhiza. The sequence continues at coordinate 7,880,623 of NC_080391.1, forward strand.
CCCAAAACCGTTTAGTTCATTTGCAATTTTTATTTGAAAATTATTAAAGTTTCGCGTTATTAATATATATATATCTATTGAGCGAATTTATGAATATGTCTAGTCGCGCTCCTAGTCAGATAGATAATTTTAAGTTATAAATTATAATTTTAGCAAATGAAAATTATGCTCAAAGATTGGGCCTGAATAAATATTTATAAATTTCTTGATATTGAGCCATGTATATATATTTTCTTACGTTTGGGCTTTAAATAGCTCATTTTATAAGCTTATTTATAATTGGACCTGAATTATGTTTTAAGCTGAGAATTTTATAGAAGGGCCCATAAAAACCATATTATGATATTTTACTGATTCTTAATTATGAAGCTTTATTCTGAGATACAAGAACGTGCCAAATTCTTTTGCAATGATTTTAAAACAATTATTCAAGTTTCAATATTTATAGTTAATTAATGATTTCAAGGATTTGGATACCTTATTTTCGTATCTGCAAATTAACAATTTCTACTCTATTTATTTACATTTGTTTAAAGAAGTCTCCAAGCCAGCCATTCCTATTTTCATTCTTATCAGATATCTAACCGCCCTAGTTAGATGTGACTTTGAACTATAAATTATACCTATGGAAATAAAGATCTATACTCATATTTTTATATAAATTTGTGCCTAAATAAAATTATTTATTTAAATATATTTATTATGACATTATATTGATTTTTGGATAAAGAATAAAATATTTTCTTAATTTTTATTAATGTTGGGCTTGTTGTTATTAATGGGCTAAAGCTTCATATTTTTCATGGAAGCCCATACATTCTTATATATTATATAAATTATTATTTTAATTTAAAAGAAGGTATAGGTGTATCACTTTGCTACAGCCATTTCATTTCACTCGGCCACGTTTCGTCTCAAAACATTCTTGAGCCACAAGTATCATCTCAAATTTTCTTATTTAAAACATCATCCTTTATCATCTCAGTTATCATGCCAAAAACGCAGCAATCTTTAAGATCATTTGTGCTCTTTTCTCTGTAAAGGTAATTTTATTATTTCTGCAAATTTTCATTTTCCTACAGTTCACTTCTATATCTGCACAAAATACAATTTTTAATAATTTTAAACTCTCACAATTCATTTTACTCTCAAATTCTAAAATCCCCAACATCTTCAATTCAAAAGCAAACAGAAGATTCAAAAGCCTTTCCGTAAAATTTGATTTCCACAGCAGCAAATTTTGAAGCAGCAAACTTTGATTGATCTCTTTCACACGTTTATGTTCAAACAAGTAATTCAATCTATTTAAACCTCATTGTATCATTCTCATTCCATCAGTTTCAAATCATAAACCATCAACAGATTTCTCCATTTGCTCTTTTCACAAAATAATTCAATCTGCCATTTCTCACTGCACATCATCAATCGGTAATTCTCATAAACTTGTATAGTTTTATTTTCATATGCAAAGATCTCTGCTTTCTTTCAATTTACAGAAAACAACCAAACTCCCACAAAATTCTTATTTTTATAAATCCAAACATGCATACACACATCATTAGATCTAGTGTTTGTAATTCATAAGAAATCGAAAAGGAATACATATTCATTGATTTTACAGAAAACAAATTTAGATTTAGAAACCTATATTGATAAAGGGAGTTGGGATGAAGTGGGATGAGGAGCTACCCGCCGGAGCAGGGGGCGGCGTCAGATGGTTGTCTGGCCGGATCTGGAAAGGGAGAGAGGGCGGCGGCGGCAGTACAAGAAGGGAGGCGGCTGGACGCGCCTCCGTCGACACAGGGACGGCGGTGGTGGCGTTGCGGTCGGCCAATTGGGAGGAAGAAGAGGAGTCGTCGGCCTCCGGCGACGGTGTGCCGGTGGCGGAGGCAGGGGGAGGCCGAGGGAGAGAGGGAGAAGGGGGAAAGGGAGCCTGCGTGAATGGTGAAGTGGGGTGAGCTGCGTATTTTGTAATTGTGTGGTGAAAGTGAGAGTTAAATTAGGGATTTAAGAGAGAGAATGAATTTGGGCTTAAGGGTGGGCTAAAGCTTTAATTGGGGCTTAATTTATTAAATGGTTGGGCATTAATTTTACTAAATAAGTTGGGCTTAATTCTACTTTTAATATGGCTGCATTTGCATATATTTTTACAAATGATATTATTAAATTTTATATTTCGATTTACATTATTAATTTGAACTTAGTTTTAATTAAATATTGAGCCCAAATATTTTTATAAGAAAAGCTCTTTTATAATCTATTAGACCAATGATTTTTAAATGGTTATATGATAATAAATTCTTAAGATTTAAATTACTATTACTATTATTATTTTTATAGATTCAAATAGGCCCTTATATTTTGAATTTATCTGACTAGGTGCGGCGCGACTAGGACGTGAACTTTAAATTCTTGCAGTTAATTTTCAAAACTCAAAAGTTCAAGTTTCAGGTGTGGGATTTATTTCAGTACATGCACGTGGTTAATATTTGTCCATTTTAATATTATGTGTTTACCGTATGTGTTGTAAAAATATTTATCGCTAGGGGCCAGTATAATTAGTCCAGGACTTCACCGTCCTTGGTATGCCACAAAGCGATTTCATGTTACAGGGTTGCAACCATTATATTGTCGCCAGGGGCCCACATATAGGGTCCGGGACATTAAAGTCCTTGGAGTTGCCACAGTGCGTATGGAAATTTATGTTACGTTATGACAATATGTGTTACCATTTTATTAACATGGACAATTATTGCATGTTTCCACACTGAGTGTACCCTGTATGCTCATCCCATATTTAACATTTTCAGGTTTTAAAGGCCGGAAGCGCGTGGAAGGTCGAATGGCGAGTAAAATGTTTTGAATTTAGTTATACTTAAAAATGTTATGTTTAGTAAAGTATTTTAACATAAGATATTTATTTCCCTATTTTCACATTAAATATTTATTTATAGTCATTATTTTCCACGTGCGTTTTCATTTAAAATTAAAATGAATTTGGGTGTCACAAGTCGAATGGGCGCGTCGAATCTATTTAAAGATAAATGTTTCCTAAAACATATTATGTTATTTCATGTGATATCTCTTGATTATGTAAACTCTGAAATTCTATACTATTTGAGATTTGTGTGTGATTTGTTTAAATAAATGTTATTATATTATTTTAATGTCATGACTTGTTTAATTTATATTTAAATTCATTTCAAATATTTATTTAAGAATTTATATCTTTACGAAAATATATACATGGATACATACATAATTTTAATTATATAAAGATTTTATTTTGTTATATTTTCCGCTGCTAAAAAGATATTATTTTATATTTAGAGTTTTTCCTTAGTATAAGTTTTATTAATTAGTTAATTATTTTTCTGACATCTTCATGTCATGCTTTGAAAATAAAGTTGTTAAATTTATGATATAAAAATCAAGATTTATATTTGAATACATTATTGAAAATTTTGATATCTTATAAATCGTTTTAAAAGTGCTTTAAAGACCAATTTTATTTAAAGAATTCTTTTTCTTAAAATTTATTTTCGAAAATTTTTATTTAAAAAAAAAATGAGTTTTAAATTATTTTAAAAGACTTCCGTATTAAATATTTATTTAAATTTTATATTTAACTCCTTAATTAGATTAGGGTGTTACAATTTGGGTGCTACGAAATAGTATAAGATAAAATAATAAATTTTTAATTATTATTTTAAATAAATGGCTATAAAGAATAAAATAGAGGTTATTAATAAAATCACCCTAAGAGCTCGTTTAGTACGCGGTATGGGATAAGGTGGGATATGTTTGATTGGGATGTCTTTGACTATATGTTAATATCATGTTAGATAAAAAGTATTAAAATATATGTAAAATATAATATGTTGTTTGGTATGATGTATTAAGATTATATAAAGTTAATAATAGTTATAATTAAGATTTGTATTACGTAGTATACATAATCTCTCAAATCAGTATAATATTTTTGGACTTTTAATTTATAAAGAGCCGTGTGCTTTGTATTACTTATTACCAAATAAAATATTAATGTGTCATAGATATATTATACACCCTAATCACCCAGTGGCGGATCCAGAATTTTTGAATTTGGGGTACGAAAAAATAATATCATAAATATAAATGTAAAAAATACTTAATGTAATGTTAAAAATAGTGTGTTCCAGAATATTGTTCGAACAAGAAAAAAATTGTTCCCTAAAAAAAACAAGAATTTTTTTTTTTACATAACTATCTAATTTATCTTTAGACGAGTCTTCATTTCTTCAAAGCGTTTCACAACCTTGTTATCAGAAACTTGTAGAAACATATCTTCTCTATGAAAGTGACCAAATAATCATTTAAAACTGAATTAATCCCCATGCTATTTCGCAACTTATTCTAGACATAAGTCATTCCAAAAAACATTCTCTCCACACTTGCAATGGCAATCAAAAGAATCAACACCAACTTAATTAACAAAAATACTAAAAGATAAATCACATGTCCCTTTGTTTTAAATAGGTAAAAAAATAATTTACAAACGAGTTAATCATTTTATCAAATAAATTATTTAAACTATATAATACCTTAAAATTGAATAAAAAAATCGAATTCTAAACAAAATAATAAGGAACGCGATGATTTTAAAATTAATAAAATATTTTTCTTACCTTCAAAACTATCACTCGCTTTCACTATTGAATTTTTTAATTTGCTGACTTTCTGATTATATAGTGCGTCTCTAGGAAGGTTTTATCTGACGTGTTTCTCAAAAATTCACTCTCTCTCTCTCTCTCTCTTCTTTTGTGTGATTTTGTTACACTACTTTAAATTGTATAGTGACTTAAGTGATTTTAAATTGTTTGTACCCACCGTTTTATCATTTTAGTTGGGCCCAAAGCCCAAACTAATTAAATTCACTTGTGACTTGGCCGATTGGAAATTTGGGGGTACAAATACAAGTAAAATGCATATTTAAGGACTCCTTAATGCATCATACTACTACTAAAAAAAATTTGGGGGTACAAATACAAGTAAAATGCATATTTAAGGACTCCTTAATGCATCATACTACTACTACTAAAAAAATTTGGCGGTACAACTTCTCTAGATCCGCCACTGTAATCATCCGTACCAAACAAGCCCTTAGCATAGCGTTAACTTAATTTTCTCGTAGTGAACTTAGAAGCCAAAACTTAACACATGAACTCCAACCTCAAATCTTAATCACATCGATGATGTGTGGCCAAGCCAAAAGTCTTATCATGGTGCCCGAGATAGCTAGGGGTGAGCAGAAACCGAACCGACACTGAAAACCGAACCGAACCGAACCATATTGGTGCAGTTCGGTCCCAATTCTACTGGTGGTCGGTTCGGTTCGGTTTTAGAAATTAAAAATCGAAAATTTTCGGTTCGGTGCCGATTTTGAGTTTTTGGTTCGGTTTTGCACCGAACCGAACCGACAAATAATAATATTTTATTAAATATTTATATTTTATAATATATATTTTATTATCTAAGAAAACCTAAGTGTAAAATGAAAATTAGATTCTTACTCCCTCCTCAACCCTAGGCGCCGCTCTCTCACTCTCCAATCTCCTTTTCAATTTTTCGCCTCCAATTCGGCAGTTCCAGACTTCCAGCCTCGGAGTGAGCCCATTCCAGCCTCTCCTTCCAGTCTCCGGCGTCCGCCCGTCGTCAGCGTCGCGTCGCCGACTCCAGTTCCAGACTTTCAGCCTCTCACTCCCTTCCATTCCAGCCTCTCTCTCCAGTCTCCGGCGTCCGCCCGTCGTCGGCGTCGCGTACTCCAGACGTCCGCGTCGCCTACTCCAGGTGTCTCGTCGCCTACTCCAGTCGTCCGCGTCGCCGACTCGCCTGCCAAGACTCGGCTTCCAGTTTCCAGCGGCGCCGGCGTCCCTCTTCCGGCGGCAACCTAGTCGACTTCTCGGCGGCCAGACGCACCCCCCTTCTCGGCGTTCCCTTTCGTTGCGGGCTAACCGGCCAATGGAAAAAGGTATCGGTTCCGAAAACCAAACCGAAACCGACGGTTTTGCCGGTTCGGTTTCGGTTCGGTTTGACACTTTGTATTGGTGCGGTTTGGTGCCGTTTTTTAGGATCGGTTCGGTTTTCGATTTTGGGTTTTTGGTTCGGTTTTGCACCGAACCGAACTGATGCTCACCCCTAGAGATAGCAAGCCTTTATGGAAACTTCCACTAAAATTATTACCTTTGGGAAGTTTTTGTCTTTGTTTTGTTGTAGCTCACGTTTCGTCAAAACTTGTAAGAACGCGTCTATCATGATTGTTGTTTTAAGTGGCACGAGATTTCCTTAAACTTTCGTCTTCAAGTTGTGTAATAACTTTCATCATGCATTCATGCTTGATCTAACTTTTTGTAGAAATAATACAAAAATTAATGACAATTTCACAAAATATTTTATTAAAAAGTACATCAATAATTCTACATTTTGGTCCTAACTAATGATATTTTAAACAAGGGAAAGACGAACATCGAATGGGAATACTAAATCCTATATAATTCGGAAAATTAGAAGTCACCAACTACTAATAACAAACAATTAAGGTTTCACATTCAAAAGTCACAAAGTGTATAAAACTAAGTTTTTCATCAGTATATTAATATTTAATGTAGTATCATGGCGATGGTAAACAGTCATTCAGTAGTATCTATAATTTTCTTCGAAAAATTTCTATTTTAACTGTAATTGATATGTAGAGAAGTAACAAATGAGAAACTAATGATGCTCGAAAAAATAAAGTTTGTGGTCATGATGCTTTGCTTATAAAGTTCTTCCCCTTTCAAGAGTTATTAGTTCAAGTCCCTCCAATAATACATGAGTTGTATTTTATTTAAATTTTTAATTCAGTTTATACTTATTTAATTATACTTTAATTAATGTTTATATAATACTCCAGTTAACGACAATATATATATCTCATCTCAAAAAACAAAAAAAAAAGTTGTTACCCCTTTCGCCTTTGCTATAGGCTACTGATCCGAATTCCGAATGGCCCAGAAATAAATAAAAGAAGGAAAATTGCAACTAACACCATTCCATCATAATCAGTGGTAGACTTGTTAAATACAGTCTAAACCAGTCATCGCACACCGATTATTTTATGTTCCGGATATAGCTTTAAATATTGGCCGACGACGACTTTCGCAGACTTCATTTTCCACATACAACTTGCCTTGTGCATTACGCGGAATATCAGACAAACAATATAAAGTCTCCAAATCTTACGTAATAAAACCAGAAAATCCCCGTCTACACGCTCTGATCGCAAACAAGTAACTGTGATGAATACCGAAATCACTAAACGCTTTCTTCATGAATTCACAGTCTTGCTAATTATTCTTCCTTTTGTGTGTCGTTGCTTAGAAACAGACACCATTTCAGCCGGTGTAGTCATCAGAGATCCAGATAGCATAGTATCCCAAAAGCAGGTGTTCAAACTGGGTTTTTTCAGCCCCGCCAACACCACCAACCGCTACCTCGGCGTCTACTACGTCGTTTCCGAGGAGTCGGTGGTATGGGTCGCCAACAGAGGCAGGCCCCTCAATGATTCTTCCGGCGCAGTAGTAAGCATATCCAAGGACGGGAATCTGGTGCTCCTCGACGCGAGGAATGAGACCATCTGGTCAACCAATGCCACTGCTTCTCCCGTGAATACCACTCTTCAGCTGCTGGATACTGGAAACCTTATTCTACGGGAAAATGCAACAGGAAACACTATCTGGGAGTCCTTCTCACAGCCTTCGAACGTCTTCCTTCCGACTATGAGGATTATCGACAACATAAACACGGGTAAGAAGGTGGTTGTGTCGTCGTGGAAAAATGCGTCCGACCCCCAAACAGGAAGCTTCGCGTCAGGGCTGGAGGCACTGAATATCCCACAAATGTTCACGTGGAACAACGGCCGCCCCCACTGGAGGAGCGGCCCGTGGAACGGCCTGATTCTGATCGGAGTGCAGGATATGTATTCTCCGTACCTCGATGGATTCAGTGTGGTGGATGATCGTGCCGGTACTTTCTACTTCACAGCGCCAGAGCAGCAGTTCTTGATGAAAATCGACTTGAACTCTTCGGGGAGCTTACTGCAAAGGCTGTGGAATGATGAGAAGAAGAGTTGGGACGTTACGTGGTTAGCTCCTTCAAATGAATGTGATATTTATGGGACGTGTGGGCCGTTTGGGAGCTGCGATATTCGGGATTCGAACATGTGTTCTTGTTTGAGAGGGTTCGAGCCCGTGAGTAGAGGTGAATGGGATATGAGGAATTGGAGTCGAGGGTGCCAGAGGATAAATCAACTGCAGTGTGATGCAGGTGGGCCAAATGGAGATGGATTTTTGAGGATGCCGTTTATGAAGGTTCCGGACTTTGCACAGCACTTCTCTTCTGGGCAGGAAGATGAGTGCCGGAGCAGATGTCTGGGGAACTGCTCTTGCATAGCTTATGCTCATGATTCTAAAATCGGCTGTATGTTCTGGAGCAATACTTTGATTGACGTTCAGCAGTTCTCTGCTGTTGGTGTTGATCTTTACATTCGTCTCTCGCCTTCAGATCTCGGTACTTTCCTCAACACAATCTCAATGTTTGTATATATTTCCTAGCTAGCTAATTTCTGTAATGGATTATAGTCAATTTAGTAGTGAATGTGTTTTGTTTCCAGACGAGAAGAAGGACAAAAAGGTGTATATCATAATTCCGGTGGTGGTTGGTTTTGTGTGCATATGCTTCATGATCTTCATCGCTTGGTGTTGGATGGTAAAGAGAAAAGGTACTAGCTAGTGATCAGTTTGGCTCATGGACATTACAAGTCTACTTACTCCTTACATTTGTTGGTTTTCCATCTTGTCAAATTAGGAAGCGAAACAGAACAGAAAAGGGTCTTCCAAGCAGAGCAAACATTTCCATCAGACTCAACTGCAATCGTACTCAAACAAGAATCAGAGGTAGACAGTATTGAGGAGTTGCCATTATTCAGTTTTGAGACGATAGCAAATGCAACAGACCAGTTTAACGAGAACAATCTTCTTGGGAAGGGGGGTTTTGGACCTGTTTACAAGGTACACTCTTTCTTGAATACAGCTTGTGTGTGGTTTGTTGTTGGAGCTGACAATCGCGGTTTTATTTTGTCAAGGGAACTCTGGGCGATGGGAAAGAAATCGCGGTGAAGAGGCTGTCAGCAGCATCTGGACAAGGAGCTCAAGAGTTCAAGAATGAAGTGATTGTGATTTCCAAACTCCAGCACAGGAATCTCGTCCGGTTGCTGGGATACTGTGTGGAGAAAGAAGAGAAGATGTTGATATATGAGTACATGCCAAACAAAAGCTTGGACGTTTGTCTCTTTGGTATCGATTATAAGCTAAACAATCCCATTATTTCTACATATATATTGTTGTTAGCTTTAGTCTTACATAATGGTGTTGTGTTTGGTGTAGATCCTAGCAATCTATCGCAGAAGATTCTAGATTGGAAGAAGCGTTTCAATATTATGGAGGGCATTGGGCGAGGCTTGCTCTATCTTCACAGGGACTCCAGACTGAAGATAATTCATCGAGATCTTAAGCCCAGCAATGTACTGCTGGATGAAGATTGGAACCCCAAAATCTCTGATTTCGGCATGGCAAGAATATTTGGGGGCAACCAAGAACACGACAACACTGCAAGAGTTGTAGGAACTTAGTAAGTCAATCTTCATTAACTTAGACACCTTCTTCCGATTAGTGCTAACAACATTTTCATTTGGCAGTGGATATATGGCGCCTGAATATGCAATGGAAGGCAGATTCTCCGAAAAATCTGATGTCTACAGCTTCGGCGTGCTTATGTTAGAGATATTAAAAGGGAAAAAGAACACACAATATTACAATCACGAATGGTCCCTCGGCCTTATAGGATGCGTAAGCCCTTCTGCATATCTTAAAAATTAAAAATTTCTTACATCAGAATAAATAACGTAAGTGCTTCGCAACATTTCAGGCATGGAAACTGTGGAGTGAAAACGACGGTTTGGCTTTCGCAGACGAAGGCATAGCTAGTCCGGATTTGAAAGCAGAGATAGTGAGATGCATTCACATCGCCTTGCTGTGCGTCCAAGAATTTTCCAAAGATAGGCCTACAATTCAAACAGTTTTGTCGATGCTGAGCCGTGAAATAGTGGAGCTGCCGGTGCCGGAGCAGCCCATGTTTGCTGAGAAGTGGAACGGCTTGCCCGTCGGAGCAACAGTCTCTGCAGGCCAACTTGGACACTCCCTTAATGAGCTCACTGTCACTGCCATCGATGGGCGATGAAGGACCTCCACCATCTCACACGTTTCCAATGTGATTTTCATGCTTCTTGTTGCTTACTTCCATCTATGTTTTTGTCTTCAAGAAACTCAGCAAATTGAAAACCATAATATTTTTCCCAAAAATAGTGACACCCAACATTACATAGTCGAATGCATGATTACTAAAAAGACATTTTCAATATAAAGAGAAGTCGAGAATCACAGAGCAGATGAAAGCAATATCCTGGTCCAAACATCGAGATTACATAGGATCGTCGGGGGTGAAGTTGATTGCGAGATCCCAATAATGAGCAACACGGTGATCTGAAAAGAATTTGCGTGCAACTGCCTCACTTCTGCATTCTTGGACGAAAAATCTGTTGAAACTTGGCTTAGCAACGGTTCCCTGCCAAACCAGCACACATTTGTTAACTGGTTTCTCCTCATCATCATTTTCTTCATCGTCTTCTTTTTCAACAGTAGCACTCCAATCAATCCTCCGAAGCATAAGCTTCCCGTATCTCTTGATTGCTTTGGAACCACCCTCAACAACTACAACACTTATGCCTTCTGAAATTATAGCGCATCCACTCAGCCTGTTCTCTTGGGCATTAACATCGACCTTAAAACGGACCTGGGGATGAGAGAGGTCATTGATCTTGTAAACCGAAACAATTGTATCAAGGGTGCTGGGATCATCAAATAGCTTTCTCTCTTTCTTTCCACGGCGCTCTGCTGGCGTGAGCTTACGGGCAATGTTCCTGTCAATGTGAGCCTGCTCACGCTCAGCTGCAGCACTTCTTATTTCCATTTCAAGCTTTGTGGGATCCTGTGTTGCTTCTGATCCAAGAACTTTCATGAGGTTGCTCATTTTCACTTTAGGTTTTGGTGGCTCCAAAACACCTAGTCTAATCATCTCTTGCCTATCTTTTTCCCTGGCCAACCGACGCTGTGTGCGAAGTTTCTTCTGTTCCTTCTTAGTTAGCTTTAAAGGTTGAGGTGGAGGCGGAGCTGGTTCAGCCGGAGGCTCAATTGGTCGAGGGTGTTCAACATATATGGTGATTTTGTCCATCTTGATCTTCTCTCGGTCTATGCCACCATCAATTATATCACCATAGCTACCAGAATGCAGAAATGGCACATCCCTGAAAGTCAAGGAAAAGTAGTTTAGTAATGCTTGACAAACAAATAATTATTTCCTCAAATGGGAATTGATATCTAGCTCAATTTACCACCACTCGACATCAGGAATTGATTCCTTGGGCTTTTCTTTGGTAATCACTCTCTCTCCTACTTCTATCAGATTTGGATTAATATCTGGCTCTGCTTTTGCCTTTGCCAGCTGGATTTGCTTTGTCTTGAGCTCCTTGGCTTTTGCTTCTCCAAATTGAGACTGAGAAAGACAATTAAAAACATCAGTAGTATGATGCAAGCACATAAAAAAATGGCATAAACGAAAAGAGACAGTACCCTCAGTTTAATGCTTTCTGCATCTTTTGACCACTTGCCTTCCTCAACAAACAGCATTGTCGGCCTCTTAGTCCTTAATAGCTTATCTTTATTAATCCCTACCCTAGGATCAAAATGTGGATTTGTTTCAGGATCCACATCAAGTTCAGGTTTAAGAATTCGAAAGGCATCTTTCTTTTGCTTGTTGATATTCACCTAAGAGACAGAATAAAAGGAATATATAAGCAACACCAAAATGGAATAGATAATAAAATGATGCTTAACAATATATTTTTTTTTCATTTTTCATTGCTGAAATAGAGCTGTGGAATAATACAGTATTTATTGATAGCTGTGTAAACTATCCAATACCTTGAGAGTACTAAGGCTTTGCGCTTTTGGAATATCCACAACTTTCCCCTTCTCATCAATTTCCCGGCCCATTGCATCCAAACGAAGAACAGGAACTTTTGAAGGTTTCGGTTGGAAGGAAATATCCGGCGGCAACTGTCCTGGAAATGCATTGAAGACAGTAGCAAACTCAGGGTCTTGCCAAAATCCCATTTTAGCAGCCAATTCATGTGCACGTTTTACAGCTTCAACGTTTCGTGCTGTTAGTCCAGTAATCTCAGGCACACCTGCCTGTAATGGGGCAGCAGGATTCGGTGTGCTTGGCATCCCTTCAGAAGGAACACTGACTGGGGCACTAGTTCGACTCGGGCGTATGCCTGAGGAAGAAGTTTTCGCTCCCACTTTATCACCCACTCTTTGATTACCCACTTCAGTTGAGCTCGCATCTCTGTTCCTGTTCAACTACACGAGTTGAAATGATGAACTTTTATAAATTAGATGCAAGTAAAAATATAAAATAACTTGTTTTTATCATCTCCAACTACTCAGTACCGATGGTAGGAAACATGAAAAAGTACATTTTCAAAATATAAAATAAGCACAGGAATTAAAAATATAAGAACTTACTGAAGAAATTTTCTTCATCCTCTCTGCAAGCTCTTTCTGCTTTTGAAGAGCTAACTTAGCTTTGGCTAAAGTATCACGGGACAAGCCCCCATTTGAGCCGGCAACTGATCTAGTTGCAACCTCCTGCAAGAAGAATATAGCTGTGTTTTTATGTTAGAATCCTATTACAAGTTTACCTTAATATAAAAATTATTTGCAAAGTAACAGATAAAAACAGCAGCAGGATTTACTTTTTTTCAGCATTTCAAGCCAACTACGATATGAGAGCAAATTTCTCTTGGACTCCAATGCCACGATGATAAAAAAACTAAGGTGCCATGAAGAGTTGGGTCAAATTCACAGCCATCACAAACATGTAACTCCCAAAGTGGATACAAGTTTTCCAATGATCACAACAATCACAGTAAGAGTTGGAGTATAAGATTCACAACAAACAGGGGTAAAGACCTAGTGAAATACATTTCAAAAGTAAAAAATAAAACATGCTAGGCAGCATGGCAGAAATATCACATTCCCAACCATAAGGACTTGAAAGCTGCCAGTTTTGCAATTTAGAAATACTGTATGCTAGTATTCAACAATATAACCCCCATACTACCCGACTACCATTAACTAGAACATACAAGCGCAAGCGCAAGTGCAACACAGCACCTACAAATTGTAGGTGAGTCAATCAGTACGATCAATTATTAACTGGCTGTATATCTGGCAACAAAGATAACATATAAACCCACCACAGAGAACATTCTCCGATGTCAAATCCGCAACCAAATGTAAATTCACCAGAAAGGCAATGCAAAGTGAAGCTCTTACACAAAAGTTAGCTAGAATTAGCCTTCACCAACATTGCTCATTTACACCCATCAATTACTTAGTGATACATATCTAAATTGTTCATCGAAATGCCGCAATTACAGTTGCATTGCACGATACGAATCGATCAAACTCTAGTAAGTAGTAAAAAATTGATCATTTTCAAATAAACGAAGATGAAAGAACTCAAACAAGATAAAACATAAAAAAGGAACTTACATTGCGCGGCTCGTGCTTCACCCATCCAAACTCATCGCCATCCTTGTCACCCTCCTTAGCCCTAACATCCTCGAACCTACGCATATCCCTCTGATTGTCTTCATAAACCCTAGTTCTCTTGCTCCTCTCCTCATTCTCACTCATCTCCTTCCTTTTCTTCCTCTCATTTACATCTCGATCCATCTCCTCCCTCTCCCCCTTATACTTCCTCTTCTTTCGCTCAACAGAATTGGACCTCTCATGGGAGGTCTGGCTGCGCGCATCCCAATCCCTGGCTCTGGATTCGGACCTGCGCCGACGGCCATCGGATTCTCTCTGTTTATTGCTCGGAACTTCTTTGTCCATGATGGGGTATGTGTGGTGGTGGACGTGGCGATGACCTGCAGTGGCTGATGTCGCCGAAGGAGGAAGGCGGCGGTGAAATTTGTAAGATAGAAGATGATTTCTGTTAGTATACAATGAGAAACGACTAACGAGAGACGACAGAGAACTCAGAGAAGAAATAGGGGCTCAAGTTGGGCCTCAAGTCAAGGCTGGGCCCAAGTTAATTTAAAGAGTTAATGGAAGAAGGCTACTTTGAAATATAGCCCCTAAATTACTTATTATAGGCTTATAGCGCTTTATTTTAAAAGAATAATAAAAATAATACAAATGTACTCTTATAAACTTTATCACCCTCAATTTTAAATTAAATAAATCAAATAATACTCTCTCTGTCCATGGATAATGACACACCTTCTTTTTTTCGTTTATCCCATTAATAATGGTCTGTTCCAAAAAAATGAAACAACATTCACTCACAAAAAATGTGGTTTTACCACTTTCATCTTTTAATCAATCTTCTTCTTAATAATCGTATCGAACAGTAATGAGTCATTATTAATGGGATAAAGATAGGGCTGGCAAATCGTGCGGGTCGGGTCGTTATCGGGTCGACCTGATAAGGCCAAACTCGAACCCGACTTGATAAGGGAATGCTCGAACCCAACCCGAACCCGACCTGATACACCTAAACCCGAACCCGACACGAACCCGATATCAACACGATTTGAACCGGGTTGACACGACACGATAGCGACACAGATCTGATAACGACCTGATAACAACACGATTTGAATCGGGTTGACACGACACAATAACGACACGATCTGATTACGACCTGATAACAACATGAATTTGATTTGATTCATTCACAATAATAATAATAATAATAAAATACAAGATTCGTCACATATGCTCAACATATCCAAACTGAAAATACAATCAATATAATGCATTAAACCAATAAGCATCAATATATCACATATGCTCAAACGGAAATAACAATGCATCAACCAAGAGTTGTCAATACCTCACATAACTACAACATAATCCAAGTGAGCTTAACAAAACATAACTAGACCAAGTGTTTATCCAGAATTTTCACTATTCTTACTAATGACAATGCCAATAAGCTTAACAAAATATAATAATCCAAGTGACAGCCTTCATGCAATAGTGGAGACGGAAGAAGATTTGGTTTGAGGCGAACAAAGAGGTGCCGCGCTGCGCCTCCTACGTGGCCGTGAGAGTCGACAGTGGAAGCGACTGGGAGGGGTGGCGAACGAAGAGGGGTCGCGCCGGGACGCCGACGTGGCCGTGACAGTCGACGTCGACGGTGGGAGAACCGGAGAAGAGAACTTGGGCGTGCGGCGGAATTAGAATTGAAGGGGTGTGCGGCGAAAGTTGGAAGAATGGAAGATATTGAAACCCTAAACTAAAGTGAAGATAAAAAATTAGAAATCAAAAATTTAAAAATTAAAACTATTTAATAAAAATAATAATATTACTATCGGGTTACTTGAACCCGACCCTAACCTGACACGAAATTATCATGTCCTTATCAAGTCGACCAGATAAGGACCAGAACCTTATCGTGCGTGTTACCAACCCATTAATTTCGTGCGGTTTCGTGACGTGTTTTCGTATCGTGTCGAAAATTGTCAGCCCTAGATAAAGAGAATAGTATATAGCCCCATAAAGAATACAGTATAAGCTGAATATAGCCTTTAAATATATGAAAATATCATTCGCTCTTCTTATTTTTCTTCATTTTCAAATCAAATTCTACGAGAGTCTCTCCAAATTATAATGTGTATTCCAAATATAACAAAAATTGCTACTGCATCAAAGCTCTGTCTCTTTCTTTTTGTCATATGATTTCAATATTTTCAAGCAAATTAAATTGATTATGTCTAATTTTGTTGCGTGTTTTCATGGTTTAATTTCTCTATTTCATAGGAGCCTAAAATGTGATTCACAAAGTAACATCTATCATCGTCAAGAACTAAACTTTTACATTTTTGTTTTCAATAATCCATCTATTTGCTCTCACAACAAATGCATTCAGAAGATGAAAATCTACATAATTATTAAAATGTAACATGAAGAAAAGGCTAAATATTAGTTTTTGGCCCATTGTTTGAACATTTTCTCAAATATATTCCACCCTAAGCATAATTACAAAACAATACCTATCGTTTCATTTTTTTTCTCGTTTATGACCTGCAAAAATATTCCGGCTATCAGTAAATGACGTGTTCCGACCAAGTGCCATGTCAGCAGTACACCTAGAATTAAAAAATAAAAAATATATATATAAAAAATAGGGTTAATTGCCGCTAAATTCAAAAGCTTTTTGAAAATTCGCGATATTCTCACCAACTTCAAAATCGGCATATAAATACATGAATTGAAAATCCGTTCTTAATGTTCCCAAAATTAAAAAATCCGGCGAGATGACATGGCAAACACCTATGACTTGTCAATTATATGTATGACATGTCATTTTTTAATTTTTTAATAATTTTATTTTAATAAAATATAATAATTTATTAATAAATTAATTTATAAAAAAAATAGAAAAAAACTAACCCCATCCCCAACCCCCCCCCCCCCCGACCACCACATCCCCCAAACCTCCTCCGGCCAACCCCTTCCCCCTCCCCCCCAAACCTTTCCCCTTCCCCCCGGCGAGAAGAAGGCGGCCGCGATGAGAAGAAGGCGGCCGCGCTACCCCTACCCCTCTTTGTTCTTCCTCACAACAACCGTTCCCTCTTTTTCTCGATCTTTCTCTCTCTGCACGATTTCGGAGGCTGCAATTTGGATGTCCTAGGGCGCGAAGAGATGGAGGTCTGTGGTGGTGATGACCACGGCTGGTTGTGGGAGGAGTAATGGCGGTGGCGGCGGCGGTTGAAATTGAGGTGGAATCGGGAAACGACTGGTGGAAATTGAGGTGGAATTGCGGCGGTGGTCGAATTGAGGTGGAATCGGCGGCCGACTGAACGAAGGGATGACTGTTTCCACCCGAAGAGAGAGAAATCGGGAGGGAGGCCGCCATTTGCGAGAGGGAGGAGGCGGCGAGAGCGCCGTGGACGGTGTGAGGTGTGGGTTCTGTTGTGAGGTGCGGCCAGAGATTCGAGGGAGAGGGGCAGACCGGCGGTGGCTGGCTTCAGCTGCGGCGGCCGTCGGGTTCTGTAAATGGGGTGAGGCGAGGGAGATGCAAGAGCACGATTCAGGGAGGGAGATGCCAGTGGCGGCTCCGCCATCCGAGCTTGAAGCTCTCGCCGAAAATCCCAGCCCCAATTTTTCTTTTTCTTTTTTTTAATTGTTGATGGAAATTAAAACGACGTCGTATTGTTTTGAAAAAAACGACGTCGTTTTCTTGCACCGCCGACTATGCCACGTTGTATTTACGGTAGTCCACGTCACCTTCAATTTGGGGGTTTTATTTGAGTTTGGGAAAATTAAGAACGGATTTTCAATTCATGTATTTATATGCCGATTTTGAAGTTGGTGAGAATATCGCGAATTTTTAAAAAGCTTTTGAATTTAGCGGCAATTAACCCTAAAAAATAAGTCACTTTAAACATAACGGTTCATCTTCAATTTTCAAACCAATGCCTTCTTCATCGTGCGAATAATTCCTCCACCGCCATATCCCTTGCCCTGCTTGAAAAATAATCACATATGTCACTCTCCGCTTGAAGACCAAATTTGGTCCGTCTCTCCCCGCCCAAACGTCTATCACTCGAGTATTCTTCAACAAATTTATAGCCGCAAGAAAAATCTAACAAAATTAATTTTTTCTTATTTAAGTTGTTTCATATTACAAGTTGAATAGCATCAAGTTACCAGTAAAAGCTGCAGCAACAACATCACTCATCGAATCCCTGAAACGAGGCACGATCACGGTGCTGTGGTTCCGATTGGAATAGAAATCTTCGATTGCCATAGAGATGCAAGTGATGCACATCTTCCCTAGAGGTGTATCAAGATCAAGAATTACTCCTATATCAACCTCTGTAGAAGTTGCGTTTCTGCAGTTCAGCCGAACAACGCAAAAGCTCATTAAGAAAATAATAGAAAAGCAGGGGAGGAGGAAGCGCGTACCTGTGGGTTGAATTGAGTTAGGGTTCATTCATGAGGAAGAAAGGCACGATTTATTGGAAGATTAAAGAAAGTTGTTGTCTTTAATTAATGACGTATTTTTTTATATTTATTTTTTAATTTCAGGTGTAGTACTGACATGGCACTTGGGCGGAACACATCATTTATCGATAGCCAGAATATTTTTGCGGGCCATAAACGAGAAAAAAATGAAACGATGGGTATTGTTTTGTAATTATGCATTTATGCTTAGGGTGAGATATATTTAAGAAAACGTCCAAACGATTGGCTAAAAACTGATATTTACCCTAAAAAAAAATATAAAAGGGAAAAAGAAGCAACAATCAGCAACAACAACGGGATCTAATGGAGCGAGGCAGAGGCACTACTCTCGATGGCAACAAGTGGAGTGGTGGTATTCCTATCGAAGAAGCCGAAAACGAAGGAAGAATCAGTTGGGCAGAATTGGTGCTATTATTCATGTGAGTGAAAGAGATATCTCATTGAAAGAAAGACATGATATAATATAGATGGGAGAACCGAACAAGATAAAGAACTTTGTACAATATATAAAAAAAAAATTACAGGTAAAATTGGTGCTACTACTTCAGCCTATCTTTATCAACAACCTATATCAATCAAATCTTTTAATAAAAAAAATATTTCTCTTTTCTCCACATACAACCTATAATTTAATAATTTTTACACTTTATCAATAACTCACTATAATCTAAAAAAATAATTAAAATAAAATATGTACAATCAATAAAAATAGGACACGTGTTATACAAATACAATATCAAAATTAAATTTGCAGAGGTTGATGAATTTGGCCGAGGTTTGTCTACCAATTTTTTCCATAACTAGTTATTCACTGTTCAATATTTTTTTAAATTTTTTTGTCTTTTAGTGATAACCATTCACAACCGAGGGTGGTCTAGGATTGAAGCAATTTCTCGAATCTCGGTTGTATAATAAACAAACGTCAACTTTGATGGTCTCGATCAATTTGCCTACGTGATACTCAATTGTGATGTGTGACGTGTTATCTTGAGTCACTAAATTCAAACTCAAATGCAAATTTTTTTTCTTTAGGGGAGTTGGGTAGGGGAGCAGTAGAGTTTGAATCTGAGACCTCACTGTTCACACAGGAGATCGCACCGCTTGTATCCCCTTGGAGACAACTCAAAGGCAAAGGCAACTTAATTATAGTATTATACACATATAAAATCACAGATAGTATCCCAATAGGAAGCACATAAGTTTCCATAATTCAAATAATTTTTTGTCTTTTTTTTTTCTCAATCTATTGAATGATTATGTTTTTGATCATATTAAAATGAGTTTGGAATGACTTTCCAAAATCAAAATTAAAAGTATAAAACTCAACCGGCATCTGTAAGATATTTCTCATGTTCCAATATTTTGAGAAAACATTAAAGAAAATCGAATATATAAAATTGACAATAATAGTTCATTTTTTCGTGGTATTTCTCCAATACATACCAACATGGTTGATGATGTACTCCCTCCATCCCAGGCCAATAGGCCTAGTTCCTTTCGGCACGGGGATTAAGAAAGTCACTTTTTGGTAGGTCAATGGTGTGGTCCACCAACAATTAATGTTTTAAGTGTTCTCTTATTTTCCTTAATCACATTTGTTCACTTAAACGAATTCAACAACAATCAAATGTTGCTTAAACGGGAAAAATAAATTGGTTTGAGTTTTATAATTATCTTTTTTACCTCTCTTTCAGTTCAACAGCCATTGCGTATGATTTGAAAGAATCACACAAATTGAACGCAGTAAAAAGCAAAGCAAGATAGATAACAGATCCAAAACCAATCAGAACGAAAAAACTCCAAACATTTTTATAATCCATGAGAAACTATAGCTACTGCAGAAATCGAAGAGTAAGAATCTGATAGAGAAAACAAAATTCCAAAAATCAATAACAAAAATTCCCTTATTTCATTCTTCTTCAACTTTCAGAACTGAGAATGAAGAACCCTAAATCAAGATCTGCAAATGAAGAACCCTAAATTAAGAACTGAGAAATCAAACTTTTGAAAACTTTCTACCAAATCAAGAACCCTAAATCAAGAGCTTAGAGGCGGCGGCGGAGACGGAGAACGGCGGCGGTGGGGGCTCTGAACCGTCCACCGACGAAGGAGAGGCGGCGGCGGCACAGCAGGGGCTGTAGTCTTGAGGCGGCGGCGGATCTGTGTGGCCAAAGCTCTGGAGAGTCAGCGGCGCCGCTCGTCGTTGAGAGAGATAGAAGGGGGAGGGGGCAGCGGTGACGGAAATGGCGAAGGGAAAGAGGATATTGACGGGAAGGGGAAGGGGAAGGTTTCCCGTCGAGAGAGAGAGGAAAAATCTGGGACGAAAATTTCTTGAATGAGTAGATTAGGGTTCATTAAGGGGGTATATCCCCTTTAATTAAGTAACTATTGATTTTTATTAAAGCCCTAATTATTTCCAATTTTAGACTGGGCCTATTGGAGTGGGACGTCCCAAAAAGGAAAACGAGCCTATTGAAGTGAGACGGAAGGAGTAATTGGCAATCAACCACAAAGTTAGAGTTATGATATAACAATAGGAATATGCCATACTCCCCTCGTCTTGCGAAGTTTGAGCAATTTCTTTTCAGCGCGAATTTTAAGAAGTTAGTATTTTTTGTATAAATATGATAGATGAAAAAGTGAAAAGGTAAATAAAGAAGAAATTTTTATCATATAAAGAAAGTGCTCAAGCTTCACGGGACAACTCAAAAAAAATATTACTCAAACTTCGCGGAACGGAGGAAGTATCATAATTTTATCTTGAAAATCAATATAATATTCCTATATTTTTTTTCCCCATCTAGAAACGAAAGTTGGAAAACAACCGCCTTTCAAATGCCAATCGGCATGAGTGCATTGGTTTGTCCGTAAATTTGTTTTGAAAGGGTAAGTAGTCTCCTTCTAGATATTAGAGCATCTCCAATGGCGACTCTAGCAGTTGGATCGATTCGGACCGCTAGAATTGTCCACGCTCTAGGGATTCGTGGGGAGTTCGGAGCGGGGCGATGGAAAGAGCCAGGTGCTCAGAGAGAAATATGGGACGCATGTTATACACACCTATACTTTAATTAAAAAGAAAAAATAGAAAGAGGAGAGAGAATAGACTTGCAAGAAAATAATGGAGGAAGAAGGAGAATAAAAAGAAAGAAGAATGGGGCGGGGGGGGGGGTTGGGTAGGTTTAATTTTGTATTTTCTACCTAATTTTTAATTATTGTAATGCTTTTAATTTTGAAAATTTTTATTTTATTTTTATTAATGTAATGTTTAAATTAAATTTTAATGAAATGTTACATTTTAAAGTTAAAGAGTAAAAATTAGATAAAATGAAAATGTAAAAAATTAAAGTTTTTGTAGAGCCAATGTATTGAAGAGTGGAGGCTCTAAGGTGACACCACCTTAATTTAGAGCTCGTTGCCTTGTGAATAAGATCATACTGTATTATTGGGTTTTTATTTTATTTTAAAGATCATATGTATTATTTGTACCTAAATTAACTTGCATTCTGACCATTAAAGAATCATTATTTTGTTCAAATAATTACTT
The DNA here is from genome assembly GCF_028751815.1 of Salvia miltiorrhiza. NCBI lineage: Eukaryota > Viridiplantae > Streptophyta > Magnoliopsida > Lamiales > Lamiaceae > Salvia > Salvia miltiorrhiza. The sequence goes on from NC_080391.1 coordinate 7,902,409, forward strand.
CGATTCTTGGTTTTTTGTTCAAATAATTACACTTCGATTCTTGGTCGAAGCTCAAATAAAATGTCCAGCACGTTCATCCAAACTTATGGCCAAAGTCACTGGTCTTATCAGCGCTATTTTCCGGTATATGTAATTTTGATTTTAAAAAAATATTAAGATTGTTCTATACCAACTTAAATATTTTCTTCCAACAAAAAAAAAAAGAAGAAGAAAAGAAAAGAAAAACCTTAGTAATCTGAAACCAATATTGGTCGCAGCTGATCAGCATCCTAATCTAATGCTAACTTTTGTAGATGATTAATAAATAAATAAAATAATGATTTCCTGCAGAAAGTAGGCGGATGTTTGACGTTTTGGTAATAAATTTAAATTGTCCAAAATGAAGAGGCTAAAGTGCAAATCTTGAGAAAGACTTGAGCAGCCCACCAACGAATAAGATGGCTCCATTCTCATTAGTTGAACCAATTCCAGCAAAAAAATTACTATAAAATACTACTCCATTACAACGATATCTATAGCTCCCGTTCCACTACCGAACGAATCTTCCCCACGGTAATGATAATACCATCTTATATTCTGATCATCCACTTGTGTTTGTGGCCGGGATTCTGTAGAGCACAGGCGCAGGGCAACACTAACACGTCAACCGCTTCCTGCGGAAGTAATGGCCAGTGTGGGGCATTCGGTAGCTGCAACGCGCAAGATGTACCGCTTTGCAGTTGCTTGACCGGATTTATTCCGCTCAATGCTACGGATTGGGAATCCGGGAACTGGAGCAGCGGCTGCCAGAGAAATGCCGCATTGAATTGTGGTAACGGCACCACTAATGATTGGTTTCAGATGCTCCACTCGATGAAGATTTCCGGCTACTCGTCTCGATCGTCTGTCCCCAAGGATCAATGTGAAGGTATATGCTTGAGGGATTGTTCGTGCATAGCCCATGCGTTTGACACCGGGATTGGTTGTATGTTCTGGAATTCAACCTTAATCGACGTTCAGAAGGTCTCCAGCTTGGGCTCCGATCTTTATATCCGGCTCTCAGTTTCCGAGTTGGGTAATTCTTCTTCTTCTTCTTCTTCTGTTGAGAACAATTGGATGATATTATTGATTGTTTATGTTTCAGTTTAGAAGAATTGAAAATGTTTCTTGAACCCTGTAGTTGGACTAGTGTCACAATCTGTTTTGTTTAATTTTTCTGTGAATTGCTGATGTTGGTGCGAGGGATTAGGTCTTATGGTGGTTGTTCTTTCGTGGCAGGTCAGACGAAAGGCGGTCAGAAGAAAGGCTTTAAGAAGATCTTTATAGTTTTGCCCATCGTTGCCTTTCTTGTTTTATGTGTTTGCACATATTTTTGTTGGAAGCGCAGAGGTAGTAATGTTTGTATAAGTAACCCCTTGATTTAGTAAATATGTGCAAGCTTTGAGTTAGTTGTGGTGAATTAGGCAAAAGAGAGACCGTTGAACTTGGCCATGTGAGGGCCTCGGGATCAATTGATCATACCTCTACTCCAGATGCATCAAGTCGAGTTAATCTTGAAGACATACCGTTGTTTAAGTTTGAGGAACTGGCAAATGCGACCAATAATTTCTCTGAAGATAACAGGCTAGGGAAGGGTGGTTTTGGCCCTGTCTACATGGTATTAATTTCTTTCATGATTATTCATCTAACTGATCTTATCTTATGTATCCTGCACATAAATATAAAGGCTGAAACTTGTGCAACTCTAGGGAATTTTGGCTAGTGGAAGAGAAATTGCAGTTAAGAGGCTTTCAGTTGCATCTGGACAAGGGGTGCAAGAATTTATGAATGAAGTGATGCTCATTTCTAAACTCCAACACAGGAATCTTGTTAGATTACTCGGGTGCTGCGCAGAGGATAGAGAGAAGATGTTGGTGTATGAATACATGCCTAATAAAAGCTTGGATTTTTTTCTATTTGGTCAGTTCAGGATCTATTCTGTTTTCAATTTTGATTACAATTTCTATTTTGGTGAACAAAGTTCTTCAAATTAGGTTTGATATTGAGCACTATGCTTTCCTCTTTAAAATTCTGCTTAGATCAATCGCAAGATGTCCTAGATTGGAGAAAGCGTTTCAATATTATTGAAGGTATCTGTCGAGGCCTTCTTTATCTCCACAGGGATTCTAGATTGAGGATAATCCATCGAGACCTCAAGCCAAGCAACATTTTGTTGGATAACGATTGGAACCCAAAGATTTCAGACTTTGGCATGGCCAGGATATTTGAGGCAAAGCAAGATCATGTCAGCACAGTGAGAGTGGTAGGAACCTAGTAAGTATCTTCATTGGTGACTTGAAATTCATCTAAATTAGGTCGCTCAGTGCAACTCAACTTAAAGATAGCCTGCTAATGTCATTTTCTTGCAGTGGATATATGGCTCCTGAGTATGCAATGGAAGGAAGATTTTCGGAAAAATCAGATACGTTTAGCTTTGGAGTTCTGATGCTGGAGATTGTTACCGGGAGAAGGAACACACGCTTCTATCCTAAAGAAGGCTCTTTGAACCTTCTCGGACATGTAAGTCAACTATAAATGACCTCTATTTTGGGATAAATTCAAGTAGCAACTCAGATTAGTACCAACATTTGCTGTGGCTATCTATTTTGCTTGATAAATTATTGTGTTTTACTTGACTTAAACTATATCTCTTCCTTGAAGAATGAATAGGGCGATAGTTCTAACCTACATACTCTCGTTTTGTCAACTATCACCTACTTCTTTATATGATGCATAAGAGGCTTCGAAATGGTCCACTGACATGATATTGAAACTTTAGATTTGGACAAAATGGATGGAGGACAATGTCACGGCTTTGATAGATCCAAGAATATCGAGTTCAAGTTACCAGACAGATGTGATGCGGTGCATACATATCGGATTATTGTGTGTTCAAGAACTTCCTAAAGACAGGCCATCTATTTCAGCTGTACTGTCAATGATAAGTAGTGAAATCATAGAGCTTCCTGAACCAAAGCAATCGGCATTTTCTACTAAGTCTAGCCACCCTGATACAGGTACAAGTTCTTCTCTGCAGAGTAAGAGTAGTGCCTTTGCCTCCTTGAATAATGTTACTCTCTCCATGGTTGATGGTCGATGATACTTGTCGATTTTATACATCGATCATTTGTTGGACTTGTTGTAAATGGATATCCAGGCAGAGTGTGTGCACTAATAGATGTACAGGGTTGATCTTTTGCTTGCATTTTTCTGTGATTGAGGTCAGTTTAGTGAATTAGGTGTTCGCCTATACAATTTTGATGCAAACTTTGATTCATTGTATTTCTGGGACGTAAAAAAGCTACTACTATGTTAATGAACTATTCAAGTGTTTATACATCAAACTGGTAACCACTTCATTAGTGAATAGTATTATGCAAATCAACTAAACAAAAAGAGAAGAGAGAATATTATGCAAATCAAATCAAGTAATTTGGTACTCGATTCATGAATATTCATTAAAGGCTGACTTGAGCTAGGTTTGGTAAGTAAATCATAGTATATGTTTGAACGCACACTCATGTTTGATAAAATTTAATGCTCTAAGTTTCTACCGCGTACTATATTATGCCAACAGAACCGATCACCTACCCACCGTGGGCATGCATAACGTGCCCACCATGATTTGGCAATTGTAATTATAGTAAGATAATTTTAATTAGAGTAAGATTTAATAATCCTCTTTCCTAATTAAAATTGTCATGTCAGTGGTGGGCACGTTATACTTGCCCACGGTGGGTAGGTGATCGGTTCTGATTATGCCAAATAGGGAAACTAAAAGGGTTAACTTTGCCTAAAAATGCATGAATTATACCCAAATTTTAATTTTTAACTACATCTATTCTTTTGGTCAAAAAATACATAATTTTTTATTTTTTTGAAATATCACCTGAGCTCAAAGTTCGTTAGCTAATAACTTGATTGTTTGAATTCTGATAGGCTATCCGAAGGTACCGTTAGAAAATTCTTGAGGTTATCTTTTTAATGATACTTAGAACATACACATTGGTTGGCTCATAGGGATGACTCGAGTCAACCCTTGCTATGAGTCGACCATGCAGGCGAAGGGAGCTCGAGTCCTGGCGCGATGGCATGAGCTCGGCTCATGCGTTAATAAATTTATTAACGCAGGCATGCGCCTTATACTGAAAAAAATGTTTGAAATTTTGAATATGGATCGACTTTCATCTGATTTTTATTTTTATTTTTCTTTTTTATCCAACAGCTATTGCAGGCTTTAATTAATTCTTTTTTTTCTTTCCAACTGCACTTTTTTTTCCTCCTATAATACATATCTCCTATCTCAATTTTTTTTTATTCTTCCCCACTTTTTCTTCATAAACTCTCTTAATTTCTCTTTTTGTTGTTCAATCGATCCCAATACCTCTGATTATTTTTCTACAAATTGGACCGGTGATCTTTCCAGTCCATACTACCATCCCGACTTTTTGGCGATTAATTTGGGCGACAAGCCTTAAAGCGAAGGTGCGGCGGAGCCACGGACGTACCGAAAGAAGGCAAAGGCCTTCAAGGAAAATGCGTTGGCAGCTAGTGCAGGCGACAAGAAGAGTCGCCACACTTACACTCTCGATGAGACCGATCTCATAGCTCGTGTGTGGATTGAGGAGACCAATTATGCCATTCGTGGTGTCGACCAAAAAGGCGAACACTATTGGGGGCGAGTTGTGGATCGCGTAAACGCCTTGATGAACAAGTCGTTTATCCTCCGCTAAATCAAATTACATTGGACCCGCGTTAGTTTCGTGGTGAAGCTTTGGGGTTCACGTCACCTTTTCAATTCTACACCACACTACTTAATAATCTAAATAACATCGTTCTCTAAATATCATTTTCCAAAAGAAATAAGGCGCATTCATGGAACGGATGGAATACATTCATTAATATATATATATATATATATATATATATATATATAATTATATTTTTTTTATAAAATATATATATAATAAATTTAAGGCTAATGAATAAAACGAGGGCTACGTATGTCACCCGCCAACTTATTATAGGAAGCATATCCAAAGATTATGGGCCGGCCCAAACTAAATATCAAAATTAAATGAATATGTTAGCATTTGGTTAATTATTGAGTTGTTGCGAAATGATATTTTAGCTTATATTTTTAACGATGCTAACAAGCCTTTGTAATATATACTTATATGTTAACGCAATATAACCATTATTCATATGAGTATATGATATGCATTGATGTAGTAAAAATTATAAAATAAGACATTACTATATAGTCTCATCTAATCAGATTCATTATTTGTTCAAACAGATAAGCTCATAAGGTTTGGCTTTTTAATTCTTTACAACAAATTTGAACCAACGTCCCTATGGATACATTGACTAAAGCTATATGGGGAGTATATATATATTTTTATTTCTCTTGAATAAAAATGATATGCTAGCTAAACTATGTTGATGATACCATGTATTGTATTAGCTACGATGTGAGCACGACAAGCTTGCTATACAAATCGAGCGTTTGAACATTGTCCCATAAGGATTATACAACGCTATGTAGAGTTCTATCGCGAGCTCAAAGTACTGAACCGCGCCAAGCTCAGAAAGAAGGACATGCTTTTTCCACTCTCATTTTTCAAAATGGGTCGTTGTCTGCTGGCAACAAATTTGGCCAGTATATATCCATATAGAAATGAAGTTCATGCGTAATATTCGGTCGCCTAATAAAAAATATATAAAGTTGAATGTTAACAAGTTAAAGAAAATAACTATAAGCATACTGAAATAACAATAAGCGCCGGTGGCTGTCGTCCGGCCAGAGCAGGCCAAGCCGGCGTGCACTGGCACGCTCAGGAGTGTTGCCGACGTTCTGATAGCTGCCTGGGCATTTTAGCTGTGGTATCAGCGGCTGGGGGTTGGGTTTAATCGATGTTTGGTGAATTTAGATAGGTTTATTTAGATAAGTTTACAACGAGTTTCATCTAATTCTCTCTATAGTAAATATAGGTGAATTGTGTTAATACAATGCTTTTTTATGAAAATAACTATCAGTTGTTACTATAAAAAATTAAATTATGATTTCTTTCCAACAAGTTTCCAGAAATTCTGGAAGTAGCATAAGTATTAATTAAGCCCTAATGTGGTAGAGTTTTGTTAAAAAGTTATACTAATAAATACACGAGTACTGAATTTAACAGATAAATGAACTTACATAAAAGCAAGAATCCAAAAAATTAAGGGGGGGAAAAAAAAACCTTAGCTACAGAAAGTCTTGAAACAAGATATTGGTGGCTCGATTCATGAGATTAGGACTCAATCTAAACATCAAAACACAAAATTCCATCTGATCGAGACATCCATCGCCGTCCAAATCCCCTTCCTTCAACATACACCGGAGCATATCATCATCGTCGACCTGCAAACCCAAGACGCGCGGCAGCATTCTTCTTCAAGCTGTGGAATGTGATGAGCTGTTTGTGAGAATCCATGAGCACCTCAAACCCTTTACACAGCTCGTTCATAAACCCCTCCGCTCCCAGCTTCTCGACCATCGTCGGAAAATGATCCTCAAACACCACACCAGTAACGCCTTCTCTCTTTCCCATTTTGGCAATAATGTGAGAATGGAAGGGAGATATGATGGGGTATGATATATATGGAAGGTAAAGAGTTACAATGGGGGAAATTTCGTGGCGGACCAAGTTAAGCATCGTTGAGATTGGATACCGTTTTAATTATTTTGAGTATAAATTTGTGGGCAGATGAGAATGATAGTCCTTCGTGGAAGTTGCATGGAAACGCAGTAGGCGTCGTGCCCGCCATTTCCTTCGCTATTTCACAAACCAAATGCTACTTACTCTCGTACTCCCTCTCTGTCCCACTTCAAATGTCTTGTTTTCTTTTATGGAAAAAATTATCCTCAAAAATTAGAAATTTTGGGATCCACATCACCTTTTCACCTCTACACCACACCACTTTATAATATAATTAATATTTTTCTAAATAATTGTGCCGAAAAGAAACAAGACATATCATTTGGGATGGATGAAATAGTAAATTATAGAGGCTACACACCCGCAACTAATTTCCACCGCCTTATATCTCACTTTAATATATTCCGTCCTCATTTCATAACTATCTATCATCATATTTCAATATATAATTCGCCTTTATTATTAAATCAAATGCAAAATCGGTCGGAAACAAAAAGAAGGGGTTACACTTAAATATTCGGCTGGATATTTTGTAGCCTTCAAAATCACTAAGAGCATCCGCAGCCCTTGCACCCATAGTGGGTGCAATAGAAGTGGTCCCACTTCTATTGCACCCACTCCAGCAACGCTTGCACCTCCATTGCACCTCCAACGCTTGCACCCACTCCAGCAACGCTTGCACCCATAGTGGGTGTAATAGAAGTGCAATAAAAGGGGCGCGTGTAAACACGCCCCTCCTTCGCTCCCACTATTGCCGAGTGCGACCCATCGCCCCCCTCCCTTTGCTCCCGGGTGCAGCAACGACGCTGGGTGCGATAGGCCGGGTTCGATCCGGCCATCGCACCCAGCGCTGCGGATGCTCTAACAGAAATAATACTAGGAGTATTTTTCTCATTAAATTATGTGTCTTTACTAGGAGAAGATCCATGGAAAATGCTAAATATTTTGAGAATGCAGAATGCGTGATAAAAATAAATAAGTCAATAATTTCGATGAATAAATTAATGTACCGTATGAATAAGATTTTGGCCTGGGTTCGAATCCTGAGAGGGGCAAGATTTTCATTATATTTACTGTATTTACTGAATACATCTGTTCATTAGTTATGTTGATCTGTTCGTAAAATTTATAGGTTTAATCGTTATTCTCCATTCTCTCGAAAAATGTAATTCTCTATGGATCTCTCCCCTATATATATATATATATATATAGGGTGGGGTTAAAATAGAAACCCCCCTTAAGATGAAAACTAGGAACTTAATCTAAACCATTGATTTAAAAAAAATAGATGGTTGAGATTAAAATACAGATGCACAATTTAATTAACAATTTAAATGTAAATGAAATTCAAAGGGTAAAAATGTAATGCTATGATTAAATATTTTTAACGTTTTACACTTTCATAATTCACTTTCACTTTCTAACTTCCACCTAGGGTTTGCACAACAAAGTAGCCGACTGAGAACTAAGGCGGCGATTTAAGGAGATAGGGAGAAAGGGGCGTCGTCGATCCGTAAAAGGCGGCGACATCTGTGCAATTTGTCATCGGACTGTGCATCTCGACAAGGAGTCCTAGGCGACGACTTTGAAACCAGAGAAAGGGAGCGTCGTCTATCTGTAAAAGGCGACGACGTCTTTGCAATTTATCATCGAACTGTGCATCTCGACGGGGAGTTCTAAGCGGCGACTTTGAAACCAAAGAAAGGGGGCAACGTCGATCTGTAAAAGGAGACGACGTCTGTGCAATTTGACATCGGGCTGTGCATCTTGACGGTGAATTCTGGGCGACGGCTTTGAAATCAGACATCGGCGACTATAAATTGAACCAAACCTCGGTTGATTCTGTGCTGTTAAAAGCTTGGCGACGGTGAGAGACGTTAGTACCGGCGGAGGAGGGCATGCATTCCTGTGCATCTTTGGTCTAAGGCGGCGACGACGACGGAGGTGTATAACGCATCTGACAACGACGATCTAGCTTTTCGTAGACTGATTTAGTACCGGCGGAAATCGAATCCGGGTTTCTGAAGTTTTTAACATTCATCTGCACTTTGAAATTTAGTTTGCATAGTTCCTTGATTGAGTTGCATAATTTCATGTTTTATTGCTTAATTTCTTATTTTGTTGCATAGTATGAAATTCTAGATGCATAGATTATAATGCATAGTTATAATAGATATTCTTGCACAATTAAATTAGTTTTTGCTTCATGTGGTTGATCTGAAATTTGCACAAGAACTTGATGGAATTTGTTTAATATAACTGGTGTTTCTAATTTTCATGATTAAAACGTGTAATTGAATAGGTTTGTGAATTTGATGAAGTTGTCGTTTGTTTCGAAATTATTGAACAGTAATTTCTTGAATGCACAACTAATTGATTCAGATGCATAGTAGGGATTGAAATTGAGTAGTAGGTTTCGATGTTGTGTAGGTGTATAAGTTTTAGTAGCATACTTGAAGATAATCTAATTGCATAATTAGTTGATGAAGTGCATAGATTCTTTTTGGCTTGTACTGCATAGATTATAATTTTGGATGCGTAGTTTGAGTTGCATTGTTGGTAATTGAAGTGCATAGATGATTATTCGGGTTGTGTTGCACAAGATGAAATTGTAATTGCATTGTTCATAGATGGAGTGCATAACTCCTTTATTGATTTGTAATTCATAGATTAAATTGTACAGTTGATTATTGAAAATGCATATATGTAATTGGACAGTTGGTTTTTGAATATTAAATAGCACATTAGAGTTTCAAAATTGCATAGATGAAATTATAATTGCATAATTCATAACTGAGGTACATAAGTCCTTTACTGGTCTTGCTTCTTTGAACCTTATTCAACGTCTTTCACTTTAACATCGTCTTTCAAACCTTCATGGGTACACATCATATAACGTAAAATAATAGTAGTACCATCCTTTAATTTTTTTTTGCGTACTTTTACATATAGTTAATCCAGAGGCAGCTCCATATGCACGGTAGAACTCCACACCATCTTCAAGTTGCATAGAGCCTGTATGAAATAACAAAATAAACTAAAACATTAATAATAATAAAATATGTGCAACAATAAATTGATGTGCAAAAATATCTAAAATAACATTATATTATTAACTGTGCAACATCAGCACAAATCTATGCAATTGTAAAACATATCTGTGCAATTATATGAATTACAATGCAACGATTTGTGGTTGACATATTCTTCTGTGCAATTAACATGTTTTGCCATGCACTTAAGCAATTACATAATTTGATTATGCAACTCAAATATATTATGAACAAAAATTGCAAGAATAATAATTAACACTGCAAAAGAACAACTTCATCACAATCAAATAAACATTTAAATCGTTTTCAAAAAAGATTCGAAAATAAATCATTGAAATTAATCAACTAAAACTGAGAATAAAACTAAATTAACAAAAATAAATAATCATCTTTCATTAAAAAAAGAATATTCTTTTTCAATTTTGCCTCTTTATTTAAAAAAACAAATATTAAACACGAAACCAATGAAATATGAACCTAATCAATCATCTAAAACTAATTAAATATATAGTAAAAGACAAAACTAACCTTTGACTAATTCAAAACTTAAAAAAAACGGCAATCTAAAACTAATTGAACAATTTTAGGCGCTTGTTTTTTTAAATTAATCCTAACCATTAGATCTCCAATTTTAAAGGTTAAGATTAGGTTCCTAGTTCTCATTTTAAAAGAGGTTTTTATTAGAACCTCTTCCTATATATATATATATATATATATATATATATATATAAACTCAATTTTTGATTAGTTAAATTTGCATAGTGATGATAAATTCCACATACATTTTAAACAATGTAATTTTTTAATCCAAGCCTTTGTTCCTGCATACAGCATACTGTATATATTTTCTTTAACTTTACGGGATCTCTTGACATTCACGGTTCTGTCTTTATTTATCTCTTTCTTTTTAATTTGTTTTTTTTGTTGTTGTTAGTATTATTTTTTTAGTTTTTTGGCTTGCGCTTGCGGAAGAGACCAGGATTTTCCTCAATTAATGAGATGACAACTAATAGGAAAAAGGAAAAGGTCAATATATTTTGCATGCACAAGAGTAATATAATACCATATTTGAAACCTTCAATCCGCTTCAATTGAATTTTCGATTCTAAATTTATTGGGTTTCACAAATTTTGGGGAAACACGAAAAGAAATCTGTTATACGAATTTGTTTATTTTGAGAAGCAAAGAAACATGCTGTTAACTAAGTTTCCTTCATTATAAAGGAAACCCTTGCTCACCTTCTGAAGTTTGAAATTTCATCAAAGTCCTTCTATAAAACATTTGAAACATTCAAACAAATCTCAGTCAATTTTAAATAATAATAATAATAATAACAATAGAATCATGATAAAAAGAATTCATGAGAAAAGTTGGGAGATAACAATCATGGAAAGGTGCACTATTTTCATTGTTTTCAGATCGTCATTACTTTCCTTATTTGATAAAATATTTAATCAAGCAGGAATTTAAAATCTTGGAATCAAATTACTTTTCCTATGGGTGTAAAACGGGGTTGAGGGTATCGGGTTGTTCCTCACTTGACTCGATACTCGTTCGGTATCGGCTACCTGATACCACAAAAATGTAAATGAGAGTCGGGTGTGGGTAGGAAGTAGGATAAAAAAACGGGTAACGGGTATATATCTATATACTTGCATACCCATTTTTGTTAATGTTTTATTTGGATTTAAAATTTAAAATTAAATTGTTATTGGCAATTTTTTTGTTGTTAATGTTCGATTGATATTTTGTTTGATCTATTCGTTTATAACTTTTGAGAATTGAGATTGAGTTGGTCATAAGTTTCAATGTTCCATTTCGTGGATAATTGATTTAGAATAAAAAGGATATTTTTAAAGAAATTTTTGAACTCGGTTTGATTAATTCATATGATGCTTTGTCGCTTTCTAGTTTCTAATAATAATAATAATAATAATAATAATAATAATAATAATAATAATAATAATAATAATAATTATTATTATTATTATTATTATTATTATTATTATTATTATTATTATTATTGTTGTTGTTGTTGTTATTGTTGTTGTTGTTGTTGAAGTTTCTTAATTTCTTATTTCTAAAAACTACCATTTAAAAAAATTGGGTTGTGTGTAACCTCAATTTGTGGGTAGGGTTCCTGCGATTTGTAGGTAGAGTACCAACAATTTACAGTGATTCATGAATCACTTTGTGGGTAATCGGGCACTTGTCAATGTAATGCGAGTGCGGATAAAAATTTCAAAAATTTTAAAGTCGGATATCTGTAATTTGCGATTAAGATACTCAACCCGCATCAACTTAACACTTTTAACTTTTCCAAGACAAAATTAATCCATTTTATGTTTCCTTAGAATTTTAAGGTGTGGGGCTATTAGAGAAAAATATATGTTAATAGGTAAAAATGCCTTATTTCTTCTTATGTTGTATATGAAAAATGTCATACTTTATAAATTTAAGCATTTTATGTCCTAATTATGTGAAGTATCTATTTTACCTTTTGATGTTGATGGGTTTGCTTGATTTTTTGTGAAAGTATTACACATTTGACCGATTTGACAGCCCTCAATCATAAAAGTCAACAATTTGACAACTATCAATCAAGAGTACATATTGTCGGTGGGTGGCCGGCCGTGCTTATTTTTAAAGAATAGGGTATAGAATGCTTATGTTTATAAAAGAGTATATTTTTCACATATAACTTAAGGAGCAGGGTATTTTAAATTTTCACTCAAAAAATATTGAGTATAGTGATATTTTTCTTTTTAATTAGTTTTTGGGGATATAAGGAGAAAAGTAAAGAATGCGAATAGAAATAAACAAACTTTGGATACAAATAGGCTGAGTAAGTCCATTAAGGCCCTAACATTGCACTAGTTTTTCCAATGGGCCTTAAAAGCTTCTAGGCCGAATGCATTGGGCTCGATAGGTATCGCTCGTGAAAAAAAGAATAAGAAATTTACTGGTCTAAATAGCTGGTAGCTCCCAGAGTTAAATCCAGTAAATTTTCGTTCCAAAGTTGGCTTTGCTTTGAAAATTTTTATTGATACTTCATCTGTCCCACGAATCTTGATACTCTCTTCGTCGTAACTAATGCAACAAGCAAGCAATAATGTAGGCCAAAATAATCACTTCTAGGAATATATTATCTTGTAGGAAATTTTAATGATGTTGGACACCAATTCAAAGGGGGCTACATATTTCGATGCACAAGTCTCTTGGAAGCTATTTAAAAAGGGTTATCTAAAGCAAAGCCAAATTTTATTCACAAAATCTTGGGTACACCCGGGTGTACCGTACAATCGGGTTGACTCGTACTTAAAATAGTATTATTTATATGATTTGGATCTGAATATGAGTTCAAATTAGGGTACGGATCAAAGTTTAAGTGAAGATGTAACTCAGTTGTACGGTATACCCGGGTGTACCCAAGACCACCTCAATTTTATTTACTAGATATCCGTATATAATTTTGGGGGCTGCGAGGGTAAGATAGTCAACTTATTATTATTTTTATTATTATTTTTATATAAGGGATCAAATTATAGTGAGTAAAATAGAGGCTATGAATAAAGCAACCCCTAAATTATTCTCTCATTCGTAGTGTCATAGCGTGCCATATATTTCATGTCTAACTTGTATTTTCCCGGCCCATTCTTTTTATATAATTCTAACGTTTCCGATGATAAATAATTGAAAACGTGATAACTATTTGCATTAAAAAAAAACGCATTCTAAAGAAAAGAGGAAAAGATTTAGAAATATAAATATGTATTTAGAGATAAAACTACGGTAGCAAAAGTTTATTTTTGATTATATTTATTGTGCCGAATTTGCTTTCTTTAGTGGCTCTAAAAGTAAGATTATTGGAAAAGTCCTAATTATATGTATACGTCTAGGAATCAATCGGACTGGCTCACTCAGTTTCGGGCCAGTCCATTTAATTTCGGGTTATTTTTGGTTTGGGCTAGTCGATTTTTTTTTTTTGAATTAAAATTTTTCGACCATAATCCTAACCCATTTTTTACCATTTTGGATTAGCCCGTTTGGGCCTATAAATTTACCATTTTTTATATGTTTAATTTTTTGTATAGATAATCATATTCTTGTAATAAAAATATGTCGTATTTTTCAAATCAAGACATTTCGCCTTGTTTTAGATACAAAAATTAGTGTTATTTTAACGTAAGTTTACATAATATCTAACTTTAACTTCGTATCCGATAAAAATTGTATATAAATTTAACATAAATAACTATCATTCTTTGACTTTTATATCACAGATGTTTATTACTATTAACTGTTGGAAAAAAAAATCAAAATATATTCTACAAACATTAAAATGTTATTATCGAATTAAAAAATAAAATATTAAAGTTTACCAATACCTTATTAAGATAGTGTTCGGTTAATCAGGCCAACCCACTCGGTTTTCGGGCTAACCCTATCGAGCTCGAGCTATTTTCGGTTTGGGTCATTCGGACTAAAAATTTTTCGGGCTAAAAATTTTCAACACTAACTCTTATTTTTTATCGGTCTATTTGGGATCGACCCGTCGATTTTAGGTTTTTTTAACATCCCTATATACGTCACTCATTATTATTTGGCGACTTTCATTGATTCAATAAACATATGGAAATCCTAATTATTTCAAAGAGAGAAGTCCTAATTTAAAATAGACAGAGATTATAGGCGAACAAATGGATATATGCTATTTTTACCTGATTATGTTTATATATATATTATATATATTGCATTATTTTTTGAGGTAAAAATGAAAATTGAAAGTGAGTTTGTGATGAAAATCATTTAGAAAGTTAGTTAATGCATAAGTTGTGGTTTGCCACTAAATATCACTAAATTATAAGCGGAGATTTATATATATCTGTTATGTGGACCATTATCACATAGAATCTTCTTATGAAGCGTTTACTTTGCATGATTGATAAAATTGATGATTGAGTATTTTTATCCTCAAGAATAAGATTATTCTAATTTCATCATTTTGATGGGATAAGAATAAAGCAAAACTAGTTTGAATGATAAAAATAATCAAGTGCATTGGGATATCTCAAAGTTCCAATCCAACAAATTAAACAAGGGATTAACCTTATTATTTTATCTATCAAGGCTAATCTTTCAAAGTAAACGCCCCCTTAGTGCATTTTTGGTGTCGAACTTGTAATTGTTTTTAAGTTTTAAATTTTTATGTTGTAATAAAATTTTAAGATTATTAATTAAAGTTCATTAGCCTAATTAGGATCTATAATTATATTTATATTTATTTTACAATTTGTAATTAATAATTGATGTTAGAGTTAATTAATTCTAATATATAAATTGTTAATTTTCAATTTTTAGTGAAACGTATTAATGATAGTTTATTATACAATAATATTTCCTATTTTTATAATACATCTTTTATAAACAAGTAAAATTAATGGCGAGACACACAAAATTATGAAAAAAAGGATACCATAAAAAAAAATATTCAAAAAAATAATACCACCCATTTGAATTGTAAAATGCCTTACTATTTCTGGTGCCACTGATTATAGTTCAAATTCTTTTCTTTTTTTTTTTTTTTTATGAAATTACATTATAAATAATACAAACCACACACACACCCCACCTAGTGGTTATTGTGGCCGAGAGTACTCGAACCTGTGACCTCTAGGACAACAGGCAACTACCCCAACCACTAGGCCATCCCAAGGGGACATAGTTCAAATTCTTTGATTTTGAAATATATGGCACACAACGACATGTCATTCTCTGACCAAGTTGAGTCGTTACACCAACTTGGGCATTGGTCCCGAAAAAAGAAAAAATGTTGCACTTGCACTACCACACAATTAATTTTCTCGCTTCAATAGAAGACTCAAAAGTCCAAGTCTCCTCCAATCACTTTTCCAAGTCTCCCTCTTTGGACAATGGCCACTTTGAACGCATCATCATTGCTACCCATCACAAACTCGAAACTTCAATAATCTTTTATTTTCAAAACAATCAAAATGAGTTCTTATGCGTTATCGTATGTTTTACTATATATATAATGCATGGTAAGACGAGCCACCAAAATTATAAACCCATTGCTTCAATTCCCAATATTGTTGTACAATGAAACAGAGAGTCGCTCAAGTCTTTGTTCATAAATCAATACTTGTTCTTATAATCCTCGGAAGTGTTGTACGTTTGAGCTCGAGCATAGAAGAAGACACCATTTCAGGCGGTGTTGTCATCAAAGATCCAGAAACCATCGTATCCCAAAAGCAGATATACAAATTAGGATTCTTCACTCCTCCAAACACCACCAACCGCTACGTAGGTGTCTTCTTCGCCTTCTCAGTGGAAACCGTGATATGGGTCGCCAACAGAGAGAAACCCCTCAAAGATGCTTCGGGCGCCGTAACTCTATCCCAAGACGGCAATCTCGTGGTCATAGACGGAGCTAATCAAACCCTCTGGTCCACCAATCTCACTACCTCCTCCGTCAATTCCAGCGTCCAAATCCTCGACACCGGGAATCTCGTTGTGCGGGACGCTGCCACGGGAGACACGCTATGGCAGTCTTTCTCAGAACCCACGAACGTCGTGGTGCCGGGCATGACGCTGAGCCAAAACGTGAAGACAGGGAAGCAGGTGGCGGTGTCGGCGTGGAAAAACGCCAGCGACCCTGAGATAGGGAGCTTCTCCGCCGGCCTCGACGCCTTGAGCATCCCACAGCTCTTCGCATGGAATGAGGGGCGGCCGCACTGGAGGAGCGGACCGTGGAACGGGCTGATATTTCTGGGGATAAAGGAGATGTTCTACGCCTACTTGGACGGCTTCACTCAAGTGAAGAACGACAGCGCCGGTAATTTCTTCTACACCAAGCCGCAGGAGAATGTGTACATAACGGCCAGCGTGAATTCTTCGGGAAGTGTGATTCGGAAGGTGTGGAATGGCATCGAGAAGAGATGGGACTTGGTGTGGACGGCTCCTGAAAACGAATGCGATGTTTATGGCAAGTGCGGGCCCTTTGGTAGTTGTAATGCTCTGCAGTCGCCTATCTGTACTTGTTTGAGAGGGTTTGAGCCCGTGAATGAGGATGAATGGAGGAGAGGAAATTGGACTAATGGTTGCGGGAGGAGAAACCAGTTGCAATGTGGAAAAGGAGATCGATTTCAGAGGTTGCAGTATATGAAGGTTCCTGACTTTGCTCAACCCTTGCCTTCTAGGGTGCAAGACGAATGTCGGACCACATGTATGGCCAATTGCTCCTGCTTGGCTTATGCTTATGATCTTAACATTGGTTGTATGTTTTGGAGCAATATCTTGATTGATGCTCAGGAGTTCGATCGCGTTGGTGTTGATCTCTACATTCGTCTCTCTGCTTCTGAATTCGGTAGTTTCCTTCACATTTTTTATTAGTTTAATTGAGGATACCTTATTTTTCTTGCTTTACTTACCAACGTAGTTACAGACTTTGAGAACTTTTTGATGATAAATCAAGGTTGGCTGAATTGAAATAACCACTTTCTTTATCCAGATAGCCACAAGGGGAGAAAGTTTTACATCATAATTCCAGTAGCTGTGGGTTTTGTTTGCATATCTACTATGATCTTCATTGCTTGGTGGTTGATGGTAAAGAAGAAAGGTATTGGCCTATTCACCCATTATTACCTGGACATTGCTGCATGCTACTCTTGAATTAATCATGTTCTTTGTAAAATCAGGGGACAAAGCAAAAGATACAAGTATTTTGGAAGCAGGACATATGTTCACGACGGATTCAACTGCAATGGTACTCAGAAATGAATCAAAGGAAGTCAATATTGGGGAGTTGCCAAAGTTCACTTTCGAGATGCTTGCTAATGCGACAAACCAGTTCCATGAAGATAATCTTCTTGGGAGGGGTGGTTTTGGTCCTGTTTACAAGGTACAAAAATTTCCTAGTTTGATGCTTGCGCTCAATTCTGCATGTTTGCACCCATTGATGAACAGCAAGATCATCAGATATTGGATGTGTATTTTGCATGGTAGGGAGTTCTGGCGAATGGGAAAGATATTGCTGTAAAGAGACTATCAACAGATTCTGGACAAGGAGTGCATGAATTCATGAATGAAGTGATTGTGATTTCCAAACTTCAACACAGGAATCTTGTCAAACTGCTAGGAGGCTGTGTTGACAAGGAAGAGAAGATTCTGATATATGAATACATGCCAAATAAAAGCTTGGACGCTTGTATATTTGGTCAGTTCAACCGATCCTAATCTTCATTTGAATCGTTTTCAGCAGCATAGTTTATATAATATACATATGTTTTGGGCAGGTCCTACAAATCCAACAAAGAAGTTGTTAGATTGGAAAATGCGTTACAACATAATCGAGGGCATTGGGCGAGGCATCCTATATCTTCACAGGGACTCCAGACTGAGGATAATTCACAGAGACTTGAAGCCAAGTAATGTACTACTAGACCAAGATTGGAATCCAAAAATCTCCGATTTTGGCATGGCAAGAATATTCGGAGGCAACGAAGACCATGGCAGTACTGCAAGAGTCGTGGGAACATAGTAAGTATCAGTTATGCTGCTGAGAATAAACCTGTAAGTTTTGCTAACATGATAAGATAATTTTACAGTGGATACATGGCGCCAGAATACGCAATGGAAGGCAGATTTTCTGAAAAATCTGATGTATACAGTTTCGGGGTGCTGATTCTGGAGATTATAAAGGGCAAAAAGAACACACATTATTTCAATGATGAATGGTCACTGAGCCTTATAGGATTTGTGAGCACTTGTCAACTTTCACATATTAATCTTTTGAAGTTACGAGATTGAATATTTATGTGATTTAACTTTCAGGCATGGAAAATGTGGAGTGAGGGTAATGGTTTAAGCTTCGTGGAGGAAAGTATAGTGAGTAGAGAGTGGGAGGAAGAGATGATTCGATGCATTCAGATAGGGCTGTTGTGCGTCCAAGAATCACCAAACAATAGACCTACCATTCAGATAGCTTTGTCGATGCTGAGCCGTGAAATTGTTGAGCTGCCAGTGCCCAAGCAACCGGTGTTTGCCGAGAATGGTTCGACACCAGGCGACGGATCAACACACCAAAATGGCTACTCCAATAACGACCTCACTCTCACTGTGCTTGATGGCCGATGACTGTGTCATCTGATGTATGATGTATCATAATATGCTTCCTTGCATTATACTACAATTTTCTTTTCCTAGCTAGAGCTATTTTCTGTTGTATGAAATTAGAGTACTTTTTTGTGATTGTGTATGTGAGAAAGTATTTTCTTCAATGTCATAAATTCTAACTTTTAGTTTATTATTCACTCCGTCCCACTTATTTTGACACATTTGCTTTGGGCACGAAGATTAAGAATAAGGTGTTACGAGTGTAAAATAGATAGGGAACCACTTATTTTATGTGTGTAGAGAAGGTAAGGACCATATACTTTTAAAAAGTGTGTGATGCAGGTAGAAACATGAAATATATTTGATGATACTGATAAATATACGAACTCCGTTGATAACCACTGTATACCGGAATACGTACAATAAGGGTTAATCCGTTGATTCACTCATGAATATCGGAAGAACACTGCGAGAAGGAAACAATCTCACCCTCTACATTTTAACTCTCAATTCGACTCCCATAAAACATAAATAAAACTTCTATTTATAATAAAACTCTAAACATCTAAGAGGAAACAAAATAACTTGACCAACAACACAAATCAATAATTAACGATATTATATATTATATATACGATTCTATCTTCATCAGTGTGCCAAGATAAGTGAGACGGGGGAAGTAATTCAGTAATATTTTTGGCTTTCTCCTTATTTAGTTACTTGACAAAATTTTGCTAATTTTTTCGACTTCTCCTTATATTTATTTACATAACACTCACGAGTTAATGTTTTAAAATATCTATTGTGATATAGTAATAAAAATAAAATATATCCATTAACATAAAAAAATTTAAAAGTTAGTCATTTTTTATACAAAAAATTAAATTTACCCCTATCATTATTTTTTCTCTCATTCTCTCTCCCTCTCTCTGCCGACCACTTCCATTGATCGTGGTGGCGGTCTCCATTGCCACCACCTCCGTCTTCAGCCCTCTCGCCATCTGCAGATCTGGTGAAGATCAATCTTTGGTGAAGCTGCGACCACACAATGGCGGCAATGGCGGATCTGGTGTAGGGCATATTGGCAAATCCGCACTTCCTCAGCCCCCTTGCCATCTGCAGATACTTGGCCGAAGATGAGATGTCGTCTCCGCTGTGTGTATGAAGTACTTATTTATTTTCTAAAAAGTTTTCAAGTCAAAATAATGTCAATTAAGACATAAAGTAATGTTTTTTCTTTAGGAATAAATACACATATGTCATCCAAGTTGCTTTTCAAGAGCATGTGATGTTCTTCAAGATATTAATTGTGCTACTGCTACTTCTAGAGCAATAATATAAATCAAATAGATAAAGCAATTTAATAATTAAATGAAATACTACTAAATAATAATGGATACTGAAATAAAGCTTAAAATAAAAATATAATTTTAATATTTTAATATTATTTTGGAATACAAATTTATTTCATGTGCTCATCGGAAACACATTATATTTAAAATAAAAGGGATATCATTGTGTTTCATCAAGAATTTCAACGATTCAACTTTTAATAATATTTTGGATTATTAAAAATTACAAATTTATATTTTTTCGGGAAACAATATAACATATTAATGCAATATACTCTTAAACAAGTTATGACAAACAATGAAAAATATAACAACCAATTGAGTAATTCATATGTAAAAATCTCCATTGATTAAATAATATTCAATTCAATTGATTAAGCAAATGAAGTCAATTAAGGTAGACGTATTTTATGATTCATGTGTAATATAGATTTGACATAAAATTAAAAAAACAATAGAAGAATATATATTCAAGCAATAGGGAGGCAAAGCAAATTAATCAAAACAATGTCGACTACTCCATTTTTATTAGCCCATTACTTTTATATATTAAGAACAATCAATAATTAAATAATAGTGACACAATAATACATGGGATTTAAAATGAAAGTCAAAGAATTTAACAGCCAACAACATATTAATATAAAGATTTAATTAAATTAGAGAATCATTTGAACATATATAATTGAATCCATCTCAGAAAACGAATATGTTATATCAACGCATATACATATCATAGAATCTTATCTTGACTAGGTCAAATGAAATAACGGAGGAGGTAAAATTCTTGTGCTTAAAATAATGTAATCAAATGATAATGGAGAAAGATAAAGCTCTTGTGTGGTAAAACAATGGATGATGATAACGGGTTGAAAGTAAAGAGTTTTTTTTTTTTTTTAAATTTGTTACAATCAAATAAAGGAAAAAATTTACTCACACTCTAACATCTAGGTGACTCGAACCCTTGACCTATTGGTTGGAGGAGAAGCGTCTTGAGAATTTAAAAAGAGAGAAAGAACAAGAGAGAACAAAAATATATAGGAATATTGTGAGGACTAAAAATCTTTATTTATACAACAACAATACAATGATTTTGCCCATTTGAAAGTTTGGAATAACTCGCAATCAGTGTATTATATACGTGGGAGGAGGAGTCATCACTATAATAACTAGCACTATATTCATTAACAACATTTTAAAAAATTATTATTATTCTTTAAAAAAATGCCCAATTTCATATATTAAAAAGAAGCAAAATGGGATATACCCTTTTTGAAAGATGAATCATAAAATATACCCACTTTTTCCAAAACAATAAAATCTACTCACTTAGGATATTTTTACTCTAATGTGTATTTCGCGCATTGCTCGATACTGAAGCGTCGAGCACTCAACTGTCGAGCGTCGAGCATTGAACTGTCGAGCAACTCGACACCTCGAACATCAAGCGTCGAGCATCACGTGTCGAGCAACTAAGAACTGTCGAGCGAGGCGGAGGCGTCAAACGTCGAGCATTGAACTGTCGAGCAAGGCGAGCAATAGTTCAAATTGAACTATTGCTCGACACCTCGAGCATCGAGTGTTGAGCAACTAAGAACTATCGAGCGAGGCGAAGGCATCGAGCATCGAGCATTGAACTGTCGAGCAAGGTAGAGATATCGAGTGTGGCGAGCAATAGTTCAAATTGAACTATTGCTCGACATTAAGTGTCGAACATGCCGAGCGAAGTTCGCGAATCGAGCACTATAGAACAAACACACGAATCTTCGAAATATATCAACTCAATTCAAAAATGTTGTTCATAAACCATAAAATAGTTTTGAATAACAGTAACTCATGTATAGAAGACCTCAATATACCTTTCAAACCATCGAATTATGATCGAATCAAAGAAACCCACAATTGAAGAAACTTTGGGGGTTTTGAAGATGAATATTTCAAAATTGTTTCGTTTCGTGTTTGATGTTGAAGTTGCAGAGATATATTCACTACCAATTATAGGCGCCGGCGGTGTGGAGGTGCCAGAGGCTGCGGCTAAGGCGCCGGAAGCGCGGTGGAGAGAGAGAGAGAGAAGAGTGTTTGCGATTTAGGGATTGGGGCGGGGAAGGGATTTGTTTGGTATTTTCTTTTTGTTTTAAGGGTATCTTAGTCCTTTTAACCTAAAAAATGGTAGTACATTTTATACATTTCTTTTATAGTGGGTATATTTTTGCTTTTGTCTTTCAAATAGGGTAAAGACTACCATTAACCCTATTAAAAAAATACTCAATTTCATATACCAAAAATAAATTATACCCGCTATTATAAAAATATATAAAAACTGTCCATGTTTTGTATGAAAATACATTTTTACCCTTAATGAATAAAAGAAACAAAATAAACCAAAATAAAACTACCCATCATCTTCCCTACTCTTTCATCTTCCCACTCACGCAAAAAGAAGAAAATAAAAACGCCATCTTCCACACAAACTCAAAAAATGATCAAATTGCGAATCTTCCCTTTAACTGCTTTCTTTTTAATCGGATCCAAACTCGGCTTCCACCCCTTTCCCAATATCTGTCTGCTTAGAAACTTCGGTCTTCCTTCAAAAATCTCTGCAAAGCAATCGAATCTCGCGCCCTCTGCTGCATTTTCTCTCTCATTCGAATTGCCGCGACACTTTCTCTTCTCCGACCCACAGGCGCAGCCACTACGCCCTCCGATCGCAGGGCAAATTCGCGCGAACAATAGAAAATCGTTTTATATATCTTTACACACTTTCACACTTACATGCTTTGTCGTGCGAGTATGTAAGTGTACATTAGCTTATACAAAATACGATCAATACACGTTTACACGCTAGGTCGTGAGAACGTGTAAACGTGCATTAATTAAAATTGATCTAATGCACGCTTACACGTTAGGTCATGCGTGCAAATGTGTAAGTGTGCATTAGTTAAAATTGGCCTAATGCATGCTTACAGGCTAAAGGGTAAAATGGTCAGAGTGGATACTTTTTATATATTTTTATAAGTGTGGGTATTATTTGTTTTTGTTATCTCGAAATGGGTATTTTTCATTTTGCTTCATTAATTAATATATTTCTGAAGTATTAATGTTAATGAATTAATATATTATTATAAATATCAATTTACATAATTACTTTTAAAATTAATATGTAGTAGAGATATAACACACAATCTATATTTGTGTTCAATACACTTTTTATAGTACTATAGGTGGATTAAAACTTTGAGATATCTCAAGACTCTTGATGATTTCTTTTATTTAAATTAATTTTATTTGAGTTATGTCCATTAAAAATGTGAAATTAAAAAGGGGTTAATGCCGCTAAATCCTATAACTATATGGGTTTTCGCATTTTGCATCAGTTTCAAAATTTCTGCCATAGTGTATCCCAACTAAATCTTGAATCAATTTTTGCACTCTATGTACTTTTCCGGAAAAATTGAAGCTAACTTGGTAGCCGAACTTATCTACGTGTCATGGAATTCCGATAATCAAAGCGACGTCGTTTTGCCTCACCTTTCTTTGAAATTATTAGTCACAAAACGACGTCGTCTCCCGAAGGTGCCGCCCTGCGTCGCTCGTCAGTGGCGGGGCTATGGCGGCCTCCTCTCTGTTCCGATGTCTGTGCGCGGCGATGGGTAGAGTGGCATTGATTCAATCGCGGTGCCTCTCGCCTCTGTCACCGGCGACGACAAAATTGGACATGCGCGGGCGTGTCACCGGGGACGACATCGGACGGCGATGAGCGTGGGCGATGGCAGTGAGGCTTTAATTAGAGAAGACGCAACGAGGTCTTGGTGGTGCGGCGAATCCTTCACGGTCACGCGCAGTTGCAGCAGCACCGATCATGTTTCCTTGACCGGCGCAGTTGCAGCAGCACCGAACGTCGCGAGCAGGAGTTTAGTGGCAGGCTGTGTCGACGCTGCGCTAGGGGTCAGCGGCGAAAACCCTAGGCGGCGCACCTTTTTCTTTTCGCCAGAAACCCTAATCTAAACCGGGTTAAAGAGATGAGGCTGTGGGACCGGGCCGGTTTGGGCATCCTTGGCAAAACGACATAGTTTCACAGCACGTCATTTATTAATAAAAAAAATAACATGTATTTGCCATGTAGATGTTATTCCGCCTTGTCATCAAAAAATTTGACACGTAGATTAAGTTAGGTCGCCTGAATTCTTCGCCGGATGTAAATCGCGATTCAAGGTTTAGTTGGGATATACTTTGGCAGAAATTCTGAAACTGATGCAAAATGCGAAAACGCATATAGTTATAGGATTTAACGGCATTAACCCCAATTTAAAATATTCTAATACTAAGAAAAAATAATACTCCCTCCGTCCACGAAAAAGAGTCATGTTTCCCCTCTTTTTTTTGTCCACAAAAAAGAGTCCTGTTTCACTTTTTGTACCATTATACCCTCCATAGACTTCAATATTTACTTTACTTTGCCATTAATACATCTACCTCAATAACTAAAAATAATTGAGTTAATTCCTTAATTAAAACCTAATTAAAACCCACGCACACACTCACAAAACACACACAACACACACAGAGATGCAGCGCCCCCATCCCCCCCTCCTTCCTCACCGGCGTCGCCGGCACTCCGAGCACCACCACCGGTGCACCTCCCTTCTCTCACCTCTCGCCTCACGCCCTCTCTCTCTTCTCAAACTCTCACGCACCCTTGAACCCAGACGCCGCGCCGCCTTCATCTACTGCCGGCGAAGGTGACAACAGCGAGGGCTGCGGCCGCCGCGGTTCCCTCTCCGGCGAAGCCGCGCCTGAGCGCCGCTCCCCTGGCTTCATCTCTCTCTCTCACCACTCAGCCCTAAATCCCCCAAAATCCAGAATCTACCCTAAATCCCCTAGCTTCATCTTTCTCTCTCTCACCGCTCTGATGGATCTGTTGCCATATCGCCGCCTCGCTTCTTCTTCTTCACCCTAAGCGCCGTCTCCCTCAAATCTCCGCCTCCATCTCAGCCCAAAACCCCAAATCGCCGCCCCCCTCTGAGCCTGAAACCATAAGGCGCTACCTCCCTTAAATCCTCTCGGAGCCTGAAACCATAAGGCGCCGCCTCCGGCTGGTCTCGATCCTCTCGGAGCACCACGGGAACTCGCTCTCGCCCTACCTCTCGCCGTCGTCTGCAACGCCTACTCCTTCGTCCGCTCTGCCTGCGTGAGTAGCTTCAAGGCGAAGCTGGCGCTTCTCGCACTGGTGAGGAGCTTGGTAGCGGTGGATGGAGTGATGCGGCAGGAGAATATCCTCAATTTGGTTTGGAATTTTCTAGATTTGTTGCTGAAATTTATTGAATTTCTTTACCCATTAATGCCATAAATTTATTGAATTTTCTCAATCGATTCGTTGAATGCCAAAATTTGTTTGTAGTTTGTTGAATTTGCTCAATCGATTTCTTTACCCATTTGCTGAATTTGTTGAAATTGCTGAATCGATTTCTTAACCCATTTGTTGAATTTGTTTACTCAATCGATTTCTTAATTAATATCCTAAATTTGTTGCATTTGATTGCTCAATAATGCCTTAATTTGTTTGGAATTTGCTGAATTGCTTTACCCATTAACAAAGGATTAAGCAAGTAAAATTGTCATTAACACTACCCCTATAAATTTATTTCTCTCTCCACTTACACCTACTTTAACAACTTTCTTAAAACCCATGCCGAGTCCCAAATGGGACTCTTTTTCATGGACGGATGCAGTAATTAATACCTTATTAATCATAAAAAATAAACCGAGATTCATATCCGTTTCGTGCAAAATTTACTACTCCCTCTGTCCACGAAAAAGTGCCCTACTTACCAATTTTTTCTTGTCCACGAAAAAGTACTCTGTTTACCTTTTTGTACATTCATACCCTTTACTTTTCAATTTATTTACAACTTATGTCATTAATAAATCCAC
Source organism: Salvia miltiorrhiza (assembly GCF_028751815.1). Lineage (NCBI taxonomy): Eukaryota > Viridiplantae > Streptophyta > Magnoliopsida > Lamiales > Lamiaceae > Salvia > Salvia miltiorrhiza. Next base: position 7,928,599 of record NC_080391.1, read on the forward strand.
ACTTTTATTTAATCTATGCAATTAACCCACACAATTAACTCACTAATTAAAACTACGAAACCAACTCCCCCACGCCTAATCAATCCCATTTATTTATTTATTTTCTTAATTTTCAGTTTATTTATTTATTTTCTTAATTTTCAGTTTATTTATTTATTTATTTTCTGAATTTCAAGTTTATTTATTTATTTATTTTTGAATTTTTAGTTTATTTATTTCCAGTTTATTTATTTATTTTCTGAATTTTCAGTTTATTTATTTATTTATTTCCAGTTTATTTATTTTCCATTTTATTTATATATTTATTTTCTGAATTTTCAGTTTATTTATTTATTTATTTTCTGAATTTCAAGTTTATTTATTTATTTATTTTTGAATTTTCAGTTTATTTATTTTCCAGTTTATTTATTTCCAGTTTATTTACTTATTTATTTATTTATTTCCAGTTTATTTATTTTCCAGTTTATTTATTTATTTATTTTCTGAATTTTCAGTTTATTTATTTATTTATTTTCTGAATTTCAAGTTTATTTATTTTTGAATTTTCAGTTTATTTATTTATTTTCAAAATTTCAGTTTATTTATTTTCCAGTTTATTTATTTATTTTTTTTCGGAATTTTCAGTTAATTTATTTCCAATTTATTTATTTATTTATTTTCTGAATTTCAAGTTTAGTTATTTATTTATTTTTGAATTTTCAGTTTATTTATTTTCCAGTTTATTTACTTATTTATTTATTTATTTTCTCAATTTTCAGTTTATTTATTTATTTATTTTCGATTTTTTAGTTTATTTATTTATTTATTTCCAATTTATTTATTTATTTTCTGAATTTTCAGTTTATTTATTTATTTATTTATTTCCAGTTTATTTATTTTCCGTTTTATTTATATATTTATTTTCTGAAATTTCAGTTTATTTATTTATTTATTTTCGAATTTTCAGTTTATTTATTTTCCAGTTTATTTTTTTTTCTGAATTTTCAGTTAATTTATTTCCAGTTTATTTATTTATTTATTTATTTCCATTTTATTTATTTATTTTCTGAATTTCAAGTTTAGTTATTTATTTATTTTTGAATTTTCAGTTTATTTATTTTCCAGTTTATTTACTTATTTATTTCCAGTTTATTTATTTATTTTCTCAATTTTTAGTTTATTTATTTATTTATTTTCTGAAAATTTTATTTCCAATTTATTTATTTTCCATTTTTTTTAAGTATTTATTTATTTTCTGAATTTCAAGTTCATTTATTTATTGAATCGGCACTTTTGTTTAATGTTTTCTCATTTAAATGCTTTCATTTAATTCACCTAATAAAATAATGCCAAATAGTTAGTGCAAGATTAGTAAAAGTAACCACAATATATAAACACTACCCTTTTAGTCTTTTACACCACCTTTACACCCGTGCCAACACCCAAATGGGGCACTTTTTCGTGGACGGAGGGAGTACTATTTTTTTTCAATGCCGTATTCTCTGGTGCCTTTGAATAAGAAAATGCCGTATTGTCTGGTGCCGCTATAGTTGAAATGCTGTAGCAGAGCTAGTACCGTAGACTTAGACAATAGACACCGTGTTCTATAAGTGGAGTATTTTTTTTTTTTTTTTTTATTTGGAAACATCAGAGCTAGTACCGTAGACTTAGACAACTACAAGTAATTATCTCTGACCATCAATTTTTTAATTACACTAAATCGAATTGAATCTTTACGCCTAATTCTAATTGGGCATCGGCATGGAGAAAAAAATGCTGCAATTGCAAACTATTTATTTCCTCAGTCGAATACTAGATTAGTTAAATTCCAAGTCTCCCACCGTCGCATCATCATTTCACAAACTCCAATTATTTTTTATTTTCAAAACTATCAAAATGCGAGTGCTTATGTAGTGCGTTATCGTATGTTTTACTATATATATAATGCATGGTAACACGAGCCACCAAAATTATAAGCCCATTCCTTTTCAATAATTTTGTACAATGTCACGGGGAATCACTCAAGTCTTTGTTCATAAATCAATACTTGTTCTTATAATCCTCGTACGTTTGAGCTCGAGCATAGAAGAAGACACCATTTCAGGCAGTGTTGTCATCAAAGATCCAGAAACCATCGTATCCGAAAAGCAGATATACAAATTAGGATTCTTCACTCCTCCAAACACCACCAACCGCTACGTAGGTGTCTTCTTCGCCTTCTCAGAGGAAACCGTGATATGGGTCGCCAACAGAGAGAAACCCCTCAAAGATGCTTCTGGCGCCATAACTCTATCCCAAGACGGCAATCTCGTGGTCATAGACGGAGCTAATCAAACCGTCTGGTCCACCAATCTCACTACCTCCCTCGTCAACTCCACCGTCCAAATCCTCGACACCGGAAATCTCGTTTTGCGGGACGTTGCCACGGGAGACACGCTATGGCAGTCTTTCTCAGAACCTACAGACGTGGTGGTGCCGGGCATGACGTTGAGCCAGAACGTGAATACAGGGAAGCAGGTGGTGGTGTCGGCGTGGAAAAATGCCAGCGATCCGGAGATAGGGAGCTTCACCGCCGGCCTCGACGTCATAAACGGGATCCCGCAACTTTTCGCATGGAATGAGGGGCGGCCGCACTGGAGGAGCGGGCCGTGGAACGGGCTGATATTTCTGGGGATAAAGGAGATGTTCTACGCCTACTTGGACGGTTTCACTCAAGTGACGAACGACACCGCAGGCAATTTCTTCTACTCGAGGCCGCAAAGTAACGGGTATGTGACGGCCAGCGTGAATTCTTCAGGAAGTGTGATGCGCAAGGCGTGGAATGGGATCGAGAAGAGATGGGACGTGGTGTTGGCGGTTCCTGAAAACGAATGTGATATTTACGGAAAATGCGGATCATTTGGTAGCTGTAATGCTCTGCAGTCGCCTATCTGTACTTGTCTGAGAGGGTATGAGCCCGTGAATGAGGATGAATGGGGGAGATGGAATTGGACTAATGGTTGCAGGAGGAGAAACCAGTTGCAATGTGGAAGAGGAGATCGATTTCAGAGGCTGCAGTATATGAAGGTTCCTGACTTTGCTCAACCCTTGCATTCTAGGGTGCAAGACGAATGTCGGACCACATGTATGGCCAATTGCTCTTGCATAGCTTATGCTTATGATCCTAACATTGGTTGTATGTTTTGGAACAATACCATGATCGACACTCAGGAGTTCGATCGTGTTGGTGTAGATCTCTACATTCGTCTCTCTGCTTCTGAATTCGGTAATTTTCTTCGTAAATATTGTGAGGAATTTTTTAATGTTGGATCTTATGATCAATCAAGAGTTAACTGAATTGAAATAATCACTTTCTTTATCCAGATAGCCACAAGGGGAGAAAGTTGTACATCGCAATTCCAGTAGCTGTGGGTGTTTGCATATCTATTATGATCTTCATTACTTGGTGGTTGATGGTAAAGAGGAAAGGTATTGGCCTATTCACCTATTATTACTTGGACTTAATAAGGGTATTTTTCTGTATATATATATGCCACTCTTAAAATGATCACCCATGCATGTTTTTTTTGTCAAATCAGGGGGCAAAGCGAAACATACAAGTATTTTGGAAGCAGGCCAAATGTTCACAACAGATTCAACTGCAATTGTACTTAGAGATGAATCAAATGAAGTTAATATTGGGGAGTTGCCAAAGTTCACTTTCGAGATGCTTGCTAATGCAACAAACCAGTTCCATGAAGATAATCTTCTTGGGAGGGGTGGTTTTGGTCCTGTTTACAAGGTACAAAAATTTAATAGTTTGATGTTTGCACTTAATTCTGCATGTAATTTGCACGCAGTGATCAATGGCAAGATGATTAGATGTTTGATGTGTATTTTGCATGGTAGGGAATTCTGGCGAACGGGAAAGATATTGCTGTGAAGAGACTATCAGCAGATTCTGGACAAGGAGTGCAAGAATTCATGAATGAAGTGATTGTGATTTCCAAACTCCAACACAGGAATCTTGTCAAACTACTGGGAGGCTGTGTTGACAAGGAAGAGAAAATTCTCATATATGAATACATGCCAAATAAAAGCTTGGACGCTTGTATATTTGGTCAGTTCAATTGATCCCAATCTTCCTATGCATTTGAATCATTCTCAAGAGCAAAAGGTTGTTATACTACTATATATTTTAATTTGAATTGGCAGGTCCTACAAATCCAGCAAAGAAGTTGTTAGATTGGAAAATGCGTTACAATATTATTGACGGCATTGGGCGAGGCATCCTATATCTTCACAGGGACTCCAGACTGAGGATAATTCACAGAGACCTAAAGCCAAGTAATGTACTACTCGACCAAGATTGGAATCCAAAAATCTCTGATTTTGGCATGGCTAGAATATTTGGAGGCAATGAAGACCATGGCAGTACTGCAAGAGTCGTGGGAACATAGTAAGTATCAATTATCCTGCTAAAAATAACCCTTCAAGTTTTGCTGACACGATAAAGATAATTTCACAGTGGATACATGGCGCCAGAATATGCAATGGAAGGCAGATTTTCTGAAAAATCTGATGTATACAGTTTCGGGGTGCTGATTCTGGAGATTATAAAAGGCAAAAAGAACACACATTATTTCAATGATGAATGGTCACTGAGCCTTATAGGATTTGTGAGCACTTGTCAACTTTCACATATTGATCTTTTTAAGTTACGAGATTGAATATTGATGTGATTTAACTTTCAGGCATGGAAAATGTGGAGTGAGGGTAATGGTTTAAGCTTCGTGGAGGAAAGTATAGCAAATAGAGAGACGGAGGAAGAGATGATTCGATGCATTCAGATAGGGCTGTTGTGCGTCCAAGAATTACCAAACAATAGACCTACCATTCAGATAGCTCTGTCGATGCTGAGCCATGAAATTGTTGAGCTTCCAGAGCCCAACCAGCCGGTGTTTGCCGAGAATGGTTCGACCCCCACACACCAAAATGGCTACTCCAATAACGACCTCACGCTCACTGTGCTTGATGGTCGATGACTCCGTCGTCGGAAGTATCATAATATGCTTTGCTGCGTTATACTACATTTTTCTATTCTTGGAGCTATTTTGTATTGAGTGAAATTACTTTATTTGTGTGTGTGTGAGAGAGAGAGTATTTTGTTCATTATCATAAATATTTAATTTAATAAGACAAATATTAAAATAATCATTTTACTTAACTAAAAGTTAACAACAACACCAACAAAGTACAAAATTCTCTGCCTTCGAAAGAAAAAGCTTTCAGAATTTATAGATCAAAGATTATATACTATATGATAAATTTTTGTAGGTATCAATCCTAACGTATGAATTAAAATCAATAGAAAGATCAACTCGAACTTGAAATTTTTGTCATTTAACATAATTACTAAACCAATATATAGACACTTATGCATTTGTTATGATAATATATTTTATAAACACTATTACCAAAAATATCCTTTTATTATTTTATTTTAAAAATTATCAAGAATTTAAATCTTTGAATATTAAACAAAAAATTCCCATCGCCTCACCCATCCCTAGGGGTGAGCAAAACCGAACCGGAACCGCCAAGTAAAACGGTGCGGTTCGGTTTAAAAAAATTGAAACCGCTAGGTTCAGGTTTGGGTTCGGTTTGAAAAAAACAGTTCGATTTTTAAACCGAACCCGCCCGAATTTAATAATTATTATGATATATTATATTTTTAAAAAATAAGTAATTATTAAATTAAAAAACGTGATGGTTTTAGACTTTATTTTTCATTTCCAATTTTAACATTTTAGTTTTAGGTTTTCTCTCCCAGCCTCCCTACCGACGCCCCATACCTCTCACCCACATCCGCGTCATCCGCCGCCCCAAGGCCCCGCCGGCGCCACCCCTTTTGCGCCGAGCCTCGCTGTTGGCCCGCTGCTGTTGCAACGCCATCGCCCATCGGCGCATCACCCACCAGCGCCAGGCCCCTCCTCGCCCAGGTCCTCCCAGCCGCGACGTCGTTGCCCTAGTGCCGGCTGTTCCCACCCAACCCCTCCCTCGCCGTCGCCCAAGCCCGCCACCGCTATTCCCCTCAGTAAACCCAGATCTGTGTGTCCTCTTCATGTTAGTTTAATTTTTATTCAATTTTTCAATTTTGAATTCGTTTCTCTTGACTTTGTGGCACCTAATGTAGTGGTGCCACCGGGCCGCGGGCCGCCGGAATGCTGAACCTGAACCGGCCCTTAGGGTCTCTGGGCGGGCCGGTTTTCAGGACCGGAACCGGCGGTTACGGGCCGGGCCAAAAACTGACGGTTCCCGATTTTTTTTTATTTTGTTTATATTATTTTTAATGAAATTAAATTATTTGTGTTAATTTCAACTTAATGTAGTTTCACTATTTATAGTGTACTGCACATGGTAGAGAATCCTACATTTTCAATGTGGGATAATGTAGCTTCACTGTTTATAGTGTACTACACTACACATGGTAGAGAATCCTACATTTTTCAATATGGGATAATTTCAACTTAATGTAGCTTCACTATCTATAGTGTACTACACATTGTAAAGAATACTACATTTTTCACTGTGGGATCACTCAACCTAATTTATATTCATGTAATATATAACTTATAAATATATAACTTGTAACTTATAACTTATATTCATGTAATAGTTTTTACTTTACAAATGTTGAAAAAATATTAAAATTACTCAACTTATACTATATAGTTTTATAAATTATGATGTTAAAAACTTAAAATGTTAAAATTACTCAACTTAAAGTCTTAAATTACTTAATAACTTACTATATATTATTGTCATATAAATATATAATTTTTAAATATATGTTGTGTTTTTTAAAGCTTGTAATTACTCAAGTTACCAAGTAAAATAATTTCCAAATTTACTCAACTTAAAAATCTTAATAATATAATAATATTTTTTATGTCATTTTTTTAAATGACAATTGAATTGAAATAAAATAAAGGAAAAATAATTAACACATTGAGAATCAAAAATTCAAATGAATTCATAAAAATAGATATCTTTATTGAATTTATTCTATGTACCAAAAAAATATTACAAGGATACAAATTACATTATCTTCAGAACGTGAATACAGGGAAGCATGTGGTGGTGTCGGCGTGGAAAAACACCAGCGATCCGGAGATAGGGAGCTTCACCGCCGGCCTCGACGTCATAAACGGGATCCCACAACTTTTCGCATGGAATGAGGGGCGGCCGCACTGGAGGAGCGGGCCGTGGAACGGGCTGATATTTCTGGGGATAAAGGAGATGTTCTACGCCTACTTGGACGGCTTCACTCAAGTGACGAACGACAGCGCTGGCAATTTCTTCTACACCAAGCCGCAGGAGAATGTGTACATAACGGCCAGCGTAAATTCTTCGGGAAATGTGTTGCGGAAAGTATGGAATGGCATCGAGAAGAGATGGGTCGTGGAGTGGACGACTCCTGAAAACGAATGCGATGTTTATGGCAAGTGCGGGCCCTTTGGTAGCTGTAATGCTCTGCAGTCGCCTATCTGTACTTGTTTGAGAGGATTTGAGCCCGCGAAGGAGGATGAATGGGGTAGAGGGAATTGGACTAATGGTTGCAGGAGGAGAAATCAGTTGCAATGTGGAAAAGGAGATCGATTTCAGAGGTTCCAGTATATGAAGGTTCCTGACTTTGCTCAACCCTTGCTTTCTAGGGTGAAAGACGAATGTCGAACCACATGTATGGCCAATTGCTCTTGCATAGCTTATGCTTATGATCCTAACATTGGTTGTATGTTTTGGAACAATACCTTGATTGACACTCAGGAGTTCGATCGCGATGGTGTCGATCTCTACATTCGTCTCTCTGCTTCTGAATTCGGTAATTTTCTTCATAAATATTGTGAGGAAATTTTTAATGTTGGATCGAATGATTAATCAAGAGTTAACCGAATTGAAATGATCACTTTCTTTATCCAGATAGCCACAAGGGGAGAAAGTTGTACATCATAATTCCAGTAGCTGTAGGCGTTTTCATATCTATTATGATCTTCATTGCTTGGTGGTTGATGGTAAAGAGTAAAGGTATTGGCCTATTCAGCTATTATTACTTGAACATAATAAGGGTATTTTGCTGCTATATATGCCACTCTTAAAATGATCATCATGCATTTTTTGTCAAATCAGGGGATAAAGCAAAAGATACAAGTATTTTGGAAGCAGGCCAAATGTTCACAACGGATTCAACTGCAATCGTACTCAGAGATGAATCAAACGAAGTTAATATTGGGGAGTTGCCAAAGTTCACTTTCAAGATGCTTGCTAAGGCAACAAACCAGTTCCATGAAGATAATCTTCTTGGGAGGGGTGGTTTTGGTCCTGTTTACAAGGTACAAAAACTCTTACAATTTGATGCATGCACTCAATTCTGGCCATTGATCAATGGCAAGTTGATCAGATGTTGTATGTGTATTTTGCACGGTAGGGAATTCTGGCGAATGGGAAAGATATTGCTGTGAAGAGACTATCAGCAGATTCTGGACAAGGAGTGCAAGAATTCATGAATGAAGTGATTGTGATTTCTAAACTCCAACATAAGAATCTTGTCAAACTGCTGGGAGGTTGTGTTGAGAAAGAAGAGAAGATTCTGATATATGAATACATGCCAAACAAAAGCTTAGACGCTTGTCTCTTTGGTAAGCTCAACCGCGCGATCTCATTCTTCTTATGCATTATTCAAAATCATTTTCAGCAGCAAAGGTTGTTATAATATCTATATATATATATATATATATATATATATATGTGTTTTAATTTGGCAGGTCCTACAAATCCAGCAAAGAAGTTGCTAGATTGGAAAATGCGTTACAATATTATCGATGGCATTGGACGAGGCATCTTGTACCTTCATAGGGACTCTAGACTGAGGATAATTCACAGAGACCTGAAGTCAAGTAATGTACTGCTAGACCAAGACTGGAATCCAAAAATCTCCGATTTTGGCATGGCAAGAATATTCGGAGGCAACGAAGACCATGGCAGTACTGCAAGAGTCGTGGGAACATAGTAAGTATCAGTTATGTTGCTGAGAATAAACCTGTAAGTTTGCTAACACAATAAGATAAATTTTACAGCGGATACATGGCGCCAGAATACGCAATGGAAGGCAGATTTTCTGAAAAATCTGACATATATAGTTTTGGGGTGCTGATTCTGGAGATTATGAATGGGATAAAGAACACACACTATTGGAATGATGAATGGTCATTGAGCCTTATAGGATGTGTAAGTAGTTGTCAACTTTCACATATTAATCTTTTGAAATTAAATAATATGTTTGAATTGCAGGCGTGGAAAATGTGGAGTGAGGGTAATGAGTTGAGTTTTGTGGAGGAAAGCATAGCAAGTAGGGAGATGGAGAAAGAGATGGTTCGATGCATTCGGATAGGTCTGCTGTGCGTCCAAGAACTGCCCAATGATAGACCTGCCATTGAAATGGTGCTGTCGATGCTGAGCGGTGATATTGTGGAGCTGGCAACGCCCAAGCAGCCAGTGTTTGCAGTAAATGGATCAACACCCCAAAATGTGATCCACTCTAAGAACGACCTCACTCTTAGTGTGCTTCATGGCCGATGAATCTATCAATTGTATTATACACTTTTCTTTTCCTAGAGCTATGTGTATTGTGTGAAATTACTATCTGGGGCGTCTTTACTCTGACTCTTCTTCTTCACTTTTAAATTGAATTTGTTTGATATATCTATTTTACTACAAATTAAAACATTATGTTGTTATTGCAACCATTTATACAACAAACTCAACATCGGATCAAAATTGATTGAGACGCAATTTACTTATAATAATAATAATAATAATAATAATAATAATAATAATACAGGAACTCATTAGAATTATACGTCCATTGAAAACTAACGCCTATAATTTATCTAGGTTTTATTTATCACTTTTATCTCAATTTATATACCAAAGATAAGCATCACTAATTAGTACTCTCTCCGTCCCATGCATCTTGACACGTTTGGTTTCGGCACGAGAATTAAGGAGTTGTAGATTAGTGTTTTAAGGGCTCGTTTGGTTTTCAATAAAGAATTATATAGGATAATTTGTAACCAGGATATTTAGCGTGGATAATGACAGATTATTAATATTGAGTGGTGTTTGCTATCATGGCTAAATACAGAATATTCTGGTTTAAGTTAATCCTAGGGGGAGGTGGTATTATTAATCCTAATAAATCTGGATTAATAATACTGGGTCGTGGGATTAAACCGGGTCATCCGCATTATTACTAAATAATACCAAACACTAGACTGATCTGTACTAAATTAGCTAATGCAGTGTATTAGCCAATATCAAACACGCCCTTGTGTGTAGTTAATAAAGTATAAAAGTAATAAAGAATGAGAGAGAAGGTAATAAAAGTGATAACGCCAATTCTTGGGTGCGACCGTCGCACAGGTGTGCGACGGGTCGACCCGACTCCAAACCCGCCCTCCTGACCCGGAACCCTGACCCACGTGGGTTTGACCCATACTCCTAATTATTACATTTGTTATAATAATGGTTACTTTTAATAAACATAATATAGTACATTTGTTCATATAAATATATATTGATATGTATAATGTTTTATATTGAATGAAGGTAAACATAATATAGTACATTTGTTCTTATGCTTATTAAAAGTAAATACTCCTATTAGGGTTTAGTGTTCAGGCTTAGGATTTAGTTTACAGGGTTTAGTGTTCAGGCTTAGGGTTTAGTTTACAGGGTTTAGGGTTTAGTTTATAGAATTTAGGGTTTAGAAAATATAATACTTTATATTAAATGAAGATAAATACCTATATTTATATAAGTATACATTTGTGCGAACAAATGTATATTTCATGCTTATTAAAAGTAATAATTATTATAAACAAATGTAATAATTTAGGATTCAGGATTTCGGATCTGGGCACGGATCAGGGCGGACCCGTCGCACTGGAGTGCGACCGCCGCATGCAAGACCGGCCCAAGTGATAAAGTAGAAGAGAGAAGTTAATAATTATTACCTTATTTGGAAATGTGTCAAAATTTGTGGGACGATCCAAAAAAGAATATGTCTCAAGATTCGTGGGACGGAGGGAGTACTTAAAAAAATTCATAAAATTATACTCAATTAATAAACATATAATTATAGTGTATGCATGCGAGTGTATAAAATAATTGTAACGTATTGCGCTGGTGCAACACTCGTTAAAATAACTAACCTTTCTCAAAATGTTGGTATAGTGTTCCATCATTGTCTTTAGTTTCAAAATTTCAAGCTCTGGTGGATGTAGTGAGCATTGACATTATTATCTTAAAATAAAATAAAAAAATATAATTAGAATAAAATTTTGGCATATAGACTACAATAATTGATCATTAGTTTTTGACGAATAATTGGTCATTAGTTAATATAATAACTTAAGAAAATGGAATTGATTGATAACGATAGTCAGTTAAAATAATACGCAAATTTAGTAATATCTTGAATTTATAGTCATTCATGTAGTCAGTTTCTATTTTATATATAGGGTTAATTGCCGCTAAATTCAAAAGCTTTTTGAAAATTCGCGATATTCTCACCAACTTCAAAATCGGCATATAAATACATGAATTGAAAATCCGTTCTTAATGTTCCCAAAATTAAAAAATCCGGCGAGATGACATGGCAAACACCTATGACTTGTCAATTTTATGTATGACATGTCATTTTTTAATTTTTTAATAATTTTATTTTAATAAAATATAATAATTTATTAATAAATTAATTTATAAAAAAAATAGAAAAAAACTAACCCCATCCCCAACCCCCCCCCCCCCCCGACCACCACATCCCCCAAACCTCCTCCGGCCAACCCCTTCCCCCTCCCCCCAAACCTTTCCCCTTCCCCCCGGCGAGAAGAAGGCGGCCGCGATGAGAAGAAGGCGGCCGCGCTACCCCTACCCCTCTTTGTTCTTCCTCACAACAACCGTTCCCTCTTTTTCTCGATCTTTCTCTCTCTGCACGATTTCGGAGGCTGCAATTTGGATGTCCTAGGGCGCGAAGAGATGGAGGTCTGTGGTGGTGATGACCACGGCTGGTTGTGGGAGGAGTAATGGCGGTGGCGGCGGCGGTTGAAATTGAGGTGGAATCGGGAAACGACTGGTGGAAATTGAGGTGGAATTGCGGCGGTGGTCGAATTGAGGTGGAATCGGCGGCCGACTGAACGAAGGGATGACTGTTTCCACCCGAAGAGAGAGAAATCGGGAGGGAGGCCGCCATTTGCGAGAGGGAGGAGGCGGCGAGAGCGCCGTGGACGGTGTGAGGTGTGGGTTCTGTTGTGAGGTGCGGCCAGAGATTCGAGGGAGAGGGGCAGACCGGCGGTGGCTGGCTTCAGCTGCGGCGGCCGTCGGGTTCTGTAAATGGGGTGAGGCGAGGGAGATGCAAGAGCACGATTCAGGGAGGGAGATGCCAGTGGCGGCTCCGCCATCCGAGCTTGAAGCTCTCGCCGAAAATCCCAGCCCCAATTTTTCTTTTTCTTTTTTTTAATTGTTGATGGAAATTAAAACGACGTCGTATTGTTTTGAAAAAAGCGACGTCGTTTTCTTGCACCGCCGACTATGCCACGTTGTATTTACGGTAGTCCACGTCACCTTCAATTTGGGGGTTTTATTTGAGTTTGGGAAAATTAAGAACGGATTTTCAATTCATGTATTTATATGCCGATTTTGAAGTTGGTGAGAATATCGCGAATTTTCAAAAAGCTTTTGAATTTAGCGGCAATTAACCCTTATATATATATATATATATATATAATCTTTTAGAATTAAATTAATTTTATCTAAAAGATATGTAATTTAATTATCTTTAATCTATAGTTTCAATGAATAATTAAGTAATGTTAAATATTTCCACAATTATAAAACAAATTAAAAAACCCGTTGATTCTAGAACAAGTAAATTGAAATGAAGTAAAACAAAAGTTCAAGATACTAAAAAACTCTAAAGAAAAAAGTAAGAAATTAAAAAGACTAATGATGTACCCCGTGCGATGCACGGCTTAGAAATTTACTCCATCCGTCCATAAAAAATAGTCCTAGTAAGAGACGATACGAGTTATAATAAAAATGGTTATTGTATTGTGAGTAGAGAAAGGGTTCTACTTAAAAATTAGAGTAAAATTTTGAAATAGTCAAAATGAATCATAAAACACAAATTATGGCCACTCATTGAAAAAACATAATTTTTTGCCATTTTTATAGCTTTGGGACGTTTTTGCCCTTAATTGGACGGACTAGGTAGGGTCAGGAGCGCGGGTCGCATGCCGGGTAGGATCAGGCACGCGGGTCGGGTTAGGCACTTATGACACTAATAGAAATTTTTTTTTTCACTGCCCCTGCCTTATCCACCCCTAGACCCCCGACCCCACCCCCCCACTCACCCCCAAGCCAAATTTTTTTTTTTTTTACTCCCCCTGCCCTGTCTACCCCCCAGACCCCCGACCCCACCCACCCCCAGCCACCCCCAAGCCAAAAAAAAATTACTCCCCTTAGATAAAAATAAATCAAATTTTACTTTTGTTATTTTATTTTATGGCACTATTAGTGCCATAAGTGCCAGCGAAAATCCAAAATAAAATAAAGTAAAATTGTCTTTTTAGCACTTATAGCACTATTAGTGCCATAAGTGCCAAACATGCAGAACAAATATAGAAACAACAACATCATCGATCTAAACCCTAAATGAATAATCTAAACCCTAAATGGATAATGTAAACCCTAAATGAAATATCTAAACCCTAGGGGAAGTGTTTAAAAAGGTCATTTTGGCACTTATGGCACTAATAGTGCCATAAAATAAAATAACAAAAGTAAAATTTGATTTATTTTTATCTAGGGGGAGTAAAAAAAAATTGGCTTGGGGGTATGTGGGGGGTGGGGTGGGTAGGATCGGGGGTCTGGGGGGGTAGGCAGGGCAGTGAGAGTAAATTTTTTTTTTTTTGGCTTGGGGGTGGGTGGTGGGTGGGTGGGTGGGGGGTGGGTGGGGTCGGGGGTCTGGGGGGTAGACAAGGCAGGGGAAGTAAAAAAAAAATTTGGGCTTGGGGGTGGGTGGTGGTGGGGAGGGGGTGGGTGAGTGAGGGTGGGTGGGGTCGGGGGTCTCGGGGATAGACAAGGCAGGGGAAGTAAAAAAAAATTTTTGGCTTGGGGGTGGGTGGTGGGTCTGGGGGCCGGGGAGTAAAAAAAAAAGAAAATTGGCTTGGGGGTGGGGTCAAGGGATAGAGCAGAGAAATAAAAAAAATAAAAATATAATTATTTTTTTGACTTAGGGGTATATTAGGCATATTACCTAATTAATGGCCATAATTTGTGTTTTTTCAATTAGTGGTCAAATATTGTGTTTTGGTTCAACCTAGAACACCTCTAGTTTGACTTGCAATAGAACAAGGACATCCTAGTGATGGTAAGTTGACCCAGTGTCATCTCTCAAGGAAGATCTTTAAGGGCTTTTAATTATGTCACAAGAAAGCTGTAAATTTAAGATTTTTAAACTAAAACATGAAAAGTAAATTAACATGAATTTAAACTTAACTAGGCAAAAAGCAATTATTAACTAATACTAGTAATTTAAACTTAACTAAAAACTTAATCTTAAAATTATCTAGGCGTGAAACTATTAAACCCTAGGCAAGAATTAAATGAACTTAAAGTAAAGGGATCATGTTTTCAAGTTTTTATTTTAAGGTGACAAATGGAATATATGCTGATCTGAGGTGGAGATGGTTTTTCCATCGCCGATCTGATTTGATTTCCCATCGCCGATCTGATTTGATTTCCCATCGCCGATCAGATGTTTCGCCCATCGCCGATCTGATTTCCGCCCATCTGATTTCCCATCGCCCATCTGATTTCCCAGAACTCAGCGACTTCGCACGCAGGCGTTTCGCCCATCGCCGATCCGCCCGATCCGACTCATCGCCGATCCAGCAGCGCCTCCAGTCGGAGCTCGGCGTGGCGGAGAGATCAAGCAGCAGTCGAACATTTACTGTTCAGCGACGACTTTTCAAGCAGCGCCTCCAGTCCGGAGCTCGGCGTGGCGGAGCTCGGGAAATCCAGCAGGAGATACAGCCTCATCGCCGATCCGCCTCATCGCCGATCCAGCAGCAGTCGTCCAGCAGCGGTGCTCCCGCCTCATCGCCGGGCAGCAGCGAGTTCGCCGCGCCACCAGCCCGGCGTTGCTCGCTGCACACCGGCCGTCTCAGTTCGCTGCTGCTGTGCCCGTCAGCCCGGCGCTCGGAGCAACCTCACCGCAACTTGAGAGAAGCGACGCCATCGACGTCGCGCGGCCTCGACGTTCGCGGCTTAAAGCTGCGTCGAAGGAAAGCGGCGACGTCGTCACAGATTGCCTCCGTTTGTGAGAAATGGCATCGCTCCAGCCTCCCCTCCAAAATTACCCGATTGTGTCTAATAACTTTGCTCCTGTCAGTCGATCATCATCGCCACTCCACAGTTCTACTAGGGATTTCACCACTACTGATCAGACGACAATGAACTCTACGACAGTAATGACGGCGCTTCTCTTCCCCGAGTCTGGGATCACGATGCCTCCGAGCATCACTGTCACAGATAGTTCGGCGGAGAATGCTAGAGCTACTGCTGATGTTTCGTTCCCGGAAATCGCTGCGGTGATGACTGCCCATACTGTCGGTGTCTCTACTCAGGCCGATGGTCCTAAGGGCCTGATCCCACCTCGCTCGATCGGGACTGCCCATCCGAATGTGGCCAGTCCACCGTCTGCTTTGAAGGTGTCGCCGGTCTCGTTTGCAGATAAACTGAAAGCTAGGGATGGCAGTCCGACAGAGCAAGTTTCCAAGCCTAGGGACGTCCCCGCTCATGACTTTACAATCCTCCGGCCAGAGTTGGTGGATCTCAAACGTTGCCTTGTTTTAGAGCCTTCTTTCCACCAACGACAAGTCCGGCGTTTCGCCCATGCGGTTCACGGCCGGCTGATCCTCCGCAAAGGTGAGTCACCTCGGTTTGCAGCGGATCTTTGGCAGGAACTTCAGCAGCTTTGGAAACCGTCTGTTGGTTGGTCGATTCATCCTCTCGGAAAAGGTTACTTCACTTTTAATTTCGCCACCGACGAGGATAGGGCAGCGGCCTTCGCTAAAATGACTTGGCGTCTACGCTCAGGTATACTCCATCTCCAGGCTTGGGTGCCGAATTTTGATCCCTACAAAGCGAATTCAACCCTTGTTCACGTATGGATTAGAATCTTTAACTTGCCACATGAATATTGGCACCCAGAGGTTCTTTCCGGGGTCGCACGAGAAGTGGGTACGCCTATCTTGATTGATGGTCAGTCTGCACAGGCTCATGTGGGTCACTTTGCTAGAATTCTTGTTGAGTTAGATGTTTCGGCTGATATTCCTGAGGCTTTAGATATTAAGTGTGGCGACATTGATTTTACTGTCAAGTTTGTATATGAGAATTTGCCTTATTACTGCTCGGTTTGCAAGGTTGTGGGACATATTTCTAACGAATGCAGAAGGAGGAAAACAAACACGACCGAGGAGGGCTTTACGGAACATCAGGGCCGGGAACGTGGTCAGTCCAAGGTAGATGACCACAGGGTTCATCCTCGTCCCTACACCGGAAATCAGGAATCTCCAGCAAGGGCTGGAAAGGCTTTTGCTGAGGTTGGACAGAAACTGAACTCTTCTTCAGACTCTCCTACCTCATCCAATCCCTTTGCTGTGTTGGTTTCTCTAGAGTTGCAAGATGAACATAGACTTGTTTGTGATGATAACATGGAAAAGCCGCCATCTGATGGAGGCCGAGCTTCAGATGCTTGCATCTATCAGGACAATCAGGATAGAAAGGATATGGAATAGCTTGAGTCAGATGACGAAAAGAGCCAAATTGAGGTAGTGGACCAGGAACACGAGAGGACTTCTGCACCTTTGGTTGTTCAGCCGCTTGCTGTGATGACTGACAACAACGATTTGCTAACTTTGACTGGGACGACAGGACCCATTTCTCGTAGACGAGGGCGTCCGAAAGGGGCTATCAACAAGAAGGGGAGAGTTTCTGATTCTTCTATCAAGCACAGGCTCCGTCGTATCATAATGAATGGCATGTCCTCGGATTTCCAAAACTCAGCACGCCGTGATGATATGTAGGGCCCAGGTCTTGACACTTCTTCGCCTGTGGAGTTCCTGAATAAAGTGAAGTATGCTCAGTCTAGAGGACAGATCCTGCAAAACTTTGTGATCAACTCCTCTAACTCTACCGATGCAGCCCATGCTATGTCGGTTGTGGCCTCTAAAAAATGGGGCGATATGTTGGACGATGAAGATGACGATGTTTTAGACGACGACGACCCTCTTAAAATGTTCTCTTAGTCTTGGTTTCTTTTTTTGGTTACCCGGGGTTTCTTGCGGGTGCTTTTGCTTGTTTCCTTTGTCTCTGGTCTCTCTTTTTTCTTTTCTTTTTAATAAAATTTCTATTTCAGCAGAACTTAAAGTAAAGGAATTAACTAGGCAACTTGAATTTAAATAACTTTAATTAAAATCTTCTATTCTAATCTAACTAGGCAGAAACTAAATTGCATAATTTAAAGAAAGCATCATAAAATCGCATAAGTAAATTTGCAGAATTTAAAGAAAGCATAAGTAGAAGCAAATAAATAAACTTGATTAAAGAAATACCGTAAATCGTCTTGAGAAGTAATCTGTCACGTAATTACAACTCTAAACGGGAACTACTCTAAAACATGAATTAAAAGAACTATATTAAACTAACTAAGAACAGAAATCGAAACTAGAACTATGAAAGCAATAAACCTAAGCTTTAGCTAACTTGGCGGAACTAAAGATTAGGGCAAGGAATTCATTTTTACAATGAAAAGTATGGCCCTATTTATAGACTTCGAATCCCTATGGATCACCATGGAAGTTTCCATGCAAAGCTGGACTCTTAAAGGAAATAGAATCGTGAAAGATAAGGCAACTTCCAGCTGTAACGCGCGCTCTGGAAATAATCTCCACCCTGGCGGAAATCGCGGCTCTCGCCAGCGGAACGGCTTCCGCTCTAGCTCTCGGTTTCTCTGACTAGTGATTCCGCTGGCGCTTATGATTCCTCTGGCGCTTTCGATTCCTCTGGCCTGGCTTTTTGATTTCTCTGGCTAGTGATTTCGCTGCTCTGGCGAATGACTTCTCTGGATCTGGAGCATTTCTCTGGCTTCCCTTTTTCGCTGCTCTGGCATGCGGGGCTTCACTTCTCTGACGTGCCAGAGCATGCACAAAAACGTAATTCTTAGCCCAAATTCTCCAAGATTTGCACTCTTCATCTCGAAATCCTAAATCTCCTGCAAAACATAAAATACACCATAAAACGCACCAATTTCCAGAAGATTTAACTTAAAATATGCAAATGCAAACCCCAAAATTTAGAACAATTAAGCATAAATCATGTTTGCATCTTCAATGTGGCCATTTGACACCATTGTTTCTAAAAATTAAGTAGTATTTATAATGATAATTAATTGTATTATGAATAAAAAATAGGGTTCGCCATGTGCTAGATATATAGTTTTTAAAATTGAAAATGGACTGAACATTCCAAAATGACGAAAAGAGAGTATTTTTTTGTAGACGGAAGAAGTATAACATTTTGTAAATATGAATAATTAATTCATAAAGATACAGAAAAATAAATAAATAAATAATGAACCTGATAAAATTATACTCCATCCGTCCACAAAAAAACTTCATATCTTTTTTTTTGGGACGTCCACATAAAAACTTCCAACCTATTTTTGGATTATACTCCACCACTTATAATTACTTACTTTTCGCTTTTGCACAACTCTCAATACTAATTATAACACATTTTCACCACTCCAAATACAGTCAACAACTTTTTCTCCACTCTCAATACATTCAACACTTTTTTTCTTAAAACTTGTATCACTCCCTCCTAAGAAGTTCTTTCGTAGACGGATGGAGTAATAAATATAAAAGACAAATACAATATATATAGAATAATAAAATAATAACTGATCACTATTTTAATTAGCAACAAAATCGCAACTCACACAGCGCAATTGTAGTAACAAATAATAAGCAGAGTAACGTCTCCACATGAACTGATAACCGAAATAACCCTAGCTACTCCCTAAACAAACGATCACAGTAGACATGCAAACATAATATGAAGAAGATTTAACTAAAACTAAACTCAAATAGCAACAAATAAAATTCAAGAGGAAAAATTAAATAATGAAAACGACTGATCCTAGGGTAGTAAATTCATTAACTAAATCCACATAATCAATCTATTAATCCTATTAACCAGTTTAATCCAGTTATGATGAAAGATCACTTGGTAGAAAAAATCGTTAATGAGTAATGAGAAAGAAACTAAGTAGCCGCATGGTGCTCTCCCTCTCTCATGCACTCTCCCTCTCCGCCGCGCCGCTGCGGCTGCGGTAGGGACGCCAACTGCTCTTCACATGCCGGATTGGCTTTCTCCGGCCCGGCATGGATTCTCGCCTACTTCTTTCGGAGTTTCCTCATATCTCTTCTAATTTCTCTCGGCCTTCTACGAGGCTGCCGTTCAATCCTGCTGGGAATCATCCTTTGGCTGATCGGTTTTCTCAAGAGTCCGATTCTGTTGATGCCTTGTTGTTTCCAGAAATTAGGTTCAGCCGCCACCCTTGGTTACTAGGGTTTCCACGCTAGATGCTCAGCCTACTCCTGCGGTCCCACCGTTGCCTCTCCATGGGACGCTGTCGCAGACTCTTTCGTCTGATTCATCGGTGCTCGGCAGTTCCCAGCAGCAATCCCAACAGCCGCCGCCTGCTGCGGTCTTTTTTTCTGCGCTTCACACCTCTTCGGCTGTTCCTGCCAATGCTCTTGTGCCTCATGATCCGGTGCAGCAGTCAGGAGTTCAGACTCACCATGTCGGAATTCGTTTCCCGGATACCAAGATGCCTCCGCCATCGGGTTTTTCTGGAGATGGGCAGCCTTCTCGCCCTCTGCTTGCTGATAGGCGTGCTAGGGTTAAATCCTTCGCCAAGACTCTAAGATGGCAGTCGGGACGGCCTGCCGACGTTTCGGCTCACGACTTTGCTGTCCTAAAGCCTTCGATGGAGGACGGTCGTCCTTGCCTCAACATCTCTCCGGCTTTCCATCAACGACAAGTCCGCTCGTTCCAATTTGTCGTGCATGGCCGATTGTTTCTTCGCAAAGGGGATGCTCCCCGTTTCGCTGCTGATATTCATAATGAGCTCACTGTTATGTGGAATACGTCGCATCCCTGGGAGGTCATTCCCCTTGGAAAGGGTTTTTTCACTTTGAAATTCTCTTCGCAGGAGGATTATTCCATTGCCTTCTCTAAGGTTTCTTGGCGCCTAAGCACTGGAATCCTACATCTTCAGGCTTGGGTTCCCAAGTTCAATCCTAATAAAGCCACGTCCACTCTTGCTCAGGTTTGGCTTCGTATATTCAATCTCCCACATGATTATTGGCACCCCGAGGTCCTCGTTGGCATCGCTAGGCAGGTTGGAACACCGATTATCATTGATGGTATGTCTGCTAGAGCTTCGGTGGGTTATTTTGCGCGTGTGCTCGTGGAGATGAATGTTGCTTCTGATATTCCAGAATTTTTGGATGTGAAATGTGGTGATGATATCTATGAAATTGAATTTGGCTATGAGAATTTACCGTATTTTTGTGGGATTTGCTCCGTGGTGGGCCATGCTGTTGATGATTGCAGGAAAAATCGCTCTGAAACTGAACCTTCCTCTCCGGTCAACCAGAGAAAGAATCAGAATTTCAAAGGCAAGAGGAGATCTGCTGATTCTTGGCGGCCAATTCCCAAAGCCGTCGATGAGAATCTCCATGAGGAGACTCCTCATATCGCTGATTGTCCTAATGAAACTGGGGAAGACTTGAACGTGGCTCCGGATCTTGGCGTCGCGACGTCAAATTCCTTTGCTATTCTTGAGACTGAGGATCCTATAGACAATGGAAAAGGAATGAATTTTCAATAGGGGGTGGTGGAAGATGTGGATGAAGATGTGGATGAGGAGGAAGACACGGGATCTCCAACTATGGGCTCTGCGCAATCTGATAGGATTCCTCCTTTGCAGAATGATTCGGACTTGACTTCTCCCGCTCCGAGTTGTAGTGTGGTGACTTCTGAGAAGGAGTTGCCGGTGGATCCTCCCATAACTCGCGGACGAGGGCGACCGAAGGGAGCTAAAAAGAAGGGGAAGGTTCCTGATTCCTCTATCAAGCACCGCCTCCGACGTATTATAGAGCATGGCCATGCACTAAAAGCTGGCCGGGCTACGGGTGTCTTGCAGGAGACCGTTCTTAACTCTTCGGTGCCGGTGGAGTTCTTGAATAAAGTACAACATGCTCAATCTGGAGGAGCAATTCTGCAAAACTTTGTGATTCACTCATCTTCCGATGCTGCCCGAGCTATGTCGGCGGTGGCCAAAAAGAAGAAATGGGGTGATATGCTGGATGATGAAGATGTTGGGGACGAGGATGCTTTTTTAAATTTTTCTTCTTAGCTTTCGTTTCCTTTGTTTTCGACTTCCCGTGGTACTTTGTGGGGGGTTTTTACGCGGTTTTTGTTTTGTTTTGAGTCGGTTTTTTGTGTTCCGATACTTTGCTAGCATCGGTGCTCTCTTTTTCTTTTAATAAAATTTCTATTTCAGCAGATGAGAGATCACTTAATTAATCAATTACTCTCGCTAGAGCAGCAACGATCGTAGATTAGTAAATTCTCTATCTCCGCTAGGTCTCAAGAAAATGTACTAACTCTCAAAAGAACATAAGAATAGCTCTCTATGATCCACCTATCTTCGCTAGGTCTCAAGGTTAAGATCATATCATACATTCCTGAATCCACTAAACAGTTATCTCCGCTAGGTGTCAAACCGAATAGCTAAACATGCAAACAATTGACCAGATAATTAACAAGAATTCAAGCACCAGGATTATGAATCATAAACTAGAAGACAAATAAGTATTAACAAATTAATCACATGAATTTAGTTAACAATTTACAAACCCTAGAATCAGATAAAGAACTTAGCCAGACATAATGAAAATAAACATGACCATAATTAAAAAGAACGTAATTGTAAAAACTGAATTAAATAAAACTGAATGAAAAATCTTGAATCTTCAATCTTGGCAGAAATCCAATCCAAACTCTAAAAATTGGAAAGCAATAATAATCTAAAGCTATGAAACTGAAAAATTAAAGTTAGGAACCCTAAATAGGTCAAAAGAAGACCTGTATAAAGTGTCAGGGTAAAAAAACAGAGTTTGAAACCCAGAACTCTAAAAAATGGAAAAACTCGCAAAATCGCCCGACTCGGTGACCGCCGAGTGGGTCGCCGTTTTTGTGCTAAAAAACCCCCCAAAAATGGCGCCCGTCGTTTCTCCAGAGCAAAGCATAAAAACGAGACAGAAAAATCGGCGACCAACTCGGCAGGCGCCATTTTGGTCGCCGTTCTCATTCACAAAAAGAGCTGAAATCGGCGACCAAACTCCCGGTCGCCGTTTATGGACTGCTGCGCGCGACGTTTTTGTTTCGACCATATCTTCCTCGTTCGAACTCTGATTTGTAATCCATTTATGTTCAAGAACTCCTCTCGAGACGAACTACAACTTATATTTGAGAACATATTTTCAAATTCGATCTCAAGATTCCTGTAAAATCCATCAAAGTTCGGACAAATATCATATTTCACAAGATAAAGCAATATACGCACAAAACAACTATCAAACACTCAATTTTCTATAAAAGTAACATCATATGAACATTAAAAACCATGGAAACATGAGTGTTATCAGTAACATATTATTGATCAACTATTAACAAAGAGAAAATTTATAAAATACTATTTATTAAAATTAATCAATAATTATTACTCATTCCGTCTCAATTCAATAAGTCACAAGGCTTGGGCATGCATGTTAAAAAATGAATAATTTATAATAAAATAGAAGAGAGAAAGTAACTTTTGTTGAGGATATATTTGTCCTAAAAGTATGACATTTGGTTGAATTATTTGAGATTATTTGTTATGTATTGACTATCTATTTTAGGAAGTGACCTATTGAATTGGGACATCTAAATAACGAAACATGGCCTATTGAATTGAGACGGAGAAAATAATTTTTTTTTTCTCATTTAGCTATCCCGTTGGATTCCGATGTGGTGACATGACGTAAATATGCTCATGTAAAAAAATAGAAATGGCATTGTATTGTTTAACTGGATGAAAATGATGTTGTTTCTACAACAAACAATTAAAAGCTAACTCTAAACTTCTCGTTCTCTCTCCTATCTCCTTCTCTCGCTTTCTCTCGTGTTGCTTTCTCCCTCTCGCTTTATCCCTTCTCTTTTTCTCACCAGCTTTAAGCCTCTCGCATTATTTCATCGATTTCAAGGCCTGGTTCTTAATTTATGCCCTAATTTAGTTAGATGTTAATTAAAAGCGTAAGCAATGTCATTTTAATATGCTCAAATTAACGTCATTTGAGTAATCAACAAATTTAAATACGTAGGATTTTATACAGCCACTTAACACTAATTAAGTTTGATGGAAAAACATATGAGATAGCAAAATATTAAAAAAAAAAAGTTGTTAAGTAATTTTAAAGTTGGTTTGTAAAATGAGAATTTGTTGAAAGTTCAGTAATTTATATGCAATTAACTCTTTAATTTATGCTTATTTTACCAAGGACATGCCCATCTTATTGTTAAACACCACAATTTTCTTACACTCATCTTTGTCTCTCACCACTGTTAAGTTATAGAATGTTATTAGTTATTTTTCTTGTTTAACTTAGACCATTTTGTCGGGCATTTACATTTTCTTTGTATTTCTTTATAATTAACTTTTCACAATATAATCTATAAGTAATAATTTTCAAAACATATGTTACATTTTCTTTTCTTCTCTTTGCGTCAACACTCACTCTCTTTAAATCTTTACAAAATCAACAATGTCTTGATCTTTTTTTAGAGAACAAAGACCAAATCATGTGCGTCGATTTTCTTAAATAGAGAACAAAGACCAAATCATATGCGTCGATTTTGCTTAATCTAACGGTTCATATAATTTCTTGATTTGATTTTTCATGTAATTAAATATTGGTTAATTACATTTATTTAATCCGAAAAGGATAAATATGTCCACTCAAATCCACTGAAATCTGGGATCATGTTGAACAAATCCCAAAAAATCCTCTCTTCCCATTCTGGGACCAGATTCGTCAATGAACATAATAGGTGAACATTAGTATGTTCATTTGGTTTTCTACGAACATATCGACGAATATTAGTATGTTCATTAGTATTTTCTACGAACACAACATTGTCGATATGCAGATCTGCAGATCCGGCGACGGCGCGGAGGACGCCACCACAAGCGTCCACGTGACCGCCCTGGACGGCTTGGTTAACGTGAACTCCCTCTTCACCATTGCCGTCTTCGTTGGCCGCTCCTTGGAGACGCCGACGTCGACAGATTGGGGAGAATGGGGAGGGAGGTAAGGGAAGCAGGAATGGAGGGGACGGCGGCGGTCTCGGAGGGGACGGCGGATGGGATGGAGGAGGAGATGGAGGCGAGGAGCAGCAACAGGAAGATGAGGTGGCGCCAGATCTAAAAAAGGAAAGAGCGGAGGCGACGCTGGGTGTTGAACTACTGTGGAAGGGAGGCAGATCAAGAGGAGAGTGATTTCCAGTAGGAGAGACCGAGAGATGAGAGGCGCCGACTGCTGCTGGCAGCTTCGCCGGAGAATAACAGTGTGGGAGAGAGAGAGAGAGAGAGAAAGAGAGCGTGAGTTGGGAGAGAGAGAGAGAGAGAGAGCGAGCGTGAGTTGGGAGAGAGAGAGAGAATGAGTTGGGAGAAGAAAATACAAAATGACTAACCTAACCTTTATTACATAAAATAAATGAAATAAAATCATAATTAAAGGTTAAATTATCACCCTTAGATTAAGCAAGATCGACACACATGATTTGGTCTTTATTCTTTATCTAAGGGAGTGGTTTCCATTGAACTCTCCCCTATATATATAGGGGCACGCTCCAGTGAGACCCTCTATTTTTCGTTTAACATGAAGACAATGAATAAGACATATAATACTAATGAACAAGACGTATATCTAACGAACAAGATTTATATACTGATGAAAAACAAAATTTAAAAAATTGGTAATGAATAAGACATA
The DNA here is from genome assembly GCF_028751815.1 of Salvia miltiorrhiza. NCBI lineage: Eukaryota > Viridiplantae > Streptophyta > Magnoliopsida > Lamiales > Lamiaceae > Salvia > Salvia miltiorrhiza. The sequence continues at coordinate 7,953,852 of NC_080391.1, forward strand.
TATACTGATGAACAAGGCAGTATATACTGATGAACAATGCAGCATATACTGATGAATAACAAAATTTAAAATATTCTGCTCCCTCCCGGATTTTCAGCTCAGGGCCTTCACATATCGCAGGGCCGTCCGCATAAGTGTTATAAAATACCAAACTCTTTACTACTCTGTATTAACTTAACTAATATGCTGTAAAACCCAAAACCAAACACGCTATTAAAGTATAGCTTTGCTAACTCATTTAATAGACTAGCTTCATAGATAGACTAGCTTACTAATTTAGCTAGAAAAGCTCCACGTAGTTCATGCATGCATGATTTACATGCAACAATATTTTATTTTATTACTATTATATTAGTAACCACATAAATATATATATGTTTATTCGTATACCTTATATATATACAAATTTGTATTTTGATCAACTTTTAAGAAACTAAAATTAGTTATTTATATTCTAACTATAATAAGTAATTATATATATAAACATCTATATATATATATATATAGGAATTGGTTCAATTGAGATTTATATATATATTGAGATTTTGAGATAAATGAACATATAAGTACATTTTGATGAACTTGTCAATTAATTTTTATGAACGCGCGTTGGTCTGGGGTTCAATCCCTACAAGTGGCGTGTTTTTTAAATAAATTAAATAGATTCATATGTTCATGAGTTATATTGGTTATGTTCAAAGAATTTATTGATATGTTCATTTATCTCAAAATCTCAAAATATTTAAAATCTCAATATAAGCTAACCCTATATATATATATATATATATATATATATATATATATATAGGGAGAGGTTCAAATAAGAACCATTAATAAAATAAGAACGGAGAACCATTTTAAGCCATTCGATCATCAAGATCTACGGTGGATGCATCATCTTGGTGGATGGATGCAGGTGCTGGGTTCGAATCCTGAAGGGAGCAAAAAAATTATTTTTTTCGGATGCATTAAATTTAATAGCGGATGCATTAATTTGTATAGCAGATGCAGTAATTTTATTGGTTCTTATGTTCTCACGATAATTGTGGTTCTCACTATAACCGCACCCTATATATATGGAAGGGCTAAAATAAGAGCATTTCTTAAGATATAAAATAATAATCATTTTCAGCCCTTAGATCATCAAGATCTACGATTGATTCGTAATCTTGTTGGATGGATTTATGGTCCTGAGTTCGAATCCCAAAGGTAACAAATTTTTTTTCACAATTCATACCTTTATACAGCGAATTCATACGTGTTCTACATAAAATTCATACATTAAAAATTGCTCTTATTTCTTATTTTAAGATGTGCTCTCACGGTAGCCCACCCCTATATATATATATATATAGGGGGCCGCTCCAATGAGACCCCCTAATTTTAGTAAGATCTAGGGCACGATCTGGTGCGTTTATTTTATCAATCTTATGGCTGATATTGTATCTGGAGGGTGATTTTTTTTTTCACAGGGTTCGAATCCTGGAGGGAGCAGAATATTTTAAATTTTGTTATTCATCAGCATATACTGCATTGTTCATCAGTATATACGGCCATGTTCATCAGTATATATGTCTTATTCATTACGAATTTTTTAAATTTTATTTTTCATCAGTATATACATCTTGTTCATTAGATATACGTTTTGTTCATTAGTATTATATGTCTTATTCATTGTCCTAGTGTTTCACGAAAATTATGGGGTCTCACTGGAGCGCGCCCCTATATATATATATATATATATATATATATATATATATATATATATGTAGTATCGTAGTATCCAATCTTGACCACACATTTGAGACATGTGTCGCATCAAGATTGTGACTATCATAACCCAAAATCATTTATTTTCCTTACAATTTTTATTTGAAATTCTTAATTTTTAAGTTATAAAGTGTATGGGAAAAAAATATAATTTATTTATTTAATTTATGTTAGTCTAGTTATGCCCCTAGTAAAAAGAATAACGTTGAAATAAAAATAAAATCTTAAAAGAAATGAATTATGTATATATATATATATATATATATATATATATATATATATATGGTAGGGATCCATAGAGAATTAGTATATAATAAAGAATAGAGAATTAGTACTTACCGTTGGATCTTGAGAATCTAACGGACAGATCAATTCCAAATATTCAATCAAAAATGTGTTTAATTAATATTTAATATTTTTTTATTCGAATAAAGGGTCATTCGGTCTTTTACTTACTAGAGTAAATTTGGAAAAATCTCGCTCTTCCGATTTTCACGCCTCCACGATTAGAGTTTTCAAAATTGCAATCTTTATTCTTGCAAATCACGCCTCCAATTTAAGGAAGTCGACGGCGGTGAGTTTATTCCATTTTTTGAAATATTCAAACTGGTAAAAACTTTATTCGAATTGTTTTTGCCGGTTGTTCAATAGAACACCAACACCAGTACTGATGACGACGGTAATGAAAATTTACATTTATTTATTTAATTATTCATATTCAATAAATAGCAGTATTTATTCGAAATGATTTGTCATTAAAAAAAATATGCAATTAACGTTCATTTATTTATATATTCATATTCGAAATTTTAATTTACTTATTCGAAATAGTATGAGCTGTAAAATATATGTTTAATTATTTGTGTGTTCAAATTCTAAATATTTACTTGTTTATTCGAATTAATGTTTGCTCAAAAATTAATAATGGATGCTATAAATTATGTGGTTTCTGCAACTATATGGATCCATCGAATTTATGATAAAAAAAAAATTATTCGTTAAGAAAATTAAACTAATAAAAAATTAAAGAAGGAAATAATGAAGATATGCATAACCACCGCCTACTTCAAATTCGGTCAACTCATAATTTGATAACTACCGCAAATAATAAATAGATTTTTACATAATTAGGCTTAAGCGTGTTTAATCGTATAACTAAAACAATTAAAAACATAAAAGGCGGAAGTCATATAAACCGCTAGATCTAATCAAATCAAAGGCTAGGATCAATTCTTTATTCTCAAAATATATGCAATTCTCCATGGATCCATTCTCTCTCTATATATATATAGGGTTGCGCTAAAATAAATATTGACACTTGATCTTTCTTAAATAAACGGCCAAATCTTGTTTACATATATTAGTAGGAATCAACGCAGATTCTGGTGGAGGTTAAGAAAGTAATTACAATTTTCTTAATAAATATCTTTCCCACAATTTAAGGGATCACGTTTTATACATTATAACATTCCATAATTTCATTCCTTCATATTTACTCACGTCTGTTACAACAAAATAATTCATACGTAAATCAAAAAAATTCATGCAATCAGACAAACCCAAAACGTAAAAATTCATACGTAAACCAAAAAAATTCATGCAATCAGACAAACCCAAAACGTAAAAATTCATACGTAAACCAAAAAAAATTCATGCAATCAGACTATCCCAAAACGTAAAAATCCATACATAAACCAAATATGATTCATGAAATAGTTAAAAATTCATAAATAAAATAAAAAATAATTCATGCAACAGATATAGGGTGAGGTTAAAACAAATAATTCATACATAAACCAAAAACAATTCATGCAATCAGCCACTCATCATACCCTTCAGCTACAAATTCGTATGAATTTTTTCATTTATTTAATGAATTATATAATACACAAAAATGTAATCTCAGCCGTTAATTACAAATAATTCATACATAAATCAAAAATAATTCATGCAATCAGGTATTGTGCGGAGACCATATTTCCAAGGTTGGATTACTCGGTTGAGCCGCCTGTGCAGATAATCTTGGGCAAGGATATGCACGGGGAGGTTTGGAAGTTTAGGCATATCTATCGGGGGACGCCTAGGAGGCATCTCTTGACCACTGGTTGGAGTAATTTTGTGAACCAGAAGAAACTTGTGGCGGGGAATTCCATTGTGTTCTTGAGGGCTGAAAATGGGGACCTTTGTGTGGGATCCGTAGGGCCAAGTTGGGGATTGGGGGCCGATCTGACGTGTCGTCGGGGTGGAACACATAGGGGTGAGCAGAAACCGAACCGACACTGAAAATCAAACCGAACCGAACTGGCTTGGTGCGGCTCGGTCCCAATTCTATTAGTTCGGTTTTCGGTTCGGTTTTGAAAAGTAAAAACCGAAAATTTTTGGTTTGGTGTCGGTTTCCATTTTTTGGTTCGATTTTAAACCGAACCGAACCGATACATATTAATATTTTATTATATATAATTATTTTATAATACATAATTATTTTTCTAATTTTTTAACCTAAAACTAAAACCCTAATTCACAATTATAATATATAATTATTTATCACGTTCATGTTGTGGGGATTTGACATTTGAAATTTGTGTATTTTACAATTTTTAATTGGTATTTTTGAAAAAAATAAAATAAAAAAATTTGCATTGTTCGGTTCGGTTCACCAAACCGAAACCGATGGTTTTATCGGTTCGGTTCCGGACCCCCAATTGGTGCGGTTCGGTTCCAATTTTAACCATCGGTTCGGTTTTCAGTTTTGAGTTTTTAGTTCGGTTTTGCACCGAACCGAACCAATGCTCACCCCTAGGAACACGGGGCCAGCGAATGGTTGAACGCCATACGCCGCCTCCTCCTCACCGTGCGCCGCTCTTGCACACAGCGTCGCCGTCAAATGCAGATGGCGATCAGTATCGCCGCCACCACCACAGCTCACGCCAGTCCACCGCCATCCACACCTGCAACTGTCGCGCCGTCCAGACGCCACCCCGCGTGTTGTCAGCGCACCTACGCGATTCAAAACCACCGCGCCACCCTCCACCAGGACATGCGACAATAGCCTTCCTCCATCTACGCCGACCGCCAGAACCATTGCGCCGCCTCTTCGTTTGAAGATTTAATTGGAGTGAGAATCGGAATCGAATGGGTGTAGATATGGAATGTGAACAACATATGTCAATAATAGTGAGAGGAAAAATTTGTGGAGTTATTTCAAAATAAGGAAAGACCATAATTTTTCACGGACGTCTCAATATAGTAATAAAGCCACAATTTTTAAGGACGGTGGACGTATTTTTTATGTATTCTTTTTCATAAATTAAATGACATGTGTTGAAATTTCGAAATTATTTACATTGCATGTGTTGAAATTTTGAAATTACTTTATATATATATATATATATATATATATATATATAGAAGGGTTCAACAGAGAAGCTAAATATTGTGAAGAATAGAGAATTTGTAAAATAAAAACGAACAGATCTATAATTTTAATGAATAGATCAATGTACCACATGGACAACAATTTGTCAAGGGTTCGAATCCTGCTGGTGGCGAGTTTTTCTTTATTTTTACTAAATACGACTGTTCATTGCTTATGTTGATCTGTTGGTAAAATGAATAGATTTGTTCATAATGAATAAAAAGATAATTCTCTATTGAACTCAACCCTATATATATATATATATATATATATATATATATATATATATATATATAGGGTAGGGATCCATAGAGAATTATATTTTTCGAGAGAATGAAAAATAACGAATAAGTTTATAAATTTTACGAATAGATCAGCATAAATAATGAACAGATGTATTCAGTAAATATGGTAAAAATAGTGAAAATCTCGCCCCTATCAGGATTCGAACCATGGCCAAAAATCTTATTCATACGATATATTGATTTATTCATCGAAATTACAGACTTATTCGAACGCATTCTCTATTCTCAAAATATTTAGCATTCTCCATGGATCTTCTCCTTATATATATATATATATATATATATATATATATATATATATATATAGGGGGGCCGCTCCAATGAGACCCCCTAATTTTAGTGAGATCTAGGGCACGATCTGGTGCGTTTATTTTATCAATCCTATGGCTGATATTATATCTGGAGGGTGATTTTTTTTCGCAGGGTTCGAATCCTGGAGGGAGCAGAATATTTTAAATTTTATTATTCATCAGTATATACTGCATTGTTCATCAGTATATATGGCCCTGTTCATCAGTATATATGTCTTATTCATTACGAATTTTTTAAATTTTATTTTTCATCAGTATATACATCTTGTTCATTAGATATACGTTTTGTTCATTAGTATTATATGTCTTATTCATTGTACTCATGTTACACGAAAAATAGGGGGTCTCACTGGAGCGCGCCCCTATATATATATATATATATATATATATATATATATATATATATATATATATATATATATATAGGGTTGCATTCTACAGAAACACAATATTAGATGGAGAATGGAGTCGCAATCTGGTTCGTCAGATCAATCTTGATCAAAGGCTGAGATTAGAAGTTAATATAATTAAAATTGGTAAAATTCATAATATCCCTTAATTTACTCTCTTCTCTCTCCTCTCTCCTCTCACGTCACCCCTCACCTCTCTCCTCTCTCTCTCTCTCGTCCCCTCTCTCTCTCTTAAAATCAAAATACATAATTAAGTTCATGACAAGTTCAACACAAGTTCAGAAGTTCAGAAGTTCAACAAATTCAGAAGTTCAGAAGTTCAAGACAAATTCAGAAGTTCAGAAGTTCAAGACAAGTTCAAGACAAGTTCAACAAATTCAGAAGTTCAGAAGTTCAGAACTTGTTCAGAAGTTCAACAAGTTCAGAAGTTCAGAAGTTCAAGGCGGCGGTGGCTGAACTTGAGGGGGTTCGAAGGCGTCGGTGGCTCTGAACTTGAGGGCGGCGATGGCTATGAACTTGTGGGCTGAACTTGGGCGGCGCCGAGTAAGGAGGTGGCGCCTTCACGCCGCCGAACTCGTCGCCGTACACCACCACCCCTCCGGCCACGTTCACCGCCAGCAGCGCCGCCGTGCACACCCCGCCCGTCAGCGACGTCGTCAGGAACATCATCCCCGCGGTCCCCAGGAATGACATCTGCCACGCCACAGTGGCCCCCCAAATCGTCCACCAATACGCCGCCGCACCGCGATCGAACCCCGCCGCGCTCTCGAATTTCAAGTCCGTGAACCCGCCGTCCGCCGCCATCCCCGCCGTGGCCGAGAGCCCCATCAGCAGCTGCATCTCCACCACCATCGCGTAGCACCGCACCTCGCGGTAGATCACCTCCATCACCGGCAGATAGACGGCGAAGGAGATCCCCGCGCCTAGAATACCTGTTACAACCTTTTGTGTGTATTCTGTGTGTGTGTGTGTGTATTCTGTGTGAGAGACGAGCGAGAGAGAGGGAAAAAGGGAAGAGAGAGAGAGAGAAATGAGAGAGGAGAGAGGGAAAAAGTGACGGAAGAGAAAGAGAGGAGAGAAGAGAGAGGGATGTGAGTAATTTAAGGGATACTAATATTAGCTTTTAATCTCAGCCCTTGATTAAAATCGATCTAACGAACGAGATTATGACTCTAGACTTTGCAAATATTTATGTTCTTGTTGAACTCTTCCCTATATATATATATATATATATATATATATATATATATATATATATATAGGGTCAAGCTAGGGTGAAAACACCTTTAAGTGTTTATAATAGGAATACATATTAACCATAGATCTTTTAATCTGTACGGTCAAGATTTAAGTTTTACTTATGGATTGGTGCAAATGAATTTAATGGGTGAATCATACTGTAAACATTCGCCAAGGGTATGTTTGTAAAAAAACAAACGCCTGCTCATCTTCACAACTGCATTCCTCCGAAAATAGAGCCCAATTTATTTGGAAATTGAATTTGGCTGCAAAGTGAAATGATTGTTTTCGTTGAAACGTATCTCTGGTAATTAATGATAGATATGATCTAATTTGAGTAGATATTCCAAACAAATAGTACTAAATTAATAAGCACAATTTCAGTAGATATTCAAAATGACTGCATTCTTACGCGTATGAATTAGGATTCTTAGGGTTTTTTCTCCACACTTCATCACTTCCGGCGCTGAATCCAGGCGACGATTCATAAGCACTAGGATACTAAATTAAGTCGGGCTAGAGTATAATTTATCTGTAATGGCGATTACGAAAGCAAAGCGAACTGGTATGTAGACGACGATGCTTTGCCTTTTTTATTGTTTTTAAAAAATTGTGTTTTTTTTTCTCGCTTGAATCAAAATCGAAATCGGCTTGAATGTTTGATTCGTCGATGGTTTGAATGTTCAATTAATGGGTTGTTTTGTTTTATTCGTCGATGGCGACTTCGAGGGTTCATTAGTGAAAAAATTTTGCCGAAAAGGTTGTGGTATTTATTGAGTTAAATACAAAAAATGATATGTTATCTATCATTGTCAGTACATGCAATTGGATGTTATGTATTCCAAAAATGGTGGTCCCCAACCATTGTTGTTGGTGAACCCTAGCACTACTATTTATGTATGAATCTTTTTTTTTGTTTTCTTTTTGGTTGATTTTAAAAACAGTAATATGTCAATGGTTTATAACTCTTTGTTGAATCGCAATATGTATAGGACAAGATAGCTCGAAGGACAAAGGGAAAAGGATTGCTAGAGACGAAGATGAAGATGATGTTTTCCAAGGTTATTATGTGATTGTTGTGTGGCAATATTTTGAATATAGTAATGTGCTTGTTGTGCTGTATGTAGTAAATGGCTGACATGTGTATTGGAATTTAGTAATGTGCGTGAAAAATTAATGTGTTGTGCATGAATCGATGTTATGGAACAGGGTAATAGTAGTCATACTAATTAAGCAATAAGTATAGATTTATATAGCATGAATCACATATTATGTTTGGATTAATCAGCTATGTAGTCAGATGAATTATATGATTAAAGGAATGAATCATGTATGATAGTATTTGATTCAGATATTAGTGCTATGTGATTCATTCAATATATTGCAATTTGTTAATCTGAATTACGAATGCAGTTGATTCATTCATCGTTGTTTAGTTGGTATGACATGACGCATGAATTGTTATACGAATCTGCATGTCTCATATATGTGTGTGGAATGATTTACGTGCATAAAAATGAACCACCTTATCTGGAATTTGAATATGTGGTGTATGCAGCATATGAATGCATTAAATTGCATTGAATAAAACAAGATGGGGGTCTGTAGGCAATGGAAAATGAACTTTAGAATCTAGACATAAGGTTTGTAAGTCCAAAACTGTAAAGTTTAAAAAAGGATAAAAAAATCAAAAGCAATAGTAAAAAATCACTCCTCATCGCTCTCTTCTTCGACAACCTTACCACAATTGCGGGAATCATGTCTAACTAGACGGCGACATTTCCTGCATCTTCTCTTTGGTTTTTCGCCTTTTCAGCTGCTACCTCATAAGTTGACTTCAATCTCTTGCCACTTCCCTTAGTCTTCACGGCATCTGGTGGATGAACAGTTACAACTGAAGGGATCTTCGAACCATAAAATAATTTAAACATTTTTTGCTTCCCGCTCGCCGGAGACAAGCATTGTGCACCGTCTGAATTAATTTCTGCCCAACGTTTCAGTTCTGTTAAGAGTGAATCAACTAGCTCGTCATTCCCTTCTGCAATGCCAATACAACGAAGAGCCTCTGCCATCAATGACTTGTTGCGTGACTTCATGTTGCTAGTTGATATAACTTCTGCACTAGCAGCCTTTAGCCATCGATGTACTATATATTTGGAAGGAATTAACTTCATTCCCACGTTTCGCATAACAACAAACATATGTCGACATATAAGACCAACCATCACAAACTTTTTGCAGGAGCATGTAATGGTTTCTTCAGACGCTATATGCACAACCTTAAACACACCATTAGATCTGTCATCTACGGAGTACCATTGCTCGTCGTCGTCTGTCTCCATTGACTTTATGCGGCATCTATCAACAGCCTCAATGATCTCCATTTGAATATCCATAAACACATTCCTGGTGTATATAAGTGAGGCATGGTGTTCCAGTGGGGTGTGAGTCTTCAATTGGGGCACCGTTGTCTGATCTACAATGCACGCCTGTTTGTAATTATGCCGTTGTGCCTCCATAGCACTCTCAAAGTGAATGTAGAATGCAGCGAGATTGGAATTCCGATTCAAGTATCTCCGAAAAAAACTATTCTCGCTTTCGGATAATGATGTCATTCTAAACAAGCCGCTCATGCTCAAATCTCGAAAGTAGGCAGGTATCCAATACGAACGGAGTGAAAACATATCGGCAAGCCATGTGTTGTCAGTCAACTCATACTGATCTAATACTTCTGTCCATTTCCTTTCAAAATCAACTGGCTCATCCAATTCCGATCATACGACAGAATGTATCTCGCTTTTCAGTTCGGCATCTTCTCGTAAAGAATTCGGCAATTTTTGAGCAAGCTTCATCATGATATGCCACATACAGAACCTGTGTCTAGTGTTGGGCATTACATTTTCAACAGCAATTTTCAACGCTGGGTCTTGATCTGTTATAATCATTGCAGGAGCGGTTCCCGTGCATTCAATAAAATGTTTTAAAATCCATGAGTATGAATTCACGTCCTCTCTGGTTAGTAACCCTGCTCCAAATGTAACACACCCACCATGATTATCCTTGCCGGTAAATGGAGCAAAAATCATGTCGTACCTATAAGCATTGTAAACGTTATAATACACATGTAAGTTGAATTGCACAATTTTAAAAAAAATTTATACGTGTACAGAATATTTGATTACCTGTTCGTTGTATACGTGGCATCAAAGGACACCGCATCACCAAACAACGAGTAATTTTGAACAGCAACAACATCACTCCAGAACAAACTCTTCACCTTGTGAGTTTCATCAACTAAATATTCACACTTGAAACCTTCATCAGTTTCACGTTTACTTAGAAACCTGTCAAGTAGTAGTTGTGCATCAACACCATCCGCGTATGAATTCATGTTGTACGATAGGTTTTTAAAGTCCTTGCTGGTGCACCCCACTTCCTCAAAACTTCCAACCAGTTCTTTAAAAATACGAAATGCCCTCACTGGTCCAATATTGGACTTGGCACACTTCAGCATAATCATCTGATGTGACTCATCCATTTTGCGATTGAATTTCATAAGGTGACGAACATCTTCAGTTACGAGGGAATGATTGTGTAATTCAGAGAAGCTGGTGAAAACATAATTGCCATCATCATTAAGTGTTGCAGTGATACGAGCCTTACAGCCATTTCTGGTAGATGGTTTCCGGCGTCGTATTTTCTTTTGAACACTTGATTCTGATATATCTTTCTTCGAGTCCGGCTTCACACCTTCTCTTCTACAGATGAAGTATTGATACAATACTTGTCGATGTTTGCCTCTTTTAATACCCCCCCTACGAGTATCGAAGCCCACTGCATGTCCATACATAGAATAAAACTCATACGCTTCATCCAATGTCTTCAACACTTTACCCACGTATGGTTTCTGGTGGAGTATTAATGAAATGAATTATCAATAGACAAGTAATAATATGATATTGTTTCTGGTGAATCAATAGTATGAATTATAAAAGCAAATGCATGAATCATATAGACATTGTTTTGCATGCATTAATAGTATGAATTGTAACAGTGAATGCATGAATCAGGCAGCGAACCACAGAGGTAACGGTGACAGAAAATTAGGCAGCGAACCAGATATGCAATCAATAACTCTACTAAAAGAAAAAATGAAAGAAAATCAGCCACCGAATCGGACATAGATTGATGAATCGGACATAGAATGAATTGTAACATGAATCGGACATAGATTGATGATATACATACCACACGACCCCATAATGTTATTGAATCGTCCACTGCGTTTTCTGGAAATTGAGGTTTTGTGTTAATTCAATGTACAGAGGCTTCGTTTCTGGAAATTGAAGATTTCTCGAAAGAATAATTGAGAAAGTGATAGCAGATTAGGTTAAGTGATAGAGTAATTCAGATTTGGTATGATATGGAAAGATCATGCAAATCAAAACCAAATCAAATATACCGGTTTTACTAAATATGAAAATTACATGAATATCCTCATTGAATAAAAACGTGTATAATGGGCTGATAAAATGGACGAAATCCAGCCATCAAATCTCTTAAAATCAATGGATGATATGTGATCCTATTTTAAACAAAAAAAACTGTTTTTATTTTAGCCCAACTCTATATATATATATATATATATATATATATATATATATATATATATATATATATATACGATGGAGTTCAATGGAGACCACTCCCATATATAGAGAATGAAGACCAAATCCTGTGCGTTGATTCTAGAATATCCTACGGTCTTGATTTGGCTGAAATTTTTTATAATTTTCGTTTATTTTATTGCCAGAAGGTTAAGTTGGTCATTTCATTTTCTCTCTCTCAATCTATTAGTTAAATGCTCCTATCTCTCTCTCTAATCAAATCGTCTGATTCCCCTCTCTCTCTCTCTTTCTCTCTCTCTCTCTCATACTTGACAATGGCGATGCTGCTCCTTCTCGCAGTCCTATCCTCTGCCGTCGCCGCCGCCGCTATAACAGGAATTCTGGAGGGAGGCGGGCCGTCGCCGCCGCTCTTTCATTTTTTTTCAAATCTGCACCGACCTCCTCCTCCTCTGCTGCTCCTCGCCTCCATCTCTTCCTCTGTTTCATCTGCCGTCCCCTCCGATACCGCCCCCGTCCCCTCTATTCCTCTTTCGCTCGCCTCCCTCCCCAACCTCCGAACCCTAATCCTCCAGCCTCCAGCCTCCAGCCTCGATCCCCAAAATCTACCACCTCTAGCCTCGATTATCCGGCGGCCGCGCCCACGCGCAGCCTCCAGTCGTCGTCGCTCTTTCCTTTTTTCAATCTGCGCCGCCCTCCTCCTCTTCATGCTGCTCTTTGCCTCCATCTTCTCCTCCGTCTCATCCGCCGTCCCCTTTGATACCGCCCCCGTCCCCTCTATTCTCCTTTCCCTCGCCTCCCTTCCCAACCTCCGAACCCTAATACTCCAGCCTCCAGCCTTGATCCCCAAAATCTACTTCCCCTATTTTCGATTTTGAGAGATGAATTTTACTATTTTGGTGGTTCTGTACTACAAAATCAATGTTGTTAAATTCTGTTGGTTTGTAAAGTCCGGTTGGGTGTTTAAAGGCAGAACCTTTGTATAAATTATGTTGGTTGATTTCTATAAAAATTTGGTTGATTAAGGAGTTTGAACCTAGTGTTCGTAGAAAATACTAATGAACGTATTAATGTTTGTTGATATGTTCGTAGAAAAATGTATGAACATACTAATGCTGGATTATATGTTCGTAGAAAACCAAATGAACATACTAATGTTCGTTGATATGTTCGTAGGAAAACAAATGAACATACTAATGTTCAACTATTACGTTCATTGACGGATCAGGTCCCAGAATGTGAAGAGAGAAATTTTTGGGATTTGTTCAACGTGATCCCAGAATTTAGTGAATTTGAGTGGACATATTTACCCTTTTCAGATTCAATAAATGTAATTAACCAATATTTAATTACATGAAAAATCAAATCAGGAAATTATATGAACCGTTAGATTAAGCAAGATGGACGCACATGATTTGGTCTTTGTTCTCTATCTAGGGGAGTGGTTGTCATAGAAGCTAACTCTCTCTCTCTCTATATATATATAAAGAGAAGTAAATGTAAATAAATTCAATTAGAAGGATATAATTGAAATTGAAAAAAATACATAATTTACATTATTCCTAACTTTCTCTCTCCATCGTTTTGTTCGCTCTCTCTCCTTTTTTCTTACTATTGGATTTTTTTGCCATATCTTTCATTTGATTAGGTTGTGTACGATTTTTTTTTTGGTACCAATATATGTCCATTAGATGATCATTTCACGTTTTTATTTATTTTATTGAATAAGTTAAATTAGTGAAGACTGAATTTGAATCGTCATCGATCTTCTATAATTATAATATATCAAAAATATGACGTGAATACCACCATCGATTAAGATCCGATAGAGAATGAGTAAGCAAAGTTGTTTAGTTTGCAATTTATTAAATTTTTCTCATTCTCTAAACAAAATACATTTTTTTTTTACCTTTTTAATGTATTTTTTCTTAAATAAATGTGATGCAAATGGCATTTTTAATAACAAAAAAATGATACTTCAGAAATGTTGTTTTTTTTATAAAAGTAAATGCTATTTTGTATATAAAAAATAATACTTACAAATGATAATTTTAATGCCTGCAATTGACACTTTAAGTAACAAAAACTGATATTTTATCTTATTGACCGGATGATAAGAGGGAGGGCCAAGCTAGCTGGCCTAGCGCAAGCGCTGATTAGAACCAACCACATAGTTTTCCCTAACGAAAATTTTTGTCAAAATTAAATATAAAGCTTCAGAATAATACTCTCTTCGTCTTCAAAAAGTTTGCTCCAATATCATTACTTTGCATTTTTGTAAATGGGTCAATCATCAAATTTATAATTACAAGCCTTTAAACACTATTTATGTATAATTTTTTACCAGCTTTTATTAAAACCGGTGTAGCTTCTCTTGGGACAAACTTTTCATTGTATATGTGTATATATATATATTTTTAAATATTAAATTTACAATATATAAAATATTCTTCGTGCATCGCACGGGAGGCATACAAGTTTTACATAAAAATACAATAAATGAAAAATAATTCTAACACATTTACAATCAGAATAAGGCATAAAAATTCATACCTTTATTGAATTCTATGTAAAAAAAAAAAAAAAACATTACAATGATACAATCTTTAAAATTGAAATTACAACATTGAATAAGTGAACTAACTAATTCATTATACTAATTCGAAAATAAATTTTTATTACAAGGAGAGAAAAAAAATGAATAAAGGGTTTGAACTCAATTTTAGTATAAATATTAAATTTGATTGGCCTATGTATCATTGAATAATGAAGAATCAAAGCTCACGTAGTTCTCTTACCTTAACTTATCTAGTCGAAGGCCTCAACGAAGGATCTATCGGACACAGTGAATTCAACGTTTGGACTCTCTGCCATTCCCGATTCAGGGCCGGGCCAAAACCGTTGACCTCAAGCCGGAATTATCGGGCCCGATTCGAACTAGACATCACTATATTAAATTAAAGGGTTAAGTATCAAATAAGCCCTTAACGTGGAAATCCTTATTACATTGTCAACCCTATGGCAAAGGGGGTATCAAATAAACCCCTATCGTAATTAATTTTGAACAATTAAGCCCCCGACTTAACGGAGAGTTAACACCGTTAATTTTTTTTTTATTTTTTTTAACGAGCAAATCGTCGAACATCTGGTAGGCACGGCTGGACGGCTGGTGCACCGACATCACCACCGTCTTCCCCCTCGCCGCGAGGCCCCCCAGCGCCGCCATGAGGTGGTAGGCCGTCGTGGCGTCGAGCCCCGACGTCGGCTTGTCGAGGACCAGCAGGCTGGGGTCCACCAGCATCTCGTGCGCGATGCTCACCCGCTTCCGCTCCCCGCCGGAGACACCGCGCACGAAGCTGTTCCCAATGATTGTGTCCGCGCACCGACCCAGCCCCAGCTCAGCGATCGCCGCCTCCCCTTCGCCTCCAGTTTCGACCTCCGGCAACAAGAGCAAAAGTCGTCGACGCTCTCCCCCTCTCTTCCCGACTTTCTCTCTCACCTCTCCTAACAGATCGAAACAAGGGGTCAAGGCCGAAAATAGCCGGTAACCTCGCCGGAAATTGCGTGGCTGAGCCTCCCCTTCGCCTCCAGTTTTGACCTCCGGCAACAAGAGCAAAAGTCATCGCCGCTCTCCTTCTCTCTTCCCGACTCTCTCTCTCTCTCTCACCTCTCTTAACAGATCGAAACAGGGGGTCAAGGCCGAAAATAACCGGTAACCTCGCCGGAAATCGCGTGGTTGGGCCTCCCCTTCGCCTCCAGTTTCCGCTCTCCCTCTCTCTTCCCGACTTTCTCTCTCACCTCTCCTAACAGATCGAAACAGGGGGTCAAGGCCGAAAATAGCCGGTAACCTTGTCGAAAATCGCGTGGCTGGGGAAGGAGATAAGAGAGCCACATAATAAAATTAAACGGCTGTTAAGTGGACGTTAGGTCCAAGGGTGTAATTGTTCAAAATTAATTACGATAGGGGTTTATTTGATACCCCATTTGCCATAGGGTCGGCAATGTAATAAGGGTTTCCACGTTAAGGGCTTATTTGATACTTAACCCTAAATTAAATTATCAAATCTTTCCAATCCCATTATATAATCCCATTAACTTTTTATTTTTCTTCAAACCTTAGATATGTAATCAATTTTTAAATTAAAATAGCGATTAAATGTTAAAAATATACCCTAATTAGGTAAATTACATCGTAAAAAAAGAAAAAAAAATATTTTCTTATCTTTTTTTTCCTCATTTTTTTCAATGAAAATTTTACTAAAAAAAATAAATGCAGCCTAAAAAATAAATACATGTCATTTCTGATACCACATGACCGAGTTGGGAGACCAGCATTACCATTACCATTACCACAAAAAAATAAAATGTTAAGTGGGGTCAACGGCTCGCATTTGAAATTTGTTCAGTTGAGTCCACATCTCAAAATTTGTTAACAGCACGCGGAATTCAGTTAGTGAAAGGCAAGTAGGAATTCGACGATGATGATGCATCTCAACTTTGCTCTTGTGATTTTGTTATGCCCCTGGTTTTGCAGGGCACAGGTGAACAACACATCCGGCGACCCTTGCCAGACTCCCGGCAGGTGTGGCGAATTCGGGGTGTGCTACCAAAGGGACTCCCCGATTTGTTCTTGTTTGCCGGGATTTGAGCCGCGGATCAATCAGGAATGGGCTTCCGGAAACTGGAGCAGCGGCTGTGTGAGGAGCTCCCCTTTGAACTGTAATAACGCCACCACCACTGACGGCTTCTTCAAGGTTCAGATGATCATAGTCACGGTTAATGAGGATTGGCGCCCCGGCTCCGAAGCTCAGTGCAAAACCCGATGCCGCACCAACTGCTCCTGCCTTGCCTACGGCTTCGACGGCGGTCGTGGCTGTAGATTGTGGGCTGGAACCTTAAACAACATTCAGAAATTCCCCAGCAACTCCGGCTCTAATCTTTATATCCGCCTCGCTAATTCCGAAATAGGTTTCCCTTTTTTCTACATTTTCACCCTCACGGATTGGAATTTCACCTTTGATTTTGTTTACACTGTCTGTATATTCTTCTGGCAGATCAAAAGAAAGACTCTAAGAAGATTATCATCATTGTAGTGGTTGTGGTTTTCTTTATCGCGTCTATTTGCGCATGTGTTTCTTGGAAATGGATTGCTGCTCGCAGAGGTAATATTTGTGGGTATATATATGTATATCCGTGGTTTTGTAATGCTTTGCACGTTTCATTTGGCCGTGTGTTGTTTCCTCATGAATCAGGCAAAAAGAAAAGCAGTCAACTTGGAAAACAGGACCCCTCTTTTCTAGCCGACTCATCTCTTCAAGATGTGTTAAGTCAGGTTAATCTTGAAGAGTTACCACTGTTTAAATTTGAGACAGTTGCAAATGCTACCAACAATTTCTTTGAAGACAGCAAGCTCGGAAAGGGTGGTTTTGGTTCTGTTTACAAGGTAGCTTATTCTTCTCTTTTATATATCTTTTGTACCTCACTCGGAAAGAATAACAATACTGCAACTGTAGGGAGAATTGGTTGATGGAAGAGAGATTGCGGTTAAGAGGCTTTCGCAGGCATCTACACAAGGGATGCAAGAATTTATGAACGAACTGGTGCTAATTTCTAAACTCCAACACAGGAATCTTGTTAGACTAATTGGATGCTGTATTGAGAATAAAGAGAAGATGCTGATATATGAATACATGCCTAATAAAAGCTTGGACTTTTACCTATTTGGTTAGTTCAAGGTCTATCATCTAATTTTATCAATGCCATAGCTGCTGAGATTTCCCAGATTTTTAACTTACTTTGCCCTGAAAATTATGTCTAGATCATTCACAACAGATCCTAGATTGGAGAAAGCGTTTCAATGTGATCCAAGGTATTTGTCGAGGCCTGCTTTATCTCCACCGGGATTCCAGATTGAAGATAATCCATCGAGACCTGAAGCCCAGCAACATATTGTTGGATAACGATTGGAATGCAAGAATTTCAGACTTTGGCATGGCCAGAATATTTGGGACAACGCAAGATCATGTCAGTACCTTAAGAGTGGTAGGCACATAGTAAGTATATTTTTGCTCAAGGCATGTGAGTTTATCTGAATTAGTTCATTCAATCCTTCTCAAATTAAAGGTGGCTAGCTGTTTGGTTTTCGTTCAGCGGATATATGGCTCCTGAGTATGCATTGGAAGGAAAATTTTCAGAAAAATCAGATGTTTTTAGCTTCGGAGTTCTGATGCTAGAGATTACTACTGGGAGAAGGAACAAAGGCTTCCAAGAAGATGGCTCTTTGAATCTCTTGGGACAGGTCAGCCAAATTTGATGTGATTTTTGGCTGAGATTTAACTTCAACTGGTTATTTTATAGCATGTCTTTTAATTTGTTTCTTCATTGGTGACTATAATCTTTTATAATGTTGTCACACTCAGAAATTCAAATGTGCCATGTCTTCTTGCTCTGATTATAGCTAATAATGAATATGAAGGCATTCAATGTGGAGTAGGGGATCATGTTACATCCATTTTTACTTGTTGAATTTGCAGTGAGGATGCTATCCTACACACTTATTTTTTTAATAACTAGTTATGACATGAATGTAATGGGGAATTTCAGGTGTGGAATTTCTGGAACGAGGACAATGTCTCGGCTTTGATAGATACAAGGATATCGAGCTCGAGCTATCGCGCAGAAGTAATGAGGTGCATCCATATTGGGCTGTTGTGTGTCCAACAATTTGCTAGAGACAGGCCATCTGTTTCAGCCATACTGTCAATGTCGAGCAGTGAAATATCAGAGCTTCCTAAGCCAAAGTTACCTGCGTTTGCTATAAAATCAAGTGATAATTCTGATGCAGGTACAACTTCTACCCATCTCAGTACTTCATCCATCAACAATGTCACTCTCACCACAGTGGATGGCCGCTGATGCTGCATCAGCATAATCGAAGTAACAATCTCATGTATAGCATTCTTCGATTGGATATATTTTTGTTTTTATGACCATTTTTTGTGTGCAAAGGTTTAAACTATGCTATTTTGATGTAAGCTGGATTTGTTAATTTATTACTCACTCCATTCGCCACAAGTATAACACTTTGACAGGACACGAGTTTATTTATAAATTTATTACTCACTTCGTCTACCGTAAGTATAAGAGCACCGTAAATTTATAAATTTCACTTTAATTATTACTCCCTCCATCCCAAACGAAATGTCCTGCTTCTTTTGGGCACAGTTATTAAGGAGCAAGTTAATTAGAGTATTAAGTGGTGTTGTATAAAGTTAAAATTTAGTGGGTCCTACAATAAAGTAACTTAATTAAGGTTTAAGAGATTAAGGTTTTAATTAAGACTAAATTAGTAATTTAATTAGACGCTTATTATCCCTTATTTTTTCCCAAAAAGGAAACAGGACATTTCGTTTGGGACAACCCAAAAAGAAAAAAAGGACATTTCGTTTGGGACGGAGGGAGTATAATATTTTTTTAATTATTTCATTTTTTAATTAACATAATATATTAAATTTTAATTTCAATAAAATATTAATTATTAAATTATATGTCAAATTTTCTTGTAAACAACATTAAAACTAAATATAAAATGAAAAACTAAATTTAACAGTTAAGGTGGAGGCTCTCCCACATGGGGAGTGAGTGCTTAAATGGTGGGGACCACTTTTAAGCACCCACTTGGGCTCTCTGCTACAGATGCTCTAACATTTTGGCTAGGCACGAATTTTAATAAAATAGTTAATTGATGCATTTTTAAAGGGTCTCATCATGTATAATTTTTTTTAAAAATAAGGATATTTTTAAAAGTAAAATATAAGGCATCTCCACCTCAACTCACTGGGCCGGCTCGAGTCACGCTCCAACGAGCCGATTGTCAGTTGCCACTACTACGCCTAGGGGCTCGAGAATTCTTTGAGGCTATGGCTCGATAAGACCAAATCATGTCCATATATGCTCGACTAAATCATCTCCGAGGCTGGTGTGCAAATAGCTGTTATGAAGGTTTGTGTTTCGGGCCATATAGGCGGCGCACCGGTATTGAACTCCGTTTGAGGACTGCTGCTTGATCACTCACCACCGGCGTCGATCTGCCAATCTGTTAAGTAGTATCTTCTAGTATGGTGGGAACCGTTGGCCCGAAGTACATTGCTGTTTGATTTTCCAAAAGAGCGTCATTGAACAACGTCGATTCATTCAACACGTTGGTGTTGTTGTTTGAGCCTGCGACTCTGAAGAAGGCATACCAGATCTAAAGATCTTGGGATGTCACGACCTCAAAAATAATAGCCGGCTCGTCGTGATCCCCTCGAGTGTATACTCCATGTCATGCCAACTGGACAATTATTCTAAGTCCAGGCTCCCTAACATTCCTGGGAACTCATGCTTCGCTTTGTGCATTGCAAGTAGTCTTTGACAGTCGGCGGTGGTTGGCCTCCTCAAATATACTACGCCAAAAATGAGGACTACAGCTTCACAAAAATGCTTCAAGCACTTCAACACCGTCTTTTCTGCCATACGAAGATATTCGTCGTAGGAATTTGCGGCACCACCATACACCAGTTGCCAAATAGCTGCCGTACACTCTTGGATCGGTGAGAAGCCCGAGCGCCCACAAGCGTCTCCGTGTTGTTGGAAGTATGGATCGACCTCTAGCGCATTCACAATGCGCAACAATAATGCCCCGCTCATACGAAAACGTCGAAAAAATGGATCGTCATACACAGTATCTAGGGAAAAGTAATCCCTATAAAGTCATTCACCACCGGTTTCACGATCGTGGAGAATATATCTCCACTTCTTTTTTTTCGAATGAGGATCGAAATTAACAATACTTGCCACTTGCATGAAATTGGTGGCAAGATGTATGAAAAGTAATCCAGGGTTAACATTCTCGTATTAGGAAATTGAAGATGATCATGATTCGAAACTTTTTTGTCGGATAAAGAATTTGAAGAAGAATTGGAGGAAAAATTGTTGGATAAAGACATTTTTGAAGAGTACGGAATAATGGAGAAGAGAACAATATGAAAAATGAAGTCAATGATGAAAGAGTAGTGTAGGTATTTATAGAAGAAAATAGGAATAAAAAATAATAATGAAAGAGTCGTTCTCAAAGGCTATTAAATAAAAAAATAAAAAAAATCGGCCATTTTAGCTCAATCCAGCTGTTGAAGTTTTTTTTTTTTTAATGCTTGCTATTTTGATATTGTCTGATTGGGTCGTGCATTGCACGGGCCCAATCCTCTTTCCTCCTGAACCTGGTGAACTGAGCAGCTTCTGGAGCGCGCCCTGAGGCTGCGGCATTGGGGTGTGGCTCGCGCGAGCCGGGCGCCCGCTCGCTCGCCGAGCCCCTACTACGGATGCTCTAAGCCTCTAATACTACGCTATTGATATTGGAGCTGATTGTTAAAACATGGCCGTAACTTTCAGTGTTTTCAAAAATATGACTATATGTTATGAAATTTAAAAATGAGGGATATAACTTTCATTTTGTATATTTACACTCCTATTACGAGCCCAAAACCAATTATTTGAAATGTGCTAAAAAAATCGATAATACAAAAAAAAATGCCAAAAAGGTGACATGGCACGGCCACATCAACAACGAACTTTAGGTGTCACCAAAAGCTCAAATAATTAATTTTGGACTCGAAATAAAAGTGTAAATGTAAAAAATAGAAACTATAGTCCTTATTTTTAAATTTCGTAACATATAGTCCTCCTTCTGAAAACACTGACATTGTTTTAACAATTAGCTCATTGACATTGTTCATTTGATAGTTAGATAAGTCTATTTGTTTTTATCAATTGTACAAATTAATACCGTTTGTATTTATTTTAAGGGTGCATTCTCTTTGAGTTATAAGGGAGGGATAAACTACATTTACCATCTTATACCTCGTTTGCTTTGATGTATGAAAAAATTTGGGCAGGTGGTATAATTTTTCGGGTAGCCCCTTATCTCTTGGGAAAGGGATAATTTTATACCTAAAAAAGATTTTATACCACATATAAAGGGAGGGATAAATGTATTATCATTCAAACCAAACAAGATATAAAATATGTGATCCCCACTTAATTAAAGGGATCGGATTAATTTATACCTTCTAATATTATCCCTCCATTTAGAAGAATAAAAAGTAAACACACCCTAAATATAATATTAGAACATTAAAATTGTATTGCGATCTCTCCTACAAAAATTAAATAATCGATCTTTCTTCTATGTAAGAAAAGTAATTTATTACTTCGAAAAAGTAATAAATTGTATCGATCTTTCCTCTCCTACAAAAATTAAATAATCGAATAATTTATTATTCGATATCAGAAATTGTCAAGATCTTTACAAATTTACACAACCACAAAAATGTGAATCAAATTCCGCAAAGCAGAAAAGAAAAGAATGAATGAAGCAGAAAAGTAATGGCCATGCATAGTTTGTGTTGTAAATATTATACGAACTAGATATGTAAATAGTTTTCTGACTCATGTCAGCGATTAAAATGTACATAGATCCCGATTCAGTAAACGGAAACAAGAATATCTCCAAATTTTTAAAAAAAATGTCAGCTAATCAACGTCTTGAAACAAGATATCGGTAGCTCGATTCATGAGATTGGGGCTCAATCTAAACATCAAAACACAAAACTCCATCTGATCGAGACACCCATCGCCGTCCAAATCACCTTCCTTCAACATACACCGGAGCATATCATCATCGTCGACCTGCAAACCCAAGACGACAGCATTCTTCTTCAGGCTGTGGAATGTGATGAGCTGTTTGTGAGAATCCATGAGCACCTCAAACCCTTTACACAGCTCATTCATAAACCCCTCCGCTCCCAGCTTCTCCACCATCGCCGGAAAATGATCCTCAAACACCACACCAGTAACGTCTTCTCTCTTTCCCATATTATATAATCTTAGATGAATGCAATGTGAGATGGGTCATGATTTATAGATATGGTAATTAGAAGTGGAGGCATCGTAAATTGTGTGAAGAAGGAAACTTCGTTCGCGGAAACATGCGGACGATTTCGAAAGTACTGCTGAGATTGGATTCTGTTGAATGCAACCATTATTGTGTGTATTATTATGTATTAATTCAGTTAAGAATTTTGTGGGGGAGAAGGCTCGCTCTGCTTCCTGGAAGTTTCATGGAAACCAATTGCCGAATGCCGTTAGGCATCGTGCCTAGCATTTCCTTCTTTCTTCCAAAACGATTTCTTACCGGAATTTTTAATGAATTCCCAAATTTATATGCATCTCATTTATCAACATGAAATCATTATTCTAACGACCGTACATTAATAAAATTGAGGTACGATCATAGGAATTCTCGCGCGGCACCTGTCTGCCCGTTGGACTTTACAAGACACCCTTTAATAATTTACATTAAAAAAAACTTAATTTAATTAATAATGCTACCAAACATAATGCTAGTGAAATCAATTCACCTCAACTCAATAATAATAATAATTCACCTTCCAAATAAGAAATTTCGACGAAGACCTCTCACCTACTAAAAGAATACACCCAAAAATCCATCAAATGTAAATGCAGCAAAACAAATTTTTTATGCTTCATAAGGTATATATTTCATACCAAACTCAATAATATAGAGAGGATCAGGCGGAATAGCTTCTTCGAAATAGGAAAAAGGAATAGTAGCCGCCCTTACAAAAAATAAAAACTAGTAGCCAATTTCTATGTTAAATGCCCTATTTACCATTAATGATGTTAAATAAAAAAAACATGTCCTAACCCCTAATCCTTTTTGTATCGATTCTTGCGGTCAGACACACACAGAGGTAATCTCTATCTCTCTCTCTTGCCGTATTCAACCGCCATTGTGTATTTTGAAGTCGTGTTGGATCGAAATTATGTATCATGATCGGCGGTGAAGCGAGCAGCAGATGCGTCGGTAGCGGTAGGCGAGCAGCAGATTCTGTCGGGAACGGTATTTTGATAAAAATAGCTACTATTTCATGTTTTGTTATAATAATGGCCACTAGTATTTCAAACTTGGGGATAATTGCGTGAAAATATATAAACTTTGACAAAAATCCATATTTGACGCGAAGTTAGGATTTTACATTTTAATATACCAACTTTCGTTGTTGTCCAAATTTGACACGACTTAATTCTTAAAAATTCAAAAAATAACCCATTTTTTGTAAATAATTATACAAAGACCCACTTATGTTATTATTTGGGACATTTAAACCAAAACAAGATATTTCCTTATGATGTTTTCTTTTAATCTTTGATCCGCGCCTAAAATGGTTTAAAAGAAAACATCACAAGGAAATATCTTGTTTTGGTTTAAATGTCCCAAATTATAACATAAGTGGGTCTTTGCATAATTATTTACGAAAAGGGGTTGTTTTTTGAATTTTTAAGAATTAAGTCGTGTCAAATTTGGACAACAACAAAAGTTGGTGTATTAAAATGTAAAATCCTAACTTCGCGTCAAATATGAATTTTTGGCAAAGTTTGTGTAATTAGGTGCAATTTTCCCTTCAAACTTTGATAAAAATAGCTACTAGCTATTTCATATTCTTTTGTAATGATGGTCACTACTATTTCAAAAATAATGTGTCCTTTTGCCTGAATGAAAAATAAATTAAACAACATAAAAAATTATTTAATTAAGGTTGCGTTTATTTTGAAGGATTAATTTTAATAGATAAAAATAGTAAATTAAGCTAGCTACTTTCTTGTTTATTTTGTTGAATTGAAACTTTAAAATATCCAAAGGCCCTTTATTATTTCTATCATTTAAATTAATTTTGCTTGATTCATATCCCATTAAAAGGATGAGATTGAAGAAATCATTCCATTAAGAATAAAAATACTCAAGAATGCATTTTATCTACCATGCAAAGTAAACGTTTCCTAGCTAACACTACCCAAGTTGTCCCGAATAAATAAGCAAATTAGAAAATAATATTCCATCTTGTAGTTTAGTTTAGAGCCACGAACTTTAATAAGTGATTGATGGAAAAAATTGATTCATCAAAATTAAGTGGATAAATGGAATCACAGAGTTAATATGTTAAATAGTTAATTTTTTTTTATAAATATCAAATGTTAATAAATTTAAAATATAAGATGAAGTTTAGAAAAAGAAAAAACTATAATTTTTGTGAATGAATGAAAATATTATATAATAATAATACTACAATTTTCGCGTCGGATTGAGTAATTTCTTTTAAGGTGTGCAAAATTATAATAAAAACTTGAGACATCTTTGGTTGCAAAACAATCATAAGAAAATAAGATATAAAAAAAAAAGAGAAAAATTTATCACATTTTAGTGATTTTCACCTATTTTAATTACCTTATGTTCTCGACGATGAAAAATATGAAAAAATATCACACTGATACCTTTTAATAATCTCATTTCACTCTCGTAGTTAATCTTCAATATTGAATTTGAGTAAGCCTTCTAGTTGAATAAAATAATTTTATTAGAGCATCAGCAGTGGAGATGACCTGATAGGTGACCTGATAGAGGGGGATCACATTGGGTCAAGGAGACTGCAGTGAGATGACATGATAGCTGACCTGATCTTTTTAGTTTTGAATTTTGTATTTTTCATTTAATTTTAATTGCACAAATTTAAATAACACAATTTACTTCAAATTTAAATTGTAGTAATTTTAAAATCTTAAAAATTACATAAATCTTAAAAATTTAAAGACATATCCTAAAATAACTATTCCGGCTCTAGAGGTCCGAAACGTGCTCTATCAAATCATGTTGGGACACAGCATGCATCTGCCTATCTCGGAGAATTGCATCTCTTTGCACGTATTCCTCGAAGCAAATCGGGGTTGCTCGAGCACTTTCCCTCGCTTCACTGCTAGACGCCCCGTGTCATGCGTCGTCATCTCTCCAATGGCCGGGCAGCTCTATCACCTTCGTTCTCCACAATCATGTTGTGGAGAATGATGCAACACATCATAATGTCCTTGAGATTCTTGACGTACCAACCTCGCGCCGGACTTCGAATGATTCTCCATCGAGCTTGAAGCACTCCAAAGGCACGTTCGACATCCTTCCGTGCCGATTCTTGCATCTTCTTGAACCTCGCCTCCTTCGGATTGGTCGCCATCGGTGGACTCTTGACGAAACAACACCACTCCGGATTTATGCCGTCGCACAAGTAGTAGCCCATCTGGTAATAGCGTTGATTGGCTTGAAAGATCACCGGCGGCATCGTTCCATCCAACACGTCGGAGAAAAGAGTCGACTGGTTCAGAACGTTGATGTCGTTCTTCGAACTAGCGACACCAAAGAAGGCATACCAAATCCACAAATTGTGGGATGCAACGGCCTCCAAAATCAAGGTGGGCTCCCTTGATCACCACGTGTATATGCGTCGTGCCACGCCTTTAGGCAATTCTTCCACGCCCAATACATACAATCAAGACTCCCGAGCATCCCGAAAAATTCGTGTCGCACCTCGTGCATCTGAGTAAGGCGTTGGATGTCCGCCGACGTTGAACAGCGAAGATAATGGGCTCTGAAAGCTTGGATGACAGCCGTGCAGAACTTCTTGAGGCATAGACGTCCCGTCGTCTCGGCGACATTGAGATACTCATCGAAAGTATCCGCACTGACGCCGATGGCTAATTGGCGGATAGCCGCCGTGCATTTCTGCAAAGGTGTGAGAGAGTCTCGACCTCGTGCATCATGGCTCATCTGGAAGTAACTATCTTCACCTTGAACAGCCTTGACGATGCGCAAGAACAGCTCCTTCTGCATCTGAAAATGATGTCGGAAAAATGTAGGCCCGTACGTCGGATTGTCGTTGAAGTAGTCTTGCATAAGACGTAAATGGGCGCCCTCACGATTACGGTGGACGTATTGACGGTGATGAATAACACGTTCCGACACCGGTTGGGAGTACATCGCAGCAAGTAACTGTTGCTGCTCCTGGAGCTCATCGATGATCTTTTCTATGATCCCGTCGGATGAAGATGACGAAGTATCGTCGAATTGCTCCATTTTTGAATGTGTGAATGAAGGAGAAATAGATGAAGAGTGAAAGAGAGAATTTGTGTGTGTGTTTGTTCGAAGAAGGAATAGAGAGGTATTTATAGAAAGGAGAAATTAAAAAAAACAAAAAAATAAGAAAACGGCTAAAAGAGCCGTTGGGAAGAGAGAGAGAGAACCCCGCCTATCGGGTGTCATCACTGCGGATGCTCTTAGTAAATAACATACACGCAATCACGAAAAAAGAAAAAAGAAAAATTGCACAATATTGTCTCTATACATGTGACTGTGTTTGGGTGCGGTATCAAGGCAAATATTTTTAAATACAAAATATAATTATAATAATTATTTATAATAGCACTACTTGATTGTGTCCTAATTCTAAGTCTAGAAAATGACGAATTTTTCTTGGGAGATAAAATAAGATAAGAGCTGAAAATACAAAAATATCCTCTTGTATTTAAATGTGAAAGAACAAAAATTCCCTCAGCCTAGAAACGTCTATAAATACATCATTTCTCATTTTTACATTTAATGCTTATTTATCTCAATCATTTAAAATCTAAATAAATGGTTCAACATTATTTACATTTCATACAACACTTCAAAATATAGTAAAAATTAAAAAAAAAAATGAATGGTTCCACGGTTTGGAACCGTGAACCGCTGGTTCGGGAAAATTAAAACTGAAATCGAATCGTGGAGTCAGTGAGTCACATTTCCGGTTTCGGTTTGGAACCGTTGACCACGATTTCAGTTTCGAAACCGTTGACCACGGTTCGGTTCAACGGTTCGATTTCTAGTTCCGATCTTTTTGGGCATTTCTAAGATAGCCATTTTATTGTACATGTCGAATCATTTTGAATTCCTAAATCTCTGTCAAATTTACTTGAGCGATAAAAAAAAATAAAAAATAAAAAAAAATCCTATTTTCGCTTGTTATCCTTTCACCGTTCTTTAACTTTAATTTACACACAAACTCACCGGAATTACTGGTTCCCTCGATGTCGCTGCCATTGTCTTCGACTCTTCGAGCTCGACGGAAAATCTTGGACCTTCTGGATTCTCTCCTAATCCAGCCTATTCCTCAGCAAAATCGCACCAAGTTTTAGCTAGTTTTTTCTTAATTTTATTAGATTAACTTGTTGTCAAAATCGACCACAATAACATTATTTATAATTAAGATAAATAATAAAAAATATAAAAATTGATTCGGAGTAAGTAACATAAATATAAAATTTAAAAATATATGGGATCCACCTATATACACCAAATTTAGTGGGAGTCATTTGGTGTGAAAACAGCATTGGTATGATATGAATACACATATACATTCTTGTAGATAACTTCATATGAATGGAACTAAAAGTACATTAAGTACTCACCCGTTAACAAAATGTTGTTACCCCAAAATATAATCGTTAAGAATTAACGTTGACTCTGACACACATATAGAAGGTTGATTACATCTTATTACTATTAGTTTTAAGTTTTATGCTACTCCCTTCGTCTCACTTCTTTTGAACACAGAGATTAAAAAAAATTTACTTTTTAATAGAAAAGTGGTAATAAAGTAAAGTGATGTGGTCCACACCAATTAAATACAACTTTTTTACCCAAAAAGAAAAATGAGACTATTAGAGTGGGACACTCCAAAAAGGAAAATGAGCCTATTGGAGTGAGATGGAGGAAGTAATATATTTCGGAAGTTTTCCTTTAAATTGACCTTTGATTTCTCAAAAGTAAAGATAAATATTTAATATTTCTCACCCTTTTATCTTTTCTTATTGTTTTGTATCTAAATAACTTCTCTTAGATAATTAGCTACTTTTGAGGTTAGATCATGATCTAAGTTAATGGAACAATTTATTCTTATTTTTCATAAGCATGTTCTCAACCAACATCCCAGAAGCATGTTGACTGACTGTTTTTTTAGAGAGGTTTGCAACGGTTATACGATGAAAGTGAAAAATGAAGCAAACTGACCAGGACATGAAACTCTATAAAGATTGCAAGATACTCTTTCTTTCGCACGACTTGAAAGTTTGATTTCACCCAGCTCACATTCATCGCACTCATTTTATCATCTGCAAACGTGAAACGAACGCTTTAAGTCTTCTTTTAACGTAAGAGTCTTAGATAATTAATCTATAAAGTCTATCTCTGTATTGTTAGGAGGACAAAGACAAGAATTGAAGACTAAAGCGTCATTAGAGCGCAACATGTTATTAGTAATGTTGTTAAACATAATAAAAAGTACTAGTATTCAAATTGATTTGGAGTAAAAAGTATCATGTGTGTTTAACCTTGGATGATTGTGATTTTTTAAGTATAACAATTTATTCAAATATGTACGAGTGTACATATGTATGGAAGAAAATAGAATATCAGAAACATACATTCATATATGAGTAATACAAGGCTATTTTTTTAAAAAAATTTATCATGAGAAAATAAGGAATAAAAATATTTTTTCTCTTTAAATTCATCATTTATTTTCTTTTATTGTCTACAAATGAGAATTTCACCATTTTTCATTTCTCCTTTTCACTCAAATGAGAGATAATATTATATATCCCTTCATTTTTGATATGATACATTTATTCTTTCTTGGAGTGAAAAGAAAGAATGAAAAATTGTGAAATTTTCTTTTGTAGAAAATGAGAAATTTAAAGATAGAATTTTCTTATTATTTTTTCTCATGATAATTTTATAATTAAAAGAAATACTCCCTCCGTCCCACGAATCTTGACACGTTTGATTTCGATCGGCACGAAAATTAAAGAGTTGTAGATTAATGTTTTGAGTGTGTATGTAATAAAGTATAAAAGTGATAAAGTAGGAGATAGAAGATAATAAAAGTGATAAAGTAGGAGAGAGAATGTAATAATTATTACTTCTGCTATCCCACGAATCTTGACACATTTAGTTTCAGCATGAAAATTAAGAAGTTGTAGATTAGTGTTTTAAATGTGTAGGTAGTAAAATTTAAAAGTGATAAAATAGGAGAGAGAAGGTTATTAAGTGATAAAGTAGGAGAGAGATGATGCAATTAAGACCCCTTATTTTTGAATTAATTATTATTTTATTTGAAAATGTGTCAAGATTTGTGGAACGGTCTAAAAAGGAATAGTGTCAAGATTCGTGGAACGGAGGGAGTACTTTATTTAAAAATGTATCAAGATTCGTTGAACGGTCTAAAAATAAATACGTATCAAAATTTGTGGGACGAAAGGAGTAAATTTCTAAAAGAAGATGAAGAAGAAAATATGAATATAATAGCACTCCCTCGGCTCTCCAACCATAATGCGTGTTTTGGATGATTTGCCTTGGCCCCCTTTTCATTACTTTTCCCATGTCGGAAGTTGAGTAACTTTTACCCAAATAGCATTAATAATTTTGGTCAATTTGAATGGTTGTATCGATTATTATCAAGAAGGATGTTACTGTAAAATTCCCCCATTACTCTAGCCTTACTATCGGATTAGGGGCACACATGTAATTGCGGCGCCACACACACACACACAAAAAACTCATTTCCTATAAGCCAGTATAAATATCACTTGGAATTACTCGATCTCATTTTTAGTGTCTTATTTTGCATTTTATTTTTAACTTTTCAAGTTTCTAATTATTTTAATATTTTATTTAATTTATTGTATTTCAATATAATTTTAAGATAATTACTCAGGATTCACTAATTCAAGTAGAGTTGATAATTATTTTTAGGGATTATAGCCAAAAAATACACGAACTTTGATAAAAGTTGCAATTTTCACCTGAACTTTCAAATTAGCCAAAATATACGTGAACTTATATTTTTTGTTGTAAATTTCACCTGAACTTGCAATGATTGAACTCCGTCGAGGTGAAATTTACAACAAAAAATATAAGTTCAGGTATATTTTGGCCAATTTGAAAGTTCAGGTGAAAATTGCAACTTTTATCAAAGTTCGTGTATTTTTTGGCTATAATCCCTTATTTTTATATTTAATTTCCAATTTTTGCATTAATAATTAATTATTAAGATTAATTAATCCAAAGCAAGGGTAAATCATTTTTTAAATAATTAATTATTAAGATTAATTAATCCAAAGCTGGAATAAGATTTTTCAAATTATGGAGTCGAGTGTTCCCTTTTTTACGTGGTGCTCTCGTGAGTACACGCTAAATTTGCTGTACTAATTTTGGTACTGTTGGTACCGGGGTTACCTTTATTTATTTATTTTATTGATCAAAAAAAGGGACGAGAGAAATATTATTTAGGATTAACTATAAAATAGTACTCCATCCGTCCGCCAAAAGTGGACCACTTTGGCTAGGCACGAGATTTAATAAAATTGATGATGATTTTGATGTAGAGGAGAAAGGGTCCCACCACATTATGAGATGTGTGGTTGAGATTGAATTTAGGGTGAGTTTTTTTTTATAAATAAAGAGTGTTCGTAAGGATAAAAGATTAAAGTGGATGGTGAGACAATTTCTATAAAAGGAAAGTGGTACACTCTTTGCGAACGCCCAATATAGTAAAAATGGTCCATTTTTGGCGGATGGAGGGAGTAGTATTTTTGTTTTTGTAATAATATATATAAAATAGTGAAATTAATAGTGGAATATGGTGGAAAGAAAATCTCATTTACTTGGAAAATATCATTTTTCTAATCCAGTATATATTAAGCAGAGTATCTGTATTTCTGTAAGCAATGTGCTTGTTATGGCAAGAAAAGAATGATATAAAAGATGAGATCAGCAATAAATAGTAGCCATTGATCTAAAAACTAAACGACATAGATCAACTTTTAGTTAACACATAAGATGGTGCATGTACAATTTTATAAACATCAAACTTATATTAATACAATATTTATTCTTATGCACTTTATTCTTATTTTTATATAATTGTGAAACTAATTTAGCATTTATTATTGATTTGTAAAGTAAAGACCTCGGACACATCTAGGCTAAACCTATTTATTGCACTCCAACCGGGATAGATATATGAATATCCAAATCGGAGGCCAACATCATATTCTATGAG
The DNA here is from genome assembly GCF_028751815.1 of Salvia miltiorrhiza. Taxonomy (NCBI): domain Eukaryota; kingdom Viridiplantae; phylum Streptophyta; class Magnoliopsida; order Lamiales; family Lamiaceae; genus Salvia; species Salvia miltiorrhiza. The sequence continues at coordinate 7,985,969 of NC_080391.1, forward strand.
TGTATTTTATTGAAAGATCTGCGCCGAAGATTCACCAAACTAACCTGCCTTTTTTCCTCTACTTATAACCGTGTGGGAAACCAAACCAAAATCTAGTCAATGGGTGGGCGGACCCAACTTCTAGTATTCCTTTTTAGTGACATCACCGTCAGAGCCCCACTGCTTCCCCAAATAGTAGAATTTTCTTTTTAAAATATTCACAGTTTTTTAACACGTTGTCCAAAACTCCATATTGTAGACGAGATGTAAAATTCAATCAACAGATGTCAAGGACCTACTTTTTGTGGGGCACCAAAAGAAAGCCTAGTTTTTTTCTGTAGGAGAGGGGCCGTTTTCGATTCGGGCTAACGAAGAATCTTCAAAAAAACAGAACCTTCATCTTTACATTAAAACCATACAAATCCATAAAAGGGGCGCCCTCAAAAACCACCTTCTTGCGCCAAAACACTCTCTCAACTTGAAATGGCTTCTGATTCCAGATGTTACAGATGTATTTTTTGGTTATCCTTGATAACGGGCTATTGGTATTCCGTTTTGAGTTCCGCGGCGAGTAGAATTCCGAGGGGTGTCTCAGTGAGAGACGGAGGAGAAACCGTAATTTCGGCGGAAGAGAAATTCGAGTTGGGATTCTTCAGCCCTCAAGGTTCAGGCTTTCGATATGTGGGGATATGGTACTATGGAATCGCAGTTCGAACAGTTGTGTGGGTGGCCAACAGAGACACGCCGATATCGGGGAATGACGGAGTTCTAACCATGGGAGACGACGGCAATTTGAAGATTACACAAGGCGACGGCGAGATTGTGTGGTCCAGCAATGTAACAGTTGCATCCACCAATTCGACGGCGGTTCTTATGGACACCGGAAATCTCGCAATTCTCCAAAACGGGAACTCAAAGAGGGTGCTCTGGCAGAGTTTCGATCATCCCACGGATACGTACTTGCCCGACATGGAGGTCCACATGGATGCCAAGGGTGGAGAGAGGCGCGTCTTCACTTCGTGGAGAAGCGCCGTTGATCCTTCACCGGGGAACTACACGATGGGCGTGGATCCTCGTGGATCGCCGCAGATAGTGATATGGGAAGGGCCGAATCGACGGTGGAGAAGTGGGCATTTTAACGGAATTTCATTCATCGGCGTCACAGACGTGAAGACAATCTATCTGTCCGGATTTAGGCTGTCGAATCTGGGCGGTGGCAGGCTGTACTTCACGTACACGCCGCCTGATGAATCTTTTGTTAAATTCCAGATAAACTGGGAGGGCGTTGAGAGGCAGGAGACGTGGAACGATGAACGAAGAGAGTGGGGGCTCGTGCAAGCGCATCCTGTTGATGACTGCGACAACTATAACCGCTGTGGTCCGTTTGGGAAGTGTGATCGGACGGATGGAATGAGGTGCCGTTGTTTGGAAGGCTTTGTGATCAAGGATGGTGATCAATGGTGCACCAGGAGGACTGGATTGCAGTGTGGGGTTAATGGGGGAAACGATGGTTTTTGGGAGGTTGAGAATGTTAAGCTGCCTGACTTTGTGGATTACGTAGGATTAGAAAACGCGAAAGAGTGCCAACGGCTGTGCCTCAACAACTGTTCCTGCACTGCGTTTGCTTTTGTTACTGGAATCAACTGCATGATATGGACCCAAGACTTGCTTGATGTTGAACAGTTTATCGAGGGTGGCAACACTTTGTTCCTTCGCCTCGCAGCCTCGGAATTGGGTAAGTCATCAGTTTATTTTTATGCAGATTAATAGAAGCATGTGTTGTCTTATCACTCATTGTTTATGTTATGTGCTTGTTTAGGGGTTTTTTACTTTTAAAGATTCTTATCAAATCCCCTGTATCTTATATTCCGCTACTTCAGTTTCCTTATAATTTGTTAGAATTGAAATTTCTGTTTCTAATCTTTTCATATGGTTTTGTTGTTTCAATTCTCAAAATATGGCAGCATTTAGTCACTGGAAAGACAATGCTAATCAGCATATGTTCTGTATTGGTTTACCTTATCATATGAAAAGTCACTTGCTTCTACATTGTTTGTTTGCTCTGTCACTCTATGTTTGTTATTGGAATCTCCAATGCACATATGATTAGGACATGCATATCAATCTGTTACTTAATGGATCTGCTGAGCACTAAACTGTGCATTTGTGGACTGGAAAGTGAAAGTATACTTTCTCATAATCTGTACCACTTTTCCGCTATAAACAATTAAACATGGACGCTGCGCAATTCTTGGTGTAAACCCAATGTGATTATAATTTCCAGTTGTGGTCTGTTCTCTTAGGTGGCAAGAAGCATGTAGCAAGAACTATCATCATAACAACTGCTGTTGTTGGGACATTCCTCCTATTTCTCTCGGGTTGGCTTCTCTTGCAGCAAAAAAGAAAAAACCGTGGTAAGCCTTTGCTACATCATTTCGTAGTTAACTGCTTACATGTGTACAATTGTTTAATGAATCAGAGCATCAATTTATTTCAGTGGTCTCAGACAGAAACGAAATGCCCAAAGCTGGTCTCAGCAGGGAATATTCCATAGATTATTCTGGACCAAGTGAGCTTGGAGTGGAAGGGCAGCAAGCAAATGGAACTGAACTAGCAATGTTCAGCTTCAACTCCTTGGTAGCGGCTACGGACAACTTTTCCAGCAAGAATAAACTTGGACAAGGAGGATTTGGTCATGTATACAAGGTAAACTTTCTAAACTGATCTATGTAAAATGGAAGTGCAGCGTTTCTCTTGGACATACGATAATGTGCTGAACTTGATTTTTGCTATCTTCAGGGTGTACTAGCGGATGGGCAGGAAATAGCAGTGAAGAGGCTCTCAAGGAAATCTGGTCAGGGAATACAGGAGTTCAAGAATGAAATAATGCTAATTGCTAAACTACAGCACAGGAATCTTGTTAGACTCTTGGGCTGCTGCATTCAGGGAGAAGAAAACATTCTACTTTATGAGTATATGCCCAACAAAAGCCTCGATTCGTATCTTTTTGGTTAGTCATGTGGATAGCTCATTATTAACTAGTAATCCTGCTAAACTTGGAAAGGCTAACATCAATTGTTTGTTTTTGCTGTCCAGATCCTGATAAGAAGCCTCAGCTAGACTGGAATAAGCGATTTAGCATTATCAAAGGCATTGCGAGAGGGCTTCTGTATCTGCACCGTGACTCAAGGCTGAGGATAATACACAGGGACCTAAAAGTTAGCAACATCTTGTTGGATGAAGAGATGAACCCAAAGATCTCAGATTTTGGCATGGCAAGAATATTTGGTGGGAACCAAAATGAAGCGAACACAAACACGGTGGTTGGCACATAGTAAGTCCTCATTCTAATATCTATCCTTAGACAACTCTTTTTCTATTGTAGCAGAAAGATAAAATATTTGTTTGACAGCGGTTATATGGCGCCTGAATATGCTATGGAAGGCTTGTTTTCCCTTAAGTCGGATGTTTATAGCTTTGGCGTGCTGCTCTTGGAGATCATAACTGGCCAAAGAAACGCAAGCTTTCGCTCAACAGACTTCTCAAATATGATTGCATATGTAAGTAATGATCACAACCTCCTAGCCTTTTCTTCTCTGCCCCCATCAACAGTGATGGACCTAACTGTATTTTCTTTTTCTGTCAAGGCATGGGATCTTTGGGACAAAGGGAGAGCAATCGAGCTGCTCGATGCTTCAATCCCAGAATCGAGTTTACAAGAACAAGTGCTGAGATGCATTCATGTGGGGATGCTGTGTGTGCAAGACGTTGCTGCCCACAGGCCAAACATGCCGGCTGTTTTGCTGATGCTGGAGAGCGAGAACGTGGCGTTGCCTATGCCGAGACAACCTACTTTTACATCAATGAGATATAATCTAGATGAGGATATATGGAATGTAAATCAAGATGCTGTATCCTCAAACAATGTCACCATCAGTGTGATTCTTGGTAGATAATTCTTTCATTCTTGCCCTTTCTTATTTTTTATGTTAATATGAGCTTTTGCGCAAATGCTGTATAGTTTATTGCATCTAATGGAGTCCATAATCATTTTCTGTTGCGTTCAAAGCTAGAAATATCAACTTTCCACATAAGGAGCCCAGCTTCAAATTCATAGATTTTGTAAATGGTGTGATCCTCTGACCTCTGACAAAATTCGGTATTATGGTGTAATATTACTTTTTGGACCGAGTCATCGTATGAATGTACAAACAGTATCGGTTGGATCACTATTCTACACGTCTTAACTGAGTTGTTAATTTCGTATATAATATACAAATAGTCAATATGATAACTCGCTCGATCATTTGGAACCAAAAGATATGTAAATGCTTACCATGACTACATTTTTAAAATAATTTTCTGGTTGAAATGAAGCTGTATTTCTCCCCTAACCAATGTCAAAGCCCATCAATCGTTATGACCCAAAAGAATTAGGTAAAAAACCAAGCAAGAACTATAGAACATGGATTTGCGATAAAGTTGATTAAACTATTGCCATATTATTAAATAAAAATAAAATTTGAAATTGTCAATGTAATGTCTGGTGAATATTTAGGCACACACACTATAAAGATTCAAAATACAAAACCTTCTCCAACAAAAGCAGACTGCTGCTGATTCCGTCCAAGAAATTATGCAAGTTGATGCAGTTGAATACTTAAGCTAGGTGCTGTAAAGATTTGTGTTCAATGTTGTGGTATTATGGTATTTTTCTTGCGGTAAATATTAAGTTGAATTCAAGTCATTTTAGCACTTTACAGTAGCGAATGGAGATCTAATCAAATTAGCCAGCCCTTTAAAAATCTAATCAACTACTATGTTCCGCGCTAGAAATAAATCATAGAATAAGCTATCAACATATATAGATTTTCTTTTTCTAAAGATATGAACGCGAAAAATAAAGTCGATGCTTTATGCAGTCTGCTTTCTACTTTGACAAACCGGGCCCATTTCTCCATTTGCTCCGCCTCGGCCTCTTGAATTAATTTGGACAATTTATTCATTTATTCTGATATATATTTTACATGTCTGTTAGATATAATATGTATTGCATTTATAACACAAATACTCATGTGCAATCGGTTGCACCGTTCAACTGGTTTCCAGAATAACACTACTTCATTCGAAAAATGATACTTGAACATTTTCGAATGACACTACTTCAACATACAAATAATATTGAAGTAGTGTCATTCAGAAAACCAGTTGTACGGGATAATATGTTTATTCTACCGTCCAATTAGTATGTAAAAGTACGCCTAAAAAATAAGTATGTAAAAATATGTCCGAAAAAGAGTATCTAAATAATGAGATATTTGTAACTTTAGTCAACTATAAAGAATCACATTTCTCGGTTGGTGGCTAAACTATAAGTGGTTATTTTATAAATATTTGCCAAATACTTATCTCCCTTAATTACCCTGAAAAATTGAAATATTTGTAAAGTTAATTGAACTAAAAAAGAAAAGTACTTTTCAAATGAAGAAGGGATTACGATGTTAATCTTTGTCAAGGGAGGACAGCAGAAGAATAGACGGCCAAATAAAAGAGGTCCGTCAATTGGAGAGCAAAAGAATTCCACATGTCCTAGTTAATCCAACACATGAGCATATGGCAAATCCTAGCCACCAAAACAGAGCCGTCTGAAAAATGAGAAACGCGGCGGAGCACCACCACATTTGGTGTCTCCTCTTCACATGTACCCTCTTCCCTCTGCTCACCACCTCAATCGATCTCATCACTCCCACCAAACCTCTCACACAAGATCAGACCTTGGTCTCCGCCGGCCAACAATTCGAGCTGGGCTTCTTCCGCGGCAAATCAAACAACTGGTACGTCGGAATCTGGTACAAGAACATCCAAGAAAGTGTCATCGTCTGGGTCGCAAACAGAGACTCACCTCTCACAAACTCATCCGGACTCCTCAAAATCACTTCCGACAACGCCCAACTAACTTTAGCAGATCACTCCGGAAGATCTGTGTGGTCGGCCAACCACTCAGGCAGCGCCGACAGCACCGTGGCGGAGCTGCTGGATAACGGCAACTTGGTCCTCCGTGAGGAAGATGATGACGATTATCTATGGCAAAGCTTTGATTATCCAACGGACACGTTGCTCCCTGGCATGAAACTCGGGTGGGACTCCAAAACGGGGCTGAATCGATACATAACGTCGTGGAAAAGCGCGGACGATCCATCCACAGGCGACTACAGTTTCAAGCTGAACATCTACGGTTATCCGGAAATACATTTGACGAACAAAGAGAAGATAGATTACCGAAGCGGGGCGTGGAACGGGCTGAGATTCAGTGGGGTCCCAGAAATGAAAGCGAGCAGCCCGCTTCTGTCGTTTATGTTCGTGAGGAGGTCGGATGAAGTTTCTTACTCTTTCAATCTGCTGAACCAGTCAATGTATTCGAGATTGATGCTCAAACACTCGGGGGTGTTGCAGCGCTTCATCTGGATTCCGTCCAGCAAAATCTGGAATCTATTCTGGTACGCTCCCAAAGATCAGTGCGACCACTACAGAGAATGTGGGGTTTACGGAATCTGTGACGCCAATGCTTCGCCGGTTTGCAAATGCATGAAAGCGTTCCAGCCCAAGAATCCACAGGAATGGAATCTGCGAGATGGAAGAGACGGTTGCGTACGCGTTACGGAATTGGACTGCGAAACCGACGGCTTTTTAACGATGAAGAGCGTCAAGTTGCCGGAGAGCGGGACGGCGTATGTGAACGCGCAGATGAACATGGATGAATGCCGGGAAATGTGCCGGAGAAACTGTTCGTGTCGGGGTTATTCGAGCGCAAATATCAGCGACGCCACCGGCTGCGTCATTTGGGCGGAGGATCTGTACGATATGAGGCAGTACACGCCGTCCGAAGGCGGAGGCCAGGATTTCTATTACCGGCTGCCGGCGGCGGAATTAGGTATGTGCATCTTCATTATTTACCTTTTTTTTTTTACTTATGTTGTTTTGAATATTAGAGTCTATTAATTCACTTGGTGGCGGTAATTCTTTGAAGTAATTCTTGAAAATACTTTAATGAATATCTTAATACTTTAGTAGGTGATGGTAGGTGGCCCAAGTACTTACATGGAATTCTTCTTCGTTTATTGGATCATGTGTTTCACAATTATTTTGGCTATTATGTCGTGACAATGTGGACTAATCCTTTTTTCAATCAATTTATCCACTCTAATACATTATATTACTACGATAATTGTAAGATTATTATTATTTTATTAAAATATAGGAATTTATTTTATTCGAAAGCATTATTTCAAACAAATGATAGGATACAAAGTCAACTGGATGATGCTGATATTATTACAAATATATAATTAAGCCCGTCATATGAGGAAGGTTGAAAAAATGTTTTTTTTTTTTTTGCTTTGAAAGGCTATTAAGATCAAAGCTTACATTTATTTGTCGCCTTTCTTTAGCATCAGTTCATTTTCCCTTTATAATATGATTTCATGTGAAATTGGGTATTTTGTTTTACACTTTCTTAAGTATTTGGGTATAAAAGGATTCCTTTTATTACGTCATATACTTTATAGCGTGAGTGGCAGCACTTTGGATCGCCCCCAATTATAGCATTATACTTTGAATTTTTCCTACATTCATTATACTTTTTTTTAAATCATAACAAAATAATAAATGTAAAAATATTTGAAGGACAATAAAATAGTTTATCGCAAACTTCTTTTAATTAGGTATTTATTTAGAAGTGGCATGTGATGCACGTAAGAATTAGTTTGGCTCTGAATTAAGAAACAAGGCTTTGTGTTGGGGTACATTCCATTTCCATTTTCAAAGTAGCGTTCTCCATAGAATTTGGTAATTAAACTATAATCCACCTTATTGGAGTATTAATTACAATTGCCCAATTCTCCTTTTTGGGTTGGCTCAAAACAAAAGTCCGGTAGTTCATTCCTTACAAGCATGACACGATCCCTCTAGGCTACACCACTGTGAGGAATGTTGTATTCACATTGCCCATTAGTCACATGTCACGCACATGACGTCACCATCCTTAACCTTTTGGTCACGTTTTATTTTATTTTAATCTTTCTATTTTTCATATAAATATTCAAAGTGTGTATCATATGTCATTTAGGTCAATCTGTTCATATTGTTAAATTACTTAGTTCGGAGTTATTTGAACTAATTCTTTTGTCGAACTAAAAACTTACTATCATAACCTTCTTTTTATCGATATATTTAGGTAAACTCATTGAGTTTTTAGCTAAGTTCATATGTCTAGTCATTGTCACTTGACTCGTATATACTCTGTGGCAAATTGCCTTCTCTTCTTTACCCTATACGGACGTCATATGTATGCTTTAATATACTAATAAGAAGATATATAACAAGGGTTCATTCATTCAATTAGGGTTTATAATTATTTTGTATATTTATTTGAATTAATAATTAATTATTTGGGTTAGTTAATTCAAAGGTAGGGTATATATTTTTTTTAAATTTTAATTTTTAGTTATAAATTAAAGTTCATAATATAATAATACTTTTTATTTTTACAATAAATAATTATAAAATAGACAAATTAAGAGTGATACACGGTGTCACGGTGGTATACACTAAGTTGTGGGACAGAGTCACACATGTGGTGCATTAAATCCAATACTTACCGCCTATTTTATGTAAATCCACGTGGATAGGTACATGAGTATTTCCTTTGAATAGTCAATTTTAAATGCTAAGCACCTACTACCTACCAATATAGTAGGATGTACTATCACTAATATTTATCTTAAAACAAAAGATGCAACTTATCTTTTTTACCAACTCCTACATAAACAAATTTGGACGCCGAAGTCAAATTAAAAGTATGATTTTATAGAGCGCAAATAGTAGGATATAACCTATATTCTTGATTAATCACGCTAGAAAAAGAGGAGAAATATATATCCTACGTATACATGTAGTATATATACCCACATCTCAAATATTAACGTTTTATGAATTAAAATTAATCTAAATTCTCCTGAAATCACGTACTAGTGAGACTTATCTTACATTTCGAACTATTACATAGATCATACTGTATGCAAAACACTGTTTTTCTTTGTCAAATAAAAGGAAAAAAATATTTAGAAAAGGAAATAGATGAATGCATAAAAGTAGTTGAGATTGTAAAGGTAAAGGCAGTAGGAATTCCAAAGGGCGATAAAAGGCCCACCATGTAAATGCTTTGGTTTTTTTGTTAGGTTCCAAACCCCCAAGGCCTAACCCGCCGACCTTATTGACATCTCTACTGCTTCATTCACGCAAGTCCTCTTCTAATTACAACGACGTTACATGATTCTATCTTCAAATATGCTGTATGCGAATGTATAACTAGCAAGGAGCCGAAATTAATAAATAAGAGCAATGATGTGCAGGTAGGGTTAGGTCATAGGTAGGCTTTTTATTTTTATGACTGGAAAGGGATTGCGATGTATGAGTTGAAACTTTGAAAAGGGCGTTTCTCATTATGAATTTAATTTTTCTGAGAGGTCATTATGAATTTTATTAATGGAGGAGCATAACGTCAAATCGCCTTCGTTATTTTTTGAACTGCTAAGATTTTATGTTTGGCTTTAACTCTCACCTTCCCAATTTAATATCACTACTGCATACTAGAGTAATGATTTAGATTCCTGTTGAATTGACTTGAATCTAGGAGTCTTTTTCGATTTTCCCGTTACCTTCATCAGTTGAAGATCTGTTGAATCTTGCTTAATCTGGAGTATGCCTTCATATGACCTGTGGATTTTCGAGGTTTGAATAGATATTGCCAAACAAAACACAATTGGTTGTTCAAAAAACTTAATGAAAAAAGAAGATAAATTTAAATTGTTGACGTTGGGTTATTCATGATTAAATATGGTGTGATGCTAATGAAGTGGTGTGATTAGCTCACGTGTAAATTTGTTGTTTTGAGTAGCATCAGCAGCTGCAGTAGATGGAGATGATTCTAACAAGACTAGACAAATCCTCATGATTGCTGGGATTGTTGTTGGAAGCGCCGCATTGCTTCTTGGATTCGCCATTTTCTTTATATGGAAGAAACGGAAATCAGAGAGTGTAAATATAGTAGAGCAGAGAGGTACTAATTAGGAAAAGTGTACATGTGTGTGTGTGTATGTGATGATGCAGTTACATATTACATGCTTAATTCTCCCAATCCAAAACTGCAAAACAGGTCCAAGGGAAAGAAGCCAAGAATATCTGTTGAATGCACCAACAATTCCAAGCAAACGAGACCAGTCGGGTGAAACAGCGGGAGATGAAATTGAGCTACCTCTATACGACATCACTACTTTAGAAATTGCCACCAATAAGTTTTCCGATGAAAATAAGCTAGGTCAAGGTGGTTTCGGCATTGTCTACAAGGTGAATATATCTTATAAAATAAGCATTAATAGTGAGGCGAATATTGAAGATATTTAATTTGTGCATCAGGGAGTGTTGGCGGAAGGTCAGGAAATAGCTGTGAAGCGGCTGTCCAAGACTTCGGTTCAAGGAGTAGATGAGTTCAAGAATGAGGTTAAGCTGATAGCTAGACTTCAGCACAGAAATCTTGTTCGTCTACTCGGATGCTGCGTGGAGATGGAGGAGAAGATGTTGGTGTATGAGTACATGGAAAATAAGAGCCTCGATTCTATTCTCTTCAGTATGTCCTCTTCTCTTCTCTTCTCTTCTCGAAATATGCATTTTTGGCACTAATCAGTTTTGTTTGTGGCAGAGAAAAACAAAAGCTCAATGCTGGACTGGCAAATACGTTTCAAGATCATATGTGGGATTGCACGAGGCCTCCTCTATCTCCACCAAGATTCAAGATTCAGAATCATCCACAGGGATCTCAAGGCGAGCAACATCCTTCTGGATAAAGATATGGTCCCAAAGATATCGGATTTCGGCATGGCAAGAATCTTCGGGGGAGATCAAACTGAAGCCAACACCAAAAAAGTTGTCGGAACATAGTAAGCTGCTGCTGCTAAATATTAATAGATCAATCTCAAGAGAGTTTTGAGTGAATCAAACATGTTTGCAATTGCAGCGGGTACATGTCCCCAGAATATGCAATGGACGGCCTCTTCTCCATAAAATCAGATGTTTTCAGCTTCGGAGTTCTGGTTCTGGAGATAGTGAGCGGGACGAAGAACAGAGGATTTTATCAAACAAACAACCAGCTGAATCTTCTTGCCTACGTAAGTAGAAAACAAAGGAATATAATATGTAGCTAAGCAATACATAAATGAAAATGAGATGGTGATGCATGGGAAATGGAATTGTACAGGCGTGGAAATTGTACAGGGAAGAGAGGGCGCTAGAGCTGTTGGACTCAGCGGCGGGCCAAGAATATGCAGCGGGTGAAGTAATGAGATGCATACAAGTGGGGCTATTATGCGTGCAGGAGCTGGCCGAAGACAGGCCCAACATGTCCAACGTTGTGCTCATGTTAAGCAGCGATTTCGTGTCGATGCAACAGCCTAAGCATCCAGGATACTGCCTCGGAAGGCGCACTACTGAAACCGATTCATCTTCACCTAGAAACGACGACGAATCATGCACCGTTAACCAAGTTACCGTAACCATGCTTGATGGTCGATAGCCATTCCTCCTCATCCTCATTCTATTTAACCTACACCTCAACATCAACATCAACAACAACATATTTTCTCTGTCAATAACTTGTTTTTGAGTCTTCTTCATACAAGTAGGAATAGTTTTGCCATGATTTCTAAATTGAATGTAACATCTGTATTTATCGTTCCTTATTTTTCCATTGGGGCTGAAATCTAATGTTTTTCTTGTTTTCTACTTTTAGGCCATCATTCAAAAAGAATCATCCTTCATCATTTTGGGAGAACAGTATATTTGATTTTTTTTTCCCTATTTTTGGACTATTACCGCTGCATCCATATTATGGTGTGCTCATATGTGGAGTAATATTTTCAGTAAAGTCATACTGAGTGTGAGGATCTCGAATATTTCAGCAGGCAGGGCTAGGGCTGGGAAGTTGGGGATCGGGTATAGGATACCCGATTACCCTGACCCGAAAAAATCGGGTATCGAGTATCCTATACCCGAAAAATTCGGGATTGGGATCGGGTATTTAGGGTATGAAAAAATCGGGTATCGGGTATACCCGAAATACCCGAATTATTTATTGAATATATTTTAAATTATTTAATTAAATTTAATATGAAACTTAAAACTAAAACTAAAGTCTAAAATCGGGTATTAGGATACCCGAATACCCTATTAAGCCAAATCGGATAATTCGGGTACCCTAATACCCAGTTTACCCAAATTTACAGTTTGACTTTGAAAATTGTCATTTTAACCGAGTAATTTAGGGTACCCGATACCCGAGTCGGGTATTAGGATACCCGATTAAGAATTCGGGTTCGGGTATCTCTCCTCGGCCTTATTCGGGGTCGGGTACTTGATTTTTTCGAATAGGGTACCCGATTCCCAGCCCTAGGCAGGGCGGCGAAATAATCGCTCAAGATCTTCATTGAATTGCATTTCTTTTTCTCTCATTCCAGAGAAAAAACAAATTCCCAAAATATAACTTATACCAGATAAGGGCCCAGTCTGGCCCGATTACTTATAGCCCAAAGTCTAAATTTTATAAGTCTTGGGCATTAATCTCCTATTATTAATGTTGTAAACTTAACTAGTTGTTGATAGTAGTAATATTTTTTAGCTAGATATTTCCTCAATTTAATTTTTATTAGTTATTTTTTTCATTTTTTGGATAAATAATATTTTAAAACTTGATGACGATATATATACTTAATTAAATTTGAGATATCCAACCTCATCCATTAAGCCTTCTATGACCTACTTTCGTTATTATATGATTATACTTCAGTTACAATTAGTGTAGATTATTACTATTTCCTTTGAAAAAAAAAGTTTAGATTATTGCTATTTTTAATTTATCCCCCCCCCCCCTCCCCATTTAAAATTATCAATCATGTAGAATTGACTTTGCACATCACTGCCGAAAATCTATTTTTAAGACATGAGTTTCAATTTGATCGGATTCTACATCCGTCCATGATAACTTTGGCAAAAATTAATTTAGTTATTGAAAAAGATTAAGAAAAATTCATCAATTTTCACGTCCAAAATAATACTCCCTTCGTCACAATTAAAATGTATTTTTTGGTACGAGTATTGCGTCCAAAATGAGTAGTTTATATTTTTGAGAAAAATTTTGAGATAGCCAAAATGAATCATGAAAATCAATTTATGGGCACTTTTTGAAAAAAACTTAAATTCCGGCCATATTTTACAAATTTGGACGTTTTTACCCTTAATGAGGTGGACCGGGTAGGATCAGACACGCGGGTCGCGTGTCGGGTCGGGTTAGGCACTTATGACACTAATAGTGCCATAAGTGCCAAGATTTTACTTTGTTTTATTTTGAATTTTCGTGCCATAAGTGCCAACGAAAATTCAAAATAAAACAAAGTAAAATGGTCTTTTTTGGCACTTATGGCACTATTTAGTGCCACAAGTGCCAACGGAAATTCAAAATAAAACTAAGTAAAATGGTCATTTGGGCAATTATGGCACTAATAGTGCCATATAGTGCCATACATGCAGCACAAATACAGAAACAACAACATCATTTAAATCCTAATTAAATGGAATATTTAAACCCTAAATGGATAATCTAAACCTTAAATGAAATATCTAAACCCTAGGGGGAAGTGTTTAAAATGGTCTTTTCGACACTTATGGCACTAATAGTGTCATAAGTGTCATACGTGCAGCACAAATACAGATCAGATTAGATCTGTCGATGGCTGAAATCGAAGGAAGTGATGGCTACTGTTGCAGCGTAGATCAGATCTGCCGATGGAGGAGGCGGCGCAACGATCAGATCAGATTCACCGCCGCCTCATCAGATCCACCGCCGCCGCCTCATCCTCCGCCACCTGACCAGTCCCTCCTCCACGCCGCCGATTTCAAAGGATGGGATCTCCTCAACCGCCGCCGCCTCATCCTCTATTCCGACGAATTCTGCCCAAGCCGTGAGAGCTCCGGTGACTTTTGCTCGGCGCCGCTGCCGCGCAGCCACTGAAGAGAGAGGGAGATGAGAATGAGAGAGGAGAGAGTGGCAGCCGCTGGAGAGAGAGAGAGGGAGATGAGAAAGAGAGAGGAGAGAGAGAGAGAGAAGGGTAAAATAGTCATGACATACAAAAAATGACCAAAATTATGTTTTTTCAAATGGTGGACAAAATTTGATGTTGTATGTTGAATAGGGCCATTCGGCCCTATTGTTTCTTATATAAACTTGAAAGAGAAACTAGCTTTTTAATGGTACTTTAGTTAAATTAAGTAAGAGAGAATATAGATAGTAGTTTTTCGTGATATATTGTGTAATTTATGAGTTATATTGATGTGATTTTGTTATGTGTTAGATGTCCTAAAATAAAATGAGACATGTTAAATGAGAATCCAAATTGAAAAGCATGACGTTTTTTAAATTGGACGAAGGAAATGTATGTTTGAGAAGAAGTTATTTGTACATTAATTAAGTTTGACGGTACAAAAGTCTCCATAGTTGGCTGGCAACTGTCTCAGCACGCAAGAACATTTCAAACTACTAGTGATATTTTTCTTGTGCTATTTATTCTTTCAACGGTATAATATAGTACAATTTAAAGATGAAATTCCGACCTTCCCCTTCCTATCCAAACACTGCGGCGCGAGCGACGGCAGTTGCCCGCCAATAATTGTAAAGTGGATACAATGAAATATGATACTCTGTTTCATACTGTCTCCTTCCTTATTCTCTTGTTCAAATCCTCCATCGCGGTCGATTCCATAGCTCCGAATGAAACCTTCCTAGATAACAACACAACTCTTGTTTCCCCCAACGGAAACTTCGAGCTGGGATTCTTCAGCCCACAGAATTCCAGCAACCGATACGTCGGAATATGGTTCAAGAAAGTCCCGATTCAAACCGTGGTTTGGGTCGCCAACAAGAACCGCCCCATCGCGGATTCATCGGGCTCACTCTCCGTCACATCATCCGGCAACATCCTCATCTCCAGCAACCAGTCATCCCTTTGGTCCGCAAATTCGACGTCGAGCAACCCGGTTTTGAGACTTTTGGACAATGGAAACCTGGTACTTTTCGACGGCAGCGGCAGGAATTATTCATGGCAGAGTTTCGATGATCCTTCTAACACACTGATTCCCGGCATGAGACTTGGGTGGGATTTGAGGAGCGGTGAAGAACGGTATCTGACGTCGTGGAAAAGCGCGGGGGATCCTTCTCCGGGGGAATATACGTACAGGACGAATCCAAAGGGACTACCTTCACTAGTTCTCCGGCGAGGATCGAACATCACATACAGAAGCGGGCCTTGGGATGGCGTTCGTTTCGGCGGCTCTCCTGCTCTGCACGGAAATACGGTTTTCAACCCATATTTCGTATTCAATGCTACCGACGTATATTACTCGTTCGAAAACACTGACGACTCCGTTGTATCGAGATTTGTGGTGACAGAATCGGGGATTCTGACGTACTTCCGGTGGAGCGAGACGGGCAACCAGTGGATCGACATCGCCAACTTGCAAGCCGACACCTGTGATAATTATGCGGAATGCGGTAGCTTCGGCGTCTGCGAATTTGGTAGAGAGCCGATATGCGCTTGCTTGACGGGGTTCGCGCCTCGGCTTGCGGAGGATTGGGCGCGGTTTGATTGGAGGGGCGGATGCAGTCGGATCGCTCCTTTGAACTGTAGCACGGCTGCAGGATTCAGGAGGTTTTCGAGAGTGAAGGTGCCGGATACGTCTACTAGTTTCGTGGATAAGAATGCGAGAAATGAGGAGGAATGCGAGGCGGCATGTTTGAGGAATTGTACGTGTGTGGCTTATGCTCGGACAGATGCCACGGGATGTGTTGTTTGGTCGGGGGAGTTGATAGATATCAGATTGTATGATGAGGGTGGACAGGAACTGTTTGTCAAGATGCCTCTCTCTCAATTAGGTACTATAATTCTTCAAAATTTGCGTGTAGCTATATCATATTAATTGTGCTTCTCGTGTTATTAAAATTAAGGCTCCAGAAAATCCAAGAGAGCAGCAGCTGTGATCGCATCAGTAACGGTGGTTGCATTCCTAGTGCTGTTGGCCCTCATCATCTGGCTGCTTATCCGTAAGCGGCTCGCCAAGAAGAAAGCAGGTTAGCATTTTAGATTTCGAAAATTATACATGTGTCTACTTCATCTCTTCACGATCAATCTTGACAAAATCAATCTTCACAGTTGCCGCTAAACGACTTTTTCCCATCTTTGATCGCCGTGTTGACTCATTAATTAGGAGTAATATTTTTTTTTCTTTTATTGGCGGTTGGGGGTGCATTAATTTTTAACGCATAACGAACATAACTGTCAATGTACGTATCCTTGCAAATGACGTATATATTCTGAATCAGGAAAATTCAAATCTCGTGGCAAGTATCAGTTTTACATGACGGATAAAAGTAAACCCATCATTCAGATTTAATTTAGTCAATTTTATAGCGTTGGCAGATTTCAGATTGTGGATGTAAATTATTGGTTTTCTTTACTACAGTGCCAGAGGGAATAAATAATAATTCTATTTAATTCCGCACATTTATGGTATGGCATCGTAATAACTTGATTGATTCCAGCTATGGCAGAGCAGCAACATGATTATCCGAAGCAAGATGAGAATGCAAGCATGGGAGATGAGGATGTGGCTTTACCTCTGATCGACTTTCTTACAATATCAACTGCCACAAATGAATTCTCGTTTGCAAATAAGATTGGGGAAGGTGGTTTTGGCCCTGTTTACAAGGTATAGTAGATCCTAGCTATAGCATTTTAGCCTTTTCACACTAAAATAATGGACTCCTATTTTTAATGTTACAAAACAAAGGGAGTGCTACCAAATGGCAAAGAGATAGCAGTTAAGAGACTATCTCGAGATTCTGGACAAGGCCTCCATGAATTCAAGAACGAAGTGATCTTGATTGCTAAACTGCAGCACCGGAATCTGGTTAGGCTTGTGGGATGCTGCATTCATCGAGAGGAGAGAATGCTGGTCTACGAGTACATGCCCAACAAGAGTTTGGACCTCTTCATCTTCGGTCAGTCTCTTTTTTGCTTCTCTCATTACAACTCATGATCACCAATCCTCAAACTCCACTCTTAATCTTCCTAGATCAAACAAAGCTTACATCTCTAGAGTGGAATATCCGCTATGACATTATAGTAGGCATTGCCCGCGGACTTTTGTACCTCCATCGCGATTCAAGATTGAGAATAATTCACAGGGATCTTAAAGCAAGTAATATTCTCCTTGATAGTGAAATGAATCCCAAAATATCAGACTTTGGTCTGGCAAGAATGTTCGGGGCCGATCAGTATCAAGAAACTACAAAGAGAGTGATGGGTACCTAGTAAGCAAACTTGTTTTCCTCTTTACTCTTCAATTGTCCTCGCTAGCTAGGCTACCTCATAATCACTCTGCTGTTTCATAATCATGTTCATGTAGCGGATACATGGCCCCAGAATACGCAGTAGACGGCTTCTTCTCAGTCAAGTCCGACGTTTTCAGCTTCGGAGTGTTGGTGTTGGAGATAATAAGCG
The DNA here is from genome assembly GCF_028751815.1 of Salvia miltiorrhiza. Lineage (NCBI taxonomy): Eukaryota > Viridiplantae > Streptophyta > Magnoliopsida > Lamiales > Lamiaceae > Salvia > Salvia miltiorrhiza. The sequence continues at coordinate 8,003,608 of NC_080391.1, forward strand.
GCAGCAAGAACAGAGGATTCTATCATCCCGATCACGACCTCAATCTTTTAGGACATGTTAGTTGCAAAACATTGACTCCTTCATGTTCTGTTTGGCATTATCATACAAATCACATTTTTTCTTTTCAATTCAGGCATGGAAATTATGGACAGAAGGAAATCCTAGGGAGTTTGTAGATGCATCGATTCGAAACAGAGAATCTGCGGCAGTGTTGCGATGTATCCAAGTAGGGCTGTTGTGCGTGCAACAACGCCCCGAAGACAGGCCTACCATGTCCAACGTTGTTGTAATGTTGGACAGTGAGCATTCAGTTTTGGATCAACCTAAACAACCAGGTTTCTACACACAACGAATGTTCGACACTGATTCCTCCTCCACCGGGAACATACCTAACACTTCCAGCGAAATTACCGTCACATTGCTCCATGGTCGATAGACTTTTTTTTTTTTTATGCATATAATAGATAGACTCAATGTATCAAAATATTCATTATTATCATATAGTAAAAACAAAAAAATGTCTACGAAGATAAAAAATTTAAAAATTAATCATTTTTTGTAAAAAAAGAATAAAACTAAATTTACTCCACCACACCACACAATGGCGGATGTGGTGTAGGGCAGATTGGCGTCCTCAGCCCCCTGGTTGGCAACGAGACGTCGTCGCCGTTCTCTTCAATGGTGTTGTACTTAAAAAGAAAGGGCGTCGCTTTGGATAGTTGTGGACAGAAGCGCCTAGAGTTGAAGGGAAGGAGAGCTACAAGAATCACGTTAAGCAATCTGCTATGGAGGGATTGGAATTCGTTCAGCTCGTGTGCAACTGCTAGTCCAGTCATCACGCCGCAATAACATACATGGAACCAGCGGAAGTTCATTCGATGAGAGCAGACAAAGAAGTTTCACTGATTCATTCTATTTGTGCTTTTTTCAACCATGAACGTTGGAGCAGTCTTATTCCAGTGTAAATTGAAAACGAAATCAACTAGTCTTAAATTGAAAAAAAGTAGATTTTCCAAAATGATGCTGAGTATTTGGAGATTTGAAAAGTTTTATAATTGCGTAGAAATTGAAGTAAGCCTGTCTTATTAATGTTCTTCAATTTACAATCAATTCGATGAATTTACAACTGAATCGCTAGTGTTGGTTGTGGATTTAAGTTTTAAATCTTGAATTCACAATCGCTGTCGCTAGCAATAGTGTTGGTTGTTAATTCAAATTTTAAAAGGGTTAATTGCGTGTAATATCACGAACTTTGCTTAAAATTCATTTTTCCCACGAACTTTAAAAAATCCACAAATTATCAAATACTTTCAAAACTGTTCAAACTCCTCATATCAATTTTTATGATAATTAAAAACCTACCTTACATTCATATAAAATTATAAAAAGACCTTCACATATGTTCAATATTTGTACAAAATAATAAAAGAACCCCAACATGATATTATTCAGACAAAATTACTCTTATGAGTTTTATATAATTATAAAGCTATAATAAAATCATAAAATAAGGTCCAACATGTTTCTGTATCACTTCAATATTAATTTTAGGATGTGTTTTTGATAAAACTCAATACTCGTAATAATGTCATGAATATTCTTTCTTATCTTTCATGGTGTAGAGCCTCTCTATAGTAGCTTCATTATTACAATAACATTTATAAGTATATTCTGAGAGAGAACTCATAATTGGCAAAAAAAAAATATAGAACCTAATTCTGTGTAAACACCGAAAAATGAAAAATAAAGAATATAGTACTAGAAAGAACTCATAATATACACATGTAAAAATTGTTATATTATTTCATGTTAAAAATTAGGATAGAAACTATACTTTTTATTAATATATGCGAAATAACAAAAATACACCTATAAATTTTAAAAATTTCCAGGGGTGTCCAGTGACCCCACTGCCCCCCTCTGGCTCCGCCAATGCATGTATGCATTACATTCGGATAATTGTCCGGATCTATAATTTTTCTTTGAAGTCTCTTCCCACGTAGGATTCATTGTTAAATAAATTAAATATAATATAATATAATTCCTCAATAAAAATCCACTCTGATACGATTTTAGGTGAGAGTGTGAGAGAGTGTGATGTGTATGTTTTATATTTATAAAAGAACAAATTCATGATTAGAGGGTATTTTGATATATAAGTTCAAAAGGTGAGGTTATATTGTGTAATTTATTTTGTGAAGTGGTCAATTCTAAATATTCTAGATTTAATGGGGTCAGTTTTGAATAATTAAGAATTAAATCATGGGCAATTTGAACAAATATAAAAGTATATACTTGATATAATTTGAATTTTTTAAAGTTCATGGGGAAAATGGATATTGAGCAAAGTTCGTGATATTACACGCAATTAACCTATTTTAAAACTCGAGTTTAAAACTGAATAGCTAATGTTGATTGTGAATTCGAATTTTAAAGCTTGAATTCATAACTAAAATTATTATTGGTTGTGAATTGTAGCTCAAATTCACAATTAAAAAGAATTGGTGAATAATTTTTAAGTTTGTTACGTAAGAATAAAATGATATTTGTGATTAATTTTTAAATAATTTTTTTATTATTTTAATTTAGATATTTTTAAAGTCTATGTAATTTCTCTATAGGATAACGTGCAGTTCGTTGAAAAGGAAAAGAAAATATTACGATAAGAAACAAAATATTTCTTCAATTGGTCACTCACTAATCAATCTAGCAACCTTTTCTTTTTTCTTTTTTTCCTCAATTCTTTCCTTTTTGCAGTTTCTTGACAGGTGTTACGTTGATTATTCAAGAATTATGGGCCGAACGGATAATGACCACAAAAAATCAATAAAGAAATTGCGATAGACAATTTGATTGGACTATATAAAAAGGGGGAAAACCTGAATTTTCAGATTCTTGATGGATTAGGTTCATCGCCCATCATTTTCAAGAATTATTTATAACACTTGTTTGCTTGAGGTTGATCCAGGTCAGCAGTTGGGGCTGAGCAAGACTAAGAGGGTGTTTGGCTGAGCTAATAAGCTCCTCCAAAGTGTTTTGCAAAATAAGCTTTTAAATAGTTTATAAGCTTAAAAATTAAGCTCCAAAAACTTATAAGTCCTCTAAAAAATAAATTTCTCTACCCCAACTTATTTTTTTATAATCTCATATGCAATAATCATTTTACAAATATTTTTCAATTATAATTTATTATTTTCATTATATACCATTCAAGTTCATTTTTCTTCGATTTTCTCTTTCTAACAAAAAAGTCTCTCTTTAGCTTATAAACTCAATTATCCAAACACTTTGACAACTTATAAGCTCTTAAAAATTACATCTTATAAGCTCTTGAAACATCTTATAAGCTCAGAGCTTAAAGCTCTTTAAAATAAGCTTAGCCAAACACCCTCTAAGTCTGTTTAAATTGTACTCTCTCTATTTCATTGTAATAGACTCACTTCTTTTGCTTGTGTCGATCATTGGGGCTGAGCGCGACTAAGTCTGTTTAAATACGGATATATTAAGAAACTTACTTTTTAAAAGAAAAGTTGTGTGGTTCACACTAATTAAATACATTTTTTTACTCAAAATGAAAAACGAGCTTATTCCAATGTGCGGAAATATCTCATCATTTCCCCTCCACCAATACCATTTCCCGTTTATTATCTCCATTTTTATATATACAGAGAGAGTATTTAGTAAAAATGCTATTTTTCATTAGAATAGAAAATGATATAAATAAGTTAACATAAATTTATAAATATTTTTTTTATAATACACGAATAATCATTTAAATTTAAATTCGGGCGACAGTTTCACTAATTAATTTAATTACATTATTCGTGCATTACAAGCATCTTATTCATGAATTGATTATTATTCACATTTTTCGCGAAAAATAATATTCTCACTAGATCTCAATATATATATAGGGGGCGGTTATTCAATAAACCACCCTTATTTTAAGAATTACGAACCAACAAAAATGCATGAATTTTATGTATAACACGCATGAATAAACTGTATAAAGGTATGAATATCGAAAAAATAATTTTTTGCTACCTTTGGGATTCGAACTCATGACCATGAATATATCCAACAAGGTGATGAATCAACCGTAGATCTTGATGATCTAAGTGCTGAAAATGGTTCTTAATTTATATTTTAATAAGCGTTCTTATTTTAGCCTTCCCCTATATATATATATATATATATATATATATATATATATAGGCCAAGGTTCAATGAAGAAGTCCTAAATGTAATGAAGAAGAGAGAAGTAATCTCATCCGTTGATCTTATCTAATCTAACGGACATGATTTGTTCACGCCATGTTCAACGGATTTTTTCGTTGAACATATGGGGGGTCGAAACCCAGAACCCCCAAAAATATTGTATATGTTCACGAATGTTCAACGAAAAAATCCGTTGAACATTGTGTGAATAAATCATGTCCGTTAGATTAGATAAGATCAACGGATGAGATTACTTCTCTCTTCTTTCTTACATTTAGGCATTTTTTATTGAACCTAACCCTATATATATATATATATATATATATATATATATATATATATATAGAGAGAGAGAGAGAGAGAGATTCAACAAAGAATGCTAAATATTTAGATAATAGAGAATGCGTGAAAAAAAAACGAACAGATCTATAATTTTGATGAACAAATCAATATACCGTATGAACAACATTTTGGTCTGGATTTGAATCCTTAAAATGTATAGATTTATTTATTCTCTCGAAAAAGATATATATATATATATATATATATATATATATATATATATATATATAGGGGCGCGCTCCAGTGAGACCCCCTATTTTTCGTGTAACATGAGTACAATGAATAAGACATATAATACTAATGAACAAAACGTATATCTAATGAACAAGATGTATATACTGATGAAAAATAAAATTTAAAAAATTCGTAATGAATAAGATATATATACTGATGAACATGGCCGTATATACTGATGAACAATGCAGTATATAGTGATGAATAACAAAATTTAAAATATTCTGCTCCCTCCAGGATTCGAACCCTGCGAAAAGAAATCACCCTCCAGATACAATCTCAGCCATAGGATTGATAAAATAAACGCACCAGATCGTGCCCTAGATCTCACTAAAATTAGAGGGTCTCATTGGAGCGGCCCCCTATATATATATATATATATATACACACACACACACACACACACATATAGATATTTATTTATTCTCTCGAAAAAGATATATATATATATATATATATATATACACACACACACACACATATAGAGGAACGCTCCAATGAGACCTCCTATTTTTAGTGATATCTTAGATACGATCTCGTGCGTTTATTTTATTAATCCTATGGTTGATATTGTATCTAGAGGGTGAATTTTTTTCTCAGGGTTCGAATCTTGGAGGGAGCGAAATATTTTAAATCTCGTTATTCATCAGTATATACTGCTTTCTTCATCAGTATATATGTCTTATTGATTACCAATTTTTCAAATTTCGTTATTCATAAACTGCCTTGTTCATTAGTATATATGTCTTATTCATTGAAAAATAAGGGTCTCAGTGTCTAAAGAAAAATAAAGGTCTCATTGGAGCGCACCCCTATATATATGTTCAATAGAGAAAGGTAAATGTTGAAAAAAGGGGAGAAACAATCTCATCCATTGATCATGATCCATCGAACGGTCAATAACTAAAAATAAATCTTGTGTCCAAATTTTGATGAACATATTAATAATTGTGATGAACATGTCAATAATTTTTTATGAACTGACGTATTTGTTGAAAATCTCGCACTCCGGGATTCGATCCTCAAACATTTAATAAAATTATTGGTATGTTCATAAAAAAATATTGACATGTTCAACGTTTATATATTAGTTGGGTTTAATAGTACCATGTCCTTAGGTAGCCAAATCTAGACCATGCATTCTTGATTGACATTTCTAGCCACGGGACGAGCTTTGATTGATGTGACGAATTAAGACATCACCTTTAGAGTGAGGGATGAGCACTTGACCACATCACCTGATGACTCTATGCAAAAGCTCATGATTCACAAAGATATGCATGTTGGTTGTTCTTCTGCCCCCGTTTCTTTCGATGTTCATGGAGACCATAAGGTACCGTTGAGTTCTAGACGTCAAATTAATCACTTGTTGAGAGATAATCCAACTGTTTTTTTTTTCATTTTTCTTTTTCTTTGTTTCTTTTTATTTTCGTCGTTTCCTTTGTTTTGTATTTCTTGTGGAAAATATCACGGCAGAATTTGGGAGATTAAGATTTTGAGCCTCGTCCACTTCACCACCATTGAGCATGCATGATTTTTTATGAGTAGTGACACACATATCTTTTATTTATTTATTCTTCGCTCCAAATTTATTTTCGAACTTGTTGTTCTGTAATAAGTTTGGGGCGGGAGGTGAGATTAGATATGTGTATCACTTTTATTTATTTGTCGTTTTTATTATTTTATTTTGCTTGGAGTTGGATTGAGTTATTTGCTCCATTTGTGTTCTAGTAAGGTGTCGATGAGGATATCTTTGACAAAAAAATTGGCTTCTAATTTTTATTAATGATTCCAACATAAATTGAGTTGATTTGCATAGCTTTATAGTGATTTCAGCCATCACTTTTAGACGTTGAATAAACCTGTGAGATTTTGAGCCATAACTGTCTATTATATATGATGAGGATGGTATTTGGGCTCCTTCTAATATAAAGGAAACTAAGCCCAAATACCCAAAACCCAAGGTCCAATGGGCCCCGACTAACATTTATTAACTAATCTATAGGGAACGGAGAAAAAGAATAGTGACAGATCTGACTTGGGATTACATGCACCAGATCTAGTCCAGGCATGAAGGGAGTAAACGGATCGACAAACATGAATATCTGGGTGAGTACATATCATAGCCGGTGAAGCAGAAGAGCACCTTACAAAGCTGATAAGATGAGAAGGATTTCAAGGGGAAAAAAATATGTTAATAATAGAGCCGTTCAAATAGGGTACCTGAAGATGCCAAATCTGGAGAGGAAGACAAAAAGGCCTTTATAGCTGAAAAATGGGTGCACCTATGAGTGGTCCTGTAACCGTTTTGTAGGTGGTCCTACAGGCTTTCTACGGAATTGGAGAAGGCGGAATATTTATTTGTCAGTCCACGTGGAATAAGAGAAAAGTGAAAAGGCGAGGATGCCCGTTGCAAGCAAGAGGAAGGGAATTAAGAAGACGAAACTACGCCTCTCATGCTCAGAGCTGAATTTACCAAAATACTCTCAATTATAATAGTCTATAAATAGGGGAAAAAATCCTCATTGTAAAAGTTCAATCAGTTGGCAATCAAATATTAATTTCTCCCACTTTCATAAAAGTTCTTAAGTTTTCTAAAGTTCATGCTTGGGGTGTGTTGAATATTCTATCTTTCGTATACTTTAAATACTTCTCTCATCACAAAAAAATTCATTCAAATTCTCTTCGTCTCATATCGTAAAAACATAATCTCGAGGGTCATTCAAAACTACGTCAAATGTCCTTCTTGAAGCTGTTCCATCTGACTCCCATCAGTAGTTGCTAAAGAAAGACCGGCGTTTCATCTAAAAGTTAGATACTTTCTTTATTATGTAGATTTCTGTGTTGGTCAGAACTACATTCACCAATGCACAATTTATTCTTTATTGTGAGTGTTGTCATACATGTGGTCATCTTCTAGAACTTGTTATGGTATCTTTATCGAGATTGTTGTTGTGCTCATGATTAGGAAGTGATTTTAAGACGAAAATGTGAAAAGTAAGTATAAATGGGGTATTGAGAATAGTGAATAAGTGAAAAGTAAGTGTAAATGGGGAATTATTAGTGGTGGAATATGTCCAAAAATAGAAAGAAAAGGTTTTTTTGGGGATGATCGAAAAAGGAAAGTTAGTAAGTTATTTTGGGGGTGGATGTAGTTTTTTTTTTTTTTTATGAATCGAAGTTAACAGTTTTTATAAAAAAGAACTAAAATAGAAAAAAAAAATGGTGAGAAAAATTATAAGGAGAGATAAAATTTGATGGTAAAAAAAAACTCATCTTTCATACTACTATACGCCCTCTCGTGCGATACACATGTTTCATTATATTTTATTATTTTTAAAATTTAAAATTATGTAAAAATATCATATTTATGAGTTAGAATAATTGGTAACAAAAAAAATTATGTTAATTTAAGTAGTAATATTTGATTTAAAATTGTGTATAATAATAATATTATCATCTTAATGAGTATAAAATATTATATTTTATAAAATATTATATTTTATGAGTATTGTATAATAATAATTAAATACGTATAATAATAATAATAATTAAATTTATAAATTTTAAAGCAAATAATTATAGCCAATCTCATTTTGAGAAAATACTAAACTGTCAATATAAAAAAATTAATAGCCATCATTTAATATAACAATTTTGGGCTCTTAAAATTTCAACCTATATTATTATTAAATTCATATTTAAATAGCTTAAAATAAATTAAAAGATCAAGAAAAATACGAATAATATATATATATATATATATATATATATATATATTACAACAAATAGGTTTATATAAATATAATTAAAAAATGGGTTATGGCAAAAAAAATACACGAACTTAGAAAATAGTTGCAATTTTCATCCGAACTTACAATTAAACTAAAAAAATACATGAATTTATATTTTTGTTGTAATTTTCACCTAGTTTGACTTTCAATGAAATTAGAGATTGTCAATTGACAGTCGAAATTAAGTCAAATATATTACTCCCTCCGTCCACGAAAGAATTTACTACTTTTCCTTTTTGGGACGTCCACAAAACAACTTCCTATCTATTTTTGGATTATATCATACCTCTTACTTTTCACTTTTTCACTACTCTCAATAAATTAAAAGATCAAGAAAAATACGAATAATATATATATATATATATTACAACAAATAGAATTAAACCAAAAAAATACATGAATTTATATTTTTGTTGCAATTTTCACCTAGTTTAACTTTCAATGAAATTAGAGATTGTCAATTGACAGTCGAAATTAAGTCAAATATATTACTCCCTCCGTCCACGAAAGAATTTACTACTTTTCCTTTTTGGGATGTCCACAAAGCAACTTCCTATCTATTTTTGGATTATATCATACCTCTTACTTTTCACTTTTTCACTACTCTCAATACTAATTATAACACTTTTTAACCACTCACAATACACTCAACAATCTTTTCTCCACTTTTAATATACTCAACAATTTTTTCTCCACTCTTACGACATTGCTTGAACAATATATGTTATATTGCCTCGTACGGTTGTACCAAGTCTGGTGGATGAACCATGACCTTTTACTGGGGGTGATCCAAAGGCAAGTGAAAAAAAACTCTTTTCTTAAAATTTGTGTCACTCCCTCATATGAAGTTCTTTCGTGGACGAAGGGAGTAATTTTTTTTTGCCTTTTTAGACCTCCAAACTTCTAAATACTCATCATCATTAGAAGTTAGACCAACTAAACTCTAATTTCACCGAAAGTCAAACTCAGGTGAAAATTGCAACAAATATAAATTCATGTATTTTTTGGTCTAATTGAAAGTTCATGTGAAAATTACAAGTTTTTTCAAAAGTTCGTGTATTTTTTGGTCATGACCCCTTAAAAAATAGGTTTATATAAATAAATAAACAATTCATATATATAATTGAATAAATCTATATGATATTTTAAATTCTAATTTTTAGATACATAACTAATTTTTTATTTACAAATTCATATTAAAATTAGTACAAATTTCATTATCCTTAATTGCATTAAAAATTATTGTAATTTAAAAATATTCAAATTTAAATTAATTTTAATTAAAAAATCATGTAAAATTGATGAGGACAAAAATATACATCTCTATAACACCGGAGAAGAGCATGCCGGTAGACATGAGGTCTACGGTTAGCAGAGTTGTTCTATTGTCAAAACAGTCCTGCCTGGCCCGAGACATCGCTGCAAAGGATAAGCAGATGCCCAATTATGGGTAGGTTTTGCAGGCCCATCAATCTTTCGGAGCTGTTTAGGCTGAAGCCCACATCGTTGTAGCCTTCAAACGAGACAAGCCCAATTCCTCAGTGATAGAACCTATTTTATGAAGAGTCCAATAAAGATCGCCGATGGGTATCAAGATTGAAAGAAATCTCGAGAGGATCAAGATGGAAAGAAGAAAGATATACATGAAGATTTATTCCTAATATATCTCTTTGTTGTTACTTACAAAAAGGGGGAAACCCCTAATGTAATGGACATAGTCATTGGCCGTTCTTGATACTCATAGCCTCACGCTTAATACGAAGTTCTACATTTTCATCGTGTCATAATTGCTTTCTTTCATAATATTCAATATAGCTGTTATTTTTTGGCACAACAAAATTCTTTTGATGAAAACAAAATTAAAAAATAGTATAATGTTCAACATTAAAGATAAATGAGATTGAACAAAAAGTAATTTTGATATTTTAAGCGATCATAATTTATTCATTTTAAATTTATTTCTATTAATTTTTACATCATATTAAAGATTTTCTCGTAATTTTAATTTAACATCCAATATTATTTTTTCATGAATAAAAATTAATAAATTTTTGAAAAGAAATAAATAGAAAAAATAGAAAAGAAAAGAAAGAAAAATTTTGGTGGAAAAAATTAAGAGAAGAAATAAAATTTGTAGGTTTTTTCTCTATATAGATATAGATTGAGAGTAAAGAATTTTTTTGTAAAACAAAGTCTTCCCAATTATTACGATAGACATGGACGTGGAAATTAATTAGCCGCCCACGTGTATGCTAAGAAGTCAGTTGAAATTGCAAATTGTAAAAAAAAAAAATATGGAAAATTGGTAAAGTTCATGAATTTTGAGAATTTATGTAGAAAATGAAAGTCGCCCTGAAATTCATGTATTTTAATGCATTAACCCATATGTTTGTAATATAATTAATTTATGGAAACTCAATTTCAAGGCCTATTTTTAGAATTAAAATTTATTCGTTCGTATATCACCGATCAATGTGTTTTAAGCAAAAAAGTTGACTTGGCATTTATTTCATGTAATTTATTTTAGTTGCAATTTTTATACTCACTTGAAGGCAACTTTTCCAAAAACACACAATAAAAAAGATAAGGCAAAAGTAAAGATTTAGAGAAATTGTTATTAATTATTATAGTGTACTTGGTTACGTGATCGGCCCATAAAATGAGTTCAGTTTTTGTTTGCTTTGTCGAATAAAATGAATTGCTATAGTTTATTCAATTATATCGTTATATTTTTCTCTAAATTTTAGATTGATGGATTATTTATAGACTACGACTACTTTGGATCGGATAACTATTTGGTAATATGCATCAATCAAAGACGTAAATTAAGATTTATTCATATTTTTCGTATTAATGTTTTCAGTGTTTATATAGTATTAGTCCAACATATAATTTTTCATTATAAACAAGGCTTTATTTCTTCGACAATTGTCTACAGTGATCCGGGCTTTTTGTCTCTATTTAATGTAAATAATAGTAATTCATAGTTTTGTTTACCCATTTGTCAAAGGGTCAAAATTTAAAATACCCACCTTCATAACTTATCTATCAAAAATACCCACTTTCACAAAACCCATATCAATCATCCCCAACTCATTATTAATGCCAAAACTATCCCTCAACCAATTCTCAACAAATCCATCATTAAACCATTTCATGTTCAAATTATCATAATTCAATTAAGACATAATCAGGCCCAACATGCTTCCGTACAACTTCTAAATAATTCAAATCATAAATCAACAGTATACCTTTTGTCGACTGGTCACCTTCCGGAGCTTTTATCGCGTTTTACGGACTTCTTGCCTCCTCGGCCTTCGTCCAACCACCCACTCGCAAGTGATGGTTGCAACCTTCTTCCTTCACTGTGTTCCGGCTTTCGCCGAATGGTCACCTTCAGGAATCAGTTTCCCTCCTTCACTGTGTCTCGACGTCAAATATTTTTGTTGAAAAATGAAAAGAAAATATTTTTACTAAACCGGAATAGTTGGACAAAAACTAAGCGTTTATAGAGGAATTATATAAAATTTAATTTATTTCATAAAATACTCCCCAAGGGAGGAGACTACTTGTTTAGCTACGCATAGTAGCTAATACTTGTGTGCATAAAAATAAAAGGAACTAAAACTAAAACGAAAAACTTTGAAAACAAAATTTAAAAATTACAAAGATAATTTCTAGAGAGAGGAAGTGGTGTGTGAAAATGTTGTGAATTTTCGGATGCCTTCTTCTCTCCAGCACTTGTGAATTTATAGAGGTCTGATACCCTCTATTATTGCTTGGTGGTTGGCCTCGGATGCAATCTTCGTGGCCAGCTTGCTTGAAATTGACAGCCACCTTCTTTTGTTGGCCATTATTGCCGACACTTGTTGGTGTTGTCACATGTACTGGGCCCTTGCTTTATCGTTTTGTGATAATGCTGGTAGGGGCCGGCTACTTTCTTTCCCCTCACATTTGTCCTGGAGCGCTGAGTGGTCCTCCTGTCATTCCACCCACTTTTGTCGTTTCTTTTGTGGGTGCGATCCTTGCTATGAATCACATGATTCACTCTGCTCTGTCGGCCACCTTACTTTTTTGGTGCCCGAGGGGTCCTCCCCTTTGGAGTCTGATGCTTGTCGTGTTCATCAGACCGGAACCTTCTTCTGTCTGGTTTCGGGAAGAAACCTTTACCGAATTCTGGTTCCTTCTGCGACGAACATTGGTCGCAGATTTTCTCGATCCACTGGCCCGAATGAGCCATGTTGCAGAATTTGCGACGAGTTTCTTTGCTCCCCGCAATCTTGTTGTCCCATATCGTTTGCCTCTTTTTCTCGAAAGATTTTTCGGCAAACTCGGTTGTTGTTCCTGTCATTGTGTTAACCAGGAACGTTCCCAGATCTGAACTCTGAAAGAATTTAAACCTGGACTTCATTTTGTCCATCTCTGTGAGACAGACCCAAAGACCCCATGCTCGTCTCGTGGAGATTTGATCCTCCGTAAATGTTGAGGCGATTGGGACTTGAAAATCAGGAACTTTGATCCGGTTCAAGGCTCCTGTATCTGGTCTCCGAAGCTTGATGAAATGAAAAGCTTCATAGACTCCTTTTCCGACGGGTTCTGGTGCTGCACTAAAGAAGTATAGTTCCAGAACATCTCCCCTTTTAAGGGACTCGTTGTTCTCCCAGGCTTCAAACACCGTTCTCTGGATCCACTTGGGTAGACCCTTGATTTCGTTGAAGGCTGGAGAGGTGGTATAAACTGAGGCCAAAGCCCCAAACTCATACCATTCCTTGATGTGATTTGGATTGGCTCCCGGAGTTGTCCAAATCCTGGGGTATCTCCCTGCAACATCAACCCGGCAATTTCCCGGATTAATGCCCTTTCTCGTGATGAGTTTCTCCCATCGGTCTTGATAAATCTGCCAAGAAGGAGAAATATCAACAAAATTAGTATCAATCTTAAGTTGGCCAGTCATCGGCCTAAGATTGATCTCTCCCTCTTTTACCCCAGAGGTGGAGGGTTGACATATTGATTCAGGGTGTGACCCCTTAACAATATCTTTTCCTCGAGCGTCCGGCTGTGAAGCCATTCTCTCAGGACTTGTGCTAGGGGTATTTGAATCCCCTGCTACAGGTAATCCGCCCTGTACGGAAAGCATTGCTTTAGCCCGGTTTTCACGGACAACGCGCAAGAGCGGTTTGCTGAGTACTTCCTGAAGATTGAACATCTTCATGAAGCAATCATCGATTTGGTTGGATACTTGGGCTTCGTCAGCCGCTTGTATCTTTCCAGCTTGTTTAGTGTGAAGTACACACTTCTGCCATTCTTGTTGTAGCAGCTCTAGACTTGCAAAGAGCTGCCCCTGTATTGCCTCGATGGCCTCCACTTCAGGGAGCTCCATCCCTTGTAAGGAAATCTGCAAGAACATTCTGATCAGATTTCAAAACGACAATATCATAATCATAATATTGACATTCGGCTTGCCATCTAAGCAATCTAGATTTTTCAGGCTTAGATTCAATCTTTTTTGTTAAGAAAGCTTTAACGTTAGTGTTATCTACTTTCAAAACAAATTTCTTGGCAAGTAAGAAAAGCGGCCATTTTTTAAACGCCTTTCGCACTGCAAAGAATTCCTTTTCGTTGATGTGCCATCGCACGGCTTCGTCATCGGAAAAGAGACCGCTACAGTATCTGCAAGGTTCTTCTCCATAGGGGGTGATCTTTGTAAGCACTGCTGCCCACCAGAAATCACTCGCGTCGGTGTAGAGGACCAAGTCATCCTCGTCTTGTGGTATTGAAAGTTTTGGGAGATTTTTACAAATCTCTTTTAACTTCTTCATACCCTCCCGATGTTCCTCCTTCCAAATAAATGGAACATCTTTCTTCAGTAAAGGACTGAAGATTTTCCGGTGCTCTGCAAGATTTTTGATAAACATTCCTGCAAAGTTAACAACTCCGAGAAAGCTTTGGAGCTGCTTCTTTTCCTTGAGATCCTCTGGAAATCCCTGGACTTTTTCCACAATATGATCTTGTAGAATTATCCCAGATTCATCGATCTCGATCCCCAGAAATTCCATCTTCTGGGTGGCTATGACTGCCTTCTTTTCTGACAGCACTAGTCCTTCTTGTTGACAAACATCCGCAAAGATCTCCAGATGCCTGACATGTTCATGAATGTTTTTTGATGCAATAAGGATGTCATCAACGTAAACAAACATAAACGAAGAATAATCTTTGAAGAGATTATCCATCTTCCTTTGGAATATCTGAGGCGCGTTGGCTAACCCCATTGGCATGACATTCCAGACATAATGTCCTTGTGGAGTTGAGAAGGCTGTGAACTTCTTACTCCTTTCCTCCATGCGAATCTGGTAGAAACCCGATTTGCAATCGAACTTTGAGAATACCTTTGCACTTCTGATGCAGTTGATGAGGTGTTCTCTGCTTGGGATAAAATATCCGTCAAACTCAAGAATGTCATTAATTCCTTTATAATTAATGACCAATCTTGGTTTTCCTCGCTTGATCTCCCCATGATTTCTTACCAGAAATCCAGGACTGCTGTAAGGCGACTTCCCTGGTTCGATCAGCTTCAAATCAAGATGTTCCTTGATTATGCTCCTCATATCCTGTTGATCTTGAGTGTTCATCAGGATAGGTCTGAACCTTACAAACTCATGCTCCTTTCCAGTTTTAACTTTCTCGTGGTAACACTTCTGGATTCTCCTTTTGACGTCGGCTATGGACACCTGTTCTTCTTCCTTGATATCTTTGTGTGATATCAGGGATGCCTTGAGGATTTGAGTTTCTTCCTCGGAGAGATTTGGGAATCCCTCAGTTCTGCATTTGAGCAAAACTTCTCCGAATCTCCTTTGATCCTTCATTTGAGGTCTCCGGAGTCTGCCATCATCACCACGCTTGCTGCGAAAGTTGATTGGCATCGAACGATGAAAAGCTCCTTTGAGCCTTTGCACAATGATTTTGTGGTCACAATTGGTTGTGAACACTAGCCTCCTGGCTTCATTGTCTTGTATATACCGCTTGAAGCTTTGCAGAAAATTATTTCCGAATAATATATCTGCTCCGGTATCATGGAAATAAATTGGTGGAGTTTTGACCTTGTACCAAGGTGTCTGTCCTGCTCCGCCGATCAATATTTCCGTCTGTTTTACTCCTTTTGATAAGAGTAAAATCTTCTTGGAGAAATCCCTTCCTGCAATTCGAGGTAGATCTTCTTCCACTTCTGTTGGAAAGACTCCTCGTTTTGCTGTACAGATTCCTGCTCCTGAATCCACATAAGCAGCAAAATATTCTGCTTTGAATTTCTCATATAACATCCCTACAGAGATGTATATCGAGAATGGACTTGTCATTGGATCATCACTCTTTGACGTCCAATGGTAATCTCCATTCCTCCTGCTTTCCATGACCATGGTTTATATTTGTCAAGGAAATTTCGTCCTAAGATCAGGACATCCGCTTCTTGTCCGGCTTGGCCTTCGGTCTGAATTTCAAAACCTCCAACCTCCAGAGTTCCGATGTATCGGTTGTCGCCTGGATTCGCCAGATAATACAACATAGTACAAGGAAACTTGTTTTCCATGCTTGTTGTATCAAATCTTGTGGAAACCTGTCTCCATCCTTCGGGGCATTTGAATTTGACCTTTATGTCTGGGACT
Organism: Salvia miltiorrhiza; assembly: GCF_028751815.1. NCBI lineage: Eukaryota > Viridiplantae > Streptophyta > Magnoliopsida > Lamiales > Lamiaceae > Salvia > Salvia miltiorrhiza. The sequence goes on from NC_080391.1 coordinate 8,019,854, forward strand.
GGTGTTTCCTGGATCGCCCTTCTCTCATAGGAATGAGAGAAACTTCTTGTTATAGGCCCTGAAGTTAGCCTATTTCCTTGGAATGATAGCCTGGGTGCTCCCAGTCTGAGACTCTGGGTATGGCTTAGCACCGGTTTGTCTCCCACATCGATGTCGATTTCCCTGACTTGGGGAATTTCCACTCGGTTTGGAAGGGCTGCCTTGGCAACTTCTTTGAATATTTCTGGAATTTCAATAAATTCCTTTCCCAGAAATAACTCCGTATGATGGGAATTTGACAAGGCATACGAGACTTGATAAGTCAGTGAGTATGGCCTATTTCCATCTGTCATGTATTCCTTCTTGAGTTTTTTCACGAGCTGCTTCACCACTTCCTTTTGTGGAATCAGGAAATGGCTAGTAAATCCATTCTGATTCTCCTGCTGGGTATGGTGAACCTCGTGCTTTTCTTTAGTCTGACTCGGCTCCGGTTGATCCATCGGTCATCTCCGAATCTTCAGAACTAAAGACTTCTTCTTGTTCATATATACTCTCATCAGAGGATATATCTTCAAATTGATACACGGGTATCAATTTCTGGTGGTAGATAGCGTCTTCGATATCCGGTGTGGATTCGAATCTTCTTATCTCCTTTTTCTCGTTGTCTGGGCAATTGGTTGATATATGCCCCTTTGCACCGCATGACCAGCAGTTGCAATCTTTGAAACTTTCATTTGCTTTGGCTTGGGTACGCCTGAAAGTTTTCCTTGCCGGGATTCTCTTTTGATTTGAGAATCGGTTTCTGGATGGTCCGCTCCGTTGGCCCGATTTGTAGGAGCGTGCCTTCTGTCTGGTCCACATAGTTCTTGGCTTCCAAGAACTCCTTCTGGACTTTCTTTCATAGGGTTGATACCTATGTTTCTATCGACTCCTCTTTTGATACAGCAACTCAGCACCAATCTCTGTTGGAAGATCGATGTTATCGCACATCAATGGAGATTTCTTGTTGAGTCTCCTCAATCTCTTGAGATTCCTCTGGTCCGCCGCCTTCTGGCACCATTCGGACAGCTTCTTGTGGACATAAGACATCCTCCTTGAAGCACTATCCAGAGGATATACTCCTGGTGAAATATACTCATTGATGAGCATCTCCCTCCATGGACTTGGAAACTTTGGAAAAAAGAGGTCCATGGCCTCCTGTTCTTTCACTTCCCCCATATGGATATATAGGGTATAAAGGCGCAGAAATTCGTTGAGAGCTTTTGGCTCCAGCACCATCAATCGCAGATTGTAAAGTGCCTGTTGATATTTCTTGCGCTTCTCCTCCGCGGATCCTTCGAAAAAACCTATTCCCAAGAAATGGATTTTAATCTGCTTAGTAATCTCCTTGATGATGTCATACAGGGATGTATTACTAAACATTTCTTCCCTTACTGGAACCTCAAGTCTGTCCCAGTATTGTTTTGCCATTCCTGCCAGACTGGCTTCGAAGACTCTGGCAAATTCTTTCTTATCGTAATCAATTGTAGCGATTACGACTTTCAACGATGAAGCCCATTCGTCGATGAGACCCTCCCATTCTTTGAAACTGGCTTCATCGATGTTGAGAATCAATCCATATGGATGGACTGGTTCCAGTGCGACCTTTCCTACAGGAGTATCCTGCATCTGCGGCCTCCGTCGTCTGGTTCGTTGGAACTGGCTTGCATCGTCTTGAGCCGATCCCTTCTTCGACGGTTCTCCTTCTTGAGGCTCGGTTTTGGGCGCCTCATTTCCTTGGTTCATCTTTAGATCAACCATATTGAGGTTAGCAAAAGATTCTGCTAATTCTTGTAGATCTTCCAATCCGATTCTGTCAAGGCTATCCATGAAATTTGCCTTTCATGATTCGGATTATGTCCTCCGGCTGCAACTCCTTGGGTGTTGCATCGAATAGAGATGTAGACGTCGGGTCTTTGGACCATTGATTCCGAATTTTTCCGGAACATGGTTTCCGCCTTTCAATCTCCTCCATTCTTTTCTGGATATCACGCAAGAGGGTTAATATTTCCTCTTGTTTGAGTGATATTCTGCTTAGCTCCATCGGTAGATCGTACAGCTTGACGCCATAATATTCCACCGTCTTCTGGATCTCCCGCAAGTTGACGTTGTCGGAAGAGCTTGGCTCGATCTTTTGGTAGCCTGGATAGACTACTCCCGCCTTGTCTTTTGGTTCCATCAATCGTGTGACTGATGGGCCTCATCTCTGGTCTGTTCAATCGCCGTTCTGGTAGCGGCGAGTCCCATGAGGTTCTCATGGTAGAATTGGATACTCGTGATAATATCACGAATAATCTCGACATCTTCTCCTCGTCGTACGTTGGTAACGAGGGCTCGATTGTTCCAGTTGAGTCCGTCTATTAGACGGGTAATCTCGTTCTCCAAATGTTGGAGAGTGTTCCTGTATGGTACACATCTCGGACACTCGTCCGGATCCATAAACTTCAGTGGAGTCTCCTCCCACATGGGTTAATCATAAAATAAATTAAAATAATATAATTCCTCTATAAAAACCCGCTCTGATACCATTTTGAGAAGCGCGGGATCAATTTGAACAATTACCAATTAAATCATTTTTTGCTTAACAGTACGTGGCGTTGTCTCACAGTCCAGACCCAGTTTACCGAAGTAACCTATCGGGCACGAGGAAAGTTTCCAGCCGATATACTAGTCAAGCTTAATTAGGCAAAAGATGGAAGATAAAGAGAAATTAAGTATAAGGGTAGAAATGGTATTTCACAATAAAGTGGGTATTTTTCATAGATGTTTTATAGAGGTGGGTAGATTTGATAGATGTATTATAAAAGTGGGTATTAAAAACCATTTGCCCTTTGTCAAAACCTTTGGTCTTAAAAGTCAAAGTTTGATGAAGTCAGGAGGTTACCGCAGGAATAAAAATTGAGAATTAATTAATTAATTCTTGACATGGTATCATAAATCCGTTGAGCAAGAAGCACGCCTTCAAACGTTACCCAAAAGGCAGAGGGAGAAGAATGATTTCTTTCCCAAACTACCCCTTTGATTTGGATGTTCCCAAATTCCCCTTTTTTCCGGCAAAACCCACAACCGACAAAAATCCATCACGCCCATTATCATCTTCTATTTAATCACTCTCATTTCTGCCGATCTATAATTTTTAATTACGCCGTTAAGCTACAGAAATCGTGTCTAAATATTTTATTAGTTGATAATCCGGGTTTTATTACAATTTTTATCCAGCTTCTAGCGATTAACTGAAAGCAAAATTGAATTGAATTCGTAGATAGCTGTCCTGTCCATAACTTTTAGTAGTAATGTCTATTGGATCGTTTTGTAACAGTTTTTTTTTTCTTTCTCTTTTTCCAATTAAACATCAAATCAAGTATGAAACAGCCTCATATAGGACGTAGCTAGTGCAGATATTATGTGTATATTGGGGAAAAAACAAAAGAAAAGAATATACAAGAATTTAATTAAAAAAATTAGGGGCAGTAGCGTAATTGACGTAGTGAGTGGAGAGAGAGAGAGCAGTGTCACAAGGGGAGCTCCACCACCTCACACATAGTATTAATCTCCTCTCCTCACAAATTCACAACTCAACACTCTTTTCTCCGAGCACACGTAAACCTCATAAACCTCTCTCTCTTTCTCTTTCTGTTTTCTCTCTCCCTAAATTTCAACTGACACAACCAGAAAATTGAAGAAAAAGAAGAATGGCCGTTGAGTTACCGGACGATTTCAAATGCCCCATTTCTTTAGAGATAATGTCCGACCCCGTCATCCTCTCCTCCGGCCACACCTTCGATCGCGCCTCCATTCAGCAGTGGCTCGACGCTGGGCACCGCTCCTGTCCAATTACGAAACTGCCCCTGCCGGAACCCCCTTCCCTCATTCCCAACCACGCCCTCCGCAGCCTCATTTCTAATTACACCCTCCTCTCCTTGCCTAAACCCCACCACCCCCACCCACCCAATCCGCAAGCCCTAATCCAGCTTTTGATTTCTCCCTCGTCCCAGCTGGAGGATAAGCTCAATTCGCTCGACCAACTCAGCCGCCTCTGCAAGCGCGATTCCGCGATTCGCCGCCGCCTAGCCGAGTCGGGGGCCGTGTCGGCGGTTTTGAACTGTATCGACTCGGGCGAGCCGGGCCTCCAGGAGAAGGCCCTTCATTTTGTTCTGAATTTGAGCCTGGATGACGACAGCAAGGTAGGGCTGGTGGCCGAGGGAATTGTGGGCAAGGTCGTCTACGCGCTTCATTGCGGCGTTGGGGACACACGCGCTGTGGCCGCCACCGTGTTGACCAGCCTCGCCGTTCTGGAAGTCAACAAAGTCACAATCGGGTCCTACCCGGATGCGATTCCGGGTTTGGTATCCCTCCTACAGATGGGCACTTCAAGAGAGAGAAAGGAAGCGGCCACCGCATTGTTCACGCTTTGTTCCTTCTCCGAAAATCGGGTTCGAGCAATTCAGTGTGGGGCGGTGCCAATTTTAATCCAAAATGCCGATTCGGGCCTCGAGCGGGCCGTGGAGGTCTTGGGCCTGCTCGCAAAATGTAAACTTGCGCGAGATGAAATGTTGAGGTTTTGTGGGTTTTTGGATATTTTGATAGGGATTGTGAGCAACGGGAGTTCGAGGGGCGTGCAGTATGCGCTGCTAACATTGAGTTCCCTCTGTTGTTATAGTGAAAAAATGGGTTTAGAAGCTTTGAGAGAAGGGCTGTTTGAGACCTGTGTAGGGTTGTTGGAGGACGACAATGAGAAGGTCAGGCGGAACGCCAAGATGTTGATTCAGATATTGCAAGGGAAGAGGAGAAATGTATGATCTTGAAGATGGATTTAATTCAAAAAATTGATCTTCAAGGTGAGTAGCAAGTTTTTGTAATTTTAACCGTTGTTTGTATAAAGAATGACGTACCGAGGAATCTGGTTCTTTATTGTACATTTTCAAATAATCAGACGATACATATGGCGTCTCCTGTTGTTGATGCTCTCTCAAAATACTAGATACTCAAAGTTCAAAATTTGCCAATCATCCAAATACTATCTCAGATGACCTTGTTGAGTTTGAATTTTAGTCTCCAACTCTGGTTGGTTTTGAAGCTACTTGGCATGGTTTTATCAATGTATGTGACATTTTATCTGGGGTCGGGTGTGGCTGCTGTAAAGCCTTTTTTTCATGCAAGAATCAACTATTTTCTGAAATGTACTTACCACTATGCTGTGAATCCTCTTTTTCATGCAAGAATCAGCTCTTTACTGAAATGTACTTGGCCCAACATAGTGCGTAATTGTTTTGGTATATCTGTCTTGGCCTTTTGTGTATTTCTAGATTACCCACCAGTCCATCTCATTTGTATTGCTCTAAACTCCTATGAAAATGTTACTATTTCATCACTGGAGACTCTGCAGGTACCATTTTTTGTTCAAAAGTTTATAACTTTAATCTCTTCTGTTATGCCCTTGACCCAATTTTAGTTTTAGGATTCCACCACTCCATCTCTGCATTGAAGAATCTGCATTCTGAGGTAGATGGTTTTCACTTACCACTGAGTGCTGTTGATTGCTTTTCCTGTATCTGCAATCTTTAATGGCCTTATATATATGCTCTTACACAGTTTTTCATTATCCTATCTCTACTCACATAGATTCTTTGACTCCATTGGCATGTGTGGATCATATTAGATGTATTTCTCTTTTGATTTTATCCAGATGTGTAATAGAGCCCCAGTGCTGTTCCAAAGTGATTGCAGTAAATTGTACATGAGTCCCTGTGTCGTTCAACTATGCAATCAAGCTCGTTGAATATTGTACCATCAAGGAATATGTATATCTTTTTATCTTTTTTTAAAGAAAGGAATATGTATTAGTGGCTTAATGCTGGTATGTAAGTTGTAGCTGCCGGCCTCCAAAAGCGATGGGCTGATTAATATATATATATATATATATATATATATATATATATATATATATATAATCGATGAAAACTTGGTGTGATTGGGATTAGATTATTGTCATTTTCAGTATGATTTGGTTGGTGGCGAGCAGCTTCCGGGAAAAACCTAAATGGCTTAATTGGACTATTAATGCTATTTTGTCTTGGTAAACTTGTGGTTGCTTTCTTAATTGGACCTATTAATGCTCACCTATTTTAGTACTGCAAGTGGTAACATAGGAAGAATCTTTCGAAATTCCATATCAGAGGTTGGCCTGTTTGGTCCTTATCTTTTCAGATGCTTCCGTATAATTATTTAATTAAATGGATTTATGGCATTGCTATTTGTGAACATTGCTGACTTAATTCTCAGTGATGCCAAATTTCGGCTTTGCATATTCAGAAACTTGTAGCATTAGCATTTAGCAGTAGGTATAGCCACCTAATTAACCCTTGTGTTCGTCTCTTTCGATAACCTTATGTGGAGTGATGTCTGAGGCAGAGCGAGAGTGCCAATACCAATGGGGAAATTTCAAGTATACGCCTCAAGGGGGAATAATAAGTAATAAATTAAAGAACAAGGTATATTTAAATCCTACATTCTTATTTTAATTGGATCCATATACTTTTATTTCTAGACACAAGTTCCTTGTTTATTTTTTTGGTAAAAACTGTGTCTTCATACTTCTGCTCATGTCAAATTCAGGTAATTGGTTTTAATGTGACACGAGAACGGAATTTCAACACAAATAAAAGCAAGGATTCAATTCAATTTTTTATACAAATGGTGTAAGTTTAATGAGAACGAATACACAAGGACTTTATTTTAACAAATATAAGTATATGGGCCTTTTTTTAGTCGATAGACGCATTAAAAAAAAAAAAAAAAAACAGCTTCGTCGAATTGCATACTCCAATTGAATGCGACATAAAAGTAACCACGTCAGTATTATTATATAAGTATCAGTATATTTATAATTATAATATATCTATACTATATTAGAAAGGGAGTTTCCAATTTGAAATTAATTTCAAAATTGAATGACAATTTTGTAGTTATAATAAAATTGAAGGTTTATGTTTATACTATATGCTTTTCCTTTTATTTTCATTTTCTTTAACTTCTTATTTGTTGTTACATTTCTTTCCAAAATTGTGAAATTCGATTAATTATAAAATATTTAATATGCATATCAAATTAAAGATCACGATAAGAGCTTTAATATGATATATTTTATGAAAATATTTGATTTAAAATGTAAAAATTAAATTTATTTAAATATTAAAGTTTTATAAATTTCTCTCATCTCTCATCTTTTTTGAATATATATATATTTTTAATTCCTTTTAGTTACAATATTTTATTTTTAGTTTTTTTTAACTTATTTTTTATTTTTGTTTTTCATAATATCAAATTGAATAATTGTGAATTATTTTTTATTTTTTATTTTTTCAATATTCAATTCAAATATATTCAATTAAAATGAATTTTTTATTATATTTAAAGTATAATAATTGAATTAGTATTAATTTTATATAAATATAAAAATTAAAAATATTTTCCCGTGCATTGCACGGGATGCAAATGCTAGTTATATTAAAAAGACAACTTTCAATTTGAAATCAATTGCAAATCAATTTCAAAATTGAACGAGTGACAATTTCGTGATTATAAAAAAAATTGACGGTTTATTCGCAAATTATAATTTTCTTTTAATTTCATTTTTTCAGTCTTCTTTTTTTTAAAAAAAATTCGGTTGATTATAAAATATCTGATATGTATATCAAATTAAAAATCACGACAAAAGATTTAATTTGATATATTTTATGTAAATATTAGATTTGAAATGTAAAAGTTATATTTGTTTAAAGATTAAAATTTAATAAGTTTTCTCTCCGCTCATTTTTTTAAATAAATCTAATTTTAAATTATTTTTTATTTTTATTTTTATTTTCATTTTCATTTTGAATTTTTTTTCATAACATCAATTCTATAATTGTGAATTTTTCTTTATTTTATTTATTTTATTTTATTGTATATTCAGCTTAAATATATTTTAGTTTAAATTATATTTTTATTATATTTATAAATATGATAATTAAGTTGATATTAATTTTTAATATAAAAATATTTCACGTGTATTGTACGGGTGCAAATACTAGTCGTAGTTTACGCATAGATTCCATTCCATGTCAGGGAATAGAAAACTAATTAAGAAGTTGGAACGAGTCTTATAAATTGCAAGGTTCCTAATTGATGTCATTTATGTAATTTGGATTCTAAACTGAGAAAAAAGGCCTGTAGGTAACATTTAGTTTCTTTAAAAAAATAAAAGAAAAAAAAGTTTATTAAATGAATATATTTGCAAAATACTGGTCCAGTGTTTCCATACCGGATTCCTGGCCTAAATACGGTAGTGGGCTTTAGGCTTGGTTGCTTTGTAGCCCATATCAAATGTATGAAAGGGAAGGAGTTGATTGGTATATTGGTGGGGCCGATGCGTGAAATAATGTTGTGGTTAATTTGACCAGAAAGGCGTTTCCAAAGGTATGTAATTGATTGCAGTCCTTTGCAATTGTAATTGCAATTGCATGCATGCATGCATGCTCATGCTTTTCCACTTACATTCATTGCCAATTATGTCTCTCTTAATTCTTGCCGCAACATTACTTTTGGTTAGGACACATTTTACATCTCTCCATATTCTGCGCAGAAATTAAACAGCCTACATCTTCATCTTGCGTCAACCTATATACTTGAACAACACATTATTACATGCCATGAGATTAAACCACACATCGACAGTCATAAAGGAGCATGTGTTGTTCCTTTACTCTGATTATGCTTTGCACATTATTCATAGCATCATGACATGTCCCCAAGATGCACATCTAAAATAAATAACAAAAAATAAAACTTCTACAAACCGTGCCATGTCTTATCTATAAAAAATACATTTAACATTACATATAAATTGCCTATTATATCCTTAATATATATTTTATTTTAAGAATAATTTTATAAATTATAATATTATATTCATTACATATTACACTAAATCTATTTAATATATATATATATATATATATATATATATATATATATATATAGGGAGAGGTTCAGGAAAGAACCATAAATAAAAGAAGACCGGAGAACCATTTTCAGTCATTCGATCATCAAGATCTACGGTGGATGCATCATCTTGTTGGATTAATTTTTTTTATTTTTTTGAGTGCATTAATTTTAACAGCGAATGCATTAATTATTACAGTGAATGCATTAGATTTGATGGTTCTCACGTTCTCACAAATAATGTAGAACTACATTATTTGTGAGAACGTGAGAACCATCAAATCTAATGCATTCACTGTAAAAATTAATGCATTCGCTGTTAAAATTAATGCACTCAAAAAAATAAAAAAAAATTGCTCCCTTCAGGATTCGAACCCAGGATCTGCATTAATCCAACAAGATGATGCATCCACCGTAGATCTTGATGATCGAATGACTGAAAATGGTTCTCCGGTCTTCTTTTATTTATGGTTCTTTCCTGAACCTCTCCCTATATATATATATATATATTTCATGTTATCATTATCTTAATTTTTTATTTTTGAAATTAAATCTATTTACACAAATTCTCATGTACATCAGGATGTACGGTGCATCCATATATGTAGGGATGTGTATATATATTAATCGGTTCAGTTTAATTACCAGCTAAGTTATGTTCAGCTGATTTCGAAATCCACTAGCAGCATTTTAATCAATTTAAGTTTGGACCGATCCGGTTTGCCCGATCCAATTTATTAAATAATTACTCTTTTTTTAAGGCAAATAATTATTCATTTGCATGTATTAAAAGTTTTTTTTTTTTTTTTTATCAAATCAGAATGAAAATATATAAGAAAATGCAGCGCTCGTGAGACTCAAACACACACCTTGTCGATACTAGACATGCAATCCACCAACTAAACTAGATCGTAACTGGTGTTTAAAATCACCCCTTTGTGTATATATATATATATATATATATATATATATATAGGGTTAGGTTCAATGAAAAAGGCCTAAATGTAAGAAAGAAGAGAGAAGTAATCTCATCCGTTGATCTTATCTAATCTAACGGACATGATTTATTCACGCCATGTTCAACGGATTTTTTCGTTGAACATTCGTGAACATATACAATATTTTTGGGGTTCTGGGTTTCGACCCCCCATATGTTCAACGAAAAAATCCGTTGAACATGGCGTGAATAAATCATGTCCGTTAGATTAGATAAGATCAACGGATTAGATTACTTCTCTCTTCTTTCTTACATTTAGGCCTTCTTCATTGAACTTTAGCCTATATATATATATATATATATATATATATATATAAGCATCCCCGCATATCCGGATGTACAGGACCAACTTATCTATTTATGACTATTCAATAAGAAATCTGAATTCATTAACTATAATTAAATTAATCTTTCGTTGCTACATTAAAAAATATATGTGTGATTTTACTTCACTTTTCTACTAAAGGAAGAAGAATTAGATCTAAAAAATATTATAACAATATATTAATTCACTAAATATACATTAAAAATCTATCTTTGATTTTATATTAACCATGAAAAGAAGTTATTCAATTTTTTTGATATTAATTACTTACTATATATTGTGAAATTTAATATAAATATTCAATTCTAATAATTTATTAATATAAAATTTATGAATTGTGTGCAATACATACGCTCTTTATTAAAAAAAATATTAATATATTTTAGTTAGACTAACATTCAATATCACACGTACGTTTTATTAAAAAAAATATTAATATATTTTAATTAGACTAACATTCAATATCACACGTACGTTTTTCTAGTATGTAGTAAAATATGCATTTCGTCGGTGCCTCCTTTTTATTTTCTTGTTTGTTAAGCTCAGACTTCGGGTTACAGGCACAAACTAACAATTGTTAAGCCATTATCACTTATCTAGATTAAAACATCTCTTTCAAGACACCAACTTTTATAAGAAAACTTTTTTATTAGACTTAACGCAGCTTTCTCATTGGAAACACAAGCAATAAAATTTAACTAAATTCTTTTGCTGTGATGTTAATGTTTTGTCATAATCTAACTCCATATAAATCATACTTTCGCCTCCACATAAAAATGTGCATTTTTTTAATATTTTAATACGTCCTACAAGAATATATACCATTAATTACTTCATTATGTAATACTAGTACTACCATTCGTGCGATGCACGACGAATATCAAAATTAATTAATATATTTAAATAAATAAATATAAATATTAAATATAATCAAAATATGAATAAATGCAAAATATATTTTAATAAATAAATATTTCATATACAAACATAGAAAAAGAAAGTTGTAAAAACTAAAAAGTAATGGAGAGAGAAATAACATATTAAAAAAAAACTTCATAATTTATTTTTTTTCATGATTTTTATATCAAATTAAAGATCTTTTCACGAACTTAAATTTAAGATGCATATTGAATATTTTTTTCATTAATCAAATATGACGATATTTAGAAGGAAAAAAATGAGAAGTGAAAAAATTGATAGGAAGAGAGAAAAAATAATTGAAAAATTGGTGGAAGAAGAGAGAGAAAAAAAGAGGGAAAAACTCCTCTTTTATATATTATATAGATTACTAAAATGGATTTTTTTTCTAAACTCACAACACACTCACCTAATATCTATTAAATCTTGCACCACAAAAAATGATGCACACTATTAAAAGACGAAGGGATATAAATTAATCAATTTGGTCAAATTTAAACCAATTTGCATGCATGCTTTGCTCATAGTCATGAACTATAATGCTCCTAAAAAAACTTATAATTAAGTTGCTTAGGAACTTGTAAGTTCTTGAAAAGTACTTAGCAAAAAAAAATCTTAAATAATTTATAAGTTCTTCAACACTAACTTTTTTTATAAGCTTATAAGCAATAATTAGTATTTTATAAGAATAATTCTACTATGGTTCATCCAAATTCATGTATTATCAATTTTCTCTTTCTAACTAGGATTTTCTCTTTTTAGCTCACAATTCTCTTTATAGTATAAAAGTTCAATTATTCAAATACTTTAATAACTTAAAAGTTTGTTAATTATTTTATTAGCTCTTTAAAATGAACTTAGTCAAACACGCTCATATTGCTTAATTTTAGCACAAATTAACAGAAATATCAATAATTTTTTTTTTGGAATTATAAGAAGTATCTATTCATATACTCAAATAAGTCATTCGCAAGCGGGACCTCTACAACACACAAAAGTGGAAAAATAACCGCACACGGACGGGAGTATCATTACCCACACAAAGATGGAAAAATTACCCTACAATCCAGCACCTCTTATAAAGAAGAGTTTTTTAGTGCCTCAACTTTTGCCACTTGAGCTAGGCGTCATTGGCGGAAATATCAATAATTTGCTAAATGGTGAATAATTAATGATTTTTAATGAATCAACTAACGCAAAGAAATTCAATTTTTTCCAATTTAAGGCCAAAATGCAGAAAGTAAAACGTAGCGAAAACAAACTTGGAAAGAGGCATATTTGCAAAACAGATTTTAAATTGGGTTTCAACTTTATAACTTGAATTGATTAAAAAAAAAAAGCTTTGTTACTTGAATTCATATGCGGAAGTGGTCCAACTAGGAAAAGGGTCGAGCGATGGTTATATTAATATAGGCCTATTGTCAGAGTACCCCTAAAAGTTTGGGTGCCGATCGAGACATGTCGAGTCTATACGACATGCATTGGTCGACCGGCGCAAGGTTGCCAATAGCGGCGGCACAAAGCAACAGATTGTTTGAACGAGCCGGACCGAGGGGTGCCTAGGATTGCCGAGAATTCTGAGCAACGGACGATCGGCACAATGCAAGCAAGGAGTCATGCGAGCGATGTCCATGGTCGCAAGTCGCTCGTATTCCAGTGACTGCTCAAGAAATCATGACGGCGGTATCCAAGTTACTTGAAACGAAGTTTGCCAGGATTCAACAAAAAGAGACAGAAATGGCTATGAGATGAGATCGAAGGAGCAGGACACTAGCTAATTGTCTCACATCACAACCAATTATGCATATGTTAAAACATGGTATTATCATAATGCATAGAGAAAGATAAAGAGAAGCAAATGATTGTTATTATATTGCTTGATGATCTTCCGTATTACAATGATACTTATTTATAGGTTCAGAAATGTAGTAAAGTCATGCATAATCTCACTAAAGTCATACAAAATATTTCTTTTGACTTTGCTAAATATTTCTACTTCTAGATGTTGTTTTTCTTGACTTTGATTATTGAGTATTTTCAACACTCCCCCTCAAGTTGAGTGACGGGAATTTCCGATACTCAACTTGGAAAGAACATCTGAAAAAACTTTTGGAGTTTACAGCCTTGTCAGCATCAGTGTAGGCTTGTATCTCGAGATGTTCAGTTTTCCTGAACAGTACTCCATAGTCAAAGGTTCCTTTCAAGTATCTCACAATTCTGAGCGCAGCTTCCATGTGGTCGGCTTGTGGTTGGTGCAAGAATTGACTCACAACCCCAACAGCATATGCAATATCCGGTCGATAAATGCATGAAAATCAAAAGATTCATTTGATTTTGAAATTTTAAATAGTTTATACTCGTATTTAGGAGTTCTTCATTTGATTTTGAAATTTTAAATAGTTTATACTCGTGTTTAGGAGTTCTTCATTTTGATTTTGAAATTTTAAATAGTTTATACTCGTATTTAGGAGTTCTTGAATTGAATTTTGGAATTTTAAATAGTTTATACTCGTATTTAGGAGTGATTGAATTTCTTCGAATTTGTAAATAGTTTATACTCGTATTTAGGAGTACGTTGATTTGAATTTGATTTTTTTTTTTTTAATTTTCAAATTGGGCTATGTTGTATCTGTGGCCCCACAATCAAAAATCCATTTTTTTTTATCTCTATCTTGTTTATCACTAGAGATTTGATATGCAGCGGAAGTAATTTTAGTATTATGTAGAAGATTGGGGTGTTTCTGTAATTTCTGAAAACTTAGGGGGGCAGATTTTAAAGGGTGGGGTATCTTTTGCAAATAAAGAGAAGAATGAGGGTTTAGTGTCAAAACACCAAACCTTATACCTAATTCCCTTCTCCATCCGCCTCCCCTTCCTTCTCCATCCGCCTCTCTCTCATTCATCATCATCACATTGGATTCTTCACAGCCCTTCGATTTCGCCGGCTCCGCCGCAGAGTTCTGGCTCCGGCGGCGGCATTGATCGACGACGTCCTCCACCTCGTAAATGACGTCACTTGCCTGGCGGACGAGCTCCTCAAAGACGGCGTCGTCGTCGTCCTTCACCGACTGCGCGGAATCTGCAAGGAATGCTCTAAAGACCCGGAGATTCATCTCCAGCTTCTCCAGTTGGGTCTTCACGTTCTTCACCAACTGGGCTTCGTACAGCAGTAGCTGCTGGATCTTATCCAGCAGCCGTTCCAGTGCTGCATCCGCCATTAATTGCGTCTCTACCCTCTTCTGCCCAACCGGAGATGTCCGATTTGTGGCCGCCTCCGCTGCTCCCGCAGCCACCGCCGCTGCTCCGGTAGGCTTTTGACAGTTAGCCACGCCGTAGTAATGATTCGGCGGCGGCAGCGAAGATTGGGCGGCGGCGACGACCGAGACGCCTGGGTTCTTTCCTCCGCCTTCTTTGCTTCTATCGGCGGTGATTTGTTGCAACCGCACTTCCGGCCGTGTTGCAGGGCGGAATGTGGTGGTAAGTTCGGTCCCGGTCTCTTCCGATGATGAAATGTTGGTTTTGAAGCGGTTGGTTGCCGACTGCAAAATCTGTAGTCGGGCAGCCTCCCTTCTCATTTTTGAGAAGGCCAATTTTATTTGAGGTATTTGGAACCGTGATGAATGATTTCTGAGTTCCCAGAATCATGCCTGCTCTGATACCATGTTAAAACATGGTATTATCATAATGCATAGAGAAAGATAAAGAGAAGCAAATGATTGTTATTATATTGCTTGATGATCTTCCGTATTACAATGATACTTATTTATAGGTTCAGAAATGTAGTAAAGTCATGCATAATCTCACTAAAGTCATACAAAATATTTCTTTTGACTTTGCTAAATATTTCTACTTCTAGATGTTGTTTTTCTTGACTTTGATTATTGAGTATTTTCAACAGCATATTGTCAACTCCGATGAAGCAGTTATCAATAATCCTACTGGGTCTCAGAAGAACATGATACATTATTGATAATACTCACTTTTATATGTTTTTAATGTTCTTATGATGTTAATTAATTTTGTAAAGAATAGAGTGTTTGAAAGTTGTTTTGTGCTTGAATTGCCTTAAATTATCTTGTTAAATGTGATACTTACTCGCACTTTGGTAAAATTTTAAAAATATTGAGGTTGAATTAGGTTGAGTGATCTAAATGAAAATTGTAGATCATCTCGATATGAGTTCGTAGGTGCAAATGGATCGCAAATCAGAGTTTGAACGAGTGAGATATGACCGAAACAAGAAAGTCGCATGTAGTATTGAATAGTGGTCGTGGAGATTTTCGGTCTTTTGCGAGATTTTATCAATATTTTCGAGTTATGTGCTGTAGTTACCCCATGTGTCTATATATAGGTCATTTTATTGGTCTATTAGACACATCTCTTATCCATCTTTTCATATACATTTACAGTTTTTAGCTTTAGAATTTATTTCTTTCATAGTTTATAGTTCTTAAATTTATTTTTTACAAGATTGAAAATTTCAACTGTTATTCCGAATAATTTTCTAATTTTATTTATTTTAGTCTTTTTAATTGCTTTCTTTTTAATCATGTCTTCTGTTTATTTATCTATGTCCGGTTAGTTTCGTTTCTAATTTTAGGGTTTATATGTAGTTGGTTGAATTTGTGTGTTTGATTTATTAATATCAATTTGCCCTACAGTTCCTGATTCATGATGCTTGATTTCTTGTGAATTATCTGATCAATAATTTGCATGTTTAGCTGTTTAGTTTGAGACTTATATGTGATAATTGTTCAGTTGATTCAAGAATGCATGGTGGTCGTCGTATACCACCAAATAATACCTGCAATACTATAAAAAATTAAGTGAGTATAATGATAAGCAGGGTCGAACCACAGATAACAGATAAAATCATCAAATTCCCTAAAGACCTAATTTTTTGATGTAGGCCACCACGCCTTAAGTTGAGAGAAATATTAATTGACTAAGAAAACAAAAAAATCAACAAAAATAACTCTAAAAAAATAATCAATGAAAAGTAAATCGGCTCGAATAAATCCATACTCATTTAATAACTATGTTCATCGACGCAAAGATAAATTAATCCCTATCAACCAACCAGTTATAGGATACCGTGAATGCAATGGACGTACCACAATCCCTACTTACTGTGTCGATAAACTGCTGGAGATACGCTAGATCTGCTTATTTCCCATATTAAAATGCCAAACATAGATTTAATAAAGATGAATGAACCCAATTTAGACCAATTATTTTAGATACACTAGTAATAATTAATCCACCAATTTATTCCTACTACGAACACGGTAGCTTTATCACTAATCAGCTCTATTCCAACAATTACGGATTGGGGGAACCAATTGACTGTAATCCAATTTAACCTAAGTTGACCAGACTTAAATTAAATTAGAACTATCTTTAAACACAAGGAACAAATCGAAATCAATAGGAATCAATTATATGAACAATTAGATCTCACATGTATTAAATCAGTATTTCATTATTCTCGCCGAATTAAGAATTTAGCTACTCATAATTAAATTAACAATAATCAAATAAATAAAAGCAATCATAAACTAATCGAACAAAAGAATTAAATTGCAAGAATAACAAAAAGTCACCACTATGGAATTAAAGACGAAAAAATCGGCTGCCAAGTATTTCCAAGCTAGCCGCCAACTTCCAAGCAAAATTGAAAAGAGTAATTAAAACTTAAAATCCTGAGCTTAGAAAATAAGTCAAATGTGTATCTAAGAAACTAACTAATCCTATATATATATTTAAAAATTGGCAGCTACCAAACCAAGGGAATTGATTCCCACAAAACACAAACAGTCGGCTACTCCAAAATGGGCTGCCAAAATTCGAACAAAAAGCCCAAATACATAATTAATCAAAAGATTATAGTTTAATTAAAACTAGAGCAAATATTCCAATTCCAAGTCTTCTTCCATCTTCACGAGTCATCCAAACTTCATCAAAATTCTCAACTTTTATCATCTTTCATCATCTCCCGACATCTACTAGCATTCATCTCCAATCCATCTAATTTTTGCGCCAAATACCAACAGCTTGGGTAATATCAAGGCAAAACCAACAACAAACGACACGAAAATTGATAACTAAATTACACACATCAATGCATGATATAGTTTTACATTCAGACTTGAATGTGATAGCTAGGTGGGCTAGATGAAGCTATTCTCCATGAGCTATTGTGAGTTAATTTATTCTCTTGAGACTTGAATGTGATTGAGAATTTATTAATGTACTTTCATAGTTGTTCATTAGAGAAAATTATTAATAATACCATGATTTTTCATTGGGTTTGAATAAATTGGTAATTGAGTCAATATGTTAAATGTATAGGTTTAATTAACATCAATACATTTCCTTGGATCAGTATTTTTATTATTTATTTATTTTATTTTATTTTGCATTAGTTGAGTCCAGTTTTAGTTATTTATCATATTTTTGTTTGCTTGCCTAAATATTGACTTAGAAATTTATTAGGATTATTCATAGTATTTTTAATTATTCAGTCCATGTGGATTTAATATTTTGCTTACTACTTGCTATTAGTTGTACCGTTTAATTACAATATGATTACTAGTATTTTAGTGACCAATCATGATCAAATGAAACCTCTAGACTTTTTACGGGGTGAACAAACCTTATTCAAACCTGCCCGTGTGACCAAAAAACGAATGTTGATCGCCGTGTTACACGAAGTACCTCGTAGGATTCGACGTTAAGCACTGACAACCACTTGGTGTCGAATATTGACAAAACGGGAGTCAGACGTTGTTAAAGAGAGACTTAAACATGCTAACGATGCAGGTCGTAGACCATGAGACTTTGTGATTAAATCAGATGATTCCGTCAATATACGCACTATGTCTCGCGTTGCTATTAAATGATTGGCAGACGAAAATGGAAATGGAAAAAGCCGTTGTTCCATGAATATTTTAGTTTGGAACATCTGCGGTCTGATAGACGAGTATAAGCTCGTTCTTAGAGAACATGTTCGTTCATTTTCTCCCATGATTACTGGTTGCAGAGTCATAACTTCTGTTTGGCGGTTGTTTCACATATTATCAGAGAGGGAAATATTCCCGCGAATATCATGACAAGTCTGCACACGCCGAATGTTGGAGGATTCGACGCTTTCTCTTTTTTGCTTTGCATGGCATTCATCAAACAAGTTTCATGTTTGGATTTTTCCACACTCAGACTATGATTCCGGCTTCATGGTTGTTGTTTGACTGTCTGTTTTATGTGGATTGACGAACAGACCTCAGAATGAGGGGCTTGAGGGTGTTCAACTTCTGTTTTTGCTTCGAATGGTTCGGCATTGTGCAAGACTTGTACGTTTGTTTGGCATTTCGATCAAGCTTTTTCTTTTTTGGAGCTTTCGTGTTTCGTGGGTCTCGCGCTTGAGTTTTATGTCCAGTAATGATTTTAATGGGAGTCATGCATGGGATTCTTGCTTTAATCCACCTACTGAATTTATTATGTTGATTAGATGGTTTTGGCTTCGTTTTTAAAATACATGTTCCATGGGGAGGCTAGTGTATAAACACTTCTTAACATATAAAATACAAACTAGTTAAAATGTATGAATTCTATGTAGAACATGTGTGAATTTGTTGTGTAACTGTATGAATTGCGAAAAATAATTTTTTTGCTACTTATGAAATTCGAATTAGGAACCATGAATTCATCCAATAAAGTGATGAATCAACCGTAGATTTTGATGATCTAAGTGCTGAAAATGGTTTCTATTTTATATTCTAAGAGGTATTTTTATTTTAACTAGGGGTGGGAATCGGGTCGGGTTCGGGTACCCTACCCGAAAAAATCGGGTACCCGAACCCGAAATTCATCCAAAATCCCTACCCGACCCCGAACCCGATTCTACAATCGGGTACCCTAATACCCGAGTCGGGTATTCGGGTACCCTAAATTACCCGACTGAATTATCACCCCAGTCGATCAGCTTCACTAAATTAACAAAACAGAGCTTGCAGAAATCAGAATGGAAAATCAATTACCAAAGGAGGTGCCTTTGACTCCAAATCTCGACAATCAAAACTATACAAATATTTCAGAAAAATAATTCTCACTGAAGATTATACATAGTCAAACCATTTACAAATATGTGCCATTATTTAAGAAAAGGAAAACTAAAGGTAATCGAGGCACAACGGGAGAAAAGGGCGGAGGTGGCGCCGGTGCTGCTGCGGGGTCGGAGATTCAGCTACGGCGTGACGCTGCGTGGAAGGAGGTTTACCTGTCGTCGGAGAAGAAGAAGCTCACCTGTCTTCGGAGCTCGGAGGCGGAACGACGGAGCGACTGGGCGAGGGTCGCGGTGGGACTGGGAGCGAGCTTCCCACTGGCGACGGCCGAGGAGAACGGCGGGCGGGCGAGGCGCTCGGCCGAGGAGAACGGCGGGCGGGCGAGGAGACTAGGGCTGAGATTGGGATTGGGATTGGGGTTTGGGATTTGGGAATTGAAAATGGGAACAGAGCAGGCGCATCTTAGTTTTTAGGCTTTACTGCTTTAGTTTTAATTTTAACATTCATATTAAATTTAATTAAATAGTTTAAAATATATTTAATTAAATATTCGGGTATTTCGGGTATACCCGATACTCGATCGGGTATACCCGATACCCGATTTTTTCATACCCTAAATACCCGATCCCGAACCCGATCCCGAATTTTTCGGGTATAGGGTACCCGATACCCGATTTTTTCGGGTCGGGTATCGGGTACCCGATTACCCGATCCCGAAATTCCCAGCCCTAATTTTAACCCCTCCCCTCCCCCCCCCCCCCCCCCCCCCCCACACACACACACATATATATATATAGGAATTGGTTCAATTGAGATTTATATATATTTTGAGATTTTGAGATAAATAAACATATAAGTACATTTTAATGAACTTGTCAATTAATTTTTATGAACGTGCGTTGGTCTGGGGTTCAATCCCTGCAAGTGACGTATTTTTTAATAAATTAAATAGATTCATATGTTCATCAGTTATATTGATTACGTTCAAAGAATTTAATGATATGTTCATTTATCTCAAAATCTCAAAATATTTAAAATCTCAATATAAGCTAACCCTATATATATATATATATATATATATATATATATATATATATATATATGGGGCGATTATTCAATAAACCATCATTATTTTAAGAATTACGAACCAGCAAAAATGCATGAATTTTATGTATAACACGCATGAATAAACTGTATAAAGGCATGAATATTGCGAAAAATAATTTTTTGCTACCTTTGGGATTCAAACTCAGGACCATGAATTTATCCAACAAGGTGATGAATCAACCGTAGATCTTGATGATCTAAGGGCTGAAAATGGTTCCTAATTTATATTTTAAGAAGCGTTCTTATTTTAGCCTTCCCCTATATATATATATATATATATATATATATATATATATATATATATATATATAGAGAGAGAGAGAGAGAGAGAGAGAGAGAGATTTACAGTGTGACCTTTACTTCACTTATAACACTATTAAATAGTAGTATTTTATTAAAATTTGTGTTATCTATAATATGACAAATTTTCCTAGAAAAACGAAAAAAAAAAATATTATGGAAGAGCAAGAATACACTATGCAAGCATCATCATTATCTATGCAAAATCATTTAAATTAGAAATACTCCATCCGTCTCATAAAAATATGCATTTTTTACCTTTTTCGTCTGTTTTATAAAAACATGCTTAGTCCATTTATAGTAGTAATAATTTTTCCACTAAACATTACAATCAATGTGCGTGGAACTATTTCTCCACTAACACTATATTTTATAGGATTTTTTAAAACTCGTGTCGTCCCAAATTATGCATATTTTTATGGGACGGGGCAGTATCATGTAAGAACTTGTTTGGTTGAAGTTTTACTCGTTCAAATTCTTTGCCAACCATGCACTTAAAAGTTAAAATTAATACCGAGAGTGTTATAATGGGTAGGCTCAATTAATTATCGAGAATCAAATTTAAGATCTAACTTTAGTTTTAGACAATACACCTAGCTAATTTACTAGAGGTGTAGTATTCGATAGTATAAGGGGAGAGGTTCGTTCAGTTCTATGGTCTTTTATTGACTAAGTGGCTGTAATGGAAAAAGTCGTTCGAATAGGGTATATTATATTTATAGTCTAAATTTTAATAAAATTGAATTTGACTTATTTTTTATATGATCTGAACTTTAAAAAGTTATTGAAGTATGACCACAATCACGTCAAAATTAAAGTTATAGTTGTTCTTTCTCAAAATTACACTTAAAACGGTGATTGATCGTCACAAAAGTATATTCTATTATAAAGGAAATTCGAACGGTAGGTAATTAAATAACATCGGACCACCGATGTGATTGGGAGTCCCACTTGAAAGATGACTATATATTGCACTAATTTTTAGATGCGATTCTGCTCATACTGATGGTCCAATGATGATAAACTATCTACAATTGAAAATCCCTCTTAGTATAAAATACATGAGACCGCTGATTTCGTGAGGATCTATTACTCCATCCGTCCCGCTTCAAATGACCCTAAATTTTTCGACACGAAGATTAAGGAATATGTGATAAAAGTGTAAAGTGGTGGTGGGACCATCCAAAAAGTAGTGTTAAATATTTGTAAATTTGGGTTGGGTCATTTGAAGTGGGACAATCCAAAATAGAAATAAGGTCATTTGAAGCAGGACGGAGGGAGTATAATTTTAAGTTTAATTTTGACAAAAAAAAATAATTAGTGCAAAATGTGATTTTAATCATAATTAAACAATTTCTTAAAATTCAAAACAAATACTAAAAAATAATTTGAAACTAAAGCTATAAACTAAACTAGTGTGTAACCCGTCGAATTTCGACGGGTATCATTTAGTGTTATAATTATATATAAAAAATGTAAAAATTAACACAAATAATATATTTATAATTAATAAATATTGTTCAATAAAATAAGTGCTAACATGACATAGGTCTACGTAACATATCAAGTTAAAATGAAAAAGTATATTAAAGAGAACTTTTATCCACCCTAACATGACTTAGTAAAACATATATTCGAAAAGTTGTCAAATGAACTTGAAAAATAATGCGTTATAATTAGGAATGACAATCGGTATGGATAGTGCCCTTCCATGCCTGTACCCGCGAGCGAAGGCTGTATCTATCACCCGACCCGTGATCCGCGACGGGTACTCTCTGCCACCCACACCCGTCACCCGCAAATACCCACCACCCATTGGGTACTCGCTTCGTATCTGCCACCTGACTCGTGACCCACGACGGGTACTCTCTGCCACTCACACCCGTCACCCGTAGATATCCGCCACCCGTGACGTCGATTATCCACTAATCCGCTACCCGCAAACTTAAAATATATATATATATATATATATATATATATATATATATATATATATATAAATACTACACATATTAAATGATGGAATAATATAACAGAAAAAAGAAAATATTTTATATAAATTAAAAACATTGCACTCATGTCAAAGCTCGATCATTTTTGAATTCCTAAACATCTATCTAAACATTGTTAGTGGCCCTTAATTTAATAAATTGGGCTACCTAAACATTAAACTAAAATAAAATAAAATATTGGCTTCTATTGAAGGGACTTTAAGAACTTTCTTGTTGACTGCAAGATGACAAACAGGGCATGTCTAAGAAATGTTTGGCAACCAAAACTAAGACATGATTTAACTAAATCACCATAATATCTGAATTGTGGTATGCTTCTGTTTCGAGTATCTTTTTAACAGAGTTTAATGAGTATATATCAGTAAAAAACTATTATAAAATTCTAATCAATTGAAAATATAGCATGATAGATAATATCAGATCTATTACAATATTTCTATGTGTTACAATAAGGAAAAAAAAATCAAACAAAAGCTTCTAAATAAAAAACATCCTCTGATTCACATTTCCCTGTGCCAATGGGGATAGACTCTGGCGCCAGCCTCATAAATAGGACTTAGGGAGTATGATCTACAATATCAGATTCACATGATAATCAAATTTGAATTAGTCACGTAATAAGATATAAATAGGTCTTCCTGTTCACAAGCCAAAATAACATATCAATTCAAAGGAATTCCAAGTATAATATTAAGATAATCAAGATCAAGCTCACATTTAGTGTGATAGTTTCGAACTAAATATGACCTTCATCCAATTATTTATACTGCCACCAACAAAGCTCTAGTCATCCATGAGAAAAACATAAACTGCTCTCAAAGAACTCGGTAGATAAGCATATATCAGTCCCTACAACTCGATTTATCAACTACTACATAAATTCTCACATTATTAATCAGATTTACAACCTAAACAAAGAAGGTACTTCTATCCTTGATTGCAGGAGAAGGTCTCTATAACTATTGTTTTCGGGAATAAAATAAGAATTTGATAGACATCATACACTAAAAATGAATGATTCAATACTTTGGGCCAGCATCAACTAAAATCCTCTTAGATAAATGCTTCACTTATCATAGATAAATACTTTGGACCAGCATCAACTAAAATCCCATGTTCTTGCACATCTCATTCCATAGTACACACTATAACCTAATTTCAAACACTCAAACAGCCTGGCGAAACTTATAAGCACAAAAAATCAGAACTCATAAGCACACTCACACTCAAACAACCTGACGAAACAGATTTAAACATGATTCATAGCATGCATCAATTGCCAAAATCAGAACTCATAAGCACATAAAAAAAAAAAAAAGTTCAATGCAAAAGAAACACAGCAATAGAAGAAGAAGGTTACCTTGCATTGCAGTGTTAATAATTTTTACTAAGGAATTTATAGATAAAATTCTAGGTTATAAGTTTCCATTGTTAAAATTCTTTCCAAAATATATTCTTTCTAAAGTTAACAATCATTCTATAATTACCAGCAATCGAATCATTCTATAATTTGGTGTATCAGCAATCGAAAATTATTTAGCATATGATTAATTATTTTTGTTAAATCGGTGGACTAAAAAAACCAGCAAAAAAAAACTTACCAAAAAAAAAACCTTACCATGGTCGTGGCTTGGTGACGGGCTGGGGCCGACGGGGCGAATCGCCGGAGGAAGGAAATGTGTCGATCTCGGCGGTGGCCGGCGCGGCGAAGCGAATCGCAACGGGAGGCAGAATGAAGAAATTGGTGGAGTGGAAGGCAGATCGGAGCAGATCTCTGGCGATTGCGGCAGCGGCGGTGACGCGAATCGCGACGGAAGAGAGGGAGAAATTGCTACGCGGAGACAGGAAGAAGGGGCCGCGGTGGCAGATCGGAGTAGATCTCTGGCGATTGCGGCAGCGGCGGTTATGCGAATCGCGGCGGAAGAGAGGGAGAAATTGCTACGCGGAAACAGGAAGGAGGGGCCACGGTGCCGAGTTGGGGCCGGAGTAATCGCCGCGGGAGAGGGGAGAGGCTGGTGTGGAGCTGCCGAAATAATAGATAAACGAAGGGGAGGGATTCACGGCGGAGGAAGGAGGGGCGGCGCTGATTCAGACGGGGGAGGGGAGAGTAGTGTGGAGACGGGGTGGTTGAGGGGAATTGAATTTGGGGAGGAGAGATACTTAATTTTGTGTTTTAAGAATTAAAGTAAGATATGCCATGTAGGATATATTTTGCCACATAGGATGACTAATATTATGCCAGAAGCTCTAGAATTGCAGGGATTTTAAATCTTGAATTCTTAGATAGGCCACGTAGGACCCCGGATTAAGGAGAGCGCAGGATTCCTTAATCGTATTATATATTGATTTCAGGCTATAACTAATAACTAATTGTGACGGCCGGGGACGAAGTGCGGAGTCATCGACGGTGCAAAAGAGGTATTGACAAAGAGCGGCTCCGATTAAGACTTCCAAGCGGATGGGCGCAGGGATGAACCGAAACACACCCGAACGAGAGGGATTATGAGAATATGCAAGTATGGGACTGCATATTCGAGGAGAACTTAAATGATTTGATAGGTGCTACTCATATCAACAAGGTGCATATTCTTTTCTGGTGCCCACATGGAAAAAACTCTAAGGTTAAGCGTGCTTGGCTTGTAGCAATTTCAGAATGGGTGACCCCCTGGGAAGTTTATCGGAGAGCGTACTAGTGAGGACAAAACACGCTAGAAAAGAATCATGTTGGTCTGTGGGGACAGTCGTCAAGTCTAGAGCCAGACTGTTACACTAATTTTCATACACTATTTGATATTGACGCTTTGTTTTATCTATTAGATTTAGATTTGTAGTTAGGAATATGTTTAATTGACATATTCACGAGAAAATAATGAAAACTAACATTGTGCATAAATTAATATGTAGATTTCTTTTTTTCTTTTTTGACTTGGAGGAGTTGGAGAGGGAGCAATGGGGTTTGAATCCGAAATCTCACTGTTCACATATAGGAGGTCGCACCGCTTGATATCCCCTAATAAAGTAAAAAAGTTATTTAAGATAATATCTCAATCCTAATTTTCTAAGTGTTATTCAGTTGTCCACAAGGGGACACCAAGCGGTGTGAACTCCTGTCTACGAACAGTGAGGTTCAGGGATCAAATCTCACTGCTCCCCTCTCCAAAGTAAAAAATATATATATATTATTCAGTTTTCTCATATTAGAGGAAGAGAAAATGGGTTGTTCAGTGGTGGCAGGAGGCGGCGTCGGCGGTGGTGGCAGCGATGGGTGGGGGGAGGGGAATTAGGGTTTGAGAGTGGGGAATGTTGGGAAAGATGATGATGTGGGTTGTTTTTTTTTTCCACATGTAATAAATATGTCTAGGTGTGAATTCCGGTTACCACCGTGCCATTTCCGGTGCCGGCGTAAGAAAAAATCGGTCACGGGACAAATTTGAGACAAAAACAAAAGATTATGGATTTAAAAATAGAGCTTTAAAATTAGAAGCAAAAACTAATTTCGGACAAATGTTGTGGATTTACGGGCAATTACCCCTATTTCATAAGTAATATATACATTAGGTAACAAATTTAACTTTTTAAAATTTCTACAATAAAAGACAACAAATGCTAACTAAACTAAAAATCAATGATAAACCGTAAATTAAGAGATAGAACGTTCGTGATTTGATGAGATTTATTAGTATAATATTCATTATTAGTGATTTTTAGAACAATAACAATTTTTGGAGCAATTATACAGTTTTTTATTAATGTGAATTAATGATGTATTTTGAAATGATAAAAAAATTAAATTTATGTAAAAAATTAAATTTTTGAAGAATAATAAAAAGATTTTACCATTATATCACTCTGAATTAATATTCAACATCGACGAAGGCGATGTTGGCGGCGGATGTATTGAGTTGATGGATGCATTTCTTAAAATATTGATACTCACGGGGATCTTCCCCCTTGCCTAAGTTGCCTTCTCATTCATCTCCATCTCGGTTAGTCAAAGTCAACTTATAAGATGGTTCTTGATAAAAATGATGACGGCTACTGAGCATCAGTATTATGTATGCAAAGTCATTCACTAATTGTTTTGGATTAATTTAGATAGCTGAGCTTTACAAGCTTCATCAGCCAATGATAGTGTGTCTTTTTTTAACTGTGTACAAATATTAAAAACAATTCATATTAACCTTAGTTGATAGTAATAATTTATTCTTAATGACATACTAATGTTTTAGTGGAAAATATAAAAAAATATAATGATGAGAATTAACGAGGGTAATTTTGATATCAAAATTTAAAACATCATTTAAAAAATAAATGAGTAAAAATTACTACTACAAAAAAGACTTACATTGGAGTAATAAACTTAGGAATTCATCCGGAATTAGTAAAGTAATAATTGCAGCGATCATGATGACGATAAGCGTGACATCAACATCCGAGCATCTTGAGCAACATGTTAATTCAGAAATTCAAATTTGAGGAAAGACGAAGAATTAAATTTAGGCTTCGAGATCCAGAGTGTAGTCCTCTAGGCAAAGCCGAACAACACGACAAGCTTAGTTTGGTCAACGGCTGCTCATCCATTACACTTACGTTTACAAATTATATATACCGCCCTTTCTTCTCATTATTCATATTCACCAAAAACACACCCTTCATTGCAATGGCGGTCAAGGTCTACATAGTGTATGTATCTCTGCATCTGCGATTCTCACTTTTCTCATATATATAAATATATGGAGTATTTATTTCAGTTCGATTCTTTGCCCAACTCTCCGTTTCCTGCAATTTATCTGTGCAATGTAATTTTTTATCGATCCACACTTACCAACTACTCCTACTTTGATACATGCTCTGTTATTTGACTTTCTCACTTAGTAAACATGTTAATTCTATCCAGAAATGAGTAATTACTTATGTTCTGCATATGTAAATCCGGGATCAAATGTGTTTAATTTGCCTTGGATATATACTGTAATATCAAGATTTTGAAATCTTTCTACAATGCATCCTGCTGTCAAGATCTTCACCTATTACCTAATGGTATCAGAAACAGTATTAAATGAATTAATCTACAATTATCAGCCAAAACCATGTTAACTTTTGAGCTACTTCATATATGGTCATATTCCAGTAGAATTTACTTAATCAGATAATGAGAGGCCTGCCAATTCTTTTTGTTTTAATTTATAGACTTATCATATGGAAAGATTGAGAATCAAACTTAGCAACAAAATATAAAATCATGGTAAATGTACAGTTACTATTCCACATACGGGCATGTGGAGAGACTCGCGGAGGAGATCAAGAAAGGTGCAGAATCTGTGGAAGGAGTGGAGGCTAAACTGTGGCAGGTTTGTGAAGAGCCTCATTCATTACTTATCCAATATGATTGCTATATGACTCAATTTGAGTGTTGTGTTGCATGAATTGAACAGGTTCCAGAAACTCTTTCGGGCGAGATTCTTGCAAAGATGAGCGCCCCACCAAAGAGTGATGTGGCAGTGATCACCCCAGATCAACTTCCTGAAGCTGATGGCCTCATATTTGGTTTCCCAACTAGATTTGGAATGATGGCTGCTCAATTCAAGGCCTTCTTCGATGCAACCGGAGGTTTGTGGAGGACTCAGGCGTTGGCTGGCAAACCTGCAGGCATCTTTTACTGCACCGGAAGTCAAGGAAGCGGACAAGAAACTACAGCGTATAGTTCTTGTATCCCTCTTCACTTGTATTAACACTCAAAATGGTTTGTTCATGTTTGGTCATGTTATGCAGTTTGACAGCCATTACTCAGCTCACTCATCACGGCATGATTTTCGTCCCCATTGGTTACACGTTTGGAGCTGGTATGTTTGAGATGGAGCAAGTTAAGGGCGGTAGCCCCTACGGTGCTGGAACCTTTGCTGGAGACGGCTCCAGACAGCCCTCGGAGCTTGAATTGGGGCAGGCTTTCCACCAAGGAAAGTACATCGCCACCATCACAAAGAAGCTCAAAGCATCTGCCTGATTTCCTCATCTCATCAACTGTCAAAACTTGTTCTTCATAATTCTGTTTATGCTATATCTACGTGGTCATCGAATCAGTGTCGTGTGGTTACGTAGTATACTTCATTATTGTCATGTTTAGTCAGAAAACATGGAATTCTTACTGTATACTTCATTGGTTGCACCAATTGATTGTTACATTATCCTTATATATGTTGGAGATCATCTTAGATTAATAAAGTTTGTTTTAACCACAGATAAGTAGCATTATCTAGCTCCGTCTTTCTTCGAAATGTGGAGTACTGATCATCAAAGATTGGGTACATATCCTAATCGTATTACTATATTACAAGTAGCATTATGATCTGCTAAACTTCCACTGATAACAGAAATAATAACTAGAGAAATTAATTTCACAAATATTCATGAATAAGTTACAATCATAATTCATATGTACTGATACAATTAATTTCTGAGTTAGTATATGATCATTTTCCGTAATACTATGATTGTAACAACTAGCAATGGGTTGGAAAATTTTATGCGTGGCTCGGGGCAAGGTTTAAAACCAACATTGATGTAAGTTTTATCAAAGAAAAAGTGAGTATAAAGTTTGATATAAGATTTCACACTCTGCAAACTTCACAAAGAAGTCAAATAATGTGGTATGATTACCCAAAACAGCTGAAGCATTAATCAAGCTAAGTACCTAAGTAAGAAAGCAGGTACAGGAAAGTCTTGCATGCCTTGTTTTCTTTTATTTCTGCTTCACAATGACGCCTCAATGCTTTTACTTTTTAGGATTCTTTCCTTTTTTTTCTCCTGCATCATAAAGTAAAACATGCTCTATCTTATTCGAGTTAAAAATCTCCCAATAAGATTGAGAGTTCAATTTTTTGTTTTTAGTTATTGAGAATTCAATTCTTTTGAGCAGAAAACGTAAGCTTATCTGTGATGCTTCTTGGTATGGTATTTTTTTGATCAGTAAAATTAAATTTTTATTGAGATGAAAAGCAAGGCACCAGAGATGCCAATCAAAACAAGAATGAAAGATTGAAACCCTTTGAGCACCACATGGTGAAAGGGATTCTCAACTCCAAAACTTTATAAACCTCATTCCAACTCCAAAGTCTACCCTTGATCTGTAAAACAAGTCTATCAATATTCCAAATCTTTCCTTGAAAACGACTCTCGTTTCTTTTTTCCCAAAGCGTCCAAACCGTTCCCACCCATAACGCATTTAGCAATCTGCTTCTTGGTATGGTATAATGCTGTCAATCAATCATATTTAAGTCGATCACAAAAAAGATTAGAAAGCACATGCCAGAGATACCACCAATAAAAGTTTGGTACCGTCAAAGTTTTATACCTTTTGAATGATAGTTTCAAAGCAAAGTCTCATTCACAAGAAAAAAAAGAATACACAAAAGGATTACTTGTCTTAAATCGTTGTGTTTTTTAAATTTTAGAGTCGCCGAGGTCTTACTAGGATAAACTTTTTTCATGTGTAGAGTTTACCAATATTACTTTAAAAAAGCATCCAGCATCACGTTCTTATGCAATTTGATTAGGCGAATAATGTGAAGCTCTGATAATTTTTTTTTTTTCTTTTTGATAGGAGAAATAAATATTTTAAAAGACCGTGTGAAGGTGGATTCGAACTTAGAGACTTTTAACTTCAATCATTAACCACATTAACAGTGGTAGGCCAAGGCACGCACACTATTTATTTTCTGATTACATGCAGTCTGAAATGTTATGCAACACATGCCAAAGCTCTTTGTTGGACAAAGTACTAAAACTGTACTTTTAAGAATGAACATCGATCGATCCTCCACTAGATTAGAATCAGCATATGATTAGTTTACAATTTACTTTAAATTATATAAAAAATTAAGCAATTTTTTTTTTTTTTCATGAAAGCTATTGAGAGCTAGATACCATGAGAACAAATCAATAAACAACAAAAATAGAATGAAACAGATGGCGTAGATCAGGAAATGTTCTATTCGGATAAAAAGTAATCAAAGGCGGATAATTTGACCCTGACATTTTCATTTATTCTTGTTTACACCCATCACTTCCATGGATACATCATTTCTTCTTTGTTTTTTGGTCAATGAACCTTCTTTTGTCTGAACGACCGAAACTCATACATGAGCTCTCAGCGCTGTTATGCAATCTGCAGAAATTTACTTTTTATGCTTAATTATAAACTATATAATCACAAGATTAAAAAAAAAAACTATATGGGTTCTACACATATAGTATAATAAAATAATATATGGAGTATGAAGGTGTGATATCTTATAGTTATAATGGGATTGTAGGTATAATCAGAGCCTACCCCATCATCTCAATGATGTTGGAAAAATCCTAAAGGCGTGGTATGCTGGGATGCTATCTATCTAACTCCCTTTACAGCCTCCACTAATAAATAGAACCAACTTAAATAATTAAATACAAACTCTTTGCTTGTCAACTCAATACATAAATTACTCTCTATATTCTCTTCTTTCAGTAGTGTTCAGCTTTTGCATAAACTAAGAGCTAGCTGGTGGATGATGCCCAACATATATAAATAATAAAACAAAGAAACAAGAACAGAACCTCTTAATAATTAACTAAGCTGCTAAATTCACCTCAAACCGATCGATAATGCACATCAATTATCTTCTAAAAAACTACTCCATAAAGTACTAGACTAAAAGCTAAATTTAGCATCTGTTCTAGTTCCTTTTTCCTTAACCTCCTCTTGATGAATTGTAATACAAGTATTTTATTACAATTTCATGAAAATGCTACATTAATTAGTTCTATGCTATCATATTGGTTGTCTTTCTTTCCAAGATGTGGCCCAGCATGCGCTGCGCTGTCTTCCTTGGACAGTCACTTCGTTTTTTTTTTTTTTTTTTCTCCTTTTTCTCGCTTTCCCTTTTTCTCGCTTTTCTTCAATACATGTATATCACTGCCTTCATTCTTGCCGTATCCATATCTTACATTATTGTTTTTTTTTTTTTTTTTTTGATGAAATATATCTATCTGAAGCTTCCACCGAATGTTGGTGTCCAGAAATCTGAGGTAGTCTCGGCTGCAACGGGGAAGGTGCTCGATATAGGGACGAGGCACAGTCCTCGAGTTTTGAGGTCCTTTTCTTCATCCTTATCTTTGTCTCCTGCAGCCTGCGTCAAAACTGCGATTATTCTATGTTCCCTTTTTGTTGGCACTAACACCAAATCCATCTTCTAACATTCCATTAGCATGACAAAAAGTTTGTTTGAATAGAGTGTCCTATTATACTAGTACAATGCTAACTAACTTTTGCTAATTATTTTACAGGCCTCGTGAACATATGTAATCGCAATTAATTAATTTGGGGCGTACCTGCTGGCGCTGCACCGGTGGAGCTCCGTATTTCAAGTATGGCGTGCTTAATGCCTGAAATTAAATCACAGAAACATAATTAATTACATAAAATTCTGATAAAGATTTGATGATTTATTTATGCATGAGATTGGGCTTAAGTCTCAACTAATTAACATACATTGACTTGATCGTGGAGAAACTTGATGTACTCAATAGCTTCGTGGAGGACCGATGCAGTATCAGTCTGAAAGGGTAATTCACAAAGCTTAGTATAAAAACTTTCATAATGATGAAGAAATTTATTAATTTATTTATTTTCCAATTTAATTTACCTTTCCGAAAGGTGAAACTAGCTGCTGTAGGGCGGTGATTCTATCACCAAGTTTTTCTTTTCGGACCTGTTGAAGAGAAAGATAAAAGCTATCATCCGTTTCTTTTGCACAGATGAAAATTAAGGCCAACTAAAACAATTATTCACAAAGCTTAATAGATCGAGTTGTACCTTAAAGGTTGGCAACGGGGACGGAGTTTCGATTCGTGGACGTTTAAATGCGGGTTCGTTGCTTGCTTTCTTCACCACCGTGGCGGCTAAGTCCTTGCCTTGTTCATGCTGCTTTTTTTCAATTAATTAATTCAGCTGGAAAACCCAAAATCTGAATGATACGAATGCAAGCATTGTATATGTATTACCTTAGTAGCGATGCTGTGAATCTGATTGGTGAGAGATGACGGAAAGAAGTGATCAGATGGTGGGAAAGTGGGAGATGCATTCCATAAGCGATTAGCAGTGGGGGAGGGTTTAGGCAAGAATCCATTTGAATTAATCTGATGAGCATCTGCGGCAGCAACCGAGGAGTAACTCAATGCCGTTTGATGATCTAATAAAGATGGGTGGGGTTGAGAATCTGTATCGAACAGAGTCTGCAACAAGGATGAAGCGTAGCTATAGGATTCAGCTGAACCAAAACATTGATTCGCTTGCTTCATGGATGAATCTTCTCCACTGAAATTCTTTATTTGAGTGGTGGTTGAATCGAGCAACAAGTTAGAATAGTTGTCCTCTGATCTTCCGCTATCTCGGCTGCAACACGACAAGTAGAAAAATATGAGTCTCTTGCATAATTTCCATCTCCTTTTCCGGGTGATATATAACAAGTCCAAAAACACTCCGCTTTTTGAGTGCACCGCTGAATTTTCTATTAGGGTTAGCCATCCATTATTAGTGGGACAACACTACACCTTCAGGCTTCATCAATCACAAATTTTTATTAAAGAAAAGACAGAAAATTAAATATTACTACTCACAGCAAATCTTGATTCCAGGCGTCCGAGGGTGAAAGGCCGAGTCCCATCATGGCGGCGTCGGGAGGCGGCTGGTGATCTTGTATTACTAGGGAGCTGCTTCCGTCGGAGGCGGCGGATTCATCGCTTGAGCGTACACTTGTTGTCGGCCAGCCGTCGTTGGACGCCAACGAGCATGGCGACCAACTGAAGAGATTTCGCGGCGAATTCCACCAGCTTACTCCCCCTTGGAGGAACTCTTCTGCCATATTGCCAACTGAATGAAATTTCGTCTTCCTTCTCACTCAAATTGAAATCTTGAGTTGGGCAGTGAATTGTATGGCTTGTGATGTGTGGCTCTATTATATATATATATGTTGTAGGTACGGACGGCTGACTCAAACTAGCGGATGGAATCCGGTCCCGACACTTTAATCCTACTGGTTTTGATAGGCAATGCATATTAATGAGGAAATACATTCCCAGTGGTTGGTTTTCAGATTATAAAATTCTGTATAACATTATTAATTAAAGAGAATTTCGGGTAGAATTCTTTGTCTGAATATGGTATTTTAGTAAGTGCATTTATTATTCATTTCTTTTTAATTTTTTTAGGTATTGTGTGTAGCGCGCGTTAAACATTCCAAGTTGCTTATGTGTATAAAGAAAGGGATATGGTTTGAGGGTAAAATTTTGAGCTCACTTGTCACGTCACTGTTAGGACGAATAACGTACTTTTCTTCCTTCTGCTACAAATAGTTTGGTTCAATATCCTTCTTATTTTTATTTTTATTATTTATAGTTTTAACTGTGCATCTTATGTTGCCTAAAAAAATTCACATAATAAAACGAAAGGAGGGGTATATATCTCATGCGAACGTACGGACTAGATCAACTATTTACATATTCTAATAAAATATTTACATGAATTTTATTAAAATATGTGAATGGTTCTTACACACACGGACAATCACTCTAGAAATTTTGTGTACAATAAAAATCTTGTTTCGATTATTTTATTATTATTAATAATAGAAGTCATGGGGCAAGAAATATTACGTGGCCAAACCGGATTTTCATGACCATTATACATGTCAATCAGGTCAACTTATTCGGTTTAGGTTAATTTCGATTCAGATTAATTGAATTTTTTGTTTTTCGAGCTAAAATATTTTGACTGTAATTCTAACTCACTCGATTTCTGACCAGCCCATCGGGACCGTAATTTTACGAATGTTTCAAATTTTAGCGTATTATATAAATATCCTAAATTTTTATTTTGTTACTTTTGTGAAAAATTCAAAAACTTTCAGTATTCATCACAAATTATCCCATTATACAAAACTCGGCAACATAAAGATGACTCATCTCATCACAAAATATCCCATTAACGAAGAAGTCTTGAATTATCAACTTGGTGGTGTATGATTCACAACTTGACTCAATCAGTTTTGACAATATTCATCTTTCCGTTATTGAATTTTGTATATCGGAACAGTTTATGGAAAACGCTAAAAGTTTGAAATTTCTTAAGGAGAAAATAAAAATTCGAAACATTTTATAGAAAACGTTGAAAATTCGGGACATAAAATACTATTCATTCTTATTTCAATAATATTTAGAATAAAAGTAAACAATATTATAATGTAATGAGACATTAATTAATTAAGCAAGTTCGGAGTTAAAAAAAAGTATATATTCTGATTATGAAACAACTAATTCTAACAATCAATTATTAATTTAGAATTAAAAACTACTTAAATGCTAAATAATAATAATAATAATAATAATAATAATAATAATAATAATAATAATAATAATAATAATAAATTATTCTATTAATAAATGCACCCTAATTGACAATTGATGAAAAAGTGAGTACATTAATAATTTCGTTATGTCGTAACTACAAGTCAACATGATCAGTACTAGTTTAGGTACTTAATTTTGTATTATTCATAATATATGTGATTAGAAATGGACTTTTGTCCTAAGATATGCTCAATTGAGTCATTGACTAATTAGATTAGCCAAAGTGACACAATATTGCCTAATTGACGTGTACCTGCGTTGTCCCTGTCCTATTAGCAGTTCTGAGACCAAAGGTTTCTGGTTTGTATTGTCAATTAATTTTTTTTAATACAATTTTCTAAAACATTTATTTTTCTTAGGAAAAAAATCTAATTGACGGAGTGGCATGCTTAATTATATAATTTCCTAATTGATAGCATAGATATATGTACGTGTGTGTGTATATACGTATGTACGTATATACTTGTATACTAAATAATAATCAATCTAATTTTTTTTAATAAAGGTAGTAAACATTTGGACCCATTTAGGTAAAGAGTCAACTATTTTGTTGACCAAGAAACCATGCATTCTTTATAATGTCAAATATCTTAATCAGCAACACGTTTTTCGGTATTTCTTTTTTAAGACCATCGTTAACGTCTTTACTGGTACTTTGAAGCAATGGAGATGGAATTGGCTGAGGCTAATTATATATCGTGTATGACTTGTCCATACAAGTAAAATATTTCAAAGGCAAGTTAGGTCAGTTTCATAAATCGCAATTTTCTTTTCCTCAAAAAATTTAGGAAAGCGATGCATGTCTCTGATTATCTTATTACCTTGTTCGTGATTAGTGATTACTAATAGAATCATCTTTGCTCATAATTCAACTCGGAGGCTTGGAGCGTTGTGATTGACTTCCTTATGTACATAATCCAACATATGTATATATATATATATGGTCAGATTTATGTAGAATCATGTTCACAAAAAATTTGTCGTAATTTTATTTGAATTCATTCAAATTTCTTTATCATTTTTATTTATATATAATAGTAGGATCCACACAACTCTACACACATTTAAAGTGAGACCTTTAACTTTACTCCGCTCATAATTCTACTTACATTAATTTTATTAAAACTAATGTCGTTCATAATTAATATGCCATTTTTTTGTGAATTGAGGGAGTATATAGTAGTATTAAATTTGGATCACACATAATATACATGTAGACTATTTAGATTGTGTTATGTGAAATCACAAATATTATTTCTATTTAATTATTAAATAAAGGGCAAACTCATAATTGGATAATTGCTTCAGCCATACCTAGCTACCGTCTTTCTTTCTCACTTCCTAACTCGTGCGCCAGTCATCAATGCATCTGTGCAGGCAGCATCGCCACGTTAATCGTGAGACGGCAAAAAATGATAAATGTTTATATTTTTTGAGACAGAGGGAGTATTATTTAATATTTGAGCATTGCATGCATTGATTTCATTAATTGCTTAATATTTTACAGTAATTTGTTATATTAGTTTTTTAAATTTGAAGTATTTATTTTTGTCCCTTTTCGTTTTTAAATTTGAAGTATTTATTTAATATTCGTTTTCTTAATTAATTAAAGGGCAACCCTCTAATTAAAGTAAGATTATGAACTAAAAATTAGTTTATTTTTGTAAAAGATGAAATAATTTTGTAAAAAAAAACATACAAGCCGCTCTTTAGGTATTTTCAATGTACCGGTTATTGAATCAATTTATAGGTAGCTCTTTGCTATATTATTCACTTTACTATACATCCCCTTTTTGTGTGTTGGTTCCTTCGCTCGTTTAGAGTGTTGACGTTTTTTGGGCAATGGCTTGTCTGAAGTTCAATTTTCGTTGTTGCTCGAGTCACGCTTGTAGCTTGAGATATGATCGTTTCCGCTTCTCTCATTTTTTTTAGGTTTGATACTGTCTGTTTCAATTGTATTTGACTCGTGATATGCATTTCTTTTACTGAAAATATTATTTGACACTTCTCTCCTGAATAACTGAATTTTTCTATATGGATTTTGTAATCGCCATAACAGCCATTTTTTCAGAGGGCTTCTTTGTATTTTGTTATTTCTCTCGTTGTGGTATCTATCTTGTTGAACTCAAATTTTGTGCTTTGCCACCCCAGAGATCCTTTCAAGTCCACTGCTGCCATGGTCGTTGCAGATTCGTCGCCAAGCGTGTTTTCGGAGTGTTTCTGGTGAGCTTGGCAAAGAAGAAAGGTGTGGGTCCCACCACCAATGAAATAAATTAAAAAATAAAATACTTAACATAGTTAAACAACCGTTAGGGATAATGGTGTAATTGAACAAATTTGAGATTTTAGGGGTTTAGTTGAACCAAAGTCTAGTTTAAAAAGCCAGATGTGAAAAATGTGTCAATATTAGGAATGAATTTGATACTGATGAGGAGTGATAGATGCGGAGCAGAGGAATAAACGCAGACAAGGGAATCACCAGAGTCAGAGGAACGGACCTCGCCAGAGGAATGACCACCATCAGAGGAATGGCTCTCGCCAGAGAAGTCACTAAAGAACAGAAGGGCGATTTGCCCATGCGCCAGAGCAGAGGAATCGCCCGCCTGTGAGAAAATTTACTATTATGCCCTCGACCACGCGGGGAGCATATTTTTGGAGATGAAGTTGCTATTTTACCCCTAGCATGTAATCTATAAATACTCATGCACTCGTATCTTGTAAGGACACGCTCTCTCTCTTAATACTGCAGCAATTTTCTTCAATTCTCAAGCAATTCAACCTTTTCTTTCGCTTCTCACGATCAAACGCTAGGTAAAACTTGTGGTTTAGATTAGGTGTTGATAAAATATTTTATCAGATACTTAATCCTTAAATAAAAGAAATCTAAAAAATAAAGAAAGAGAGAGAAAAGAAGTTGTTGCACGTTTCTAATACTGAAACACAATTGATGTTGTCATTTGCTACTTGCAATTTGCAAATAGCAAAAACATTTCATTGTATAGTGTACGTATACAAATAAAGGATCCATAGCTAAAATGGGCAAGGCGGCTGTAAGGGACGCCGTATGAGTGGGGTGGTGGGTCGGGGTCCCGCACGGGGCACGCGCAGCATGAGCATGAGTCACATATCGGGGCCCGGGTCAAAACCGACAGTTACAAAATTGATTACTAATTTAGTTATTACTACTTAATAAAACTTTGCAAGAAATCATCTTATCATATAAAAAGGGTAAATATCACATGAAAATGAAATTCTTAATTATATTTGTTATATCAAAAATATAATGAACTATAAGAAATATCGTCTAAGACTACAAATTATTAAGTTCGTATCGAAAATATCCCGCGTCAAGTTTCAATTACCAGAAATGTGATGTGGCTCGTCAGATATCACATTATAATTTATATTATATTTTTTTAAATGACATAGCATAAAACGTTATGCCATATTATTTAAAAAAATAAAAAATCTACATTGAAATTTGAATACAATTGTGATTAAACAAAAAAAATGCAAGCTGATCAGTTTAAAGATCACACCACCTCATCTTCAACGCCAAATAAAAAATTACAGTAAATAGACGACAATACCTCGTGCGTGTAGTTCTTGAGAGGGACAGTATAGGCCCTCTCGAGACCGAGATCAACGATCTTAAGTGTCTCATTCTCCTTATCAAGCAACAGATTATGCGGCCTGAAATCGCAATGGAGAACGCTGTGGTTGCGGTAGTGCGCCACCCCCTTGTAGAGCTGGTACAGGAAGCTCTAGAACAGCTGCGACGACAAGGGGGGCCTAAGGTTGGGCCCCTTGTGGTGGGAATCAATGTTTTTCTTGATATCGGTGTTGAGATACTAGAAGACGAGGTAGATGAGCGGCTTGTCGTTCTTGTTCTCGACGTGGAGAAGGCAAACGACGTAGAGCGATTAAGAGAGCATCTGGAGGAGAGAGACCGCACGGTTTCGTCTGCGTTTTTGGGGCTGATATATCTTCTTGCATTTTTTTGTTCAATCACAGTTTAGTTCAAATTTCAGTGTGGATTTTAATTTTATAAAATAACATGGTACAAAACGACAACGTTTTATGCCGTGTCATTTAAAAAATAAAGGGAAAAGGTGCAAATAGGCCCCCGAAGTAGTAGTCCCTATAGCGTATAACCCCTCTTACTCACTGTGTGTGCAAATAGGCCCCCGAAGTCTTGAAAATCGCTCAATTAAACCCCTCTGGCCAAACACCGTTTGGTTCCGTTAGTCAATCCTTTTTTATTATTTTTAAATTAAATGTGGGGCCCACCTTCACCATTCTCTCAATCTCTCTCCCCGACAGCCTCCCTCTCTCGCCGGAACAAGGATTCATGTCCTCTCGACGGCGGCAGCAATTGAGGAGCGAGAGAGGCGGTCGACGGTGGTGGTGGTCGTCGAAGTGGAGTTGGAAGAGCCACAAAGAGCCCTGCGTCGAAAAACACCCACATAGACACAAAGAGCCCTCGCCCCTTCCGCCTCCTGCTCCGGCGAAGGGCGCCGCCCTCAACCACCACAGTCCCTCTCAACTATCTCTGTCTTCTCACACTAATTCCAAAAATCGCCGCCTCAACGCCATCGTCATGAGCTGTCGTGGCCGCCCCGACCGACTCCTCATATTTCCCTGTTCAAAACCTAGATCCCCAAATAGTCGCTCCCCCTCATTCGATGGTAGCAGCCGCTACCACGGCCACTGCCCTTGCCCATGCAACGTCGTCTTTTTCCTTAAAATCGGCAAGCAACTCGTTCCTTCACCAACTCTCTCACTGTACAAGCTGTACAAAATGTTATACCTTACGAACAGAGGCTGAATTTGTGATTGAAATCATCTGTAGAGCGAAAAAATTCTTAAAATTGGCATTGGCAATTGCAACCTCTCCGCATAGCTGGCATCAATAACACTAACCTCCACAGCTAAATCCCTC
Organism: Salvia miltiorrhiza; assembly: GCF_028751815.1. Lineage (NCBI taxonomy): Eukaryota > Viridiplantae > Streptophyta > Magnoliopsida > Lamiales > Lamiaceae > Salvia > Salvia miltiorrhiza. The sequence continues at coordinate 8,059,956 of NC_080391.1, forward strand.
ACATTCCCTAAATAATCGGTCCTGCGACGCCAGCCGCGTTTCTGTTTGAGTACTTGCGGAGCGCATTGGATGGGGACGGCGACGACGGGGATTAAATCTGCGGGGTTCATGTCCGCGGTGAAGAATTGCTTAAGGAGATTGATGATTTGGTGATTCTCAGCGTTTTTCGTATCGAATTTACTGTTGGTGACGCCATAGACGGCAGCGGTGGAGCGTAGATGGGCGTGCGGCAGCGAGGGGTGGCGGACGAGGAGTCAGTGGAGGCGGGAGTAGGTATGCTTCCGGGAGCCGACGGACTCGTTGAAGACGGAGCGGTCGATAATTGGGATGACGACGTCATCGCGGCGGTTGGGGTAAGAAGCGGATGAAGAGCAGCGAGAGAGGGAATAAAGCTCCGATTGGGAGAGGAGGCGGAGATCCACGATGGGAATTAAATGCAAAGGGTGGGCCCCACAGTAAATTAAAAAATAAAATAAAAAATGGGTTGACTAACGGTGGGAAGACGTCGTTTAGTCAGAGGGGCTTATTTGAGCGGTTTGTTTGAGTTCGGGGGCCTATTTGCACACACAGTGAGTAAGAGGGGTTATACGCTATAGGGGCTACTACTTCGGGGGCCAATCTGCACATTTTCCCAAAAATAAATATAAGTTACACTATGGCATCCGGCGAGCCACATCTTGTTTCTGGTAATTGGAAAATGGACGCGAGATATTTTTGATACGAACTTAATAGTTTGGGGTTTTAGACGATATTTCCTATAGTTCTGGGTATTTTTGATAAAACGGGTATATATAGTTCAGGGTTTAATATGATATTTACCCTATAAAAAATGTGTTCATAAAATGTATGATCTTTTTATTTATTTTTTTATAATAATTATTATATTTAATTTTATTTTGACACATATATTTTTAACTACATTTATTCAATATTTACAAAAGATTTTCTCACAAACTATTTATTTCTTTGGTCCACGAAACATTTTCCTAATTTTTCATTTTCTTCTGTCTACAAAACATGTTTTTATTCATTTCTTGGACATAATCTCATTAATTAGCATTTTTAAAATTTGCACATATTTACATATATCATCATTAATGGACTCACATAAATCTACTATCACCAAAAAAAAATCAATTTTTTGGGAATCCTTCTCCACTAATCAGATATACACAACTAACTTTTTTTAAAACCCGTGTCCACTTTACCGATGAAGATGTTTGGTGGACGGATGATATTAATTGTCTAACAAATCAATTTTTATAGCTCATTTTATACATATATATATATATATATATATATATATATATATATATAGGGGGCCGCTCCAATGAGACTCCCTAATTTTAGTGAGATCTAGGGCACGATCTGGTGCGTTTATTTTATCAATCATATGGCTGATATTGTATCTGGAGGGTGATTTTTTTTTCGCAGGGTTCGAATCCTGGAGGGAGCAGAATATTTTAAATTTTGTTATTCATCAGTATATACTGCGTTGTTCATTAATATATACGGCCATGTTCATCAGTATATATGTCTTATTCATTACGAATTTTCTAAATTTTATTTTTCATCAGTATATACATCTTGTTCATTAGATATACGTTTTGTTCATTAGTATTATATGTCTTATTTATTGTACTCATGTTACACGAAAAATAGGGGGTCTCATTGGAGCGCGCCCCTATATATATATATATATATATATATATATATATATATATATCTCCCAACTAATTATTACTAGTAAAAAAGCCTTCAAACTACAACACACTGTTAATGCACGGATTAAATATTTATATTAAAATCTAAATCTATATTTGATAATATGTTGTTAATTTTTGTATCCTGATTTGGTACTATGTGAAAGATCTCGTCGGAGGTCGGACGAGCATGCACAAGACTGTGCCATTAATTATTAATTTGTCTTTAGCATATAATTATATCTTGCTTCGCTCCATCAAATAGAACTGTAATTATGATGACCGCAAGGATTTAATATGAATTGAAAATTTATTTGGAAATATAGGATCCTAAGCCTCTCGCCGTTGAGCAAACATATCATCTTAATCCTTATCTAACGACTTTACGACGCATAATTATGCTCCTGGTTTCTTAATTAGGCGCAATGCGTACCAGGATTTGGATAGACATAAATTCTTTCTTTCTGTTAGGGTTAAATGCAGAAAAAAATCCGTGTAAATATCGGCGTATAAAAAATAAGCTCCGAAATCAGGAGAATTTCCAACCATTAATCTAAATTAGTAAAGGTCGATGCATAATGAAGAGCACACTGAATACAATTATAGACTCGCGCAATTTTTTTTTTTCGAGAAGGACTGGCACAATTTTCAAAGAGTTTTTTTAGTTTTTTTTAGGATAAAAGTATTGAGCCCTATTGACCCTTCCAGAATCAGGCTTATATCTTAATATATTCAAATTATTTTACTTAATTTGTATGATATACAAGTCTACAGCCATCCACTCCTCTGGATTACCTATTTGTCTTATTGCAAAGGTGGATTTTCAGTGTGAAATGACAAGTTGACCATGTCATTGCTTATGACTTTAATTTCCTACTACCCACTGTTGTTGAAGAATGTTTTAATAATGACATCTAGAACACAAATGTATATAGTGTAGCTCTAGCCCCACATCTTAGAAATTCAAGATTTAACTACACTCGTCAACTCACCCACAACTTGCATAATTACTATCATGATGAAAAAACCACCATACATTTTATATTCTAACGGTGTTACATTTCATACACGTTTATTAAATTATGACGTATTAATTATTTGGTGGAAAAAGAAACTTAACTCAATCGAGTTCTCCTACTTCATTTTTGGTCAATTCATTTAACTTCCAGCTATTTTCAGTTCGGTTTAACGGAGCCGAATATGTTTTTTGAATTATAAATTTTCGGCTATAAATTTAAAATTTTAGTTTCCAGAGTTTAAATTTTTTTATATGTATATTTTTTCTTGATATTATATTCTTGTAACAAAAAATAAGTCGTGTTTTCTCAACAGGACACTCTGCGTTGTACTACATACAAAAATAAGTTAATATTTTAATATCAATTTACATAATGTAATTTTATAAGAGATTATAAGGAATACACACACATTTAATCTAAATAATCATCTTTCAATAATTTTCATGTCTCAAATCTTTTTATTAAACGTCGGAAAAAAACTAAAATAAATTTTACAAGCATCAATATCTTATTATTAAATTCAAAAATAAAGTAATGAAGTTTGAAACTAAACAATAAGAATTTTTTTGATCAACCGAGCTAACCCATTTAATTTTGAATTGGGTCGATAGAACTAAATTGTTTTTTTTTTACTTGGGGGAGTTGGGGAGGGGGAGCGCAGTGGGGTTTGAACCCGGGACCTCACTGTTCACACACAGGAGGTCGCACCGCTTGGTGTCCTCAACCTTCAATTTTTTTCTATCTATTCAAATCGGTCCATAAATTTCAACCTAAATTGATATTTTAAATAAAATTCATTAATATTTGGATGTGTTATCAATAGACTAAACTATACAAGCGCAGTCCGTAAATTAATTATGAGTGATACTCCCGCCGTCCCACTAATAAAGACACAGGTCTTTTGGGCACGGAGATTAAGGAGAGGTAGTTTAGTGGTTAAAGTGTTGGGGACCACCTCTATTAGTTTAGTTGATTAGTTTTAGTTTAGTGTATTTGTGTATTTCTATTTAATGTTTTATTTTAATTTTAAATTTTGTAATTTTATAAATTTCAAAAAATTTAATTAATTTAATTGTCCAGAATTTTTAACAATTTTATTCATCCAGTTTTTTTTAATCGTTTTTTTAACAATTTTTATTGTAATTTTATTCATCCAGTTTTTTTTAATCGTTTTTTATTCATCCAGAATTTTTAACAATTTTTATTGTAATTTTATTCATCCAGTTTTTTTTAATCATTTTTTTTTATCCAATTTTTGTTAATCATTTTTTGTATCCAATTCTAAAAATAGAATATGGATTCAAGTCCAAATTAATGAAACACAATAAAAAAGGCGTCTACTCCAAATTTAAAATGAAAATAAATGCTCCAATTCTTTAATAAAGGCGCCAACACCAAATTTCATTTCCAACTCAATTTTCCCACCAAATTTTGACAACCAACCTTATAAAAGGGGCTGCTCGTACACATAATTTCTGTGGTAGAAGCTCCACAGCCAAAAAAAGAAAAGAAAAGATGGGAAGAAGGAAAGATTTATCAAGCCAAGAAAGGCAAGCCATGGCCTTCTTTCTTCTTCAAAATTCAACAGATGGGAAGCTCCGACATGGGACTATCACTGCTGCCATGGCGAAGTGGGGGTGTTGTCGGAGCTCCGTCGCGCGTTTATGGCAGGCTGCAAAAAAGGAGCAAGCACAAGGTCAGTTAGTCTCTATTCAAAGCAAAAAAATCAACTAATGTAGAAGAAAAAGAGTGCAAATAGATTTAGAACTCATAGCTAGTCTAGAGTTGCACAAAAGGGGAACCATTCGAAGACTTGCAACAGGTATAAATTGCTCGAAAAGTACAGTGGGTAGATGGATCTCTAAGGGGCTGATCAGAGCTCATTCAAGTGCTATCCGACCCGATTTGACGCCCCCCAACAAGTTATTGAGGCTACGGTTCTCTTTTGAACAGATTGTGTATGATAGGATATGCAATGTCCTAAAGTTCAAGAATATGCACAATGTAGTGCATATTGATGAGAAGTGGTTCTACATCACCAAAGCAAACCACAAATTTTACTTAACTCCAGAGGAAACTGATCCACATCGCGCATGCAAGAGTAAGAAGTTTATCAAAAAAGTTATGTTCAGTTGTGCAGTGGTTATGCCTCTATTCAATGAAGATGGGAGTGTGTTATTTGATGGCAAGATAGGGATTTTCCCTTTCACTGAGATGGTACCAGCCAAAAGAACAAGCAAGAACAGGCTGGCTGGAACAATGGAGGAGAAGCCAATCCAGTCCATCACTAAAGGAGTGATGAAGGACTGCTATATCTCCAAGGCAAGATATCCTAATTGAAGTTTATTCCAATTTGTAGTGTATTGCATTCAAATGTATGCAAGATTTATTAATTTCAGTTTGTTATGCAAGATTTATTAATTTCAGTTTGTTATGCCTTTAAATACAGTTAATTCCAGCAATTATGGCCAAATGGCCCCAATTTGCAAGCAAAACTATATATATACAGCAAGATAATGCAATGCCACATATTAAGGACAATGATCCAGATTGGAGAGCTGCAACAACAACCAATGGCTTTGATATCCATATTGTACAGCAACCTCCAAATAGCCCAGACACCAACATCAATGACTTGGGTTGGTTTAGGGCTATTCAAAGCTTGCAAGTACAGTCAGTTGCCACAAATGAGCATGAGCTAGTAAAAGCAGTTGAAAATTCATTTGAGGAGCTAAGTCCTCATACTTTAAACTATGTTTTCTTGAGCTTACAGGGATGTTTAACTGAAATCATGAAAATAAGAGGGCAGAATTGTTACAAGCTTCCACACATGAAGAAGGGAGTGCTTGCAAGACAAGGTGCACTTCCAATGGCCTTAGAAGTGCCAAAAGAGCTTGTGGAAGAGTGCATTGGCTATTTATTTGAAAAAGGAGTGGTGGAAGGCATGGAGCAGTTGAAAATGCAGTTGGGATTAGACCCTTCTCCATTTGAAGCAATGGAGGCAGCCTTCAATCATTTGAATATGATTGAGGATGCCTCCATTTAGTTAAAATATGGTAGATATTTTTTGTAAAGCTTGAGAGCCTAATTTTTTGTAAAGCTCAAAGCATAGTTTTTTGTAAAGCTCATGGTATAGGCTTTTGTAAAGAACAGGGGGCAGTCTTTTGTAAAGCTCAGGGCATAGTTTTTGTAAAGCTCAAAAGTAAGGACATTTTGTTAGAAAGATCAGTTTTTCGAACTAAATGTAAATAGACAGGACAAACAAGAGGGACACACCCCTCACACCAAACACAATTAGTCACAAGAAAGAACCAGGGCACACACCATATTCAATCAAACACAATTAGTCACAAGAAAGAACCATGGCAGCAACCAATCAACAAAATGTAGGGGACACAGCCCACAATCTCATTTTTTGACATTTAATCATAGATTTTTAGCATTATAGGGAAAATCAAACAAATGAGCAGCAAGTTCATCATCTCAGCATTCAGTCCATCTACCACAACAGCACAGAGGGTCACACCCCTCATACCAACAAGATATAGAGGAACACAGAGGAATAAGAGCACAGAGGGCCACACCCCTCATACCAACAAGACATAGACAATCACAAATATCGGGACAATAAGAAAGATCTCACCCTTTTAAAGCGGGATACATGGTCTCCACCATCCTTCGCAACAAAGGGGAGCACCGTCGCCACCAGTCGCCGCCTACAACCTCTTCTCGCTCGCGCACGACGTCGTCCCAGCTTTCCGTGCATAGGAGAGAGTCTAGCTCCGACACTGTCACAGCCCACTATCCCAATGACGGGTTAACAGGGGTTATGACTTGGGGTGAACAATAAGAAATGGAAATGGACAATTACTTAACATTAAAGTATATGAAAATGTCACTTATAGATAAAAAGCTAGGATCATATATGATCATTTGGATACTTATAAAACATACACATAAAAGAGAACTGATTAAGGTGGTTTACCCAATAACACGTGTCACAATTTCATAACATAAAGTTATCCTAATCAAAGTGTTTTGCAGCGGAAAACGTGTGAGATATACATATGAAGATGTATACTCAAGGTTACATTTCTTGAAATGTCAAAGGAACACCCGCTCAACATCATTCCATTCCATCAACTGCTCAACCTGCACATTTAGAAATACATGCAGGGCTGAGTATAAAAATACTCAGTGGGCATAGCCGAAAATACAACATGCATACATATATAAATTGAACTGCCATAACAGTAACACACAGGGGTTTTCTTAAATGACCTGTGCTTACTAAAATATTTCTTTCATTTTCATAAAGTCGATCGGCCGATCATTTTCCTTCATATGATCCATATCTGTTCCTTTCTGTCACGCGCCGGGAAGGAGGCCTCCTTACCACGGACGCCAAGACCGGTCGCAAGCGACTCGCGGTCTCCATAAGTGTACACGTTAACCCTAGCTAGCGACCTTTGTCTAGCATAGGATCCCAATTGGATTTCCTTTAAAGTTGGCGAACCAACACAGATAGGATACATATAAAAACATAAACATTTTTGGCAGTCAATCATTTCATAAACATTTCATTTCATTTCATGAACATTTCATTTTCATTTCATAAGAGTCATTTATCATTTGGGCATAATAATAAACTGAAATTAACAGTTAAAATCATCTCATGCATATATTCGTATAAGAGGCCTACGACACGCAGGGGATCTCTATATACGTATAGTAAAAGTAATGCCCACCTGGATAGGCAAAGCCTGAAGATCATAATCACATAACCTGTCTTGGGAAAACAGTGCTAATCCCCTTGGTCCACAAAGCCTACAAGAAATTCTATTCTTAATAGGTCTCCTTGAATCTAATCTTAAGTCATGGTGTAGTGCTTAACATTCTATGATTCACTTAGCCGGGTTTTTAATGAATAAATAATTAAAAACATTCCTCTTGAGTTAAGAACACCAACAATATTCTTACTCATCTTTCTTTAATAATTGGAATTATAAATAAAACCAATTAAATCATAAATACTTTTTATTTCATGATGCAAATGAAATGTCATGTCATGCTTAGCATATGATAAGTAATTACTTAAAATATGCACTTAATAATAATTTAATATTATTATAAAAATTATCCTTTAAATAAATTAATCAAACTAATAATAGTTCAATTAATTAAAAATAAGAAAGCCCAATTTAATTAATTGAAGGCAATCCAAAGTCTTTAAAAATAATTAATCAAACTAATTAATAGTCTAATTAAATAAAATAGGGAAGCCATTTAAATAGATGAAATAGAGCTCATGCTTAAATAAATAATAGCCCATATAAATTTAAAAGATGAGGCCCAACTCAATAAAATATGAATGGCCCAGACTGAATAAAATAAATCGGGCCCAGCTAAATAAAATTAAAAATCGGCCCAAGCTTTTAAAAATCGCAGCCCAAATCTATTTAAAAATCGAAGCCCATCACTCATAAAAATCGGCCCAAATACTCGGCCCAAATCGCAAACCCACCCCAAAGCCCATTTTAGATAAAAATCGGCCCAAACCTAAGCTAAGCCCTAGCCCATTTCTTCTTCCCCCCTTTTCCCATATCAAACACACGCACACACACATTTCAGAAACACACACACACATATGCAGCTGCTGCTGCGCCTTCCCCTCCTCCCCTTCTTCTCTCCTCCGGCGGACGGTAGCAGCGCCGGCCGCCGCCGCCGCCATCCCTGACTTCCCTATCCCTCGCCCTTGCTCTCTCTTTCTTCCTCACCTCTCTCGACTGCTCTCTCTCTCTCGACTGCTCTCTCGCCCTCGACTGCTCTCTCGCCGCGGACGCTCGCCGGAGCGAGCGGCGACAACCACTGCCCCTCGGTTCTCCCTTCTCTCGGTTCAAAACAGAGGATCACCGCCTCCGTCCATCTCTCTCTCACCGTGGTTGGAAGGTAGCGGCAGAGCCGCCGTGCCCTATCCCCCTTCTCTCTGACTTCCGCCAGACCCCATTGCCGTTGCGCCACCGGACGGCAGCCTAAGGTAAGCTCTAATCCTTCATTTTCTATTTTTCCCCTTTTCTAAATTAAAAATCTGAAATCCCTCTCTCTCTTCTTTTTCCCTTTGGCAGAACGGAACCACGGCTCCGCCGCCTTCCGTCGACCATCGGCAGCCACCACGGCTGCTGTTTCTCTCGGCCTGTTACAGTGGCGAACCACCACCACTCTCCCTCGCTCAACTCTTCACCGACAAGCAGCTGCAAGAGCCGCCCGCCGGAGTCCTAGACTCAGCCTTCGACTATCTATCTCAAAACTTCGCCGGAGCAAAGGCGATGAGCCGCTCACAGCCCCCGACCTTCTCTCTTCTCCGGTCAGACCGACAGTGGCGCCGAGCCACCGCCGTCGACTTTCTGCCCAGACTCGACAGACAACTCAAGTTCAAGACTCCATTTTTATCATTTCTTCTTTTAAAAACAATCTCATGCTTGTATGTAAACACACATATATTAACAGAGTGTATGTAGATGCATTTGAAATGCCATTTTGTTTAATTACTGAGAATGCTATATGCGGTGCTGTGCATATGTGTTGCTGGGTATATTGGTTTACTGGACTGAAATTTAGATGCTGTGATTGTGAGCAAACTGAAATAATCAAGGAAATTTATAAATGAAACCTTAGGGAATTTTGGATGGAGTTGAGTCGTTGTTGTCTGGATTCCTTTTGAGCATTCTTGCCTTCTTGAATGCAGATAAGAGTTCTTGAATGCAACATGTCTTTTAGAATGAGTAAAGTCTCCTTGGTTTAATATAATTGAGATATGGCAGACAGAGAGGAGTGGATGAATGCATTGCTGTGTAGGAGTAGGTGTAGTGGGTGTTGTGGGATGTTAGGTGGGTGTAGTGATGTTAATCATGGAGGTGGTAAGGAGGTGTAAGGGAAGGTGGCATGGCTGTCATGGAGGAGGTGGAAGAGTAGGTAGATGTGGGAAATTTGGTGGAGAAATTAAATATAATAAAATAAAATCTTCCGGATTATACTATGAAAACTGTAATAATTCTTCAGGGTTCGCTAAATAAATAGCTCGTAAAAATACTTGAATGCTAAATTAAATAAATATGCAATGCATATAATTTAATTACTAAATTTACAAATGCTTTTGTAAATCATATTTATTTTTGTTGGAATTAAAAATAAATTCATTTTCTTTATATCCGGCGTGAATCATCTTACTTCTAAATTTCGAAAATAAATTCTAAATTTAACTCAGGGAAACGGGGTATTACATTCCTCCCTCCTTATAAAAATTCCGTCCTCGGAATTGCATATCTGGTATTCTATCTTGTGATACTAGTCATTCGTTTCATTCATCTCTTTTGTGGCCTTTTCCATCCTGTGATGGTTCCACTACATGACGAGAACAATATTATTGCCTCGTAAAACTTGAATCTTGCGATCAAGTATCTGGACTGATTTCTCATCACAACTTAGGTCCTGGCTAGGACTACTTTATCTTGCTTAATCACATGCTTTCTTAATTGCGAGGTGCTATACGTATTGTATACATCCACAATGCTTGGTGGCAGAGCCAACTTATAGGCTACAAAGACCTAACTTATCTAGGGTCTCAAAAGGTCCTATATAACGGGGTCGTAACTTGCCCCTCTTTCCGAAACGTATAACTCCCTTTGAGGGAGAGACTTTGAGGAAAACTCGATCCCCAACATTAAATTCTAATTCCGATCGGCGTTTATCGGCGCAAGACTTTTGTCTATCTTGAGTTTCTTTGATTCTTTGTTTGATGTGGTCGACTTTCTCAATCATCTGTTGGACCAGTTCAGGACCTAACAACATTCTTTCACCCACTTCATCTTAGTAAAGTGGTGAACTACCTTAATTGTTTCCTTCGTCCTAAGTCACCTTCTCAGATTTGACTAGGGAATTCTAATATCAAACTTTTCTCATCATCTTGGTAACTTTCACTTAAAGATTAATGGCACTCCTTCTGCCATGTAAACTCATTTTCTCATTTCCAAATGATTATTTAATGAGGGTTTCTAAGTTTCCATTGTGGTGGCGTTCCAACTTTATTCTTGCTGTAGCTTCTGGCACTTTAGCCAAAGCATTCACTCTCTTAACTTGAGCCTACTAGCCTTTGGGTTGGGTTATACCTTAAGTTTAGTTCTATTGCTTTCCTTCCATTTTCTTTTTCTTTACCTCCATCTTGAGGTGGTATACATATCTTGTTTGTGCGTGAACTCTTTCCTTCTCCAATTGTTGTAGTGACTCGGTGGTGAGAGTCTCGTTCATTGCTTGTTCCTTCATAATATCTCCCTAGTTTACTAGGGAAATTGAAAATCTCATGCCGCGATTCATTTACGAACTCCTTTACGCATTTCTCATTATTCATTTATAAATGACTTAAATAAGCATTTTAAACTCCATTAAAAAGGAATTGATTTAAAACACTTTAATTTTTTTAAAATCCATACTCATAAAGCCTTAACTCATGCTCTATCTCATATTCTATCTCTTTACTCAACTCTATATAACTCTCCACTCATCTCAAATCCTTAAGTTCAAGGATAAGTTTCAAGAAGATCATGGTACTAAGTCTCGATTTATCTCTCATATAAGGCTCGTCCAATCTCATTCAACACATAGACAACACAATCACATAAAGCATATAAGAAAACACAATCAAACATTATCAAAACATGCTCTGTTTTTACACTGACTCAACTTCAAAATCTATCCTGTTCTTACTTCGACACCTCCTGGACTCGAGACTCATACCAAAAGAAAGGTCATCGAGTCTATTTTCATAAAAAAAAAATAGAGTCAAAAACTCGAAGTATTGTAGGAGATATGACTGTTTTACTGTAGTCTACCATATTCGGCAGTTTTGAGCAATCGAAAACTTGGATTTTTTTTTTAAAAATAGTAAATGTTGTCAAACTGGGCTCACATTTTGTGGATATCTAGCTAACACAATAAGGTTAATACCATAAAATTTTGGAAAGCTAGATCACACAGGAAGCTACTGAAATGAATGACTCTTTCCCCTGCTCTCTGAAGCTCTCGGTAGTAATATGCAGTTTCGGTTTTGTATTTTATAAAAATAGTAAATGAAGTCCAAATGACTTGAAATTTTACCGATATTCTCAAGACTCATGTAGAGACTTGGTATAAAATTTTCAAAGCTTTTTGACATTGAAAAACCGTCGATCACAGTAGGTCAGTGCATCACGAAAAATGACTCCGAACTCAATCACACAAGCAAACATGCTCAACTCAACATTCCTTCAAAGAAAACTCATCAAAGCTCATTTTAAACACATATAACACTCACAAACATTCAAGCACATTATAATGCTCATCATACTCAAATCTTGACTCTCTTCTTACATCATAACCTCAAATCTCTAGTAAAACGTTTCAATGAACGCATCATTAAAATTCTCTTTTCATTTTCATGCACAAAATTACTCAATTATTCAAACATGATCTCATTCATCATATAAATCATTATACACATATAGATTCCCTTTTATCATGTACTAAACTCTAATGAAACTTCATGTATCATCATAAAACTCTTAATAAAACATGACAAACTTTCACATAATGGTCATAAAGCAATTAAACCTCATTTTATCAATCATCGACTTCTCAAAATATGAAAACTCAAAAACTCATATAAACTAAACTAAGTCAAAAATTTTCTTAGCCAACAAAAGACTTACTCAAACATAATTATACACTAATATCATGCTCAAATACATATATCTTAAGCCAGAATCACTTAAATAACACTTAGGCAAAAAGTCATAATTTTTATTAAACTAAACTCTTTTGAAAATATCACTAATCATGTATAACCTATTGATCAAGTCATAGATCTAACATCATAGGTTACCAATTAGCACAAATCAACATCATAAAACAAGATCATATATAGATACACATGTATGTCATCTTCTTCCTCAAACTAACACTTTTCATTTTTCACCTCTCAACCTCAAGCTTCAATCTCATCCATCATTAATCATCTAGATCATCTCATAAACTCAAATCCATCATCAATACATCAATTGATCCATAGGATCTCAACATCCCAATTTTAGGTAAACTAACCTAATAGAAAAATCTATATCTCATGGCTAATCATCAAGATATTCATATATATTAACTCAATAATCATCAATCATCATATAACTCAAGCCAATTCAAGAAAACAAACAACAAAATTTCGTAGGGTTTCAAGCCCCTAATTTTCGAAAATTTCATAGAAATAAGTTGGGTGATTTTCTTGCTCAATCATGATCATATACTCACATATAACATCATACAATCTAGATCTATAAAATAAGAATCACTTACCCAAGTTTCTCACCAAAACTCATATTTTCTCACTCTAGCTTGGAAGCCTTTCTTCAATGATTCTCTTGAATATAAGTAGCTAGGATGTGTTTATGGAAGATTTTAGAGTGGATTGAGGTGTTTTGTATTTTTTTTTTTTTTTTTTTTTTTTTTTTTTTTTTTGTGGAAGCTTCGAAGGTCTCTTCAGTGGAGGAAAATGGAGGAAAGTGAGAGAAAGAGGGAGAGAGGTGTTGGTCGAAAATGATGAGTGAGGAGTGAGAGAGGATTTTGCAAGATTGTAAATGATCTTGTGATCTTTAAAGAGGATTTTGTAATCTTAAGGAAATATTGGCAATTAATGCCTTGATCTCTCTAATCTCTACACTCTCTCAATAATCTCTACACTTGGCAAATTGTGGTATTTAGTCACATGGTAGGGAAATTAAAGTAATAGTGTGAGAAGGGTGATTAAAAATAAATCACAATAACTATAGAAATGTACTCATTAATAAAATACCAATACATAATTATTCATGTGACCACATAAAATAATTATAGCACTAATATTAGTGCACTCACTCAATTATAATATTCTTCTCATAGGAAAAATAATTTTAAAACAAAATATATGCTTGGAAATATTTTCATTAACCAGCATTCTTTGATTTCTCGGTAAAAATAAACTGCACTTGCTTTAGAAACTTAATTAAAATTTCAAGTGCTAATATCCTCAAATAAAAATCATAATAACTTGCTCACAATGACATACGTAACAAAACTCACATAATCAATCAGTCACGTAATTTCACATAATATCACGTCAAAGCAGTCGGCAAACACAGACAAACTAGACGTCTCTCCGACCGATTTTTTTTTTTTTTTTTTTTTTTTTTTTCACTCTTTCTTTCTCGGCTCTATTTCCAACTCATTATTCCTATTTTCTTAATAGGACAATCAATCTCTCTGACATCTCAGTACTCTCAATAGTGTTAAGACACTATCTCACAACATAGGGAAAAGTACGGAGTGTTACATGTACTATCAAATTTAGATAAAATTCATGACTTCATGCATAATTTAAAATTCATGTGGCTCATATAAATACACTTAACTCACTAATTAAAACTTATGCACCACATTTATAAAAATTTTCCTTTAACTAAGCACATTAAAACACATATATAATGATTAAATCACATCAGATAAATCAAACCAGTTTTTATTATAAATGGATGCCGAATCCTAATTATTAATAATTAAGCCCTTAATCAGGGATTATAAGTCGGGGTATGACATACTATACTCCTTAAAAGAAATTTCGTCCGAAATTTGTACCACATGAAAATAATCCTGGGTACTTCTCCTTCATGCTAAACTCGAGTTCCCACGTCGCCTCTTCTTGATGATGGTGCTTCCAAAGAACTATTACTAAGGGTATCGACTTATTCCTTAGTACTTTAACTTTCCGATCTAGAATAGATTCGGGTCTCTCCTCATATCAATTGGATTCTCAATTCCAATTTATATACACGAGATTTACTTGAGAATAAGTTCCCTCGTTCTTTTGTGGCGGTTCATTACTCCTACCTCATTCCTAGGGCTCATCTATGGAGTATCCTATTTTCCAAAGACTAAAATAGTCATCAACCCATTTCTTGTTACCTATCACATGAATAACACTTTCCTATTAATCTATTTTAAAACTATCATAGACCAATTAACTTAAGTCCTCGTACTCGAACACTATATTACGGTCTTAGCTTGAACTCTGAATTTTTATCATAATGAGTGGTCGATATCATTTATAGGACAAAGACTAATCTCAACTAATCACAATGAGACACAATTATACGAAGCCATAATTTGGGTAGTATACTACATCGGTAGACTAACACTTCTTGGTCTTATCAAACAAGGGGATCTATTATGACAACTCACGAGTTGCAAGGCTCAAACTCTACACAACATCAAAGCAAGGTGTTGTAGAAATTGTTCAAGAGAATCAAAAGAATGACCATAGGGTATGAAATGATTAACTACTAGGTCGAACAAAATGACCTCGAGTAAGAACCCATCTGGCTTTTCAACCGAAAGTTGAAACACATGGGTTTTCAACCCAAAAGACGTCTACTGAGATTTGGATCATGTGGACTGGCCAGGTCCAACATCATCACCTCCCAGTCACACGAGAAACATCGTCCCGAACTTGAAGAGCCATGAACATACTATACATAACAAAGCATAAGTTTATCATGACAACTAAACTTATCTTAAGGTTCCTTATCCTATTGATCTCAAACCCCAAACCTCTCTTAAGACATATACACACAGACATACGTACACAGACAAAACACACTATTCTTAAAATCTATACTATAGCAAAAGTCGATTTGATATTCCGTCGTACTTCCGTTGCACTTGAACATTTGAACGTAGAGACTATGGTTCAACCTTTGATGCAACGTTTACCTAGAATTCGTCGTGTATCGTCATTCTGTGCTTTTCCTTTACCTCGTACATATCTTTTCAATCCTCTTTGTAGTTCAAAAGAACCATCATTTTCTTAAGGGAGCTGAAACGCTCTAAGTTCTCTTTCATTCTTCTACATCATCACCTTAAGAATCTAGATTGTAGAGATATACTACTAATCTAGTAGTCTATGTTCTTTTAAAATTGTGATCATGCAACTTATAGCAATCTATGTTCTCCGGGAAAACATATGTCAATTTTTCTATCATTCATCTGATCATAACATCATAGATTGCGAAAATATGCCATGAAAGGCAAAACATTCAACATTTCATCATAACCTGCTCTTCACATAAACATATTCATGAAGCATTTTAGAACATTAACATCTTTAAAACGTTGAAACTGCAGTTACCTTCTTTTCTTGATTGAGCACGATGCAATGGAGTGTTGAGCGGTGCCATATGAGCCCGTGTAAGTCTAAAGAATCAAACTAGACTCGACTCTTTAGAATAAGGTTTCTAGGGCCAGAGCGAACGAACCTCGCTCTGATACCACTCTGTCACAGCCCACTATCCCAATGACGGGTTAACAGGGGTTATGACTTGGGGTGAACAATAAGAAATGGAAATGGACAATTACTTAACATTAAAGTATATGAAAATGTCACTTATAGATAAAAAGCTAGGATCATATATGATCATTTGGATACTTATAAAACATACACATAAAAGAGAACTGATTAAGGTGGTTTACCCAATAACACGTGTCACAATTTCATAACATAAAGTTATCCTAATCAAAGTGTTTTGCAGCGGAAAACGTGTGAGATATACATATGAAGATGTATACTCAAGGTTACATTTCTTGAAATGTCAAAGGAACACCCGCTCAACATCATTCCATTCCATCAACTGCTCAACCTGCACATTTAGAAATACATGCAGGGCTGAGTATAAAAATACTCAGTGGGCATAGCCGAAAATACAACATGCATACATATATAAATTGAACTGCCATAACAGTAACACACAGGGGTTTTCTTAAATGACCTGTGCTTACTAAAATATTTCTTTCATTTTCATAAAGTCGATCGGCCGATCATTTTCCTTCATATGATCCATATCTGTTCCTTTCTGTCACGCGCCGGGAAGGAGGCCTCCTTACCACGGACGCCAAGACCGGTCGCAAGCGACTCGCGGTCTCCATAAGTGTACACGTTAACCCTAGCTAGCGACCTTTGTCTAGCATAGGATCCCAATTGGATTTCCTTTAAAGTTGGCGAACCAACACAGATAGGATACATATAAAAACATAAACATTTTTGGCAGTCAATCATTTCATAAACATTTCATTTCATTTCATGAACATTTCATTTTCATTTCATAAGAGTCATTTATCATTTGGGCATAATAATAAACTGAAATTAACAGTTAAAATCATCTCATGCATATATTCGTATAAGAGGCCTACGACACGCAGGGGATCTCTATATACGTATAGTAAAAGTAATGCCCACCTGGATAGGCAAAGCCTGAAGATCATAATCACATAACCTGTCTTGGGAAAACAGTGCTAATCCCCTTGGTCCACAAAGCCTACAAGAAATTCTATTCTTAATAGGTCTCCTTGAATCTAATCTTAAGTCATGGTGTAGTGCTTAACATTCTATGATTCACTTAGCCGGGTTTTTAATGAATAAATAATTAAAAACATTCCTCTTGAGTTAAGAACACCAACAATATTCTTACTCATCTTTCTTTAATAATTGGAATTATAAATAAAACCAATTAAATCATAAATACTTTTTATTTCATGATGCAAATGAAATGTCATGTCATGCTTAGCATATGATAAGTAATTACTTAAAATATGCACTTAATAATAATTTAATATTATTATAAAAATTATCCTTTAAATAAATTAATCAAACTAATAATAGTTCAATTAATTAAAAATAAGAAAGCCCAATTTAATTAATTGAAGGCAATCCAAAGTCTTTAAAAATAATTAATCAAACTAATTAATAGTCTAATTAAATAAAATAGGGAAGCCATTTAAATAGATGAAATAGAGCTCATGCTTAAATAAATAATAGCCCATATAAATTTAAAAGATGAGGCCCAACTCAATAAAATATGAATGGCCCAGACTGAATAAAATAAATCGGGCCCAGCTAAATAAAATTAAAAATCGGCCCAAGCTTTTAAAAATCGCAGCCCAAATCTATTTAAAAATCGAAGCCCATCACTCATAAAAATCGGCCCAAATACTCGGCCCAAATCGCAAACCCACCCCAAAGCCCATTTTAGATAAAAATCGGCCCAAACCTAAGCTAAGCCCTAGCCCATTTCTTCTTCCCCCCTTTTCCCATATCAAACACACGCACACACACATTTCAGAAACACACACACACATATGCAGCTGCTGCTGCGCCTTCCCCTCCTCCCCTTCTTCTCTCCTCCGGCGGACGGTAGCAGCGCCGGCCGCCGCCGCCGCCATCCCTGACTTCCCTATCCCTCGCCCTTGCTCTCTCTTTCTTCCTCACCTCTCTCGACTGCTCTCTCTCTCTCGACTGCTCTCTCGCCCTCGACTGCTCTCTCGCCGCGGACGCTCGCCGGAGCGAGCGGCGACAACCACTGCCCCTCGGTTCTCCCTTCTCTCGGTTCAAAACAGAGGATCACCGCCTCCGTCCATCTCTCTCTCACCGTGGTTGGAAGGTAGCGGCAGAGCCGCCGTGCCCTATCCCCCTTCTCTCTGACTTCCGCCAGACCCCATTGCCGTTGCGCCACCGGACGGCAGCCTAAGGTAAGCTCTAATCCTTCATTTTCTATTTTTCCCCTTTTCTAAATTAAAAATCTGAAATCCCTCTCTCTCTTCTTTTTCCCTTTGGCAGAACGGAACCACGGCTCCGCCGCCTTCCGTCGACCATCGGCAGCCACCACGGCTGCTGTTTCTCTCGGCCTGTTACAGTGGCGAACCACCACCACTCTCCCTCGCTCAACTCTTCACCGACAAGCAGCTGCAAGAGCCGCCCGCCGGAGTCCTAGACTCAGCCTTCGACTATCTATCTCAAAACTTCGCCGGAGCAAAGGCGATGAGCCGCTCACAGCCCCCGACCTTCTCTCTTCTCCGGTCAGACCGACAGTGGCGCCGAGCCACCGCCGTCGACTTTCTGCCCAGACTCGACAGACAACTCAAGTTCAAGACTCCATTTTTATCATTTCTTCTTTTAAAAACAATCTCATGCTTGTATGTAAACACACATATATTAACAGAGTGTATGTAGATGCATTTGAAATGCCATTTTGTTTAATTACTGAGAATGCTATATGCGGTGCTGTGCATATGTGTTGCTGGGTATATTGGTTTACTGGACTGAAATTTAGATGCTGTGATTGTGAGCAAACTGAAATAATCAAGGAAATTTATAAATGAAACCTTAGGGAATTTTGGATGGAGTTGAGTCGTTGTTGTCTGGATTCCTTTTGAGCATTCTTGCCTTCTTGAATGCAGATAAGAGTTCTTGAATGCAACATGTCTTTTAGAATGAGTAAAGTCTCCTTGGTTTAATATAATTGAGATATGGCAGACAGAGAGGAGTGGATGAATGCATTGCTGTGTAGGAGTAGGTGTAGTGGGTGTTGTGGGATGTTAGGTGGGTGTAGTGATGTTAATCATGGAGGTGGTAAGGAGGTGTAAGGGAAGGTGGCATGGCTGTCATGGAGGAGGTGGAAGAGTAGGTAGATGTGGGAAATTTGGTGGAGAAATTAAATATAATAAAATAAAATCTTCCGGATTATACTATGAAAACTGTAATAATTCTTCAGGGTTCGCTAAATAAATAGCTCGTAAAAATACTTGAATGCTAAATTAAATAAATATGCAATGCATATAATTTAATTACTAAATTTACAAATGCTTTTGTAAATCATATTTATTTTTGTTGGAATTAAAAATAAATTCATTTTCTTTATATCCGGCGTGAATCATCTTACTTCTAAATTTCGAAAATAAATTCTAAATTTAACTCAGGGAAACGGGGTATTACAGACACCTGCGCCTTCATCGCGGTAGAGGGGCGGCGATAGATGGGCCGCCGGATCGGACTCCTCGGAACCCTCGAATCCTCCATGAAAGCACCGTCGGTGGACTCCTCAGAACCTTGGAATCCGCCGCTCCCCTCATAGACAAAACCAGACGGCAACGGAGGTAACTCCTTAAAGAATTCTTCGTCCTCCGAATCGGGGACGAATTCGGAGTTCAAATATGCCGACCAACCCATATTATCGGCCATAAACGCGTAGATCTAGGGTTCCAGAGAAAGGGAAAATGGGGATTAGGGTTTTGGAGGAGGGCGGCGCGGATGGAGGCTGAGGACGGCAGAATCTTAAGGTTTCGGAGGAGGGCGGCGCGGATGGAGGCTGAGGACGGTGGAATCTTAGGGTTTCAGAGGAGGGCGGCGCAGATGAAGGCTGAGGGCGGCGGTATCTTAGGGTCTCAGAGCGTGAGAGAGGCGGAGAGGCCGAGAGAACTTTCGAGAGAGAGAGGCGGAGAGGCCGAGAGAGTGAAAATAGAGATAGGGTTTTTTTTTGTTTCTTATTTATACTTGAATTAAGGTGCAATTAGTAGTGTTAATTAACCCCTAATTCTTTCCTTATTTGGAGTGTGTCTTTATTATTGGGACACCTCAATAAGGAAAGTGTGTCTTCAATAGTGGGACGGAGGGAGTATTATTTTTTTTTACAGTAAAACAAGTATTATATTAAGATCTAACTAATGTCTTAAATTCGAATTTTACCAATAACCTTTAGATTCCATAAATAATGGAGTAAGTAGTAAAACAATTATAATTTCATTTTGTTTAATAACGTCAAATTGACATCATATTGAGGTGTAGAAATTGACAAAAAGAATGGATCGGATCGGAATATGAAAAAGAGAGATATGTGCAGATTTGCAACAAGAACAAAAGCTAGGTACAAGTTTGTCACGTGCCATTCAGGTGGGAAATGTGATGGATATGATATGATGTCCACAGAATTGACACCAGTCAACCACATATCTCATTTCACCTATTACTATTATCTAATACTCCCTCTCTTTCACTCTAATAGGCTCATTTTCTTTTTTAAGTAAAAAAATTGTATTTAATTAGTGTAGACCACACCACTTTACTACCACTTTCCTACTAAAAAATAAATTTTCTTAATTTTTATACCCAAAAGAAATGAGCCTATTGGAGTGAGACGATGAGAATAGTACTATATTCTATGGTAAATGTAAGAGGCGTAACAGGATTTTAATCCGATATAAAAACTTTTATGGAGTATTTCGTATTGGGATATCTACCGTATCCATTTTTTTTTGCTTGTTCAGTTTTAATTATGCTACCCTATAATTGCTCTTATTAAGATTTTGGTTAGCGCATGTCGATGAAATTGCGAAGTCTTATAATCCTAAACGGCTAAACCTGTACTACTCATGCGGCACTCATTCGCTAATACTAAAATACTTGTTTATTTGATGAGTAAAAACACTAGTATAAGATAAATCATAAATGTTTACTTGTTTCAATCAATTTCATCGAAAGAGAATTAACACTGTGTAAAAAGGAATACAAATAAAAAAATAGAACACAATTAATTTTTGATTTTATGTATATTAGTAATGTTTTTAAATTTTTTGAGGGTACAATTATAGCCTATTATATAGTATCACATTGGATCTGTCAGTGCCTGGGGGCAGTGGGGTCACTGGGTCTCATTGAGATTTATCAAAAAATTATGAATGTTCTTTTATTCTAATGTATTATTGGTCTTTGTTTGATAGAGAAATTAAGTTGGTATTATTGTAGGTGTGAAGTGTCCTAGCAAATGTTATAGTACGCCAATAAAAGTATATTTAAATTTATTTTTTATGACGTTTAAGTATGAATAATACAATTTTCACTTGTATGCACAGTATATACATATTCCGTAATTAAAATTAATAATTGTCTTTTTTTTAAAAAAAAACATACAATAAATTAGCTTGTAGCTAAACTGAAAATGATGCAGGCTAGGCCCAAGAATATTTTCTTAAAAGAAAACAAAAGGAAAATAGATAGAGAAGGCGTAAGTATGTTCAGAGTCATAGACCACTTCTAGAGAAGGTGATTAGTGATTACTGATTAGGGCAAGGATTTTATATTATCTTCATAATACGCGAGGATAAAGCAAATAATCACGCTTATCCATATACTATGTCCTGGCTACTAACCTCCCAAATGGGGAACTTTTGCCATTCATCGCCTCAAAAGTCAATTCTTAATTTTTTTAAATCTCAACATTTTTAATCTCTTAATCAACTTTTTACGCGTTATTTAGACATAGACGGAAAGAATTTTAGTACTTTATAGTAAGCTGGTGTTTTGTCAAAACAGGTCACACTGATAATGAAAATGAAACCTTTTTTTACCAAATTACGCAATGTGTGTAATAAACATTATATATTTTAATTGACTTTAAGGAGTTGAAATTCCGTGAACTCTTTTTCCGCCTCTAAAGAAGTCTTCCTCATTTCTACATGATTTACGAGTTATTAATCATAGGACTAGCTGACTTTTAATTCACCAATGTAAAATGAGTAGTGCTATTTGGACAAAATTTATTCAGGCAAAAAAATATCAATTTTGTTTAAAAATCAATTTATTTAAATTTTTTGGTTCAAAATTAAAAAGGGTTTAGTTAGTTTTATTGTTTTGTCCATATTGTAGTTTTTTTTATTTATTGTTTTTCAACAATTTTTTTAGTTTTTGTTAATATTTTTGTAGTTTTTATACTTCAAAAATAATAAAAATTAAAAAAAATATTTAAAAAATCACAATATGGAGAAAACAATAAAACTAGCTAAATTCATTTTTATTTTGAATCAAAAATTTTAAATAAATGTATTTCATAAAATATTTAACCATATTTTGTCCGGACAAATTTTATCCAAATAGCATTATTGATGTAAAATTGTTGGCCGTGGGATTCAAATGTACTCCCCCTACATAAAAAATAGTCCTAAAAAAGGATGGCACATGTTTAACGAAAATGATTTAATTTATTGTAAGTGAAGTAAATGGTCTCACTTAAAATGTATAGTGTTAATAATAATAATTAATTATATTGTAAGTGAAGAATAGGGTCCACCATGTGATAGATAGTTTTCAAAAAATAAAAAGAATTTATTTTTATGAACATTACAAAATGACAAAAAAAGATACTTTTTTATGGATGGGGCACATTTTATTATTTCCAAATTAATATTAAAAACACACACATATATTTTCTCTCACCCAGAGAAATCTACAAGTTAATATTGATGAGGAGTAATATGTGTAAAGTAGGGAAAGGATGCGAACCAGAGGAATCACCCTCACCAGAGAAGTCACCCATACCCGAGAAGTCATCAGAGTCAGAGAAGTCACCCATACCCGAGAAGTCATCAGAGTCAGAGATGTCACCCATACCAGAGAAGTCATCAGAGTCAGAGAAGTCACTCATACCAGAGAAGTCACCATCGCCAGAGATGTCATCCACGCCAGAGAATTCATCAGAAAACGCGGGAGAGCCCCGCGTAAAATTACTATTTTATCCTTCGACCATGCAAGGCGCATGCGTTACAGGCGAATTTACCATTTTGCCCCTCTATGTAGTTTATAAATAGGCTCCGCGCTCGTGCATTGTAACTACGCTACCTCTTGTTTTTTAATACAACAGCTATTTTCTCTCTCGCACCAAGTTCTCCGATCGTTTATTTTACTCTTTCCGATCATCTCTACTAGGTATAGTTTACGACTTCAGCTTTGTAGTTTAGGTGTTGGTTTCGTGAAACACCAAATATGTTAGTTATATTGAAGTACCGTCTTGATTAGTATTATTTTTCATAAATTTGATCAACTAATTAAATTGATACATCATCACAAAATTTCCTAAAGTAAAACCTTTGTGTTTTATTTTTAATAAATGTGGGAAACCTGAGTGAATATGATTTTTTTTTTTTAGAATTACAAGGTGTGTCTATTATATAATCAAATAAGTAATCTGCCGCACGCAAGTGTGATCGAATCCAAAATCTCTCACAAATGACAGTCTTTAGGTGCCTTATTTTTGTTACTTGAACTAGGCCTTATCCTTAGCGAGTATGAATTTCAATCACGCCATCTCTCAATTAAAAAAAACATCTAAATCATCCCCTAAATATACGGAATTTTCTTCTATCAATTTGAACAACCCCTCTTATATATAGATTATCTAAAATAAGAGTGAAGCCAACGTAATTCATAAGAATTGATGATATGATTAAATTGAGTAACGAGGTTTGTCTTCTTCTCTTCTGGGGACCCAACACCAATCAACTGTTGATTGTGATTCACATAAAATGAATTTGTGTATTATTTTTTCGTTATTGACACAGTTATTGCTCCTTAATTATAGCTTGATACCATAATAATAATAATAATAATAATAATAATAATAATAATAATAATAATAATAATAATAATAATAATGTGTTGCCTATCAAGCTTAGGAAATATTACTAATCCAATGAGAATTGAACTATTGAAGCGTACTAGATGCAATACTTCATTTTTCTACGTCGAAATTAGGCCTCTGCGGGAACTGATCACATCGCTAATCCTATTCTTCCCATAAGAAGAACAGCAAGTAGCTATGCAAGATTAGTGATAGATATAAATTCCATAATATCATACTATATAATAAATGATGAATATAGTTGAGTATTAGAGTTGGCATGTTATGAGGATTGAGGAAGAGGATGTCATTTGTGTAATGATTATTTTAGTGGGGAACTGTTAAATTGGCGTTGGATTGGGTTAAATCGATTTTGGGATAATGTGACAAAAGACTTGATGCCTCCAAACAAAAAAGAGCTCACACCAGGATGCTATATTTCTCGTCCTTTTAGGGCGGAAGTGGGTATTCTTCTTCTTTCCTTTTCTATATCATTGCTCGCAATTATAAAGTCCCCATTACATGATTTATTTATTTCAATTTAATCGTTTTCTAAATTTTCTTACGGAAAATAAGAAAAACCAAAATAAAATATTTAGTCCCCACTCGCATATTTTTGCGGACTCTCTCCGTATTTCTTTCCGACATTTAATTGACTTTTGATATTTTATTATCTCAGAAAGTGACAGCCCAACAACCGAGTGCTTGCGTAAAGAATTGTAATCACGAAAATTTTGATTTTATTTACATGGTTCCGATTTTTCTTTCAATATCTTAAGTATTGCAAGGTTAACTTTGAAGTATCTGGTAAAACTCAACTTTAAATTGACTTTCAAAGTTGTGAATTTCGATAAATTTGTCTTCAGTTTAATGGTGAAAGAATATTTCACAACTTATTTTTCGAGAGAATAAACCTTAGAAATGGATAACGAAAAACATGTCGCGATGGTTTGTTTCTCTATGTTTAATTTACAATCGAATGCATTCAACTTAATTATGCAAAATAAAACCAACAACTCCCCATTAGTACACCGCAAAATTCCCTATGCGGTCAACCGTATACCATCGGTAGGTTTGAAATATTACATTTTTTAAAAAATAATATTTATTTTTATTTATAGAAATTTTACTTTTAATTATTTTTACTCGTTAATATTTTTATTCTTAATTATTTGATAAAATAATTATTTTTATAATAAAAAATAATTATTGTTACAATGAAATGTAATATTTCTAAATTATTACATTTATTCACGATAATTGTTACATTTATTCATAAGAATTTGTATTACTACATAAATATGCATTTGTGCGAACAAATGTATATCTTATACTTATTAAAAGTAACCCGCCGCATGGGGTGCGGTCAACCACACAGGAGACCAACCCTTAGTACACTAACAAACTAATTATAATAATTATTTATAATAACTTTGTTTAAAATAATATTAATGATGTGAAATATCCACTTAAGATAATGAAAATCAATAGTTATCAATTCAACATTATTTTAATAATATCTAAATAATTTTAATTATTTCGGACCAAATTACCCTCGAATTATCTTACCAAAAAAACATGATCTCCCTATCGTCTCCTCACTTTTGCTATTCATCTCTATGTGAAATCCAACTTTCTCTGTCGCACCATCGAGTTGCTATTTTTGTTCGTCTCCAGTGTCACAAGTAACTCACTGTCAACATCCTCTTCTCAAGATATACATCCATTCGAGATCTAAGAGAATTATGAGATGCAAATACAGATCTAAAAAAATTTGAAACGAATAGGAATTCGTACAAAGATATGTCACGTGATAGTTGGTCAACACGACAATTAGCATCATCCATAATATGTGCATGTGGAGTCTACTTGAACTTCAATATTGGGAATTTGTATCGAAATTTTGTAAGATTAGTATTTGTATTTATAGTTGAATTTGTTGTAAAATACATGAATAAAATATTATTTTTGAATTCATGCTATTTTCAAACTAGTGTTATTATGTGTTATTTCACACTTCTGTCGCGCAAAACATGAGACTAATGGTAAGAATATTTTATTTCGCACCAATCGTCCCAAATTTTGTTCTTGCCAATTGTTGGAAAGAATGGTGCAAAATGCTATATTCAAACTATTTGTCCCAGTTGTTGTCGTGCCATGATATTGAGACGAATGATATGAAATGACGTTTCGCACCATTCATGCTAATGTCTTTCACGCTTGTATTTGCACGAGTAGGCCATTTCGTACTTCGTACATTCATCTCAATATTTTAGCACTTGAGATTGGGCTGAATAGTACGAAAATGCTATTTCGCATCATTCGTGCCACATACTTGGCGTAACCGAGAATAAGACGAATGGTACGAATATGCTATTTTGCACCATTCGTCCCAATGTCTTTATTGCCAAGTGTTTGATACAAATAGTACTAGCATTCCATTTAGGGACATTTATATCAAGGTCTATCACATCAAATGTTGGAACGGATGATACGAAGTGTGAAATAGACTCGTGCCAATACTATCGCGAAAGACTTTGGGAGAATGATGCGAAATATCATATTCAAATTATTCATACCAAACACTTGGCGTGAAGGACATTGGGATGAATCGTTCGAATATGCAATTTCGCCATTCGTTAATAAAAATTGACGCAATAAAAAAATAATATACTTGCAGTTTGTTCAATCAATCCTAACTATAATTGATGTACAAAATTCAGATCAATGTTTTATTCATTTTCCAAATAATAGAATTACAAATCATAATGGCAAATCAAATGAGAAATATTAAAACAAACACAAAATAGAAAAAAAAAAATTCCTAAGCTAAATCTTCATTTTTCATCATTTTCTTCACTTTCTTGCACTGGAGGAAGGTATCGTGCGATGGCGGCAGAGATGAACTTCCTCATTCCAATCATATGCACTTGGCACATATAGAACAAATTCTTCTGTGACTGTGCACTCTTCGTGGCTTGGAACAAATTAAATTGTGTTTTTATTTGTATCAGTCCTTGTCAAATCTTGGTACGGATGGTATGTACATACGAGGCTGATGGCGTATTGGCCTCATCCATTCATCCACTTGATATGACAAATCTTGGAACAGATGGTACGAGTTTGTAACAAGAATTTTGTTCAAAATCTTCTTATAACTATGATGAAATAAAATGTAATTTTTGAACAGATTATATGTATCCTAAATTCCTAATCCACCTACCTACTATCAAAGCTTTTCAGCCGCCCCAGAGGATCGTCGCGATATTTTTTCCGTTATTTTTTTCTTTTCTTTCGGTAACCAAAAAAACAAGTAAACGTAATTACATATATTGTGCAAATTAACAATTCTCGATCGAGTAGCACCAAAATCGGCAACATCAAAATCAATGTCAAGAAATTTGAAACTATGATGAATTATTGAAAGAAAAGCAGGTTCTCAATCAATAATACAATTATTACGAGAACAAATGATCTTGGTTATCACACAAGTTTCTTTGTCTGGCTCATGCATACATTATGTAACTAGTATTTGCATCCCGTGCAATGCACGAAAAAATATTTTTTATTTTATATATCTATATAAAAATTAATACTAATTCAATTATCATACTCATAAATATAATAAAAATAAATTTTAATTAAATATATTTGAATTGAATATTAATAATAAAAAATAAAAAATAATGTACAATTATAAAATTTGATATTATGAAAAGCAAAAAAAAATAAGTTAAAAAAATAAAAAATACTAATAAAAAAGAATTTAAAATGCAGTACATTTTTTTCAAAAAGATGAGAGAGGAGAGAGAAATTTATAAAATTTTAATATTTAAACAAATTTAATTTGTACATTTTAACTCAAATATTTGTATGAAATATATCAAATTAAAGCTCTTATTGTGATCTTTAATTTGATATGCATATTAAATATTTTATAATTAATCGAATTTCACAATTTTGGAAATAAATAAAACAACAAATAAGAAGTTAAAAAGAAAAATATAGTTTAAACATAAACCTTCAATTTTATTATAACTACAAAATTGCCACTCAATTTTGAAATTGATTTCAAATTGGAAACTGCTTTTTTCAATATAGTATAGATTATGCAGTCTTGTTCACTCATGTATAGTTTTTATAATTTTGCAGCAGATGCAAAACTTCGATTAGACATTGTACTGTTACAAATACTTCTCATTCCTTAAGTCGAGAAATTAATTATTTGGCAATATTTTACCTCCAAAAAAAAAATGGCAATATTTGTGGAGCTTGAACCAAGCATAATTTTATTTTTTTGTTTTAAAAAAGGAAATACAACTCAATTGTTAACAAATATATGTGAGGATTGAATCCTAGACCTTTTATGTGCACAATGGGTCGTCTTTCACCGAATGTTTTAAAGTTTACATGAAATAGATAATATCATAATACAATTAAGCGAGGCCTTATGCATGATTATCTTAAAAAGTACAAATACTAACATTTTGTGATTATCCAACAGAGGTTGGTTGGTGCCAAATGATTAAATGCCAAACTGCCGTAAGTAAGGGAGGTTAAGCTGCTCTACTCAAATCTACAACTTACGAGATTAATGAAAATCTTCAAGAGGTGAGAATCTCATAAATAGTTATTTATGTATAACCGTTATATACGTCACGTTTTACGACCGTGCAAGTGAACTGCAACACTTATCCCTATCCAAATAGAATGACTTTTAGTTTTAGTAACATACCATAATTAATCGCATGATATGCATACCACCTAAACTTTTTATTATTTAGTGGGGTCTAAATCAATTAATGATTTATGTCTCAAGCGGCACCAAGCAGTGCGAACTCCTGTCTACAAACAGTGGAGGTCCATGGTTCAAACCCCACCGCTCCCCCTCTCTCCAAAGTAAAAAAAAATAAAAAAAATTAATGATTTATCGAAGTTATATATATATATATATATATAGGGTGTGGTTCTAGAGAGAACTACATTATTTGTGAGAACGGGAGAACCATCAAATCTAATGCATCCACTGTAAAAATTAATGCATTCGCTGTTAAAATTAATGCACTAAAAAAATAAAAAAAAAATGCTCCCTTCAGGATTCGAACCCAGGATCTGCCTTCATCTAACAAGATGATGCATCTACCGTAGATCTTGATGATCGAATGGCTGAAAATGGTTCTCCGGTCTTCTTTTATTTATGGTTCTTTCTTGAACCTCTCCCTATATATATATATATATATATATATATATATATATATATATATATATATATATATATATATATATATATATATATCTTTAAATTAATAAAAATTAAAAATAAATAATATAATATAATCACACCACTTTGCAAATTATATCACAATTAAATCACATTAATCACATCGTTAGTTAAACACGATCACCTCATAACATTTCTCTTATTATCTTTGAAGTTAGATAAGTTTAGGTTCATTAATGATGAATATGAAACATCTACCATAGATGACATGACTTTCGTATAAAAACGTTTCATTTATTTAAAATGATAACAAAATTCAGAGTGCACTATAATTTTCAATCTTCTAACTTAAATGGGAAGAACACTGAATAGACCTGTTTTGAATTTGGACTTTAGTTCCTCATCGTGCAATGATATAAAATTATTTGAACTTATATATGATGCTCTTAATGTAAACTAGCTAGTTTCCCTTTTCTGTTAGCTAGGAAGCTCAATTTATTTGTTATCAAATGGGATTTTATTTTGACAAACTCCTATAAATTTGGCCTTTTACTTGCGAAATTGATAATCTCATTACTTATGCTTAAAATACATCTAATTATCATCTTATAAAACAAGTATAAACGAACACGTACGTTCTTCATTTTTTAGGGTAAACACATTCTTCAGTTATATATCATCCTGAAAAATCGATTTGGTGTTTTACCAACTCAAGTCAACCATCTTACAAAAGTTTCTGGTATTAAGTTAGGCTTTTAAAGATTATTATTTAGGTGGGCTTCACTAGTCTCCAAGATTTGCTATATATGAAGACAAACTTCTGTTGAACTACTAATTAAACCTGAGATTTGGTCGAATCAAAGAAAAAGGTTTTATCGCTTTTACAACGAGTAGTTTGCACGAGTAATTGATTTGGTATAATTAAGTCAAATGATTTATTTTGTTCGAAAAAAAGTCAAATGATTTATTTTTTCTATTTCCATTGTGACACTAAATCATAATTACCTATGCCATTAATTAACCAACGATCTTTCCTCGTGCTGGAATTTCACCTAACCGTGTAATGTTGTCTACTTCTTTTGAATTTTGATTAAAGTATATATATCTCGTCAATGCTCATGAGTCATGACCTATGTAACCCACAAGCTTTGGGCCAATTTTTCTTAAACATACATTAATTCTCTCTCAACCTAAATTATTAATTAGCGACTAATGGAATGGATATGTTCTGCCCATATTTAATTGGCACACTTTCTTCAGTTTATATTAAATATTGGTCAGTTTTAAAATATATTCACGGGGACTAGAAACAATTGGTCAACCACTTTTTAACTGAAGAAAGTCATGGAATATATAACTAATTATTAAATTAATATCGTATCTTTCCCCTTAAAAGATAAAATAATATCGTAGTTGTAACTTTAATTTTTAGTGATACTCCCACAACAAGTATTGTCAGGTGTCAGGTGTATGTAATGTAGGAATACAATTACTAAAACCTTTTCAGTCGAGGTCTCCCTTAATTTGATTAAAATTTTGAGTACGAAGGTAATAATTATTTGCCTTGAGCATCTGATTTCACAATATCAATGCATTTCAAAAGAACTTCATTATGATAATATTGATCAAGATGAAATATTCTTTTCACTGATGGCTAGAACAACTGATAAGTCATCTTTCTCCTTATACTTGCATGTGAGCGGAATTCGATGGTTAATGAAAGTCCATTAAAATTGAAAAAGTTTATCTTAAAAACATTATGACCTTATGCATTTTTCAGTATTAATGTAGACTACTCTAAACTTAGTAAAACAGTTGCAATTAAAGTATGAATGCGAATCAGATAATAAAGATGGTTAGATGCACGATATAAGTAGAAAGTAAAATACTAACAAAGAACACAAAATATTAACGTGCTTCGGTGTTCTTTCTTCTATGTTCACAAATATGATCATATCAAGTGAATTCCTTTCACCTTGAAATCCACTGAGGCTATAGTGATCAACTGCACTTCTAGTACAATACCCAATTACAGTGTGATTAAGTAACGTGCTTCGAATAATTCAAAAAAAAAAAAGTAACATGCTTTGAAGTTCGTTTTCATCCTACGTCCACAGAATTATGACGTTGGGCCACTAATGTGGTAACCTAGCCAATCTATAATTAGAATTAGGGCTATCTAAATGGTTATCGGGTATTGGGTATCGATTAACTCGATAATCGATCCAAATCAATTCGAATTTGGTTACTCGAAATAATGAAGGTCCTTGTGATATTCCAAAGTTTTAATCCATCAAAGTAAACAAGAAATTGATCTTATTATTTTTATCTATCAAAGTTAATCATCCAAAATAAACGTCTCTTAAGAATTTGTATCTTGTTAAAACCTTTATAGATTTAAGCTTGTCACATATTATCTTTTTTAAATATAGTTAATGCATATAAGATACATACCTTGATTAATCTCTCCTTTACATATAAAAGAAATACCAATGAGCTACGATCCTCAAGTAGAAACTCTATTACTCCTTACTTACCTCAAATATCTTCATATATTTCTATTTTGGTCTGTTTCTAAAACATCTTTCTAACAAATTTTTGAAAAACAATTCCACTAACTATTATATTTACAATTTTCATTTTTTATGGAACTCATTCTCCACTCATTAAATACACAACTAAATACGTGCCATCCTCCTTTAGTAAGATGTTTTAGTAAGATGTTTGAGGGAGGAAGGGAAAAAAAGAAGAAGCATAATTTGATTTTCTTTAGGAGGCGACCTAACCTAACGTACCTATAATTTTTTTTAAGGGGCTAACCTATAATCTTAGGACTAAATTTCATTTTACTAAGAAATGCTTCTAATGGGCCTTCAGTTAAAGAGTTTGAAACCCAACTCAACCTAACATACAAATAGGAGTCCATATGATGGATCGAACGGTATTCTTACTTTTAAGAATTTGTATTGATTGTAATTTGTAGAGAATTGCAACTATTACGATTCTAAAAAAGAAAAAAAGGAAAAAAAGAGAGAATTGCAACTATAACATGCGGATGCAATATGCAAATTAAAAGACCTCATCCCCGAATAATAAGGAAACTAGAACTAACAAAATCACTCATAAAATGTGTGCAACTGAAGCCTTTATATACCTTTGATTTTCTTGGAAAGATGAATATTTGGATGCCAGTCGTAATGGAGCACTAGCGAGTAGCGAAGTTGCATTCATGGCCGTTAGAAATATAGAGTTCCATTGTAAAAAACATATAGATTATATATTTAGTTGCTAATTTTAATAAATGATGTTAAAATTGTAAAATGGATTTGATGATATATTTGACAATTTTAAAAAGAAAAAAAAATGTGTAAATTTTCTAAACTACCACACGGATGTAAACGATACTTTGATGGGCCTAGAAGAAAAATACCATCCACCAAAAATAACACTAACCCACAAAGTAACTGAGAAAAAAAAAAAAAAAAAAGTTGTCCCATTGCAGGCAGATTCTTAAATCTTATCATCTTCTCCATCGCTGACACTACCATCCCGACCAAGAAAGACATGGCAACTTTGAATCTCTCTTTCTTTTCCAAAACCCTAAACCCTATTTCCCAAACCCTAACCCCTAATCTTTCATACCCGTCCACACTATCCATATCGTTCCTTCGCCCGTACCCAACCAAATCAACAACTGCCGCTTTGCCGGCCGTCAGAGCTTTGACCGATGGCGAATACTCCACCAAAAGGAACAGCGGCGGTGAAGAAAGGGAAACGATATTGTTACCGGGATGTGACTATAATCACTGGCTTATCGTCATGGAATTCCCCAAAGACCCTGCTCCCACCAGGGACCAGATGATTGACACTTACCTCAACACTCTCGCTACCGTTCTTGGCAGGTCTCACTGAGTGTGTGTGTGTGTGTGTGTCTCCTTTCTTCTTTACTGTTCTCGTTGGCTTTTTATTTGGTCACGCTATCTTGGCCAATTACGAAATATAATGATTCTGATATTCTTGTGGCCAGTTGGTTCTGGTAGATGTGGTTACTGTAATTATATCCATTTTCTCTTTTGATGGGTCACATTACAACTTAGACTTTATTTACTATAGAGTGTAGTTTTTATTGTTGCCGAAAGAAAATGTTTTTGATATGTAAGTAATAAGTATGCTTTTTTTGCAGAAGTATGTTAAAAACTTTGCCCCAGAAATGTTTCTACTTAGAATTTGGTATATACTTCTGATAGTTGATACATTGAAATTGTTATGTGGCTTTTAGTATATTGAGTACTAGTCACTTAAGAATTGCTTTTAGTTACTAGATCCCCAGTGGATTGGTGGCATATCTTGAGATTGGGAGTCATTTAGTGAATTGTATGATACTATCTCTTATGGAATCCTAAATGTTGGCATTGTGGAGATATCTGAAAAAAAAGAAGGGATTGTATTCTACTGTATGCGCATTGAAGTCATAAATAGGATATAGTGATGCCTTAATATCCATCTGTTTCAGCAATGTCACACATCTCACGGTTGATCTAAATTCTCTGTTTCAGCATGGAAGAAGCAAAGAAGAATATGTATGCCTTTAGTACCACGACTTACACTGGTTTTCAATGCACTGTATCTGAAGAAACATCTGAGAAATTCAAGGGTATGTTATTGTTGCAATCTCTTCCTGTTGTCTCCAATCTCCAAACTGCAGTTTCTGTTTCTGGTCCTAATAAGTTGTTTGTCTGTTAATTTTTTTGCTCACTGTAGGCCTACCTGGTGTTTTGTGGGTCTTGCCTGATTCATATATCGATGTTAAGAACAAGGATTATGGAGGTTGGTCATTCTTTTATATTTCTTTTATGATCTGACATATAAATGATTACATTTTATCATTCTCTATGCATGCTCACCTTTTTTTTTATGGTTTTAGGTGATAAGTACGTAAATGGAGAGATAATTCCCTGTGAGTACCCAACTTATCAACCAAAGCAGGCTAGAAGTTCGAAATTTAAGAGCAAAGCTTATGTAAGAAAGAGAGATGGCCCTCCTGCTGAACAAAGAAAGCCAAGACAAGAAGCAGCACCGGAATCAGCTTCCTAATGAACTTTTCCGAGGTATGCATATGGTTTTATGATTGGCTAATTTGGTTGTAACTTTATAATTGTTGAGGAAATTATATCCTTAAGATCTGTGCTTCATTAGGATCTCAAAAGTATTTGGTCCCGCTACTGCTAAGTGCTTGGTCATTCTGTCGATCCAACTCGATTCTTGTTTCCTGTTGTTCTAGGTTGCAAATTGCTATGCACGGATGCTGTTCTATCATTTATAGCTTGGACTGGAGCTTAGTTTTCACAAGATGAGAGCTTTGTTTAAGTTACGATCCTTACATTTCAAATCTCAAGGTAGTTATGAGGCTGCTCGCCAGTTTTCAGTACATGTATCCAGCTGAACAGCTGTGTTAGGACTGTGACCAGTGCTATGAGTATGTAGTTAAAACTCGTTAGTCATGATTCTATTATCAAATGGCTTGTGTTGCTTCTCTAATAGTGCTAATTATTGTATTTACCTTTGACCCTGGTGAAAAGATTCAGCTTAAGCTGTTAAGTAGGAAAGATACTGGACAAGAGATCATAGTGTGGGAACATACTAGATTGGAAGACAGGCTAGCGAATTACAGTGGTACCCTGACAATTCTGCTCATAATTACTTAGTCTAATTAATCCACCTTAATTAGTCTACAGATTTAACTGCCTTTTCTAAATGTTAGGAACTATTGTGTATTTTGGATTATGGATTATGGATTATGTATGTACCTACTGTGAAGCTGATATAATATTGATATGGAGCCATGCTTAGTCTACATTTCTTTGAGAAATATACTCAGCTTGCAGGGAAACTAATACACCCATCTGGAGGGACTGATTATAGTATTTGCTATAGCATTTATGCAATTCCTTGCCGGAGGATATTTTTTGGCTGGACGAGCAGCTCAAGGTCCACTCCACTGGAAGGACTCAAAGCATGTATGTATGAGCTAATAAGCCACGCATCTGGTACTCTAGGGCAACCAAGTGACTGAAGTTAAGTATCGACAAAAATCAGAAACTGCAAGCATGGTATTTCTTAGCTCTACTATCTACTACATTAATCACGAAGATCAGATCCCAGTCGACCTAGCTTGCTTCCTAACTGATTTTATGAGCATCTGGAATGGAGTCCCGTAGGGAAAGGTAATAACTGTGAAACTCTTAGATGAACTTGGGTTTGGTTCGAGCTGAGGAACATGATTACATAAACAAATTTGTGGCTTGTTGAGTGGCTAGGAGCTTATTTTTCTGATACTAGAGACATGGAAGATCCAAAATTGATTTGGCTTATGACTTGAGAGTTAGCAGTGCCTTGATGATCTGTTCTCCTCTCCCAGGTCATAGTTGCTTGCATTCAGTTTTTATTTTAACTTTGAAAAAGAAGAAAAGCTAAAACTACTTAATAGCTACCAACTTACAGTAACTGTGTAGAGTAGTAGCTCCGTCGTTGATAATTAAGAATTTCTGGAAAATGAGGCTGAAAGGTGTAGTGTCACTATCATGATGTAGACGAGTTGGGTGTGGGCACATGCACTCTGTCACTCACTCCCCACTTAGTACACCATTTTTGTTTCTTTTCCAACAAAAACAATCAACAGTTCCAATTCGGCAATCGTACGAGTGGATAAGGATCAATTGGTTGATATCAGATCTATTTATCACCATTCACACCTTTAATTCTCCCCAAACTGGGCGATCCATTTTGCGGCAGAATGGCCTTCTATGGCTACAACGGCGATGTCCACTGGGGTGCCGCCGACCATGATTTCGAAGCCGCATCCTACTATTCTCCTCCATACCTTCTCAGTGAGCCTAACCCAATCCCACTCCCTATTGATTACTACAATCATGATTATTACTCTGTATCTACTTATTCTGATCCGATTAACTATGCTTCATCTTACGATTACTACCAATATTCCGTAAATCAATCGGAGACGAACTACAGCCAGCCGAAATATCTTCAGTACGACCCATCTCCTCCCTATCAAGCCTATTTCCCTACCCAGACCAAATCTACAGTATCATACTCTAAAGTGCAGTTCAGTATGCCTGAATTCGAAGATTATGACCCCACTCCTTACGGTGGAGGTTATGATCAGGCAATGACCTACGGCAAGCCTCTTCCTCCTTCAGATCTCACCTGTTATCCTCGCTCGCTGCCCCAATCCGACGCCCCGCCTTTGGATAATTTCTCTTTTGCTTCAATTCCTTCACCCTATGGCAGAGATGAAGATATTATTGCAACGAAGCCTCCCGATGGAAGCAAACCCACAGATACCAAACCTGAAACAGGAAGCCGTAGCGGTGTGGAAAATGAAGGTAAGATTATCGATGATGGTAAGGATGTTGAGCCAATCGAAGTGATCCCGATTGTTGAGCAAAGCGATTATCCCAATTATGAACATCAAAATGGAAGGGTCCCTCAAATTCCATATGGTTCTGGATTGGAAACTATGGACCTGTGTGAAGGTTTATTTGGTTACTGGCCGTGCTTAGCCAAGAAAGCGCAGCAGCAGAGGAACTGCTGTCAAGTTTGCGACCCAGATCAGAGAATCGATCCGTGGAAATCTGCTGCAGATTATCTTTTTGGGACTCCACTGCCGTATGATTACGACAATTATCATCATCATCACCAGTCTCTGTACCAGTCCGATCAAATTTCTTGGCTGCACTAAATTGGAATAAAGTTATTGGTATGATTCTCCTGTTATTTTTCATACCAAATTCATCTCTGCTTGAGAAATTAAGCAAAATACACATGTTGTATAATTGATTAGGGGGCGGCAGTACATTATAGAGGATGGGGCAAAAATGAGTGAATTGTGCATCAACCATGCCATTGCCATTGTCATCCACAGTTAAGTTATTATTAAAGCATTGTGCAAATAAATGTCTAAGTAGTCGAACATTGGTGGACGGCAAAATCATGCCAGTTTTGAATTATCTTATTTTCTTATTCTTGCTATCTTCTTTCTAAAGGGATGTATTACCCACCTCTTAGAGACTGTAATAATGCCATTAGACACACTTTATTTGCAAAATCCTTGGGTTCCGTCAATTTCCCTATGCATGGACACTTCTGCCATGAAAATATGCAACTGTTTCAATCTTTCTATCTTTAATTTCGTTTCACCATTAATCGGTCTTCAGACTTCTATATCATCCTCCTCACAATTTCATAAAGCTAATGCGTTATGTAATACTCTACCACAAATTAGTTACTAAAAATAAATAAATAGACAGATACAAAGAGTGTGGAGTTGGGGTAGAATTTTTGGTTTTGTTAATGATGGAGTTGGGTTCCATAGGTGGATGTCGAATGATGAATCCCCGATGATTTTATAATCTTCTTGGTACTACTGGTGCCTTATCGTTCTATAATATTTACTTTCCTTATAAAAAAAAAAAAAAAGACAAGATACAAAGAGAACCTAAACAAAAGGAAAGAAAGGAATAAAAAATGCAGAAGAAATGAACAGGGGGGTCAACTTGAGAATAGGATACAATGAGTACTACATGTACGAAAATGTTACTGGGAAAAAAAAAAGTCATAAAGCGAAAGCTTGACTCTCTGAAAATTAATTTTATATTCTACCTCTAACGTTGTGTGTTGGTTTTGAGATAGTATAAAAAATGAATAAATTTTATTTCATTCGTCTCATCTATCTCGAGATATTTTCTTTTTTAGTCGTTCCTCCTATTTTGATACATGTTTTTTTATTTAACAAAATTTTTACCCTTTATTCATATTTTTCACCTATCACACTTAACACAGTAAATATTATTTCCTCCATCCCATTTATATCGGCACATTTATTTTGGGAACAGAGCTTAAGAATAAATGGTTAAAAGTGTAAAGTCGGCCGAGACTACTTATTTTATGTGTAGAGATGATAGGGACAAAATACTATTTTTGAAAAATGTCATTATAAAGTGTGTCAAGATAAGCAAGACGAATTGATTAATTTCTTAAATTTTGTGTCCAAAATTTTTGTCTTAAGATAGATGGGACAAAAGGAGTACTTATTATATGATCAAAAATTCAAGTAAGTTGCACTCCCTCTGTCCCGCCAAGCTTAAGTCGTTTCCTTTTCGGCAAAAATTAGGGAAATTAATACCCTAGTTAAAGTTACTAATTACATCCTTATTTTCAACCCATTTTCACTCTCCCTCTCTCAAACACATTATTCACAAATCTACAAAAATAAAAAAATAATTAATTTAATTAATTATATAAAATAATTAATTTGTATATAAAAAATATTTAATAATTAATTTAGAATTAGATTTAATTAATTTACTAAATTTTATATTAAAAAATTATTTAAAATAATTAATTATATAAATAACTATTTAATCACAATTTACAAACAAACTTAAATAACTAAATAATTCTTAATTTTCGGGCTCAAAAGAAATGCTTCAAGCTCGGCGGGATGAAGGGAGTATAAAATTTTAAGCACCACCTTTTTCTTATGATTAGGTATAAATTTTATAGCTAAGGGATAATATTATACCATTTTTTTATGATTCAGAATAAATAAGATATAAAAAATTATGATTCCCACGTTAAATGATGAAGTTATTTATTCATTATATCATCTATCTCTTTTATAAGGATAAAAACGAACACACCAATAGAACCTTAATAAATGGAGAGATAAGGTGGTTCTTGGAGTGGATGAGGGAAACTAATTACTAACATCTAACATGACTTTGCCCGATCAAAAAAAAAAAAAATAGAACCTATTCTTAATAAATGGGTGAAGAGTGAAATGCATATAGCTGCTGGTAGTGCAAATTCTGACAACGAGAATCTTTGGGAAAGGTATATGACTGCATTTTTGTTAAGGATTCGTTTATTTTGATAAAATATATATATATATATATATATATATATATATTTTTTTTTTAATTTTCACATGTTTATTATATTAAAAAAAAAATTCTGAGCAGATGAAATATTTTCTCAGCCAACTCATTTTCTCCTCAATGTTGAATAAGAGTATTATTTTTGAATAATAGTGTGAAAATATTTTTCAATATGTTTTAATATTTTCATTTCTAATAAACATATGATACAAAATGAGTAATATTTTTTTATCCATCATTCTTTAATAAAAAATTTACAATAAAAAAATAAACTGACTTTAGTCAACTTTGTTTGTACCCATTTACGACAGTGAAATAATTTTCAACCGAAAAACTTAGCCCAACTCTAAATGTTGGCGGCGCTTCTTGCTGCAATTAGGGTTTCAAAGTTATATCATTTTTCTCAGCGAGGGGTATTTTAGTCTCCTCATATTTTGTTTTTACCTTTTTCTTTTAGTATCCTCACCTCACACAATTTGGTAAAAAAATCTACTATCTTTGTGGTTTTTTTTTTGAATATGGGTTTTTGTCCATATTAAAAATGTGACACCATTAGGACTATCTAAACGGTTCGATTTGGATAATCGAATCAAAATTTTCGGTTACCCGAACAATATATAATAAATTAGTATTAATTAAATATTTCGATTAACCCAAATAATCGATCTGGCTAATCGATACCCGAAATTTCTGAAAAACTGATAAACAAACCTGAATCAATATCCAAAATTTTTGGTTATATCAGATAACCAAATCCAAATGCGAACGGTTCTGTTTGGTTATTGGATTATCCAAAATCCGATATCCATTTAGACAGCCCTAGACACCATGTTGAGATATGCGAGGTTTATGTAACAGATTATTTTTTTGAAAAAAAAAAAGATTCTTATTTTTTATGTTGGGGCAATGTGAGTTGTGTGACTTGATCCCTATAGCTATATGTTAATACCAAAGGTATGGATGTTATCGAAGAGACAATAATATATAGATTCTGAATAAACAGAAAAGCAGCAGAATAATTTTATTTGAGATGAAGGGGAAGAAGCGAAGAGGAAAATTCCAAAAGTGGGCACAGGATCCTCGTCAATTCCGTCATGGGACTGGCTGAAAAGAAATGCCACGCAATTGATACCGCGCATCATCTTTCCTTTTCGCATGATTTCCTTACCACCCTCTCCAGGTATATTTATGACTTGTATTCAAATTTTTGCAAATAAATGATTCTACATTAGTACTTATATTTGGTGTATTGCATAATCTTCCTGTTTGGTACACTAACCAAGTCACAATCACTAGTAATTAGCATCGTGTGGATCATTAGCTACGTTGTACCATGTTGACACTTTGGTAATTTTAATGTCTTGTAATTGGAATAACTTGGCTGTCAATGTAGACATATAGTACGACGTGAATCGAGACACTGCCTCTTGCCTCTTCAATAAAATAATCATTCACATAAATAAATCACGTATTGGAGTATAATATGTCCAACAATCATTGGTTCTTAGGTAGATCTCCCCTGGCAAGAAAAAACGCCAGCTTTAGTTTAATCACATTAGACCCATAAAACAAAAAAGAAAAAGAAAAACATTTTGGTAATAAGATGAGGCTAATATGGGAAAAAATTCATGACGTAGTCCCCACATTTCTTCACACCACAATTCTTGCTCTTTTTATTTCATCCTTCCTTTCCAGAGCAGCAGCAGCAGTGATGGCTATGCTACACAGAATAATTATTTCTGTGAGTGTGATTGTTTTGTGTTGGACGACGGCGTCGGGCTCCATTCATGAGCTGCTGAGAAGCAGAGGGTTGCCGGCGGGGCTATTTCCGAAGAACGGCGTGAAATCTTATGAACTGAGTGAAGATGGGTTGCTGCAGGTGTTCCTGGAGAGCCCCTGCGTGGCCAAACTGGAGACGAGGATATCGTTCGAGAGCGTGGTGAGAGCGAATCTTAGCTACGGCGGGTTGATGGGAGTCGAGGGATTGTCTCAAGAAGAGCTCTTTCTCTGGCTGCCTGTCAAGGATATCATCGTCTACGATCCTTCCTCCGGCCTCATCTTGTTCGATATCGGCCTCGCTCACAAACAGATGTCTCTCTCTCTCTTTGAAGATCCTCCTCTTTGCTATCCTCGATGTACTCCACCTTTCTTCTTCTTTATTAATATGATTATTGTTATTATATATTTTTCCACTGCTCATTTTTTATGTTGCCATTGCAGTTGGGTTGCTGGACCGCCACTCTGGGTTTCGAGCCCAGAGATGAATGTCTCATTTCTTTCCCCCCTGTTTTGGCGTTGTTCGAATTGAAGACTGCGTTTTCTAATATACGTACGTCTTTGTAGAATTGTAAAAACATGGATGATGCTAACTGCACATTTTTTTGAGTTGAATGAAAAGATTCTGGCTCTGATTTTCATCTATGATTAATGTTTCATCAATGACTGATTTGAAGCACGATCACAACCTAAAATTTCCCCCTTTGTAGTTGACAAAATCTGGATAAGTTTAACGAGTCATTCCTTGTTCACAGAATCATGATATTTATGCTACTATAAATCAGATTCAAAAATAAATGCCAACTATTTGAGAAACATATAGTTTGGTTTCCTAACTTGGCTGTGCTACTGCTAAGTATATACTATATATTTCGCAGTTTATTTCATTGCAAGGCACATTATTTTCATAACTAGACAGGCAGCCGTAGCAGTACAATACGAAACAAAATTTCTTTCAACGAGAGAGATGACTATGAGAATCGAAATGGATTAATTTGTGGCA
Source organism: Salvia miltiorrhiza (assembly GCF_028751815.1). Classification (NCBI taxonomy): domain Eukaryota; kingdom Viridiplantae; phylum Streptophyta; class Magnoliopsida; order Lamiales; family Lamiaceae; genus Salvia; species Salvia miltiorrhiza. The sequence goes on from NC_080391.1 coordinate 8,101,963, forward strand.
TCAGATGTATATGTATATGATAGATGTAAGATAGAATGAGCAAAGCAGTGAGCTAGTTATTTGAGGTGGGCCCCAGAAACTTGGTTTCATGGTCAAGCTTTCCAACAGACCATTGGCTTTGGGTGCATATGATCTGTTTCAATGATGAAAATGACTGCCTCGGGGTCCACAGGTTTGGTTGGAAAAGAAGATTAGGATTTGGTTAGAAATGAAAATTTGAAGAGGAGGAAGATGTCATAAATCAGTAATTGGACAAATTTCAGGATTATAGTTGAGGAAAAAGAAAGGTCTTTCATATCTGGTTGAAAAGCACATTTCGAGACACAAATAATGGTGAGGGGCCCAATTAAATATAATTTCAAAATTTAAAAAAATTGGAAATACAATATATATTTTATTTTTTTTGGGAAATAATATTTTTTCATTTACCAAAAGCATGTCAAACCACCACTTACAACAAGAAAACATAGAATAAACGCCTTAGTTCACAAACATTTTGTGAACTTTAGGGTTCAACTCTCCTCTCACCACCATCATCAATTGACATTGTCTAATTACACTCTCTTCATGGGAAGCCTTGCTGTTAAATCTTCGTTCATTCCTTTCTCTCCATATGTGATAGACAATTGTTGCCACCAAAAGCCTATACATAAGCTGCTTCCCCGTCGTCGAAGCTCCTTGTCTTTCTAAATACTCCACTTCATCATCCCAAGCTCCAGCTTTCCTATGAACACCACACCACATAGCAAGCTTATCCCACACATTGGCAGAATAGGGACACAAGAAAAATAAGTGATTAAGTGATTCATTCCCTTGTGAACACAAACAACAAGCTTGGTCACATTGAATACCAAATTTCTGCAGTCGATCACATGTTGTCATCCTCTTCATAATAGCTAACCATAAGATGAAGAGACACTTTGGCTCAGCTATGCTTTTACTGATCATATATATGATGCCAGTTCCTTTTCTCTGGAGTGCCTCTCAATGCTATATAGAGCTTTTTGATGGAAAAGTTGTCTTGCTCCATCAGAGTATCACCGTCAGGAAGTGTAGCCATATAGTCTCTGGCTCCCAAAATTTTCTTCACCACCCAAGCCACTTGAGATGAAATCGGCATAGTTTTCCAATCCTGCTGTTTCATATAATATCCATGTATCCATCTTACCCAAATCTTATCTTTCTTTTTCAAAACATTCCAAAGTTGCTTACATATTGCAGCTTTGTTCCAAAGCTCCAAGTTGATAATATTCCATCCACCAACCTCCTTGGGATATCACAGTTGTTCCCATGAAACTAGATTTCTTTTAGTAATGGAAGCTCTCCCAGACCACAAAAAAGATCTGCAAGCTGCTTGAATGGTCTTCACTACCTTTTGAGGGAGTAGAAATACAAGACTCCAGTAGATTTGAATGCTAGTCAACACAACTTTAATAAGTTGGAGTCTCCCTGCATATGACAACATTCTAGCTGACCAACACTCAATTCTTGTTAAGATTTTCTGAATGAGAGGTTGGCATTGAGCTATGGACAACTTTTTAGAGGACAGAGGAACACCCAAGTACTTAAAAGGTAGCTCACCTTTCACAAGACCAAATTCCTGCAGAAATACAATATTAATACAATCGCAACATAATTTTATTATATATCTAAATATTAAAAGAAAAAAAAAACAAAAGTTAAACACGACCACCTTATAATATTTCTCTTCTATTGTTTATATTTTTAAAATTTTATATAATTTGTTAGCAAGTATAGACTATAAATATTTTACAATCAACTCTAAAGATGTGCTAAAAACGTTCGTAATAAAAAATAGAAGAAATTGTTTTCAACTAAACTCAGTTCACTTGTACGCCTACAAATTCATATTAATTAAATGTCCTTTAACAATGTAACACAAGATCAAGGTATTAAATCATAGATCTTACAAAAATAAATTAATTTAATTTGTTAACATATAATATAATTAAACAAGCCGTCAAAATAGCCTATAAATTAAATTAAAACAATACAAAGTACGTTAGTTATAAATTTTAATTTAAAGATTAAGAAAACTCTCTCCACTATCCATCATGGGCACTAATATGACCGTGACCACGTGAGCAGGGGAGTCAAATTTGACAAAATTAAAATAACTCTCTAGTTTATAGAAATTATTAATGTTCTGTCTCATTATCATAAATAAATATTCTTAGCAATCTAATAGATATTACCCTAATAAAATATATTCATTCCGTCCAAAATAGTATGCTCACTTTCTTTTTTCGTCATTCCCAAAAAGGTATGAATAACCCATATTCGGACATGACCCCACTATTAACCCTTGATTTTTTTTTTTATCATAATTTTAATAATTATTTATAACTTTACCAATATGAACCCCATCATTATTTTTCCACTCCGCTCACAGAATTATAATTTATTAAACTCGTGTCGAACAAACTAATCATACTCTTACAAATCAGAGGAAATATTATATACTAAACAATTACCTTAACAATTTCTTAAGAAATTCTTTCACCACGACTTCTCCGCTAAACACTCGAAGACAACATCTCAAAAGGAATCCAACAACACGTGCATGAATTGAACATCCAAGATAATATCAGAGGCGAACGATTTTACGACAGTAACAAGGCCGCACTCCAAGCTGAGGGTCGGCCTCGATATAGTGCATGGCGAGCGACATGCATATGCCGATCATGTTCGTCGCTAGGATGGCCACGATTGCGATAATAATTCACGGCAATGCCATCTTCTTGTCGTAGCAGCCGTCGCCTCACACTTGAGCGACGGGTTGAACCTCCCCGGAGAGGTGCAAGAGACTGATGAAGAAGACAATGATGATGTGTTTTAAATCATGCTTCACGTTTTCAATTCAATTTTTTTTTTTTTTTTTCTGTTAACTCTTTTTGTAAGCGAAATTTGTAATTTAGAAGTGAATTAACCGTTAAAATAGATACTTCCTCCATTCCCACAAGAGTGTGTACTTTTCTTTTTTTGGACCCTTTCTTTTAAGTTTTAATACTAATAAAAATGGGCCCTTATTTCATTAATAACATACCCACGTAACCCACCTAATATTTATTAAAATCTATTTTATTAACAATCATGCACACTGTCACAGGGGATGAAGTATATTTACAGGGGAATCCTTTGAGATGCACATGTATCCGGATTCCTCGTAGAAATGTTTAGCAGAGAAGTCGCCGCATAAGAAATTGTTGCAAAATTGTTCAGATAATTGTTTAGGAGATAATATATTTGTTAGATTCTATATTATAAATGTGAAGAAACATTTTTATATACAATAATGAGACAACCCACTAATAATTTCTATAAAATTGAGAGATAATTTCTACTCACGTGTCGTACATCATATTAACCGTGGTATGTAATGGAACAAGTTTGTCTACTAAAAATCCACAGTGACTTCAAATCGAAATTCAATTTTACAACGATATATAAATATATCAACTAAAATAAAATACTTATAATATAATTTTATTCTTATTGATAAATTTATCTATTGGAAAATAAATGGATAACAAAAATTCATGGCATGTCTTCTTTCTTTTCTCACATTTTACACAAAAGAGAAGTTCACAATTTTTCCTTTTTTATTTTCACTTCAAGGATGGATAATATTATCCCTCCATTTTTGAATGGTGAACTTCTCTTTTATGTAAAATGTGGGAAAAGAAAGAAGACATTTAAAAGCATAAATTTTAATTTGTTATCCATCATTTTCCATGTATAAATTTATCCATCAAAATTAATAAACGCACCCTAATAAAAATGAATGAAAATGATGTAAGGTCCCGCTGCCCCTAATGTAAGTTAATTCCACCCAGGTGATGTAATTAAGGGTAAACACTTTGATGTTTGCTCTCTCTCACGATTCCTGATAATTGTTCACGGGTCCAGAGACATGCATATGTGGACAAAGTTATGCCTGTAAATCATATCTGCTGGTGCTTAATGTTTCTGGAAAGCACCATTAGATTAGCATATCTTGCTTCCTCACGGTCCCAAATTAGTCTGTTGTATTCTTGTCATTATTGTTTTTTTGTTCCTTATGTTTAACCAATTCTGGATCTTTTTGGTTAGTCTCACATTTCAATAGGGCATTGATGTTATTATATATAATCGTTTAAAATGCATAAACAGAAAATTTATTTCACTTGGTAAAATTCACAGATTGTGTGGCATACTAATGGCGGTTAAAAAGAGAGAGATTAAGAAATTTGTAGAAATATTGATCATCTGGATAATATTATGCATAGAAATTGTATATCAACAGTCAGCTAGTTCGTGGTGTCTTTTGTATAAGTGATAAAATGTATGAATGGTCTGCAAGCCCTAGAGTTACCTAGACAATACTGATATAGATTCTCCTCATTATATATATTGGCTTGTAAATGTAAAATTTGAGTAGGAAGGAAGCAGTTAAGATAGTGATGCAGAATTAGGTGAGTTTGACAAGAAAAACAGTTTCTGGGAGTATAAAATAATGGAGATAGAGGAGAAGAATGGGAATCTAGTCCTTGCAGTTTGTTAGGGACTTGTTGCACAATAATCATTTCCTTTCTTCGGCTGAGGTTGTGTTGTGTGATCAGTTGAGTATGAGTTCCCTCTTGGAAATTTGGTAATGGAATGAGAGGCTGTGACGTGAGAGAGATGGCCTGTTAGTTTTGGGCCTTTTAGGCATGCATACTGAGTCCATAATAATAGAGCTACACATTTGGCACATAAGCCCAGCCCAATAGATTGTCAAAGTGTAAATTATTTAGCCTAGCCTAGGGGCCTACTATACCTTCTGCCTATGCTGAACAAGAACAACTATTCTGTTTAATTTGTAATCAATTAGTCTATAATTTGTGTAGTTTTGTGAGTTCAGGTTATTGCTGTGTTGAAGATTTTTCTTGCCAAGTTATTCAAATGATGGTAGCCACGTGTGGACATTTGTCCTGTGGAATAGATTAAAGAATATGAAACTCAAATTTAACATAAGAAATCATAAATCTAAGTGAACAACCTTTGATAGGACCTGACAATTTTGGTTCAAAATATTATATATGTGTTTAATATATAAATCTATGCTCTAGTAAAGCTCCAAAGACATTTTACCGCATACAATTATGGACGGTTAAATAGAAAAATGATGTGAATATGTAATAGTAGCGTGCCTTAATTGTCAGAGTTACATTTAATTTAGTTGTGAGATTTTGAATTGTGGTTTACTTGAATGGAGTACATTGAATGCTGCTAAACAAATGATTCTTTATTCCCATCGCTAAAGTCAAAGAAGATTTTGTTCGCTTGAAAATCTTGAAGAATACAATGTCCAGAATTAGTGTTCAATATTAATGTATCAAATTGCTATAATATAGTTGTTCACCTCAACCTCAAAATTTCATTATTGGACGGGATTAATGGATTAAGATGCTCCTTATGATCTCCAACAGGTACTTCTTCATCTGGTCAGCTTCCGGCAGTCCACCACGAATTCCCTGCACATTTTGGATCAAATAAAATTAGAAGCTCTTCGTTTTCGAGTTGATTGTGAAGAATGTTACTCAAGTTTTCTACTTAATACAATCTATCATAAAAGATCCATAGGCCGAGTTGATGTTGGGAGAGTAATTTTACCTCACCAAATGAGGTGAAAAGAACTGCTCCTCTGGAAGTAGTAATGGTGGTATCATTGAGATCAATCCCGAGCTTGCCAATGGCTTCCATGAGTTTAGTAAGCGCGCCTTTCTTCTTCTGGAACACAATCCTTATCCATAGCTTAGTCCCACAAATATGGTTTACCTCTACCTCCACCTCCACCTGTTAATAATGATAAGAGCAATTAAAGTGATGATCGGAAAACAACAACTTGATATTGCATTGAATACTACTTTTATTCCATGCTTCTTTATCTCTTGTTCATCATCCATCTCTTTCAGTTTGATCTTCTCTTCATCAATACTAGTTGCTTCCATTTGCAGGAGTTGGTTGCCTAGTTCTTCCACACACATTTTTAGCTCTTCAATGTAAGTGATTGCATCAGTGATTATGGTGGCTTTATTCATCTGCAGCAGCCAACTCTCTGTTAGGAATAACCAGACTAAAATGCAATTTATTTTGAGAGGTTTTGATTTCTTGCATTTGTAATGATAGGGACTAAGGCGCGTAGCTCTAGTTGTCTATCAGAGAGTTTCTTCCGCCTTCTCCTCTCAGCTTTGAGGTTCTTGGATTTGAACTTTGAATCGTCATTGCCGTTGTCGTTGTCGTTGTCGTTGTCGTTGTCGTCTTGATCAGTGTGCTTCCTATCGTCCATGCTGCTCCCCATCGTTTCGCTCTTTTTAAGTATGCTACCTAGTTTTAATACTGGATAACAGACATGAATGTCACAAAAACAAATGTAAATTTTTGTTTGAAATGATGGAAGGGAATTCCTATTTATAAGTGTCCTAACACTAGAAGAAAGAAAAGAGAGGCAATGGGAATCTTCTTGTTGAAGTTTGTTAGCATCCATGGTCAACATACACAAATGGTCAGTGTCTTTGGGCGTTGAGAGGCTCATTTCTAGCATGAGAGAGAGAGAGAGGAGAGAGAGGAGATAGAAGTTGTTCACCTTAATGCGAAAATCTGTTATAATCAGTTTGAAACCATTTGGAAAATGAATTTGTGACCCTTTATCAACCGTAATATCAAACTACTCGTCGCATTTTTCTTTATATACATGTAAAATAAGGGTGCCCTTGCTAAGATATATGGTTGAAAGTAGGAGAGTACAATAGAGTGAGGATAGCTGTCAAAGCATGCAGAAGTTACAAGTACATTATTCTCTTGTCAAGTGCTTTTTCTTCTCTTATCATTCTTTAATCATTCTCTCTCTCCTTTGAGTCTTTGCCTTCGCCATCATTTATGATTGTTAATGTCTAGAATTATCTAATATGTTATTTTCGTCCCTTCATATTAATTATATTCAGTCTATTTTTGTTAAATTTTTTATTCACATTAAAGTAAAATCCATACTCCACTTACGATACATTCAATAATTTTATGAAAATTTGTATCATTTAAAAATAAATAAATAAACTATAGACGAAGAAAGTATTTTTTCTAGAATTTTGGTCAGATAATTTTACTCGTCTCGTAGCCGTAGGAATGGCAGGATTCATAAATCATAATGCCATTGACGTGGAAACTTAAAGAGGTCGCATATAATTTGCTCCATCAGGCGGAGGAGTAGGGCTGGGAATCGGGTCGGGATCGGGTACCCTACCCGAAAAAATCGGGTACCCGGTCCCGATTAAGACGGAAAATCGATACCCGATCCCGAACCCGAAAAAAAATCGGGTACCCTAATACCCGACTCGGGTACCCGAGTCGGGTATTCGGGTACCCTAATTACCCGGTCAAAATTACATGTTTCAGGTCAAACTGTGTAAAATCGGGTATTTCGGGTATTAGGGTACCCGGTTTTCCTTAATCGGGTATTAGGGTACCCTAATACCCGAAAATACCCGATTTTTTTTTAAAAAAATTCGAAAATGTAACCACTAATTTCATGCCCAATTGAAATTGAAATTGAAATTGAAATTAAGAAATTAAAATTTAATTAAATTGAAATTGAAATTAAGGAATTAAAATTTAATTAAATAATTTAAATATATTTAATTAAAAAATCGGGTATTTCGGGTATACCCGATACCCGATCGGGTATACCCGATACCCGATTTTTTAACACCCTAAATACCCGAACCCGACCCCGACCCCGACCCCTAATTTTTCGGGTATAGGGTACCCGATACCCGATTTTTTCGGGTCGGGTATCGGGTACCCGATTACCCGATCCCGAAATTCCCACCCCTACGGAGGAGGATGGGATTGGGGAGGATGCTGGCACCTCAATCATTATTAGTATAAAAAGCGTTTTGAACATAAAATATAAATTACCTATTATATTTATATTAAATATTCTATTTTAAAAATAACTTTATAAATTATACGGTTAATTACGCCAAAACCATGAACTTTTGGCCAATTTCCAAACTTGTCATGAACTTTTTTTTTATCAAAAATTTCCTGAACTTAAGGGATTGAACAATTTTTCCATGCTTTTTTGCTCCGGTGAAGCTCCGAGCTGACGTGTCGCTTACGTGGTAAGACCAAGCTGACCTGTCGCCTACGTGGTAATATCGAGCTGATGTGGCACGTACTTGGAAAAACAATAAACAAAAAAAATAAAAAAATTCATTATTTTCCCTCCCCCTTCTCCAAGTCGACCGGTGGACCGCTGCCAAAGGACCGCCGCTGTCTTCCTCCGGCGGAATACCACCTCCGCCTTCCTCCTTCTTGCGTCGTTCCAGACCTCACGCCGCCTCCCACAATCACCAGATTAGTCGCCTTCCTCTTCCGCCGCATCGAACCCCCTCTACCGCCCTCTCTCTCTCCACCGCCCTTCACCATCACCATCACCAGATCCGCCGCCGCCAACCACCCACGCAGATCCATCGCTCAACCGCCCTCTCTCTTTCCACCGCCACCACCATCGTCACCAAATCCACTACCATCATGACTAAATTCCATCAACACCAAATTCACGCAGCAGTAGCTCCGATAATCGAAGAGCTGATAATTCATGTCAAACGACATCGCTTCATTGCCAGAGCTGATATTTCACTCCATTGCCAGAGCTGATAACACTCGCAAGGCTGCCAGAGCTCTGTCGGTCTTGTAAGCTCTGGCGATGGAAATCTACTCTGACGGTCTTGTCAACTCTGGAGGTCTTGTCAGACCTCCACCGCCGCAGACCTTGCATCATTCCAGAAATTCTTCTTCTTCTCATACCTCCACCGTCGCCGTCCACCACAAACCTCGCGCCGTTCTTTTTCTTCCCCAAACATCCATCGCCGCCGTCGACTTCTTCTCCCTCAAAAAAGTTATTCTTCCCCAGATCTTGCGCCACCAACCTCACACCTCACTAGGGTTTGCGCCCCCTTTCGCGCAGCGCCACCACCCGACCTCGCGCCGCCTAGGGTTTGCGCCCCCTTTCGCGCTGCGCCACCACCCGACCTAGCGCCGCCTAGGGTTTGCGCCCCCTTTCGCGTTGCGCCACCACCCGACCTAGCGCCGCCTAGGGTTGCGCCCCCTTTCGCGCGGCGCCACCACACGACCTCGCGCCGCCTTTCATCGCTCTGGGGAGATTAAGGAATGAGAGATTTGGGAAACTAGGGCTCTGCAAAACTGAGGGCAAGGGCGGTCCGGTGGGCGGCTCTTCGCCGGAGTTCAGAGAGGAGAAGACGGGGGCTAGAATTTGAGGTAAAACGTCGTCTTTTAACGCCCAACTAAACGACGTCATTTTGGTTCCCGTCCGGCGGTGCCATATCATTTTTCAGGTCACTCAAAAATGTCATGTCAGCACTCAATTTGGGGATTTTTGAAAATCATGGAAAAATTGTTCAACCCCTTAAGTTCAGGGAATTTTTGATAAAAAAAAAAGTTCATGGCAAGTTTGGAAATCCGACCAAAGTTCATGGTTTTTGGCGTAATTAACCCTAAATTATATATTATATATTGGGGTTATTGTTGAAAAATACATGTAGATTGTCAATTTTCTGGTTTATAACATGACCTTATAATTTGATCAGAAACACTACAAAAAAACGCGTAAATAACGACGAAAATTACCGACGGCGGCGCCGCCGTCGGCAATTACCGACGGCACGGCGGCGGCAAAAAAGGCGACCCGCCTTTTGACTATTACCGGCGCATTACCGACGGCAAACGGGCCGCCGCTAATTAGCGGCGGTTACGCCGTCGTTAATTTAAATATATATTAATATAAATATATATTATTTATTACCGACGGCAATTGCCGTCGGTATTTATCGGCGGCAACCGGCCGCCGCTAATCACCACCGCCGGTGACATCCGGCGATAGCACCACCGCCGTCCGGCCAAAATTACCGACGACATTTTTCCGCCGCTAATTACCGACGGCAAATGCTAATTACCGACGGCATTTGCCGTCGGTAATTAATTATTTTATTTTTATTTTATTTTTATTTTTTTTTATTTTTTTATTTTTTTCATTTTTTTTTCCATTTATCATCTAATAAATTGATCAAAGATAAAAATACAAAAACATTAAAATCAAATATATATTGAAATACAAGTGAAAATTTAAACATTGATTATTACTAATCTAAGATTATTACTAAGAATTCAAGATTCTTAGTAAGAATAAGAATCTTATAATTATAACTTAAGAATGTTAATTTGATTAGTGATTCACTCATCAATCATCACTAATCCAAGATTATTACTAAGAATTCAAGATTCTTAGTAAGAATCTTATAATTATAACTTAAGAATGTTAATTTGATTAGTGATTCACTCATCAATCATCACTAATCCAAGATTATTACTAAGAATTCAAGATTCTTAGTTAGAATCTTATAATTATAACTTAAGAATGTTAATTTGATTAGTGATTTACTCATCAATCATCACTAATCCAAGATTATTACTAAGAATTCAAGATTCTTAGTAAGAATCTTATAATTATAACTTAAGAATGTTAATTTGATTAGTGATTCACTCATCAATCATCACTAATCTAATATTATTACTAAGAATTCAAGATTCTTAGTAAGTAACTTATAATTATAACTTAAGAATGTTAATTTGATTAGTGATTCACTCATCAATCAACACTAAGGTTATGAATGGTGTATAAACTAGATTGATAAAAAAAAAAAAAAATCGAAAATTAATAATAAATTAATTAATAAATATTTTTCCGACATAAAAATAAGAATGGAAACGAGCCCAATCCGTAATTAACAATATTTTTTGTATATCATCTCGACATATTCTAAGGTTAAGAATATATATGATATTGTATATTGAAGTTGACTTTAAATGAATTAATAGATACTATATATATCAATAATACGAGTGTTCTGTACTGGTGACCATTCGAAAAGAACTTCAAGGTTAAGCGTGCTTGACTTAGAGCACAACTAAGATGGGTGACCGACTGGGAAGTTCGTCTAAATTATGCAATATTGTATAAATACCGAAATAAATTGTGGATATACAATAAAATAAATAAATAAATAAAATAAATAAAAATTAAAAAATTAAAAAATATTACCGAGGGCAAATGCCGTCGGTAATTACCGACGGCATTTGCCCTCGGTAATACCTTGAACAACTCCGGCGTGTGCGCCACCACCGTCCGGTGGAAATTACCGACGGTGATCTCGCCGCCGCTAATTACCGACGGCATTTGCCGTCGGTAATTTTCCGGCAACTCTCCGCCGTTCAACGGCGGTATTTAACGGCGGAAATGCCGGCGGCTTCGCCGCCGTTAATTGCCGGCGGCGGTCGATCGCCGTCGGTAATGGCGTTACCGACGAGCCGGTTAGCGACGGCGAGTTGCCGCCGGTAACGCCGCCGGTAGCCTTTATCACCGGCGGCCGTGTCTTATTACCGACGGCAAAATGCCGTCGGTAATCGTGCGTTTTTTGTAGTGAAAATACATTAATTTTCAATTTAATCGCAATTATAACATGACTTTACAGTCTGACAAAAAAATACACAAAGTTTCAATTTGATCTCAATTATAATATGACCTTATTTAGATCATTGTTCATCATAGATATATTAATATTTATGATTTGATATTAAATTGTTATGTATAAAATATTGTTAATTGATTTATTTATTTTTATAAAAAATAAGTTAGATGATTAATTATTTTATATTAATTATTTCATAATATATATATATATATATATATATCAAGATATTATATTGATGATTTAAAAATACATAAAAAATACACACTAGCACACATATAATATATATATATGGGTTAAGGTGCAGATAGGCCCCTGAACTGTACACCCTTAGAGCGATTTACTCGCCATACTAAGTGTGTGTGCAAAATAGCCCCTAAACTATCAAAAACCTAACATTTAAACCCTCACGACTAAACGACGTTAGTCAACGTTTGGTCAATTTTTTTTTTTTTTTAATTTCAACACTGTCTTCATCTCTCGGCGGGAGCACCGGCGGGGGTAGTGCTGCTTCTACCGACACGGCCGGCGTGGCGGCGATTTCGGACACTAACCCTTCCCCGAAATGGCAGCAAGACTCCACCACTGCCACCAGCTCCAATGCCGGAGGCGGAGCCGACCTGTTCCCAGTCCTGCCTTCTCTCGACGGCGGCGGCGGCAACCCGGAGAAATTCGCCATGGAGGACTGGGAGAGCGTGCTGTCGGAGTCTGCCGCCGTCTCCCCCAGCCAGGAGCAGGCCTTCATCCGCTGGGTCATGGGAGATGTGGAGGATCCTGCAATGGCCAATCTCAGTAAAACCCTCCAAATTGGCTCCGCCGCCGAGTTCGATTTCAGCGGCGGCTTTGGGGTTGTGGATTTGCTCTTGCCTCCCTCTTCCGCTAATTTCAAATTTCCCCCAAATTCGATGCATCCGTCTAACAATCTCGGAGCAATAGCTCTTCATCATCCCACTGCATTTGATTCCTCTGCAGAAATGAAGCCCCCGATTTTCAACCAGCAGCTGCTCCTGAACCACCAGCCACAGCACGCCTCCTTCTTCTTCCCGCTGCCATTGACGCAGCAGCAAGAGCAATTTTGAAATAAAAAAAAAAAATTGACCAAACGTTGACTAACGTCGTTTAGTCGTGAGGGTTTAAATGTTAGGTTTTTGATAGTTTAGGGGCTATTTTGCACACACACTTAGTATAGGGAGTAAATCGCTCTAAGGGTGTACAGTTCAGGGGTCTATCTGCACCTTAACCCTATATATATATATATATATATATATATATATATATATATATATATATATATATATATATAATATACATTTTCAACACACACAACATATATATAAATTTGATTTTAATATTTTACACGCAATTATATATTTCTAATTTATTGGTTCTAATACTTTTTATAATTTCATAATTTAAATAGATAAATACTTATTATATATGTAATATATTAAAATAATGTTAAAATCAAATTTATATATATGCATTTGTGTGTCGAATATATATATATATATATATATATATATTATATGTGTGTGTGTATTTTTTATATATTTTTAAATCATCAATATAATATCTTGATATATATATAAAATTAAATAATTAATAGTACAAAATAATTAATCATCTAACTTATTTTTTATAAAAATAAATCAATCAATTAACAATATTTTATACATAACAATGCAATGTGAAATTACAATAAATATTAATACATCTATGATGAATAATGATCTAAATAAGGTCATGTTATAATTAAGATTAAATTGAAACTTTGTGTATTTTCTGGTCAGACTATAAGGTCATGTCATAATTGCGATTAAATTGAAAATTGATGTATTTTTTGGTCAAATTATAAGGTCATGTTATAAACCAAAAAATTGACAAATTACATGTATTTTTCGGCAATAACCTCTTATATATTTATAAGAATATATTAGTTTATTAGATAATACACTAAATTTATTTGATATATATTTAGATTCTCGACCTCATGCTATCATTATCTTACTCCCTCCGTCCTTCAAACATCTTCCTCTCTTTTCATTTTGGTTTGTCCCTAAAACATCTTCCTAACCTATTTTTGGAAATAATTGCACTCACTATTACTCTTACAATTTTCATTTTTTGTGGGACTCATTTTCCACTCATCAAATACACAACTAACTTTTATTAAAACTCGTGTTGCCCCCTCCCTTAGGAAGATATTTGGGGGACGGAGGGAGTAATTTTTTTTTTTTTTTTTGAGATCAAATCTATTTATAACCATTCAATAAGAAATGTGAATTCATTAACTATAACTAAATTAATCTTTCAATTGTACATTAAAAAATATATTTATAGTCACGCTTCGCTTTTCTACTAAAAGAAGAAGAATCAGATTATAAAAATATTGTAACAATATATTAATTCATTAAATATACATTAAAATTTTATCTTCAATTTTATATTGACCATGAAAAGAATAGCTTTTCAAATTTTTTGATATTAATAAATTATTATATATTATGAAATTTAATATAATTATTCAACTCTAATAATTTACTAACGTGAAGTTTATGGATTGTGTGCAATGCACACTCTCTACTAGAAAAAAATAAAGTATTTCAATTTGGTCAACGATCAATAACACATATAATGTACGTTCTTTTTACTAGTTAGTACAAATACTCCTTAAGGTTAGTACAAATAATGTATTTCAATTTGGTCAACGATCAATAACACCTATAATGTACGTTCTTTCTACTAGTTAGTACAAATAATGTATTTCAATTTGGTCAACGATCAATACCCCCTTCACTTTACGTTGTAACTTTTTTTTTTGGCGTAGGGGTTGGTGGTCGGGGGTCCGGGGGTAAGGGAAGGGGGGAGCATTTTTTTGTTTTGTTTTGTTTTTTTAGCTTGGGAGTTGGGGTCGGAGGGCTGGGCAGGGTAGGGGGGACCTGGGGGAGTAAAAGAATTTTTATTTTTATTTTTTAACTTTTTTAATTTTAGTCTTAGTTAACATAAAAAATGGGTAATTTTTTAAATTTTTATTTGAGTGGGTAAATTTTAAATTTACTAAAAAAAATGGTTACTTTCATATACTCTATAATTAATGAACCATAATTAATGGTTCATTGACTGTAATACCTGAGTTGCCGTGATTATAATGATTTCCCAATTTAATGGTTTATTCAATAAATTTCTGATTGGCAGTGATAAGTATTTTTCCATTATTCCGTGTGTTAATCGTGAAATAATATGCATCTTTTGCAGATAAATATAAGTATAAGTATGACTAGGTGTGACAACGAAAACGAAAAGACTGCAATATTGCTCTGAAGAAAAAATTATAGTCTATGGTTGGTGAAATATCACTCTCAATTAATACATACGAATGGGTCGAGTTGGGTCAGTGCGCACCGACTCACCAAATTTTCAAATTATATTGCGTCAGATCGAAATCTGATCGGGCTGTAAATAGCAAGCCCAACTCAGTGACCGGGGAACCAAATTTGCCCAATTAATTTTTTTTTTCTTTAAATCCTACCTTTTTGCTACAAAAATAATAAAAAATAAAATAAATTAGATTTACTAACATAAAATCAAATCATCAATTCACAAACATAAATAAAAACAAAATAATAATCTTAAACCATATCATTATAAGTCAAAACACAATGAAAATTAAAATAAATGAAAATCTCATAATATATAGTTTACTAAATAACACTTGAAAATATTTAATTTAAAGTCCTAATAGGTAAACATATTAAGAAAACTCAAAATTAATAAAATTGTATTCAAATCAAGAAAACACTCATTTTGAACTACAAAATTAGCAAAACAGACGTTCACATTCCGTACTGCACTAATTATAAGGAAACTAAATTTGTAATGAATAAGTTATTGTTGGGAACTTAATAAAACATCCTAGCCCTTGTTTTGATGACACCAAAATTCTTAGGTTTTGTTTGTAATAGACTAGAACCTTTCGAACTCAAGTGTTGGAGTTCACCTTCTAGTTGTTTAGTGTTCTGAAGACTGAAGACTGAAGACGGAAGAATGAAGAAAGAAGAACGAAGGACTGAAGACTGAAGAACTCAACTGATGATTGACTAAACGAGTTTCTCAACTGAATAATCAGTTATGACTGATTCATTAATGCAGGTCACATGGATTTAGCGGACTGATACTAAAGTCAAGTATCAGTTAACATTCTTCCTCGTACTGAACCTCCAGGGTTCTAAAAGGAAGCCACGCACTTCAAGTACAACCGCATTAAATGCAGAGATTTTAAGGATCGTCATTTCTCTGCAGAGCATTCCTTTATGGTAATTACCTTTTCAGAAGCGCCTTACCTCTTGTACCTGAGTAATCGTTTCTCACCAAACAAGGAACCTCGAAGATTGAAGCCCCCAGCCAAATTCGAATTACTCTCCAACGGATGAATTCTTGAACACCATCTCCGCCAACGGATATATTCAAGACCTCTCTCCTATAAATAGAGCTCGAGGATCACTTCAATCTTCACCGATTCAAATACACAAGCTAAAACGCTGCCGAAATCGCAACTCAGCCAATCAAAGCCTTCCAAAGTTTGAATCGAAGAAGAAAATCCTAAAGCCAAAATCAGTCCATTGCTGATTACAAACATTCTCTTAGAACCTTAGGCAAATACTTGTTTATCCAAAGCCTAAGTCACCGATTATAGAGAGCATGTTCTCTGTGATCTAGTTGGTATTCGAACCTCCTTTCAACTGACCGAAAAGAGAGTTTGAGTCGAGAGGAGTTCAGACCAGTGTTCTGACTCCAAGAGATCTTAGCTAGCGCTAGCAAAGGCATTGTGGTGTCTTAGCGTGCTAAGAGTGTTTGAAAAATCCAACCCAGTGTGTTGGTACTGAAAATTTGATTTTCAGTTGTAAGGTTTGCTGTACACCCGTAAGCACAAGCCTAGAGTGTTTGTCAGTGTGATCAACTGACCGTGGATGTAGGAATTAGATTCTGAACCACGTAAAAATCTCTTTGTCGTTTATCGCTTTCAGTCTTTACTTTTTTTATCTGCGCACAAACTCTTAATTAACTAAAAATGATTAATTGCAAAGTAAAACTAAAATCTTGACAACGTATTAATCACAAAGGCTATTTCAAAAGAAAAGTTTTCCGCTGCCAGTGTTATTAGTCTAACTGATCAATCTTCGGATAGTTAGTAAGATTCATAACACTCCTCTGTTTTACAACAAGACTGAAGCCTCACACATATCAGTTAAAGCTTTGTGCTTAACTGATATCTCTTTATGAAGAGTGATTCAGTATCAGTCTTCAACCTTTGTTACTATAAAGTTTTCTTTAACACTTTCATCAATCAAAAGGTTGTGCTTGTTGTTTTGAAAAATAGCCTATAGGCAGGGGCGGAGCTAGGGGTGGGGCAGGGGGGTCACTGGGCCCCCCTGAGATTTAAAAAAATAGTAGGGGTATTTTCGTAATTTTATATTAAAAATAAAAAACATATAATTTTATCTACATTATTATTATGTTGAGCTATTTTAAACTGTAATTAATATGTAATATTTAGAGTTAAGACGTTTTGAAGAAGTGAACACATAATTAATTTATACATATCATGATTGGATTAGATTCCAGATATTTATTTTTTTAATTTGATATTGAAAGCTACTTTGTCTTACAAAGTTTTATGAGATTTTTGCAAATAAAATCACATTCTATTTCAAATTTGTAATTTTAACGTAACTTTTGACTGTGGCGAATTAAATCACAATTTTTTCAATTTTTTCAATTACGTCCCCTATTTTTTTTCGATCGTCAGAGTGTTGAATTGCAGCTCACGTGGATTAGTAAAGACGACGTCGTTTTTGTGAGGCCTAAACGACGTCGTTTCGTATAATTTCAAATAAATTTTTTTCCAAATGAAAAGAGACAGTATCTTGTATTTGCATCATAATTTTTAATATGTAGTAATTTTATTGCAAAATACATCGTAACACGAATATTACATGAAGAAATAATTCACACAAACTTCAAAGTCAATAATTCGACAATCGAAAAAATTGGGGGATGAAATTGCAAAAATTAAAAAAGATGAGTGATTAACTTCGCCACACTTTCAAAGCTACGTTAAAAAAAATTTGGACCCCCCTGAATCGAAAGTCTGGCTCCGCCCCTGCCTATAGGTGTATCCCCCCCCCCACACCTATTCAGACCTTCCAGGACGTAACAGTTATGGTCGTTTAAAGTGTCAAAATTAATTTTTGTTCACTCTCATTTATCTCTAACATTGAACGTCATACTCTTTTTCCATTTTATTTTTGTTTCTTGGTGAAAAAAATAAATAGATGTCATTTTTTACTTTTAAAATATTTACATGATTGTTCAATTATAATTATTTTAAGGGAAAATTGCACCTAAATACACAAACTTTGCCAAAAATCCATATTTGACGCGAAGTTAGGATTTTACATTTTAATACACCAACTTTCGTTGTTGTCCAAATTTGACACGACTTAATTCTTAAAAATTCAAAAAACAACCCCTTTTTGTAAATAATTATACAAAGACCCACTTATGTTATAATTTGGGACATTTAAACAAAAAAAAGATATTTCCTCATGATGTTTTCTTTTAAACCATTTTAGGCGCGGATCAAAGATTAAAAGAAAACATCATAAGGAAATATCTTGTTTTGGTTTAAATGTCCCAAATAATAACATAAGTGGGTCTTTGTATAATTATTTACAAAAAGGGGTTGTTTTTTGAATTTTTAAGAATTAAGTCGTGTCAAATTTGAACAACAACGAAAGTTGGTGTATTAAAATGTAAAATCCTAACTTCGCGTCAAATATGGATTTTTGGCAAAGTTTGTGTATTTTCAGACAATTATCCCTTATTTTAAAAATATTTTTAAATTATATAGTTTTTAATGAAATTAAGGAGAAGAAAATTTGTATTAATTTCAATATGAATTTGTTATGTAGATTTATTTAATTACGTGTATGATTGATTTATTTATTTATATAAACATATTTGTTTTTATATTTTTCTTTTTATTTTATTAGTATTTTTCGTTAATTTTTTAATTAGTGGGCTATTTAATTATGAACTTTTAATAATAATACAATTTGAAGTTTTATGAGCTCAAAATTGATATATTAAGCGACTATTAATTTTTTTTTATGTTGATGGTGTAGTGTTGACTTAAATTATTTTACTTTACTATCTATTATAATAATAATAATAATAATAATGATGATGATGATGATGATGATGATAATAATAATAATTATTATTATTATTATTATTATTATTATTATACGTATTTAATTATTATTATAAAATACTCATTAAATTTAATATTATACTCATTAAGTTGCTAATATTGTTATTATACACTATTTTAAATCAAATAATAATATTTAAATTTACATAATTTTCTTGTTACCAATTAATCTAACACATAAATAATGACATTTTTACATAATTTAAAATTTGAAAATTAAATAGATATATCGTGGCCCATATATAATGATGCAATTATATAATACATTATTTTATAATAATAAGTAATAAGGATATATGCAATGTAAATTTTTATTTATAATATCAGTAAAAGTAATATTAGTCAGATTAAATTGGTCAACAAAAATATAATTATTTATTTGACCAACTAAAAAGATAATTAGCCAAATTAGATTGGTGGTGCAACATAATTGTGTGATTGTAAATATTCATATATGTTGTCCAAGTAGTGATGTTTAAGTATAAAGTGATGTGAGATAACAGATGTAAGGAAAATAAGATTAAGGTTGTCCAATTGAAGGCATCAGGACTCAATGTTATTTGATAAAATGTTTTCCTTTTCCTTTTTTCACAACATTATTTCACAAACTTAATAATTGGCAAAAGTAATATCAGCCTGATGAATTTATCGATAAAAATATAATTATTTATTTGCCCAATTAATTAATTAAGTCAAATTAAAATGGTAGTGCAAAATAATTGTGGGATAGGAAAAATACATTATATAACTATAAGTATTTATTTATATAGGTTGTCTAATGAGTGAAGTTTAATTAAAAAGCAATGTACATGTAAGGAAAATAATATTAAAGGAGTAACAAGGTAATTATATGACAAAAGTTTGAAATTATATATATACAAAAATAAATAAAATACACAAAATTCTACATAGGAAAGAGAATTACTGTGGAGCTTAGAATCACTAATCATATTATGTAATGATATGGTGAAAACGGTTCCGACCAACACGGATTTTTCACATAAATAGAGAGAATAGTAATCTGATAAGTTTTGGAATCGTCTATCTTTCTGTAACACGAATCGATGACAAAGATTGATCTTCACCGGAACGGAGCTTGAACCGTGTTCTTCGTAAATAGTGAAGCTTTTCTCTGGTGAACATAACTTGAATGGAGTTTAAATTTGGAATTGGAATGGGATGTATGATTTTGAACTCATAACGGTAACAAAGATTAAATCTAACACAAGGAAGCTTGAATTGTCACGACCGGCCTTAATTAAGGATAATTAATCCGGGAAAACCATGACTGGGGAAGGGAAATTAAGAAGCGGGATTAGAAAGGGGTGCATAAAAGAATACTCAAAGAGCTTGAATACGCGTGAAATATTCCTTAAAAAGGAAAAAGGCATCGTTAGGGGCTTGGCTAAAACATTATCAGAGTTTGCAACGGAAGGCGTAACTGAAATAATCAGTGTTTACAGCGAAATGCATAACTGAGATACATGTATGAAGACATGTATCCTTTCTGAGCCTACTTTAAGTTCGACAAAAACTCCACTCAGCAATACTTCATCGCCCATCACAGCTCAACCTGCACAAACATAAACAACGAAGGGCTAAGTACAAGAGTACTTAGTGGGCAGTTGCCAAACATATAACATAACATCAACAACAAAACACAACATCGCATAAGAGGCATAAGTTTCTTTCAAATCCTTTGCTCATTAAACATTTCCAAATTCATAAATAGCATGAGCGCATTCTTCATCATCAACAATCATAAACAAGCATCGTATCGTGGAGAAGGCCTTCCCCAACGAACACGGGCATCGCACCGTGAGAGGGGCCTCCCTCAGCGGTCACGGCATCGTACTATTGAGGGAGGCCTCCCCCAATAGACGCTGTAACACTGGCATACTGGCATACTGGCATCGCGCCGCGAGAGAGGCCTCTCTCAGCGGACACGGGCATCGCGCCGTGAGGAAGGCCCTCCTCAACGGACACGGCATCGTACTGTTGAGGGAGGCCTCCCCCAACAGACGCAAGCATCAAACATAAGCATAAACTTATCAGCGTAAAGCATTCAAGCGTAAATTACATAGGGCGTAAATAGTATAAACAGCATAGCGTAAATCATTTAACGTGCAGCATAATAAAGCTTAACTCATTTAAGCGTAATAAAGCATACCATACTTGAAGATCCAATTTGCATTTTAAAGCATAACACTTGATAGCATTTTATTTATGCGTAAGGAATTGCCCACCTGATAGCAAGGTTTTGCTAAGGTACTGACTCCTTGAGTAGTGCTTACTCTCGCGCTTGACCTTAATCACGAGAATGTAAAATAAGACATTGGCTCGAGGAAAATTCTCAATTAATGAGAAAGCGTAATTTAACTATGCATGAATCTGGTATGCATGAACTAATATTTTCGAACGATATTCGGGGCATCCTACTATTTATCCTCGTTAATAGATTTAACTAACTTCCGTCCAACGCGGTCGAATAGAGCTGTGATTCTTCCTTTCCCATCGGAATATTCTAATTGTAAAATAGATCTCGCATTTGTACTCGATCGAAAATAAAGAACTAACTCGGCTCAATGTAATGGCCCAACATAAAAAGAAAGCCCAAATCTTTTAAATTTTCGGCCCAAACAATATAGATAAAATTAAGCCCAAACTTAATAAAGTCAGCCCATCCTCTCTTTTTTCTCAAGCTCTCGGCTCTCTTTCTCTCTCAACTCTCAAACGTTTTTTTTTTTTTACAGAATTCAAGGCCGAGAGTCCTCTTCTTCATCTAACAAAATTTCACCGCCGCGTCTGCTGCTTCTGCAAATCCGGCGAGGTCGCCGCACAATCGGTCGGCGCAACCCTGTCTGCTTCTCTCTTACGCCTTCACCTCTCGAGTGAATCCCTCAGAAATCACACCAACAAGAGCCCTAATTTCTCCCATCATAAATCGTTGCCGCCGTTGAAAAACTGGGATCCGGCGAACGTCAGCTGCTGTCACGCCCTTGTCTGGAGCCATCGCCGCCGTTTGGAGCGGCTGCTGCTTCGCCTGGAGTCGCCGCCGACTGCTGCTGCTCGTCAGGCCGCCGAGGGCTTCGTCTGCCGCTGCTCTGGCCGTCCCAACCGCCGGCGAGCAATTGTTGATCGCGCCGCCTCCTTTCCCTTCATCGCAGAGCCCTAATCGTCAAACCCAGGTCGCTGCTGCGGCCGCATCCTCGTCCGAAATCCGACGGGTTGCTGTCGTCTGGGAGCGGCGCTGCTCCGGCCTCCTCCTCTCCGGTCGTTCAGCCGCCATTTACTCCGTCCTGCGTCGGCTAGCGACACAAACAGATCTCGCTTTTCTCTCTCTGGAAGAGCCGCTGCAGAGCAGCCGCTGCTCGGCTCGGTACCGGTCTGCGTCATCTTTCTCCGGCCGGCGTCGTGGCTATTCTAATGCGGCGAGACGACGAGAGTTGGCCGCCTTCTCTCTCCGTTCCGGCAGTCGGGGTTCGGCAGTTGCTTGGGCAGTCGGCCCCTATTCCCCCAAAAGCTAAGTTCGATCCCCAATTGTTGTATAAACGAATTCTTGTAGTATCTAATACTCTATGAATCTCATAAGTGTTATTGCTATCTTGAATACTTGGTTTAGAAGCTAAAATGTTGAAACGTAATTATCTCGCATAAAATTCTAGTATGATGCTGCTATTTACGCCTTTGTCTTGTGAATAAAAACTGATTGAGCTATTCTGTATCTGTAACATGCTATGGATTATTCTCTATTACAGAAACTCATGGTTTAGCTATGTTCATAAGCGTATTATCTGAATCTCATAAGAAAACTGATCATCGGTTGTGTTGGGGCGTGAAATGCATATTATGAAAGAAGGCATATGAGATAGTAAATACCTTGATTGTTTGTTGTTGATTGAATCAGTGGATAGATACACTGAAATATAAAGATTGTTGGTTTTCCTCAATGAATGCAGGAGGAAACAGGGAGAGGTGGAAAAATTGAAGTTTAAGTCTTACTTTGAATGTTGGCAGCAGCTTAATGAATTATCCTCACTTTGGTGGCTGAAGGAACATAGAATGAAGGCAAGGAGTGTTGGCTAGTAGCCTTAAAGAATCGAAGATGGTGGAGGTGGTGGTTGAAAAGGTAGGGAGCAAAGGGTGGTGGTTGAAGAGGTGGAAAGCATGGCTTTAGCAAAGTTAAAGAAAAGGAGTTGATAATATAATTAGATAGTGGAAGACACTGTCTTAATCATAATCTTCCTCTTAAAGCCAGCAAATTCGAGTTTTTTTTTTTTTTACCCAAATGTACTGCGTCACTCTTGCTGCCAGTGGTGAGCTTATATGCAAAGATTTCTTCCTGTACTTAGAAAAAAATCAATTACTGCATTGATTGATAGTGGTGGTTGAAGTTCTAATTGTAAATAATAATAAATCTTTATGTCTTGGTTACTCAGTGCATCTACTATTTAATCGCGTGTTTGCAATCAAATACTGGCTTCTGCTCATTATTCGTGTATAAATTAAATACGTAGATTTAATTCACTTTACAAGCCATTTAATATCTAGATTAAATCCGTAGATTTAATCTGCGTTGCAGTCGGAATAATTTCTCGACTTCAAGTAGCACTAATAATATAACTGCTTCTGTTTTTCGATTAATAAATAACATGACTTTGCTAAGTCAGTTATAACTTGGAAATAATAATTATTGAATGGCTCAATAATCCTCGTCGCATTTTTCTCATACGTTATAAAAGTATAAAGCTAAAATAATAACTCCGTTTCTGATAAAAAAAAAATCAGGACCATAAACTGGATTTATTTATAAAAATTTCATTTACTAGTTTTAATCATAATTAAAAGAGCGGGCTACTACATACTACCCCTCTTAACAAAAATTTCGTCCCGAAATTTGCATATCTCTGCTAAAACAGTTCGGGGTATTTTTCCTTCATCTTGTCTTCAAGTTCCCGCGTAGCTTCTCTTGTCTGCGGAGCAAACCTAGACAGGTTGCAGAATTCCTTGTCGTATTCCACCACAGATTTCTTTCCTTGCTTCAACTCGTAGAACTCAGCTTCTTTCTTCTTCCTATAGCTTTTCGGAATATATTTATCATATAATCCTGTCTTAAAATCTTCCCAAGTATAACTTGCCCATTGTTCAGGTGTTAGAATTTTTTTGTCGTGCTTCCCACCAGAAATCAGCTGATCCTGTTAGCTGGGATGATACGCAAGATAGGCGCTCCTCATCAGTACAACGTAGGAAGTTGAAGATGCGTTCCATTGCACGCACCCAAATCTCAGCTTCAGCTGGTTCACTTGTTCCGTCAAACGTAGGTGGATTTTGCCTTAAAAAGAGTTCTTCGACTCTCCTAGTCGGGGGCGGAGGGCATGGGTTATGTCCTCGAGCATCTTGTGGTTCTTCGGGTACAGCGTTACGGTTTCTGCGATTGTTATTGTTTCTCGCAGGGCGTCCTCTCTTAGGTGGCATTCTGATAGCAAGGATGTGCCAATTAGTACACCCTAGCATAATCTAATACAAACCTCAAAAGAATTCTTGTAAATGTCAACTTAATATAACTTGTAAACAAGTCATGACTCCAATGACATCATTGATCATTGATGTAGTAAGCTTTAAGGGTCCTTAGCATCTCAAATCTATGAGTCATAACAATCCTTAAGCATATAATATCACATCATCTAAACTGGATACTTAAGCATAAGTCATGGAGATTTATAGCGGCTATAAAATCATGAGCTTAAGAATTTTTCTATACGTATCACTTATCTTGCTGCCTTCACTATAGCCACCAAAAGATACAATCTAATTTCTTCTATGTTTGCTTCTATGTTCTGTATTAGTGGTGATCTCATATCTTAATAGCTCTATGTTCATAGGGATTCATTCCATAGGCATACTTAATCGCACTTGCGTAAATCATTTCATTCAATAACAACATAACATAGCTATTAACAGTTACTAACTTTGCTATTACGATAATTCTCACTTTTTGTAAACATTAACTTAAAACTTGGAAGAGCTTACCATTCTGCTTCGTTGAGTGTGATGCGATGAAGTGCTGAGCTTTGTCGATTGAACTCTAGACACTTTAGTGATCCATTCTAAGTTTGGCTTAAATAAACTCTTAGGCTCATAGCAAACGAACTGCTCTGATACCACTCTGTCACGACCGGCCTTAATTAAGGATAATTAATCCGGGAAAACCATGACTGGGGAAGGGAAATTAAGAAGCGGGATTAGAAAGGGGTGCATAAAAGAATACTCAAAGAGCTTGAATACGCGTGAAATATTCCTTAAAAAGGAAAAAGGCATCGTTAGGGGCTTGGCTAAAACATTATCAGAGTTTGCAACGGAAGGCGTAACTGAAATAATCAGTGTTTACAGCGAAATGCATAACTGAGATACATGTATGAAGACATGTATCCTTTCTGAGCCTACTTTAAGTTCGACAAAAACTCCACTCAGCAATACTTCATCGCCCATCACAGCTCAACCTGCACAAACATAAACAACGAAGGGCTAAGTACAAGAGTACTTAGTGGGCAGTTGCCAAACATATAACATAACATCAACAACAAAACACAACATCGCATAAGAGGCATAAGTTTCTTTCAAATCCTTTGCTCATTAAACATTTCCAAATTCATAAATAGCATGAGCGCATTCTTCATCATCAACAATCATAAACAAGCATCGTATCGTGGAGAAGGCCTTCCCCAACGAACACGGGCATCGCACCGTGAGAGGGGCCTCCCTCAGCGGTCACGGCATCGTACTATTGAGGGAGGCCTCCCCCAATAGACGCTGTAACACTGGCATACTGGCATACTGGCATCGCGCCGCGAGAGAGGCCTCTCTCAGCGGACACGGGCATCGCGCCGTGAGGAAGGCCCTCCTCAACGGACACGGCATCGTACTGTTGAGGGAGGCCTCCCCCAACAGACGCAAGCATCAAACATAAGCATAAACTTATCAGCGTAAAGCATTCAAGCGTAAATTACATAGGGCGTAAATAGTATAAACAGCATAGCGTAAATCATTTAACGTGCAGCATAATAAAGCTTAACTCATTTAAGCGTAATAAAGCATACCATACTTGAAGATCCAATTTGCATTTTAAAGCATAACACTTGCATAGCATTTTATTTACGCGTAAGGAATTGCCCACCTGATAGCAAGGTTTTGCTAAGGTACTGACTCCTTGAGTAGTGCTTACTCTCGCGCTTGACCTTAATCACGAGAATGTAAAATAAGACATTGGCTCGAGGAAAATTCTCAATTAATGAGAAAGCGTAATTTAACTATGCATGAATCTGGTATGCATGAACTAATATTTTCGAACGATATTCGGGGCATCCTACTATTTATCCTCGTTAATAGATTTAACTAACTTCCGTCCAACGCGGTCGAATAGAGCTGTGATTCTTCCTTTCCCATCGGAATATTCTAATTGTAAAATAGATCTCGCATTTGTACTCGATCGAAAATAAAGAACTAACTCGGCTCAATGTAATGGCCCAACATAAAAAGAAAGCCCAAATCTTTTAAATTTTCGGCCCAAACAATATAGATAAAATTAAGCCCAAACTTAATAAAGTCAGCCCATCCTCTCTTTTTTCTCAAGCTCTCGGCTCTCTTTCTCTCTCAACTCTCAAACGTTTTTTTTTTTTTACAGAATTCAAGGCCGAGAGTCCTCTTCTTCATCTAACAAAATTTCGCCGCCGCGTCTGCTGCTTCTGCAAATCCGGCGAGGTCGCCGCACAATCGGTCGGCGCAACCCTGTCTGCTTCTCTCTTACGCCTTCACCTCTCGAGTGAATCCCTCAGAAATCACACCAACAAGAGCCCTAATTTCTCCCATCATAAATCGTTGCCGCCGTTGAAAAACTGGGATCCGGCGAACGTCAGCTGCTGTCACGCCCTTGTCTGGAGCCATCGCCGCCGTTTGGAGCGGCTGCTGCTTCGCCTGGAGTCGCCGCCGACTGCTGCTGCTCGTCAGGCCGCCGAGGGCTTCGTCTGCCGCTGCTCTGGCCGTCCCAACCGCCGGCGAGCAATTGTTGATCGCGCCGCCTCCTTTCCCTTCATCGCAGAGCCCTAATCGTCAAACCCAGGTCGCTGCTGCGGCCGCATCCTCGTCCGAAATCCGACGGGTTGCTGTCGTCTGGGAGCGGCGCTGCTCCGGCCTCCTCCTCTCCGGTCGTTCAGCCGCGAGCTATTCTGTATCTGTAACATGCTATGGATTATTCTCTATTACAGAAACTCATGGTTTAGCTATGTTCATAAGCGTATTATCTGAATCTCATAAGAAAACTGATCATCGGTTGTGTTGGGGCGTGAAATGCATATTATGAAAGAAGGCATATGAGATAGTAAATACCTTGATTGTTTGTTGTTGATTGAATCA
Source organism: Salvia miltiorrhiza (assembly GCF_028751815.1). Classification (NCBI taxonomy): domain Eukaryota; kingdom Viridiplantae; phylum Streptophyta; class Magnoliopsida; order Lamiales; family Lamiaceae; genus Salvia; species Salvia miltiorrhiza. Next base: position 8,129,233 of record NC_080391.1, read on the forward strand.
GTGGATAGATACACTGAAATATAAAGATTGTTGGTTTTCCTCAATGAATGCAGGAGGAAACAGGGAGAGGTGGAAAAATTGAAGTTTAAGTCTTACCTTGAATGTTGGCAGCAGCTTAATGAATTATCCTCACTTTGGTGGCTGAAGGAACATAGAATGAAGGCAAGGAGTGTTGGCTAGTAGCCTTAAAGAATCGAAGATGGTGGAGGTGGTGGTTGAAAAGGTAGGGAGCAAAGGGTGGTGGTTGAAGAGGTGGAAAGCATGGCTTTAGCAAAGTTAAAGAAAAGGAGTTGATAATATAATTAGATAGTGGAAGACACTGTCTTAATCATAATCTTCCTCTTAAAGCCAGCAAATTCGAGTTTTTTTTTTTTTTACCCAAATGTACTGCGTCACTCTTGCTGCCAGTGGTGAGCTTATATGCAAAGATTTCTTCCTGTACTTAGAAAAAAATCAATTACTGCATTGATTGATAGTGGTGGTTGAAGTTCTAATTGTAAATAATAATAAATCTTTATGTCTTGGTTACTCAGTGCATCTACTATTTAATCGCGTGTTTGCAATCAAATACTGGCTTCTGCTCATTATTCGTGTATAAATTAAATACGTAGATTTAATTCACTTTACAAGCCATTTAATATCTAGATTAAATCCGTAGATTTAATCTGCGTTGCAGTCGGAATAATTTCTCGACTTCAAGTAGCACTAATAATATAACTGCTTCTGTTTTTCGATTAATAAATAACATGACTTTGCTAAGTCAGTTATAACTTGGAAATAATAATTATTGAATGGCTCAATAATCCTCGTCGCATTTTTCTGTTCGCTAATATTTTCACCACGCCGCAAGTATACGGGTAGTTGTAATATATGGAAGCAAGGTCGTATCCCACAAGGATTAGTAGTTCAATCTAGTGATTATCCTAAGTCATTATGCTATAGCTATTTAGACTAAACGATGGAGTGATTGGTTTGATTATCTACTAATTACTTAACAAGTGCAAAGACAAATAAAACCAAATAAGCAAGTGGATTAATAAGATGATTAAGGCGATTTAGGGACTAGGCATCGATGATTAAGTAAAAGACTTCAATTATAGCTCAATATTAATCTTGACAATCCTAATTATCTAGAGCGATCTCCCAACTAGTTCTAGCCCCCTCCCGGACGACTAGAGCGGTAGATTACGGGTCATAGTTGCCGTCCCCGGTCAACTTCTAACCTATAACTCCCAAAAGCACACAAAGATCGACATACTCTCACCCAACTCTCAACCTCCCGGTTATCGAATTGATATGTTTCAAACACCTTATCTATTGCAATTATCCTCTCCCGATTCAATGTGCAAATTAGAAATGCATAGAATGTGGCCAACAATCCATACAAGAAATAAATCAAGGGTTTGAAAAGATAATGTGCAAATGAACAAATAAGATTTATATTGAGCATAAATAATCAATCCATTACAATAATCATCTAGCCTAATCCCCAAATCAAAGAGAAATTTAGCCTAACATGTTCAAACACAATAAATCAAAGTTAAAGGTGTACATAATGAAAGAGAGAGTAAGAAATGACAAATCCTATTTATGAGCTTCTTCTTCCTTCAATGGTCTTCAATGGTGGATGGGTGTGTTAAAGGAGGCTAGGGTTTTTGTGTGTGGAGTGTTGGGGAAGATGAGTGATGGAGAAGAAGAAGAATGAGAGAAAGAGGGGGAAAATGGGTTTTAAGGGCTGAAAAACGCGACTCCGCTCTTTTCCCGCGGTCACGGCCCGCGCCCGTGGTGCTCAAACGTGGGCGAAACTCAGGAAACCCGCGGTCCCGCCCCGCGGCCGCGGGTGGTGACCGTGGGGGGACCCGCGGTCCCAGACCGCGGCCGCGGGTGGTGACCGCGGGACATCCCTGGACTCGAGCACTAAGCCCGCGGTCCCACCCCGCGGCCGCGGGTGGTGACCGCGGGCGATACATTCCCCACGACGCGTGACCGCGGCCGCGGCCTCTGTGCGCGGCTGACTTTGTCGGCCCCGTTCTCCCTCGTCCGAGCTCCGATTCGGGCGCCGTTCACGCTCATGGATTCCTCTCGAGACGTACTTCAATCCTATGCTCTCACAATTCTCCAATCAACTCTTGATTTGCCCTGAAAATACTCAAAAACTATACCAAGCAATCAAAACTTCATAAATACTAAATATTCGGGCACAAACAAGCATTCACAAGCAAAACATGAAGGGAAATGACAACAAAACATGTGGAATTGAGGTACGAAAACCATGTTTGTCAACCCCCCAAACTTAAAGTGTTGTTTGTCCCCAAACGACGAAGAGAAGAGAAATAAAAGTAAACAAACATGTAAGCATGAATTGGTGTCATTTCAAAGGCTTCAACAATTTTTTTTTTTTTTTTTCAAATGAGTATCACAAGTAGATGTGCATTTCAAGAAATCACAAGTGTCAAAGAGTTCAACATTAGAGCCTCCAATCTTGAATCCTCACAAAGGTGGATGTTTCAATGGTGCACTCAACTCTCAAGTGTTTAGAATGGACGTGTTTGCACTCAACTTGAAACAATGCATGCAATCTACCATAAGCTTGCCATTTATCCTAACTCTTTATACTTCAATGTGTTATAAATAAAGATCAAAAAGGGCTTTCCTTGGGTTGTAATGAGGGTTCTTTGGTAAGGTGAGTAGTTTTTAGGCAAAGTGACTCATCCCACGATCAAATAATCATAATGAACAAATCGACTTCACTATTTCTCTTATCAAACATAAACCACAATCCCTGCATTTCATCCTTAGTGATATATATCATGGCCATGATTAAAAAGGCAAATCACTCCCCTTTATGCTCTTTTATTCACATTCATTTTCATTTCTTTTTCATTTTGAGCTCATAGGAGACTAGTGATTTTCACTTAATCAAAGCTTGATAAGCACTTTCAATCATTTCCCAAACTTTTCTTCATCAAAGCAACCACCAACACTCTAGGTTCTACCCCTTTATTATTGGTTATTCAAAGAAAGGCTACAAGGCACAAAAGGGGTAAACTAGGATCATATGAGAATTTGGACACAATTTGAGTTAAGTGGCTAACAAAGATGGCCTTAAATCACTTCAATATTAACAACACATCTACTTTTATTTTCAAGAGAGGACTCATGGCAAGTTCTAGAGATCAACACACATGCTCAAATGATTTACACTCAAGAATAAAATGAGATTGTAAATGTATGACAATCAAAGGCTCAAATCTCACAAGCTCATTTCTTTTTCAAGTTCTTGGAGGTGCAACATTTAGCTCATCATCACAAGTTCAAACTCTTCATGCAAAATCAACAAGTGATACATAACACTTTCTTTTCAAAAACACAATCATATCATAAGCCCAATAACAAACAAATCATCCTCACAAAATTTGTTACAATTATCCCAACAAAAATCAAAACATCAAAAAGTCTTTCAATTATTCAAAACATAACAAAAACAAAACATGCAAAAACACAAGATAAACGAGACAACTAATCCATCTTCCCCCTCCCCCCCAAACTTATTTTACACAAAGTGGAAATAAGGTTGGAGGAAAAGAGAAGGATAAGTTGGCTCGGACTCACAATGGTACGGGCACGACTACGGTGGCGGGAAGGGGCCATGGAAGGCATGGAAGTGGCGCATGTGCTCTTCGTAGCGGCGCCGCTCATCCTCTTGGTATTGCATAAAGGCTTCATATTGCCTTCTTTGCTCTTCTTGGATTGCATCAAAGCGGGCCATGTTTGCGGCTTGGAAGGAGTCAAAGCGGCCCATCATCCTATCCTCAAATCCGACACCCCCTCCTGGATACGCCGGGGGTGGTTGAGGTATCTCACCACCTGGTTCATATGCTTGCTCTTCCTCCTCGCCCTCGGGGGCGTGTTGTTGTGCATGTGCGTCTTGGAGGTGAGCAATGGTGGCGGCAAAGTGGGCGTGCTGACGCATGCCTAGGTTAGCGGCCTCCCCGGGGCCCATGATGGTGGTAAGGGCCGGATTGGGCAATGGGAAGTACACATTGCCGTTGTCGCCCTTGAGGATCCACAAAAGCTGTCTCCCGGAGGCGAGAAAGTGTTGTTGCACTAGGCAACGTCGGTCGAGGAGGATGTCACGGGAGATGGGGTCTTCTTGAATAGCCACCCCAAGATGTGTCGCTATAGGGGTGATCATGCCTCCAATGCATATTTTGCCCCCTCTTGTGTGAGCTTGAGATTCGAATTGGTCGGCCAAAAGACACCCAAGAGATAAGGAGATGTTGGTGAGGGCGCCTTGAATGAGTAAGAGCTCATTCGACCGACAAAAGCCCACATTCTCCCGACCAAGGAAAGTGAACCCGAAGGCCCGTTGGGTAAGGCGGATAACCGGGTTGCGCAATGACGCCGCCTTTGATCGCCGGGAGTCATAGCCTGCAATCTCCTCCACGCCTCGAAAGTGACATCGTTCCCACATACGGGTGGGATTGAACTCTAACCCACCGGCGTATGCTCCTCCTTGGGGGCAACCCAAAATCTCGTCCAACTCATCAATAGTTAGCTCTCGGGGCTCATTCCCGAGTTGGAAAGAGATTCTTGATGGAGCTCCGTTGGACTTGATGAGCTGGAATGTGGAGAGGAACTCAAGAGTGAGCCCTCGGTATGCTAACCATCCCCCAGTGATTACTCGCCGCCATCCGCCTCTATCCGCCAAAGACCAAATGTCTTCGGCTATTCCCATGGCCTCGATAGTTTCCGAGCAAATATACCGGCATTGCCGGTGAGGAATGGCACAAAGTTGCTCCCAACGTTCGCGGGAGTCCGGAGTAGGAAGTCGAATCCCATAGAATTGAGGAGTGTGCCGAGTGATAGTCACCTCATCGGCACGGGAGGTACTGGCCTTCCCCTTTCCTTTGCCCTTTGTTACACGTGGTGCCATAGCAAAATGTGCCTACAAAACCAAGTGTGAGTCTTTATTTGACACAACAAACGACAACAACAAGATACTAGAAAACAACTTAACTAAGCAAATTAGCCCGGGAAACGGGCGAATTCTTATTCTAAAAGCACATAAATTAATCACAGTATCACAATGCATCTCACAACAACACATAGCATCAATATTAAGCCCACAATCACCAAAATCTCCCCCCCCCAAACTTAGACATTTATCTACACCCAACACAAGCAAATTCTTAAGCAATAATGTCAATTAAGCATAAATTCACCGATTAAATTGCAATTAAATGAAAGACCCATCATCCTAGACATGTATAGAAGCAATTAAATGCATCAATTCAACAATGTAGCACAATGTAGGAAAAATCCTAATTTTGAGCCCTAATTGCATATAAACATGTAGAATGCAAAATATCACAAAATAATCGGTAAAAATCTTCTAAATCATGCTTAGAATGTAAAAATGAAGGAATGAGAGCAAGTAAACATACCTTGTAGTTGGATTTGGAAGTGCAAAATGAGAGGAGAATGAAGCAATTTTCGTGGGTGTGTGAAATGAGAGTGAAAAGTGAGGAAGAAGGGTGAAAAAATGGGTTAAAAACCCGAGTCAACGCAAGTCAACGCGTGCCCAGGAGGCCCGCGGTCCCGCCCGCGGCCGCGGGTGGTGACCGCGGGACATCCCTGGATTGCGCGTTTCGCCCGCGGTCCCACCCCGCGGCCGCGGGTGGTGACCGCGGGCACCCTGGGAGTCTTCACCTTTGAAAAAAACAATTTTTGGCGTTTTTTTTTTTTTTTTTTTTTTTTTTTTTTTTTAAGATAAAGGGAATTAAACTCACAAACAAAAGAAATCACACACATATAAAAATATATACATAGATGAATATATAATACCTATGTATATGTGTGTTTATTGAACTTGCAAAAATTAAAGATACCTTGTTGGGGTGCCTCCCAACTAGCGCTTAGTTTAACGTCGTGAGCTCGACGTCTTCATGATGGTGTCATGTCTTTGGTTCGGCGAGAATGATGACGGACACTTTCTCTCGTGGCTCGGCTCGAAAGTATGCCTTAATGCGTTGGCCATTCACCACAAAAGTGCGTCCATCGTTGCCCTTCAATTCAATAGCTCCATTGGGGGAGACCTTGTTGATGAGGAATGGGCCCGACCATTTGGACTTGAGCTTTCCCGGAAAGAGTGAAAGGCGGGAATTGAAGAGAAGGACCTCATCCCCGGGTGCAAATTCCCGTTTGTGGATCATCCTATCATGAAACCTCTTGGTCCTCTCTTTGTAGAGGCTTGAGCTTGCAAATGCCTCACTTCGAAATTCATCCAACTCATTGAGTTGAAAGACTCTAGCTTGGCCAGCCTTCTTGAAATCAAAATTGAGCTTCTTGACCGCCCAATATGCCCTGTGCTCTAACTCTACGGGGAGATGACATGACTTCCCGTATACAAGTTGGTATGGTGACATGCCAAGCGGTGTCTTGTACGCCGTTCGATATGCCCAAAGTGCGTCATCAAGCAAGAGAGACCAATCCTTCCGGCTCCCATTCACCGTCTTCTCAAGCACTTGTTTAATCTCCCGGTTTGCCAACTCGGTTTGACCATTGGCTTGGGGATGATAAGCCGTTGTCACTCTATGCTTCACCCCGTACTTTTTTAGAAGTCCTTCCATCCACTTGTTGCAAAAGTGGGATCCTCCATCGCTTATCAAGGCCCTTGGAATTCCATGCCTTGTCAAAATATTCTTTTGAAGGAACTTGATCACCACTTTGGAGTCATTGGTTTGAGTAGGAATTGCTTCCACCCATCTTGAAACATACTCCACGGCCAACAAAATGTATTGGAAGCCGAAAGACATTGGGAATGGGCCCATAAAATCTATGCCCCATACGTCAAAGAGCTCAACTTCAATCACATTGTTAAGGGGCATCTCGTGCTTCTTTGATATTCCTCCCATTCTTTGGCATTGATCACAACTCAAAATAAATGAGTGGCAATCCTTGAAAATAGTTGGCCAATAGAAGCCACTTTGAAGCACCTTAAAAGCGGTTCGGTTGGTGCCAAAGTGCCCTCCACTAGGGGAAGAATGACACTCCCTCATAATAGCTCCCCATTCCTCTTCGGGTACACACCGCCGGATGATGGTGTCGGCACATCGTCGATACAAGAACGGCTCATCCCATAAGAAGAATTTCACATCATGAAAGAATTTTTTTCTTTGGTAACGATTCAACTCGGGTGGTGGATGAATGCCGGATGCAAGATAGTTGACGTAGTCCGCATACCATGGGGTGTGGGTCTTGACTTGCAAGATTTGCTCATCGGGAAAATTCTCATTGATGGGCACATCGGCATTTTCCCCTTCCACGGGATTCTCAAGTCTTGAAAGGTGATCCGCCACAACATTTTCACATCCTCTCCTATCTCGGATTTCAATATTAAACTCTTGAAGGAGGAGGATCCACCTTATCAACCTCGGCTTGGCATCTTTCTTCTCAAATAAATAACGGATGGCCGCATGGTCGGTGTGAACAATAGATTTTGTGCCAATGAGGTAGGAGCGGAATTTGTCGAAGGCATACACGACCGCCAAAAGTTCCTTTTCAGTGACGGTGTAGTTTGATTGAGCCTTATCTAGAGTCCTACTAGCGTAGTAGATGACTCTAAATAGCTTGTCTTTCTTTTGCCCCAACACGGCCCCGACGGCGATGTCGCTTGCGTCACACATGAGCTCAAACGGTTGTGACCAATCCGGTGTGATCAAGATGGGAGCACTCACTAAAGCCTTTTTGAGTTTCTCAAAGGCCACCAAACAATCTTCATCAAAGTTGAACTTTGCATCTTTTTCAAGAAGGTGACATAAGGGTTTGGTGATCTTTGAGAAATTTTGGATGAATCTTCGATAAAACCCGGCATGTCCAAGGAAACTTCTCACGGCTTTCTCATTGGATGGTGGTGGAAGCTTCTCAATGGCCACTATCTTTGCTCGATCCACCTCCAATCCGGCTTTGGAGACCTTGTGTCCAAGCACAATTCCATCCCTAACCATAAAATGACATTTTTCCCAATTCAATACAAGGTTAGTTTCCTCACACCTTTGCAACACAATAGATAGATTATGGAGACAATGATCAAAAGAATTGCCAAAGATAGAAAAGTCATCCATAAAAACTTCCATTACATTTTCAATTAAATCATGGAAAATGGCCATCATGCATCGTTGAAAAGTGGCGGGGGCATTGCAAAGACCAAATGGAATGCGTCTATAAGCAAAAATGCCATAAGGACAAGTGAAAGCGGTCTTTTCTTGGTCCTCCGGGGCAATCATGATTTGATTATACCCGGAGTACCCATCAAGAAAACAATAAAATTCATACCCCGCCAACCTATCAAGCATTTGGTCAATAAAAGGAAGAGGAAAGTGATCTTTTCGAGTAGCTGTGTTCAACATCCTATAGTCAATACACATCCTCCATCCATTTACTAACCTAGTTGCAATTAGCTCATTATGCTCATCTTTTATGACGGTTATCCCCCCCTTTTTAGCAACAACTTGAGTGGGACTAACCCACTCACTATCCGAAATAGCAAAAATAATTCCCGCATCTAGCAATTTGAGAACTTCTTTTCTTACTACTTCTTGCATAATAGGGTTTAACCGTCTTTGGCCTTGCCTCCTAGGTTTAAAATCATCTTCCATCAAAATTCTATGCATGCAAATGGATGGGCTAATCCCTTTTAAATCGGAAATTGACCATCCTATAGCGGACCTATACTTCCTCAAAACATTTAGCAATTGATCAAGCTCATGAGGAGAAAGGTAGGATGATACAATTACCGGATACGCCTCATCCTCACCAAGGAAGGCGTATTTCAAGTGTTCGGGGAGAGGTTTTAACTCCAAGCTGGGAGTCTTCTTCTCCACTCCTTCATCTTTCGGCTCTCCATTTCTCAAGTCCAAGAAACATGCCTCTCCTTGTGAAATTTTCTGCACAAAGTTCATTTCATTAGCCTCAATAAATAAGTTAGAAGCATTAAACTCATCATTATCAACAAAAGAGAATAGAGGGTTTAGGAGGCAAGTGTCCATTGGATTGTTGTAGATGTGGTACTCCTCCATGTTGATGCAAGACTCTATCACTTGCATCATCTTGCATTCACCAACCCTCTTTTCTTCTTCCTCCTTGTACTTGAGAGCCTTGTGGATTGAAAATGTGAAGCTCTCTTCATTCACTCTAAGGGTGAGTTCGCCCTTAGCAACATCAATGAGGGCTCTCCCCGTTGCCAAGAAGGGGCGCCCAAGAATTAAAGGTACATCTTTGTCTTCCACCATGTCCAAAACAACAAAGTCCACCGGGAAGATGAAATTGTTGACTTTCACGAGGACATCTTCTACTATCCCCTTTGGATAAGAAACGGAACGATCCGCCATTTGAAGGGCAATTGTGGTTGGCTTGATGGTGCCAATCTCTAGCTTGTTGAAGATTGAGAGCGGCATCAAATTTATACTTGCTCCCAAATCACACAAAGCTTTCCCAAAACGATCATTCCCAATATCACAAGGGATTGTGAAGCTCCCGGGGTCCTTGATCTTGGTGGGGATTTTTCTTTGGAGAACGGCACTACATTCTTCGGTTAGATTGACCGTCTCATTCTCTCCCATCTTCCTCTTGTTTGATATGACCTCCTTTAGGAACTTTGCATAGGAGGGCATTTGTTTCAAAGCTTCAATAAGTGGAATGTTGATGTGCACCTTTCGAAAAATCTCAAGAAACTTGGAGAATTCATTCTCCACATTCTTCTTTTGATGTCTTTGAGGAAAAGGGATTGGTGGGCAATAAGGTGGTGGAGCCACGTACACCTCCTTCTTCTTTCCTCTATCTCCTTGTTCCTTTGAAGGGTTGCCATCTCCAACTTCAACCACAACACCACTTCTATCTTCTTCGTCGGGCATCTTGGGCTCTTCATATGTTGTCCCACTCCTTAGAGCAATGGCCTTGCAATGCTCCTTGGGATTCACGATTGTGTTGCTTGGGAATTGCCCTTGTTGGTGTTGATTGTTTATAGACTCGGCAATTTGTCCCACTTGTATCTCAAGCATTTTCAATTGCTTGGCTTGAGCCTCTAACTTCTCATCCGTTCTTGTCATGTGAGCTTGAGTCGTGGTCATGAACTTCATCAATATTTCTTCAAGGTTGAGCTTCTTCTCTTCCTTGATCATGCCATGGCTCACCGCAAATCCGGGCGGTGGTTGCAAGAAATTGTTTGGATTGCTATAGGAGAGATTAGGGTGGCGGTTAGGTTGGAATCCTTGAGTGTATTGCCCTTGCCCTTGGTAGCCACCTTGTTGTTGGGGCCGGAAGTTCGCATAGCCTCGGTTGTTGTTGTTGTTGATGTAGTTCACATCCTCGAAGCTAGTTTGTTCTTCAACCACGGGCTCTACCCTTGACATTAATATAGCATCAATCTTGCTATTCATGGCGGTCAATTGAGCCGTCAAAAGAGCTATCGGATCCGAGCTTGTTGTAGCCGCCACCTTTTTCAAGATGATCCTCTCCGTTGGGAATTGATGGCAATTGGTGGCCAAGTTCTCTATGATGTGAGCGGCCTCCGCGTGGCTTTTCTCCAACAATGCTCCATTGGCCGATGCATTCATGTCTCTTTGCATCTCACCACTACACCCGGTGTAGAATACACAAATGATTGTGTTTTGATCTAAACCATGGTTAGGGCACTTCCTTAGCATCTCTTTGAATCTCTCCCAAGCTTCGTAGAAGGATTCTCCATCAAATTGGTGAAATTGGACTATGTCCTTCTTCATCTTCATGGTTCTACCCGGAGGGTAGAACTTGTTGAGAAACTTTTGAGCCATGTTCTCCCATGTAGTGATAGAACCACCCTCTAAAGATTGGTACCATGTCTTGGCCATGCCCCTTAGCGAAAAGGGGAAGAGTCGAAGTCGAATGGCATCCTCCGGGACTCCATTCATCTTGATGGTGCCGCATATCTCCAAGAAGTTTCCAAGATGTCCATTCGGGTCATCTTGGGAAAGACCGGCGAATTGGTTTTGTTGTACCATATTTATGAGGGCCGGCTTGAGCTCAAAATTTGTGGCGTTGATTCTCGGGGCATTCACTCCTCCTTGTTGGACAATGGGTTGGAACATATTGCTAATAGGTGGTGGTGGAGGTGTATTTCTTAGAGCTTCTTGCTCATTGATTTTCCCTTGCATGGCTTCTAATTACATTTGAAGTTGACGGATTAAGTCGTGATTTTCCGCCATAGCTTCCTCCAACTCTCTATCTCTTCTTGTTCTTGCTTTGTTGTGTCGACAAAAAGCTTCAACCTCAAGGTTTATAGGTATAAGAGGTGCACCCTTAGATCTTGTGTTCATACACTACCTATCAACCAACAAGAACAAGAAGTCAAAACACAATCTTAAAATAGAAAACAAAAATTAAAGCAAGTAAAATGTCTAAAGTAGTTAAGCACAATGAAGCAAAATATCACAAGCAAAGAAACTAAACTAATCCCCGGCAACGGCGCCAAAAACTTGTTCGCTAATATTTTCACCACGCCGCAAGTATACGGGTAGTTGTAATATATGGAAGCAAGGTCGTATCCCACAAGGATTAGTAGTTCAATCTAGTGATTATCCTAAGTCATTATGCTATAGCTATTTAGACTAAACGATGGAGTGATTGGTTTGATTATCTACTAATTACTTAACAAGTGCAAAGACAAATAAAACCAAATAAGCAAGTGGATTAATAAGATGATTAAGGCGATTTAGGGACTAGGCATCGATGATTAAGTAAAAGACTTCAATTATAGCTCAATATTAATCTTGACAATCCTAATTATCTAGAGCGATCTCCCAACTAGTTCTAGCCCCCTCCCGGACGACTAGAGCGGTAGATTACGGGTCATAGTTGCCGTCCCCGGTCAACTTCTAACCTATAACTCCCAAAAGCACACAAAGATCGACATACTCTCACCCAACTCTCAACCTCCCGGTTATCGAATTGATATGTTTCAAACACCTTATCTATTGCAATTATCCTCTCCCGATTCAATGTGCAAATTAGAAATGCATAGAATGTGGCCAACAATCCATACAAGAAATAAATCAAGGGTTTGAAAAGATAATGTGCAAATGAACAAACAAGATTTATATTGAGCATAAATAATCAATCCATTACAATAATCATCTAGCCTAATCCCCAAATCAAAGAGAAATTTAGCCTAACATGTTCAAACACAATAAATCAAAGTTAAAGGTGTACATAATGAAAGAGAGAGTAAGAAATGACAAATCCTATTTATGAGCTTCTTCTTCCTTCAATGGTCTTCAATGGTGGATGGGTGTGTTAAAGGAGGCTAGGGTTTTTGTGTGTGGAGTGTTGGGGAAGATGAGTGATGGAGAAGAAGAAGAATGAGAGAAAGAGGGGGAAAATGGGTTTTAAGGGCTGAAAAACGCGACTCCGCTCTTTTCCCGCGGTCACGGCCCGCGCCCGTGGTGCTCAAACGTGGGCGAAACTCAGGAAACCCGCGGTCCCGCCCCGCGGCCGCGGGTGGTGACCGTGGGGGGACCCGCGGTCCCAGACCGCGGCCGCGGGTGGTGACCGCGGGACATCCCTGGACTCGAGCACTAAGCCCGCGGTCCCACCCCGCGGCCGCGGGTGGTGACCGCGGGCGATACATTCCCCACGACGCGTGACCGCGGCCGCGGCCTCTGTGCGCGGCTGACTTTGTCGGCCCCGTTCTCCCTCGTCCGAGCTCCGATTCGGGCGCCGTTCACGCTCATGGATTCCTCTCGAGACGTACTTCAATCCTATGCTCTCACAATTCTCCAATCAACTCTTGATTTGCCCTGAAAATACTCAAAAACTATACCAAGCAATCAAAACTTCATAAATACTAAATATTCGGGCACAAACAAGCATTCACAAGCAAAACATGAAGGGAAATGACAACAAAACATGTGGAATTGAGGTACGAAAACCATGTTTGTCATTTTCTCATACGTTATAAAAGTATAAAGCTAAAATAATAACTCCGTTTCTGATAAAAAAAAAAAATCAGGACCATAAACTGGATTTATTTATAAAAATTTCATTTACTAGTTTTAATCATAATTAAAAGAGCGGGCTACTACATGAATCCTGTATTTTTGTATTAACTTTTGCAGAGTGTTGTTACAAAGTGAGTGTAAATTACAATGGGATATTTTTCTTCTATTTATAGGCTATTCTAAGTAAAGGGCCTTTTGGTCATTTCAACTTTGAATACGTAGGATCATTTTTGTCTTTTTTCAATTATGTTATTATAGAGTTCGAGGAGTAATTTCGTCTTTTCATGCCACGTCGGCCGACAACAAATATTTGGTGGTCCTTCTTGTGTCAAGAACGATTGTCAGATCATCTGCAGAAACGATTATGGAATCACTCGTAGGTGCGCATTGTAGTGTCAGCTGCTGCTGAAATAGAAATTTTATTAAAAAAGAAAAAAGAGGTTCAAGAGAAAAAATAAAACAAGCGAAAGCACCCGTGAAAAACCATGGGTAATCGAAAGACGACCAAGACTATGGAAATATTTTTAGAGGGTCGTCCTCGTCGAAAGAATCTTCGTCGTCCAATATATCTTCCCATTTTTTCTTTTGTGTAGAGACCACGGTCGACATAGATCGGGCTGCGGCGGAAGAGGAGTGAATCACAAAGTTTTGCAGAATCGCTCCTCCAAACTGAGCATGCTGCACTTTATTCAAGAACTCCACCAGCGATGGAGTGTCCAGAATGGCGCCTTGCAAAACGGCACCAGCATCACGGCCAGCTGCTTTTTGGAAAAATCTGAAGACATATCATTCTCGATTATACGCCGGAGTCGGTGCTTGATAGAAGAATCAGAAACCTTCCCTCTCTTGGTCGTACCTTTCGGACGCCCTCGATCGCGATGTATGGGAGGATCCTAGCGTCAATCCGAAGCTGAATGATCAATCGCCGAATCGGGCGTCCCATCCGGGGACTCATGCCGGCTCGGCTCTGAAGCAGCCGGCGATTGCAGGACCAAAGATCCCGCGGCCTGCTCCTGCTGAGCACGATCGGAAGGTGCAACCGAGGTAGGGACCTGATCCGGAGAAGACCGGATAGGCTCAGAAGCAGCAGCCGAACAATCAATATCAACCCCCTCAGTCACCAGAATGGCGAAGGCGTTGGAGGTGACAGTGCCACCAACCGGCATTGTAGTGTCAACTAAAAAGCACTGTTTGTAGTATCAGCTAAAAAACACATTTTGTCATCTTATTCAAATATAAATATCAAGTGACATCACTTCCAATTTTCATCAGAATCTCTTAGATTTCTTTTGCTTATCTTCTTCCTCAATTCTTTCTTATTCAATCTGCAGCTCTGCAACATTGAGCTCCTCTGGCAGATTTGAATTTATCAACTCTACAGAGCCTTTAGTTGCATATCCTATCTTATTATTATTTTTCATTTTCCATGTCTTCTCTCGGCTTAACCTCTTATCTGAACCAACTCGACTTTGAGGGATCTCTCGTGCCTTCTTTTAGATGGCCCTTCATCATCCTTATTATGCTTGATCTTGAGTATTTGGGCTTATTTATAGTAGATAAGGTGGGCTCTAATACCATCATCATCATGATGATAAACATCCTATAAGGAGTTCGAGTTTCTAAGGTCCATTTTTATATAATACACCAACTTTGGGTCAATTTTGATTTTTAACACAAACTTTAAAAAGTGTCAAAAAATACATCAATTTATGGATTATACTCCCTCCGTCCACGATAAGTGTGGTGTGGATGAGAGGGCACGAGTTTTAAGAAAATAGTGGGAGATGTATATAAAATAGGTAAAGGGTCCCACCAAAGTTGAATTTTTAGGTAATTAATAAATGGTATGTGAGATGGGCTTTTTGTAAATATTGTGTGTGAATGGGATCAAAGTATAAAGGTATATGTCCTAAAATGGAAAGACTACACTTATTGTGGACGGATGAAAATGACAAAAAGACCACACTTATTGTGGATGGAGGAAGTAGTAATTTTAGCTTGAATTCGATTTTCACCCAAATTGAACTGATGTGGTATGCCAGAATGTCGATTATGGACAAATCAGACGTTTACAAAAAATAACATCGTGGGCAGATCATCTCAACGTCGTCGTTTCTATAAAAAATAGTTATCTGTTCAAATTGCCAGATATCAAGCTGAGATATCGACGTTGAGGTCAATTGCGAATCCTAGACGACGCTACTATTGTAGTCCAATATGGAAGTATGAAATTTTGTTCTATTTGTTGCTAAGGTAATTCAAAAGTTGAAAATTTTAAAGTTACATTTAGGTTTAATTCATATCGTTAATTTTAAAGTTAATTTCAAAGTCGATTCATTCAAATTTCAGAGATAATTCATCCAAGACAGCTTTAATTCGGTTAGAACTAGAATCCGTGTTAAAATTACTACGATCAATAAGTTGATATATTTTAAAGTTCGTGTTAAAAATTAAAATTGATAAATTTGACACGTTGGAATTTACGAATGAATTAACTCACAAATATTAATGAGCTAACTTTTGAGATAGCCATATTGAGCAATAGAACTCAATATTTGATCATCCATCTTAAAAACACAAGTTTTGGCCATTTTTTGCAATTTCGTGTATTATCCTTAATTTGGACGGATCAGATCAGATTGGGTGCGCGGGTTTGAGTGAGACTTTTGGCACTAATGTTATAATTTGTGCCAAAAGTATCAAATTATTTAGAACAAATGAGAATATTAGTGCCAAAAGTACCAACAGAGAAAAAAAAATATTTGATACTTTTGGCACAAATGACAATGTTAGTGCCAAAAGTACCAAATTACTTGGTATTTTTTTTGTTCTAAGTAATTTGGTACTTTTGGCACAAATTATAATATTAGTACCAAAAGTACCACTCGAATCCGCCCGCCCAACCCGATCTGGTCCGTCCAAATTAAGGACAATACAGTTCAAAATCATAAAAAATGGCCAAAATTTATATTTTTAAAATGAAAGGCCAAATATTGAGTTCCAATCCTCAATATAACTATATGAGTGCATATTCTCAAAATGTATACTATTTTTACGAATGAAATGTTATAAATTTTAGAACCCCGGGATGTATATGAATTTTACCGGTATTGAATTAAATTATAAAATTAATAAGTGAATATTAAAGTTGGTATTCCTTTATTTAATAAGTGACTAGTGTTATACTACAGAAAAATGCAACGACGAAACAATCGTTCTGAAATTTATTAAAGGAAAATTATCGTAAAATACACAAAGTTTGGATGAATTCTGGTTGTGCACACACAAGCTTTGAAATTTGAAGTATAATATATCAAGTTTTATTTTTTCTAAATTTAAAACTTCGTAATTCAATATGCAAATAAAGCTTTCCCTCGCAATCAAACATTAATCCACGAGAAATAAAAATGTAATTTAAATTTTGTTTACAATCTTTGAAATTTGAAATAAAATACATTAAATTTTAAACTATTAGGAGTACAATTTATTTTCATTTTTTTGTGAGTTATTATTTGATTACGAAGAAAAGCTTTATTTTCACATTGAATTGTTGAATTGCGGATCTCATTAAATGCATTATATGTACAAGTAATGAGCTTCTTTGTGTTAGGTTGTAGTAGCATTTTTTTTTATATAGGGGAATGTTAAATCAGAGGGGAAAAAAACTTGATGTATTTTATTTCAAATTTTAAAGATTGTGTGCAAAATCAGAATTCATCAAAACTTTATGTATTTTAGGACAATTTTTCCATTTATTAATGACAGATTAATGACGAATTAAGAATATTATTAAATTAATTGTGATGAACAAGGTTAACCATGAGAATTCTTAGTACCTCTATTCGTATCCCAAAAAATTAATCAAGTACAAAAGTCGCTTCAAAAGCGTTTTCACTAACTTTTCGATTTCCGCCGCGGGTTAGATGATCTGAACTTAGATAGGGAGAGTCAATCTACATAAACGAAATAGATCAGATTTGTGAATGGTTAATTCGATACCTATTTTCTAGCTGTCCACGAAAGATTTACTTCAGATCTTCCAGCTCACATATCCAGTAAAATAATTTTGTAAAGTAATGAATTAGTGAATATGTTAAGAAGATAGTGGTGTTTTGTTGGGAAGTGGAGGGTACCGGATGCAATGTATTACTGAAACTACATTTTTATACTATAAGGGGGTCATGGGAAATTCCGTCAAACATGTAGTCTGATAGAAAATCCTTAAGAGCATCCACAGAGCCAGTGTCGATCCGGGGCGAAGGAGGCGGCCGCGCGCTGGAGACGCGTGCAGATGCAAGCTGTGTCGAAGCCTCAACCCAGGGCGAGAGGGGAGAGTTTATGGCGCGTCCGAAGGACGCGCTCAATTTTTTTTAAAAAAAAAAAATTCAAAAATTGTTAATTTTGTTCAAGGGGGAAGGGGGAAGGAATGGAGTCTATGTTTTTGCTGGAAAAGAGACGCAGATGGGGGGGAAGGGGGAAGGAATGGAGTCTGTGTTTTTGTTGGAAAAGAGACGCAGATACGGGGGGGGGGGAGGAATGGAGTCAGTGCGGAAAGAAAGAAGAAAAGGGGAGTCGGTGGGTGGGGAATTTTGTTTTTTTTTTCTTTTGTTTTTTTTTTCTTTTAAAATCTTAATTATTTAAATTATGTAATTTTTTTATTATTTAAATTATGTAATTTTTTTATTATTTAAATTATGTAATTTTTATTTTTATTGCAATGTTTAATTTAAATTTTAATGAAATTTGAATTAAAAATACATTTGGTCTCGTTTTGGTCCGATTGAGTCCTAGAAAATTAGTGTAATTTTTATTTTTTTATTGTATTTAAATTATGTCTTTAAATTATTGTACTCCCTCCGTCCCAATATTCAAGTCCCGTATTCCTTTTTGAGCCGTCCCATGTAACAAGTCCCCTTTCCTTTTTTGGCAATAATTAGGACTCAATTAAGCATTTAATTAAGTCTTTATACCCACTTGCTTTTCTCTCTCTCTCTCCTCTCTCTCTCTCGTCTCAACCCCACTGCCTCTCTCTATTTTCTCTCTCAATCTCCTCCACCGCCATCCTCTTCCACCGCCATCCTCTTCCACCGCTTCCCACCTCTCCACCTTCACCGCCTCTACCACCACTGCGCCGGACTCCAACACCTCCTGCTCCGCCTCGCGTCTCCGCCGCCAACGCAACTCGCGCCGCCTCCAATACCTCCTGCTCCGCCTCGCGTCTCCGCCGCCAACGCAACTCGCGCCGCCTCCAACACCTCCTGCTCCGCATCGGGTCTCTGCCGCCTCGCGCTTCCGTCTTCACCGACTCCAACGCCACCGCCGCTTCGCGCCTCCTCCTACGCCGCCTTCCACCGCGGGCAGATCTGCTCAAATAATTTAGGGATTTGCAGGTATTTAGGGAAAATTGTCTGGTTTTGGTTGTTGGGGTGGGGTTGCATATTTACAGAGGGTGGTGCGGTTGTCGCCGGAGACAGGGAGAGAATAGGGAAGGAAGAGGGCGCTGGTGGTGGCGGCGGACAGATCTCTGGCCATGGTGGTTCTCTGCCCAGCGCCGGACTCAATTTTGCTAGATCTGGGAGAGAGACCGCCGGAGATCGCCGGAGAGAGACCACCGGAGAGAGAAGGTGGTCTGTGAGAGATAAAATTTCCAGAAGGTGGCCGGAGAAACCACCGGAAATGATTTTGATTAATTTCCAGTTTTTTAATTTTGCTATATTCCTTGTTGTATTAGTTAATTGAATTAGTAAATAAAATAACATTAAATAAAGTCTAATTATGTGGTCCCTACTACTTTTACATTCATTTTAACTCTCCTAAATACCCGTGCCCAAAAGAAAGGGGACTTCATTAACGGGACGGAGGGAGTAATGTTTAATTTTATTTTTAATGAAATTAGAAATTTAAAAATAAAAGTGTAGAAATATGAATTATGTGGAAATGAGAATTTAAGCACCCACCTAAGACACAATGCATTGGAGAGGGGTGTGTCTTAGGTGTGGCCCACTCCTAAGACACCCCTCTAAGACACCACCATTGTGGATGCTCTAACAGCCTCGAATGGTTGTGCGATTTTAAGAGCACTCCTAATGGAGAGCGTATATGAGTTTTTAAAAGTGGTTTTCATCATTTAAGAGGTCATCAGGGCTCTTAATTTTTTTTAATCATTATTTTTAATATTAAATCAACAACATAAATTTTATTAAAAATAAAATTTTATATTATTAATTAAAGATAAGAACACTGGCTCTCGACTGAGCCAAGTGCGCATTGGCTCTCGAGTCCTCGCGACTACGGATGTTCTAAGAGTTGGGCACTTAGAGGAAATGTGGGGCACGTGTATAGCACACCCCAATTATAATATATCAATAATGGTATTTGGATAAATTTGTCCGAACAAAATATAGTTAAATATTTTATAAAATAAATTTATTTAAAAATTTTGGTTTAAAATAAAAAATAATTTAGCTAGTTCTCTCTCTATATATATATATTCTATATATATATATATATACACACACACACACACATATATATCTATTCGTCGGAAAAAGAAAACCAAAAAGGACTAGGGGCCAGGAGCGAGGGCTGGAATTGGAAGGGAGTAGGCGACTGGCGGCGTCACTGTCGGCGGAGAGGAAGGTGAGTTGTGATGCAAGTTGGGATGGAAGCCTGGGGCTGCGATTTGGAGGCCTAGGGCTCCGTTTGGGGGTCTAGGGCTTTTGATGGGCGCCACGGCTGAAAATCGAAGCTTGAGGATCTAGGGCTCGGTCAGGGACGGAGCCAGGAATCAAGTTCAGGGGGGGCTGAATTTACTACGGGGGTTTGGGGGCGGTAGCCCCCGAGAATTTTTTTTTTGGGCTTTCGTATATTTAAGGCATTTTTTTTATTAAAATACGAGCATAATAATAATAATAACAAACAACATTTTCATAGATTATATAGTTTCAATATATTACAAATTAGTTTCAATACATTACAATTTTGTTTTTTGAACATTTCGTATATTTTAGGCATTTTTTTATTAAAAGACAAGCATAATCTAAATAACAAACAAATTTTTTTTGGGCATTTCAAACATTTTCTATTAAAAGACAAGTATAATAATAATAGTAATAATAATAATGAACAATATTTTCATAGATTATATAGTTTTAAATAACACGATTATCCTTAAGTATATATGAGTGAATATAACAAGCAAATCAATTTTTGTATAACCAAGTTTCACTATATTTTATTAAATGAATTTTGTTTAGTTCAACTTATTAAATTGGATTTTAAGTAGAAATTATATTGGGCTCGATCATAGAATGGGCCACTAAAAAATTGTATACACATATATATTTAAATAAACATTTATATATATTTATATATTTATGCATATATATACATAGAAAAATTTAAAATTTTGAGGGGGGCGGTGGCCACTACCAGCCACCCCCTGTCTCCGTCTCTGGGCTCGGCGGCAGCGGTCTTTCGACCGTGCGGTCTTCCAGGCGGCGCGATCGCTTGAAATCTGAGCAACTGCGAATGGGACTGAGCGGTGGAAATTGAGGGAGACCGGTGGTGGCAGCTCCTACTGTTGCTCGCTGGAATTGAAGGAATGAGGCTGAGCGGTGGAAATTGAGAAGAAGATAGGTTGGAGAAATGATTAATTAACTCACTAATTTTGATAGATTGCATACAATTAAATTATAACAATCAATTTTTTAATCTTCATGCTGAAAAGAAAGAGGTCACTTATATTGGGACGAAGGGAGTCGTAAGACGTAACAAGTAGCCAATAGTACCAAAAATACTCTTCAATTGGCCAATAACATAAACATGTCAATTTTGAAATGTTACATGAATATATTAGAAAATACTAGTTTACTAAGTCAGATAAATCACATCTCACACGTGTTTACTAGTCAATTATTCACGTTTTTGGGACGATGGAGTTGAGTCCACATTCATCAATAATAGACAAATATGATTATTGCAAATAACATCATCGTGTAATATAGAGTCCAAAGGTCTTTTCGGGTTCTTAACTTTGACTTTAACTGTTTTATAAATATAGGATAAATTTTTTCGGATTTATAATTATAAGATAAATTTTCAAAAATTTAGTGGTCGGGCTCAATTTATCCTACAAATGTTGAATTTTTGAAAATTCATCATGCAAGTGAAAGCCAAAAAAAATTTATCCTACATTTTTGCAAAATATTATAGGTCTAAAAAAATTTTGGGCTCTCAAATTTAATTTAATTCATTTTATTTTATTTTCTTCCCTAATATATTATGTTCACATTTTAAAGTTCATTATCTCCCTTAAATATATTTCCTACTATTTTTATATAAATATGATAGAAAAAATAATTTAAAATAATTTGTCTAAAATATAAATTTAAAAAAGAAAAAAGAACTATACTTTTTGTCATATGGTGGTAGCATTCCAATTAGGAATTTGTTTAAAATATACATTACTTTTATTATTATGTGTATGGAATTACGCATATAGTGTGAAATTAACAAAGTAAATAACCCTTAAATCTTAAATGCTGACCAAGTTAAATATATAAAATACGTTGTTAAAGTTCTTGGCTCCACACGCAACGACGGGGGGGGGGGGAGCAAAAGAGTTAAAAGAAATACTCCCCCCGTCCAGGGACGGATCCAGAATTTTTTTGTTATGGGGGCACAAAATAATTATATACTATAAGAAATACGTTTGAAAATTTTACTATATAATAATTCACATCTATTACAATTAAAATTTACGAATTTCTAATGCTCTTTTATAAAATATTTCATAAAAGCCTAAATCATAATCATGTAATTTTATAAATTAAAACTGAAATAGGTAGAATTTTCGGAAGAAGCAATTAAAGTAATTCATATTACAAATTTACAATATAGATTATTTTATGATACTTATTGAAAATTGAAATAGAATCAATCAAAGCTTAATCTGATGATGACGAGGATGGAAGGAGGAGAGAGCGCAACTAGATTTTTCACTTTTCAAAGTATGCATTAGTTTTGAGGTTTGGGGGTTAGGGATTCGGCGTATTAATATATATATAAAATGTTAGGAGGGCATGATTAGTTTGGGCCTTGGATTGGAAAGGTTTGTTTGGGGCACATACATAATTAACAAAAAAAAAAAATTAAGTTGTGGGGGCACGTGCCCCCGTATTGGTTAACGTAGGTCCGTCTCTGCCCCCGTCTCAATATAAATGTCTCTAATCTATAGCTTTTGGGCACAAAGATTAATTAAAAAATATGTAGAAAGTAGATAAAGTGAGTTAGTGAAAATTATTTAAATATTAAGTATAGAGAGATAATATATTGCCAAAAAAAAATGAGACATTTATATTGAGACGTCCCATTATGAAAAGTGAGACATTTATATTGGGACGGAGGGAGTACTATATATGCATTATGTTGGGGTCAAAACACCCACTTAGATCAAAATCTATACTATATTAAAAAGTCAAGATTTTCAATTTGAAATTAATTTAAATTGATTTCAAAATTGAGTGACAATTTTGCAGTTATAATAAAATTGAAGGTTTATTTATAAATTATATTTTTCCTTTTTATTTTCTCTATCTTTTTTATTTTATTTCTTTCTAAAATTGTGAAATTCGACTAATTATAAAATATTTAATATGCATATCTGTAGTAGCCCGCTCTTTTAATTATGATTAAAACTAGTAAATGCAATTTTTATAAATGAATCCAGTTTATGGTCCTGATTTTTTTTATCAGAAACGGAGTTATTATTTTAGCTTTATACTTTTATAACGTATGAGAAAAATGCGACGAGGATTATTGAGCCATTCAATAATTATTATTTCCAAGTTATAACTGACTTAGCAAAGTCATGTTATTTATTAATCGAAAAACAGAAGCAGTTATATTATTAGTGCTACTTGAAGTCGAGAAATTATTCCGACTGCAACGCAGATTAAATCTACGGATTTAATCTAGATATTAAATGGCTTGTAAAGTGAATTAAATCTACGTATTTAATTTATACACGAATAATGAGCAGAAGCCAGTATTTGATTGCAAACACGCGATTAAATAGTAGATGCACTGAGTAACCAAGACATAAAGATTTATTATTATTTACAATTAGAACTTCAACCACCACTATCAATCAATGCAGTAATTGATTTTTTTCTAAGTACAGGAAGAAATCTTTGCATATAAGCTCACCACTGGCAGCAAGAGTGACGCAGTACATTTGGGTAAAAAAAAAAAAAAAAACTCGAATTTGCTGGCTTTAAGAGGAAGATTATGATTAAGACAGTGTCTTCCACTATCTAATTATATTATCAACTCCTTTTCTTTAACTTTGCTAAAGCCATGCTTTCCACCTCTTCAACCACCACCCTTTGCTCCCTACCTTTTCAACCACCACCTCCACCATCTTCGATTCTTTAAGGCTACTAGCCAACACTCCTTGCCTTCATTCTATGTTCCTTCAGCCACCAAAGTGAGGAGAATTCATTAAGCTGCTGCCAACATTCAAGGTAAGACTTAAACTTCAATTTTTCCACCTCTCCCTGTTTCCTCCTGCATTCATTGAGGAAAACCAACAATCTTTATATTTCAGTGTATCTATCCACTGATTCAATCAACAACAAACAATCAAGGTATTTACTATCTCATATGCCTTCTTTCATAATATGCATTTCACGCCCCAACACAACCGATGATCAGTTTTCTTATGAGATTCAGATAATACGCTTATGAACATAGCTAAACCATGAGTTTCTGTAATAGAGAATAATCCATAGCATGTTACAGATACAGAATAGCTCAATCAGTTTTTATTCACAAGACAAAGGCGTAAATAGCAGCATCATACTAGAATTTTATGCGAGATAATTACGTTTCAACATTTTAGCTTCTAAACCAAGTATTCAAGATAGCAATAACACTTATGAGATTCATAGAGTATTAGATACTACAAGAATTCGTTTATACAACAATTGGGGATCGAACTTAGCTTTTGGGGGAATAGGGGCCGACTGCCCAAGCAACTGCCGAACCCCGACTGCCGGAACGGAGAGAGAAGGCGGCCAACTCTCGTCGTCTCGCCGCATCAGAATAGCCACGACGCCGGCCGGAGAAAGATGACGCAGACCGGTACCGAGCCGAGCAGCGGCTGCAGAGCTCTTCCAGAGAGAGAAAAGCGAGATCTGTTTGTGTCGCTAGCCGACGCAGGACGGAGTAAATGGCGGCTGAACGACCGGAGAGGAGGAGGCCGGAGCAGCGCCGCTCCCAGACGACAGCAACCCGTCGGATTTCGGACGAGGATGCGGCCGCAGCAGCGACCTGGGTTTGACGATTAGGGCTCTGCGATGAAGGGAAAGGAGGCGGCGCGATCAACAATTGCTCGCCGGCGGTTGGGACGGCCAGAGCAGCGGCAGACGAAGCCCTCGGCGGCCTGACGAGCAGCAGCAGTCGGCGGCGACTCCAGGCGAAGCAGCAGCCGCTCCAAACGGCGGCGATGGCTCCAGACAAGGGCGTGACAGCAGCTGACGTTCGCCGGATCCCAGTTTTTCAACGGCGGCAACGATTTATGATGGGAGAAATTAGGGCTCTTGTTGGTGTGATTTCTGAGGGATTCACTCGAGAGGTGAAGGCGTAAGAGAGAAGCAGACAGGGTTGCGCCGACCGATTGTGCGGCGACCTCGCCGGATTTGCAGAAGCAGCAGACGCGGCGGCGAAATTTTGTTAGATGAAGAAGAGGACTCTCGGCCTTGAATTCTGTAAAAAAAAAAAACGTTTGAGAGTTGAGAGAGAAAGAGAGCCGAGAGCTTGAGAAAAAAGAGAGGATGGGCTGACTTTATTAAGTTTGGGCTTAATTTTATCTATATTGTTTGGGCCGAAAATTTAAAAGATTTGGGCTTTCTTTTTATGTTGGGCCATTACATTGAGCCGAGTTAGTTCTTTATTTTCGATCGAGTACAAATGCGAGATCTATTTTACAATTAGAATATTCCGATGGGAAAGGAAGAATCACAGCTCTATTCGACCGCGTTGGACGGAAGTTAGTTAAATCTATTAACGAGGATAAATAGTAGGATGCCCCGAATATCGTTCGAAAATATTAGTTCATGCATACCAGATTCATGCATAGTTAAATTACGCTTTCTCATTAATTGAGAATTTTCCTCGAGCCAATGTCTTATTTTACATTCTCGTGATTAAGGTCAAGCGCGAGAGTAAGCACTACTCAAGGAGTCAGTACCTTAGCAAAACCTTGCTATCAGGTGGGCAATTCCTTACGCGTAAATAAAATGCTATGCAAGTGTTATGCTTTAAAATGCAAATTGGATCTTCAAGTATGGTATGCTTTATTACGCTTAAATGAGTTAAGCTTTATTATGCTGCACGTTAAATGATTTACGCTATGCTGTTTATACTATTTACGCCCTATGTAATTTACGCTTGAATGCTTTACGCTGATAAGTTTATGCTTATGTTTGATGCTTGCGTCTGTTGGGGGAGGCCTCCCTCAACAGTACGATGCCGTGTCCGTTGAGGAGGGCCTTCCTCACGGCGCGATGCCCGTGTCCGCTGAGAGAGGCCTCTCTCGCGGCGCGATGCCAGTATGCCAGTGTTACAGCGTCTATTGGGGGAGGCCTCCCTCAATAGTACGATGCCGTGACCGCTGAGGAAGGCCCCTCTCACGGTGCGATGCCCGTGTTCGTTGGGGAAGGCCTTCTCCACGATACGATGCTTGTTTATGATTGTTGATGATGAAGAATGCGCTCATGCTATTTATGAATTTGGAAATGTTTAATGAGCAAAGGATTTGAAAGAAACTTATGCCTCTTATGCGATGTTGTGTTTTGTTGTTGATGTTATGTTATATGTTTGGCAACTGCCCACTAAGTACTCTTGTACTTAGCCCTTCGTTGTTTATGTTTGTGCAGGTTGAGCTGTGATGGGCGATGAAGTATTGCTGAGTGGAGTTTTTGTCGAACTTAAAGTAGGCTCAGAAAGGATACATGTCTTCATACATGTATCTCAGTTATGCATTTCGCTGTAAACACTGATTATTTCAGTTACGCCTTCCGTTGCAAACTCTGATAATGTTTTAGCCAAGCCCCTAACGATGCCTTTTTCCTTTTGAAGGAAAAATTCACGCGTATTCAAGCTCTTTGAGTATTCTTTTATGCACCCCTTTCTAATCCCGCTTCTTAATTTCCCTTCCCCAGTCATGGTTTTCCCGGATTAATTATCCTTAATTAAGGCCGGTCGTGACAGAGTGGTATCAGAGCAGTTCGTTTGCTCTGAGCCTAAGAGTTTATTTAAGCCAAACTTAGAATGGATCACTAAAGTGTCTAGAGTTCAATCGACAAAGCTCAGCACTTCATCGCATCACACTCAACGAAGCAGAATGGTATGCTCTTCCAAGCTTGAGTTAATGTTCACAAAAAGTGAGAATTATCGTAATAGCAAAGTTAGTAACTGTCAATAGCTTTGTTATGTTGTTATTGAATGAAATGATTTACGCAAGTGCGATTAAGTATGCCTATGGAATAAATCCCTATGAACATAGAGCTATTAAGTTATGAGATCACCACTACGACAGAACATAGAAGCAAACGTAGAAGAACTTCGACAGTATCTTTTGGTGGCTATAGTGAAAGAAGCAAGATAAGTGATGCGTATAGAATAATTTTTAAGCTCGTGATTTTATAGCCCCTATGAATCTCCATGACTTATGCCTAAGTATCCAATTTAGATGATGAGATATTATATGTTTAAGAATTGATATGACTCATGGATATGAGATGCTAAGGACCCTTAGAGCTTACTACATCAATGTTGTCATTGGAGTTATGACTTGTTTACAAGTTAGAATAAGTTAACATGTACAAGAATTCTTTTGAGGCTTGTATTAGATTATGCTAGAGTGTACTAATTGGCACATCCCTGCTATCAGAATGCCGCCTAAGAGAGGACGCCCTGTGAGAAACAATAACAATCGCAGAAATCATAACGCTGTACCAGAAGAACCACAAGATGCTCGAGGACATAACCCACCCCCTCCACCCCCAACTAGGAGAGTCGAAGAACTCTTTTTAAGGCAAAATCCACCTACGTTTGACGGAACGAGTGAACCAGCTGAAGCTGAGATTTGGGTGCGTGCAATGGAACGCATTTTCAACTTTCTACATTGTACTGATGAGGAGCGCCTATCTTGCGTCTCATTCCAACTAACAGGATCAGCTGATTTCTGGTGGGAAGCACGACGAAAAATTCTGACACCTGAACAATGGGCAAGTTATACTTGAGAAGATTTTAAGACAGGATTATATGATAAATATATTCCGAAAAGCTATAGGAAGAAGAAAGAAGCTGAGTTCTACGAGTTAAAGCAAGGAAAGAAATCTGTGGTTGAATACGACAAGGAATTCTGCAACCTGTCGAGGTTTGCTCCGCAACAAGTGGACACAGATGAGAAGATGGCAGAGAAATTTTGTGCCGGTCTACGATACGAAATTAAGATGGCTCTAGCAAGCCACGGAGGACTCTCATACACGGATTCTCTGAACAGGGCACTTGACATTGAAGCTGCAATGCCGTCAGACAAGTCAGCCCCACCGTTGATCTCAACGCCAAATGATTCACCAGTAGCCTCACATACTCTCAAAGGGAAGCGCAAGTGGGACAACAACGAAGACAATATCAATCAGACTAGTAAGAAAGTGTGGCAAGAAAAGGAACGGGCCGAACGGTTTATTCAACCAAGGTACGAGGCACAGACTAATCTCGAGCCAACTGGAGGTAACCAAGGTCAGAAAGGAATTTCACCTTGCCCAAATTGCGGTAAGATGCATAGGGGTATCTGTCGGGCTGGAACTAACGGTTGTTACAATTGTGGCCAAAAAGGTCACTACTCCACGCAATGCCCCAACAGACAACGAGGTTCAGCAATTGGGAACACCCACACCCCCTTGCCAGCAATACGTGGACACTTGCGTAATCAGCCTCAATCACATCAGTGAAAATCTTATGGAGACATCGCAGACAAGAGAAGTTACGCGGGAACTTGAAGACAAGATGAAGAAAAAATACCCCGAACTGTTTTAGCAGAGATATGCAAATTTCGGGACGAAATTTTTGTTAAGAGGGGTAGTATGTAGTAGCCCGCTCTTTTAATTATGATTAAAACTAGTAAATGCAATTTTTATAAATGAATCCAGTTTATGATCCTGATTTTTTTTATCAGAAACGGAGTTATTATTTTAGCTTTATACTTTTATAACGTATGAGAAAAATGCGACGAGGATTATTGAGCCATTCAATAATTATTATTTCCAAGTTATAACTGACTTAGCAAAGTCATGTTATTTATTAATCGAAAAACAGAAGCAGTTATATTATTAGTGCTACTTGAAGTCGAGAAATTATTCCGACTGCAACGCAGATTAAATCTACGGATTTAATCTAGATATTAAATGGCTTGTAAAGTGAATTAAATCTACGTATTTAATTTATACACGAATAATGAGCAGAAGCCAGTATTTGATTGCAAACACGCGATTAAATAGTAGATGCACTGAGTAACCAAGACATAAAGATTTATTATTATTTACAATTAGAACTTC
The DNA here is from genome assembly GCF_028751815.1 of Salvia miltiorrhiza. Classification (NCBI taxonomy): domain Eukaryota; kingdom Viridiplantae; phylum Streptophyta; class Magnoliopsida; order Lamiales; family Lamiaceae; genus Salvia; species Salvia miltiorrhiza. The sequence continues at coordinate 8,157,893 of NC_080391.1, forward strand.
AACCACCACTATCAATCAATGCAGTAATTGATTTTTTTCTAAGTACAGGAAGAAATCTTTGCATATAAGCTCACCACTGGCAGCAAGAGTGACGCAGTACATTTGGGTAAAAAAAAAAAAAAACTCGAATTTGCTGGCTTTAAGAGGAAGATTATGATTAAGACAGTGTCTTCCACTATCTAATTATATTATCAACTCCTTTTCTTTAACTTTGCTAAAGCCATGCTTTCCACCTCTTCAACCACCACCCTTTGCTCCCTACCTTTTCAACCACCACCTCCACCATCTTCGATTCTTTAAGGCTACTAGCCAACACTCCTTGCCTTCATTCTATGTTCCTTCAGCCACCAAAGTGAGGAGAATTCATTAAGCTGCTGCCAACATTCAAGGTAAGACTTAAACTTCAATTTTTCCACCTCTCCCTGTTTCCTCCTGCATTCATTGAGGAAAACCAACAATCTTTATATTTCAGTGTATCTATCCACTGATTCAATCAACAACAAACAATCAAGGTATTTACTATCTCATATGCCTTCTTTCATAATATGCATTTCACGCCCCAACACAACCGATGATCAGTTTTCTTATGAGATTCAGATAATACGCTTATGAACATAGCTAAACCATGAGTTTCTGTAATAGAGAATAATCCATAGCATGTTACAGATACAGAATAGCTCAATCAGTTTTTATTCACAAGACAAAGGCGTAAATAGCAGCATCATACTAGAATTTTATGCGAGATAATTACGTTTCAACATTTTAGCTTCTAAACCAAGTATTCAAGATAGCAATAACACTTATGAGATTCATAGAGTATTAGATACTACAAGAATTCGTTTATACAACAATTGGGGATCGAACTTAGCTTTTGGGGGAATAGGGGCCGACTGCCCAAGCAACTGCCGAACCCCGACTGCCGGAACGGAGAGAGAAGGCGGCCAACTCTCGTCGTCTCGCCGCATCAGAATAGCCACGACGCCGGCCGGAGAAAGATGACGCAGACCGGTACCGAGCCGAGCAGCGGCTGCAGAGCTCTTCCAGAGAGAGAAAAGCGAGATCTGTTTGTGTCGCTAGCCGACGCAGGACGAAGTAAATGGCGGCTGAACGACCGGAGAGGAGGAGGCCGGAGCAGCGCCGCTCCCAGACGACAGCAACCCGTCGGATTTCGGACGAGGATGCGGCCGCAGCAGCGACCTGGGTTTGACGATTAGGGCTCTGCGATGAAGGGAAAGGAGGCGGCGCGATCAACAATTGCTCGCCGGCGGTTGGGACGGCCAGAGCAGCGGCAGACGAAGCCCTCGGCGGCCTGACGAGCAGCAACAGTCGGCGGCGACTCCAGGCGAAGCAGCAGCCGCTCCAAACGGCGGCGATGGCTCCAGACAAGGGCGTGACAGCAGCTGACGTTCGCCGGATCCCAGTTTTTCAACGGCGGCAACGATTTATGATGGGAGAAATTAGGGCTCTTGTTGGTGTGATTTCTGAGGGATTCACTCGAGAGGTGAAGGCGTAAGAGAGAAGCAGACAGGGTTGCGCCGACCGATTGTGCGGCGACCTCGCCGGATTTGCAGAAGCAGCAGACGCGGCGGCGAAATTTTGTTAGATAAAGAAGAGGACTCTCGGCCTTGAATTCTGTAAAAAAAAAAACGTTTGAGAGTTGAGAGAGAAAGAGAGCCGAGAGCTTGAGAAAAAAGAGAGGATGGGCTGACTTTATTAAGTTTGGGCTTAATTTTATCTATATTGTTTGGGCCGAAAATTTAAAAGATTTGGGCTTTCTTTTTATGTTGGGCCATTACATTGAGCCGATCGAGTTAGTTCTTTATTTTCGATCGAGTACAAATGCGAGATCTATTTTACAATTAGAATATTCCGATGGGAAAGGAAGAATCACAGCTCTATTCTACCGCGTTGGACGGAAGTTAGTTAAATCTATTAACGAGGATAAATAGTAGGATGCCCCGAATATCGTTCGAAAATATTAGTTCATGCATACCAGATTCATGCATAGTTAAATTACGCTTTCTCATTAATTGAGAATTTTCCTCGAGCCAATGTCTTATTTTACATTCTCGTGATTAAGGTCAAGCGCGAGAGTAAGCACTACTCAAGGAGTCAGTACCTTAGCAAAACCTTGCTATCAGGTGGGCAATTCCTTACGCGTAAATAAAATGCTATGCAAGTGTTATGCTTTAAAATGCAAATTGGATCTTCAAGTATGGTATGCTTTATTACGCTTAAATGAGTTAAGCTTTATTATGCTGCACGTTAAATGATTTACGCTATGCTGTTTATACTATTTACGCCCTATGTAATTTACGCTTGAATGCTTTACGCTGATAAGTTTATGCTTATGTTTGATGCTTGCGTCTGTTGGGGGAGGCCTCCCTCAACAGTACGATGCCGTGTCCGTTGAGGAGGGCCTTCCTCACGGCGCGATGCCCGTGTCCGCTGAGAGAGGCCTCTCTCGCGGCGCGATGCCAGTATGCCAGTGTTACATCGTCTATTGGGGGAGGCCTCCCTCAATAGTACGATGCCGTGACCGCTGAGGGAGGCCCCTCTCACGGTGCGATGCCCGTGTTCGTTGGGGAAGGCCTTCTCCACGATACGATGCTTGTTTATGATTGTTGATGATGAAGAATGCGCTCATGCTATTTATGAATTTGGAAATGTTTAATGAGCAAAGGATTTGAAAGAAACTTATGCCTCTTATGCGATGTTGTGTTTTGTTGTTGATGTTATGTTATATGTTTGGCAACTGCCCACTAAGTACTCTTGTACTTAGCCCTTCGTTGTTTATGTTTGTGCAGGTTGAGCTGTGATGGGCGATGAAGTATTGCTGAGTGGAGTTTTTGTCGAACTTAAAGTAGGCTCAGAAAGGATACATGTCTTCATACATGTATCTCAGTTATGCATTTCGCTGTAAACACTGATTATTTCAGTTACGCCTTCCGTTGCAAACTCTGATAATGTTTTAGCCAAGCCCTTAACGATGCCTTTTTCCTTTTTAAGGAATATTTCACGCGTATTCAAGCTCTTTGAGTATTCTTTTATGCACCCCTTTCTAATCCCGCTTCTTAATTTCCTTTCCCCAGTCATGGTTTTCCCAGATTAATTATCCTTAATTAAGGCCGGTCGTGACAATATCAAATTAAAGATCACGATAATAACTTTAATTTGATATATTTTATGTAAGTATTTGATTTTGAAATGTGAAAGTTAAATTTATTTAAAAATTAAAATAAAAAAAATTCTCTCTCCTTTCTCATCTTCTTTTTAGGCCCGTGATAACACTCACTTTTCCATCGTTTTTAGTGTTCATATGATGTCAATTCTATAAGAAATTGAGTGTTGGATGATTGTTTTGTGCTTATATTACTCTATCTTGTGAAACATGATTCTTGCTTGAAATTTGAAGGTATTTATAGGAATATTGAGTTCGAATTTGAAAAAATGTTCTGAAATAGAAATTGTAATTCATCTCGATACGAATTCGTGAGAACAAACGGATTGTAAATCAGAGTTCGGACAAGGAAGATATGACTGAAACAGGAAAGTCGCGCGTAGTAGTGGCGACCCGACGGTGAGCGTCGGGTGAAAAAGGATTTTTGCACGGTGGGCGGCGATCCAGCCGGCGACCGCTGGCCAGACCGTTGGAAACTCGGCGACAGCGGCGACCCAGCAGGATACCGCCGGGAAGGTCACCGAAAAGTGGCAGATTTTGGCCTAGAGCGCAGCAACCGCCGTACGTCTGAAAAACCTTATTTTTATGCTTTTTTCAGTGTTTTTCAAGCGTTGGACTGTATTTTTCTCCTGTGCCTATATATAGGTAATTTATTTGACCTATTTAGGGTTCCAACTTTAGTTTTTAGTTATATAGCTTTTATTTTTCATTGATTTTCTAGTTTTTAGAGCTTGGATTGGATTTCTGTAGAGGTGTCAAACGGGCTGGGTCGGGCCAGCCCGGCCCGAACCCACTGGGTTTTGTCTTTTATCGGGTCGGGTTGGGCCGACCCGAAATTAAATCGGACTGCCAAATTCTAGGCCCAACCCAGCCCTTATCGGGCCAAACCCGCCCATTATTTTTTTTCCTGAAATCATATTTTTTTGTTACAAAAATAATGAAAAATAAAATAACTTAAAAATTTATATATATATATATATATATATAAGATATTTTTTGTGATATTAAACCAAGAAAAAAATTATAACTTTTGTGTACATTAAACGAAGAAAAAAAAATTAATTAATCATTTTATTTGTCTATTTCCTATATATACAATCACATTATTTTTCTTACTTTATCCTTTAAAAATGCATGGTAGAATAAAGAAAAAACAAAACATGATGCATGAGATGTCTGCATTAAAGACGCCCAAAACGTAACCATCATATGAATTGCTTTTAGAATTTCATTTTAAAATTATTTTTCTTATTTTCCCTTAAAAATGCACGGTAGAATAGCTTTTTAGAATTTAATATGAAAATTTATGAGTTTTAAAATATATAATTTAAATATTAATTAATTAATTTTGAGCGGGCTAAAAAGCCCGAAAGCTCGATCAGCCCGGCGAGTTCACTGGGCGGACTTTTTAGGCCCGATTTTTTATGGACCTCAATTTTTAGAGCCCAGCCCAGCCCTAAACCCGGGCGGACCGGGCCGGCCCATCGGGCGGGGTCAATTTTGACAGCTCTAATAATAGATAATAGGTTTTAAAGGATATAAGCAATTAATGGATGGATGGATGGATGGATGAGATGCCACCTAGGATTGAGAATGAATATGGTGACTTCAATATGTTTTCTTTTATATAATTAATTTTTAAATAAATAAGAATGAATAAATATGAAAATGCTTGGAGACTTAAGATAAATAAAAAAGCATCCATGGAAGATCGCAAGATCAAAGGAAGTTCGGCCCAAATTCACCGATATATAAACAACACTGTTGACCGCCTAGCAGCCCTGCAACCCTCTTTTTCCGGGATTCGACTATATCTTGAAGATTAAGACGTGTTCAACAAGAAAAGAGATATCTCGAAGATATGGATAAATATGAAGAATTATAGTTCTATTATAAGTACAAAAGGAATCCTATTCCTACTAAATTCTTACTATTTTTAGCTTATAAATACATGTAAAGTCTCATCGTAAAGATCATTATTCAATATCGCTCAATATTACTCATTTACGCACAAAATCAATGCAAAACCCTAAATTCTATATCATTCTTGTGTTCTTTTAACTTGCCGTTGGAGCCGTTATTTTTAGGCACAACAAAAAATTAATATGATGATGCCACATCAGACTATTTCATTTCCTTATTATATATGTGATGATTTCAATACTCGTTCTCGTCCTAAACCCATATAATGATATCCAATTAGTTTAATTTTATATAATGTGTATGTAATTAAATAAAACTTAAAACAATAATTGGTTAATAATCTCAGTAAAAATTTAAAAGCTACTTATTTCAAATACATCTAAATATCATTTATTTTATTTTTTTGAAGTTAAGTATCCTTTTATTTAGATTTTCAAATGGTATAGTTTAATAATCATTTTATTTAAATTCTGAATTGTAAAGTGTAATATAAATTCAATATGCTAATGTATTATATCAATGCGAGAATGATGATTTATTTGAAATTATTTTTCATGACATAAATCAAATTGATTAACCTATTTATTTGAAATACATATATCTCAAAAGTATAATTTTATTTAGATCTTCCATGGCGAAACAATAAAAGATCAATATGGGAGTGTTGATTTAATTGAAATAATTTTTCATGACAAAAAATTAAATTAAAGAAGCTATTTATTTCAAATATTTATATCAATATCCTTTTATTTATTTTATATGATCAAATTCATTTATACTTAATTATATTACATCTATATATAATTTTTGATGAGGATGGAATTCGGGGTCTTGGTTTCTTGCCTCTGAAAAGAACCCAAGACCCGAATACCTCGTCTATCCCGGAAAGGAAGGGAAATTTGCTGGAGCGGGACCCGAAGAGGAGCCGGGAGAGGAACCCAGAGCCGGACCCATGGACATGGGAACTTCGTTTATGGGACCTTAAGAGAGATAAATTCAAAGAGTTGCTCCCTTGTACCAGAGCGGAATAGTACTCAGTCTGAACTAAATCGGATATCAAGTTAGTTCTGTTGCTGCTGAAATAGAAATTTTATTAAAGAAAAAAGGAACCAGAGAAAAAAAGAAAACAAGCAAAAGTACCCGCGAAAAGCACGGGTAACCGAAAAAGGAACCAAGACTAAGAGAACATTTTTAGAGGGTCGTCTTCAACGAATAAAACTTCATCTTCATCGTCCAACATATCTCCCCATTTTTTCTTTTTTGTAGAGGCCACAGCCGACATAGATCGGGCTGCGTCGGTAGAGGTAGAGGAATTAATCACAAATTTTTGCAGAATCGCTCCTCCAGACTGAGCATGCTGCACTCTATTCAAGAACTCCACAGGCGATGGAGTGTCGAGAATTGCGCCCTGCAAAACGGCACCAGCAGCACGACCTGCTGCATTTTGAAAATCTGAAGACATGCCATTTTTTATTATACGACGGAGCCGGTGCTTGATAGAAGAATCAGAAACTCTCCCCTTCTTGGTGGTAGCCCCTTTCGGACGCCCTCGGCTGCGAGATATGATCGCCGTTTTTACAGGCGTCGCAGTCAAAGCTAGATCTGTGCTGCTACCATACGTCGTGTTGACGTCATCTTTAACCACGTCTTCCACAACCCCCTCACCAAACTGAGAACGGTTTGCGTCGGCAAGATTGGGGACGGCAGGCATAACAGCAAGCGACTGAACTACCAGCAGTTGACCCACAGCAACAGAGCCGCCAGATCTTGTGGGAGCAGATGGAACTGAAGGTTGGTTTGGCCTGGCTGTCATGGGAGCCACAACCTTGCCAGAGAAGGCCACCAAAGCACGAGAATCTTCTGCCTCAGCCGCTAGAATCGCGAAGGAATTAGAGGTCGTGGTCCCCCCGCTGGTGGCAGAGGGTGGAGAAGGTCTTCCTTGGCCAATCTGATCTCCGCCAGAAGCATATGACATCTGCACTTGTTTCTCCAAAACCACCCCCGAGGGAGACTTCTTACCATTAGTCCCAGTTAGGCCGCCAGGTGTTTGATTCAAGTTCTGAACCGGAGAACTGCTCGGGCCACCAAAATTAGAACCCCTCGGAGCATCTTCCAACGCTGTAAACTTGTTGTGAGAGGTAGAAGGGGTAATTGACTGTGCCCGCTGCGCCCAAGCCGGTTTTGGATTCTTCCTACCCTTTGTTCGGTGCACAAGAGTGAAACCATCAGTAGTAATGTGATCTCTATTCTGAACGTGATGGCCATTCTGATCAACCTCTTTATCCGACTTGTTTCCGGCGTTCTTGACCCCATCCGGAGCCGAAATCGAAGAGTCACGAGTCACCCAACGGCAACGATCAACAGAGTGCCCAAAAACATGACAATGGCCACAAAAATGAGGTAAATTTTCATAAGAGAATTCGACATCAAAATTAACCTTACCACGTCCAATCGTGAGCGCTTCCGGAATTGGTTTAGAGAGATCCATTTCGACCAAGACCCTAGCAAAATGCCCAACATCTCCGGTATAAGTCAAACCATCGATTTTTATAGGAGTTCCCACCGCACGTGCAATTCCGGAAACAATTTCCGGATGCCAAAACTCATGAGGCAAGTAAAAAATCCGCACCCAAACTTGAGTAAAAGAAGATGGCTCCTTGTATGGGTCGAAGAAAGGAGACCAGTCCCGAATGCGCAACGTACCGGCGCTGAGTTTCCATGCTGTTTTTGAAGACGCCACTTTCAAATCCTCCTCAGACGAGAACTGTAGCGTGAAAAAGCCCTTTCCCAAAGTAACAACACGCCAAGGTTCCGAAATAGACCAAATCCGCAAGAGATCATGTTTAATCTCAATAGCAGTTTTGGGAGAATCTCCTTTTCGAAGAATAAGCCGAGAGTGAAGCGCAAAGCGAAAAGTTTGAATGTGTTGAACGTAAAGATGATCAGGCACATCCAAAATCAGCTTCTCGCCGTTGGCATGCGGCCTGAGAAGATTTAAATCCTGGGCGAGCACGTCGGGGGGTTTGGTAGCTGCTTTCATCGTCGCAGCAGCGAAGGTCTTAGCGCCACCAATGTTAGGGTTGGCGTTAGTGTTCTGCGCCGCTTTGGGGTTATTCGTCAGGGGCAGAAAATTCTTCACGGCTTCCGTAGTCACCCCTGGAAGTGTAGAGGAGGCCATGCCGCCGGAGAGACACCAAGCTGGCGGCGGCTGCGGCAGGAGAGAGGCGGCGAAACCCTAGGGCAAGAGGAATCTCTTTCCTATTATCATTCTCATCACCCGTTTTCCCAAGTTAGTTCTGTTGAATATATCTAAGGATAGATATCAGAAAATGGACACCTCGTATGGATCCAGATCTGAAGTAGTTGTACCAGAGCGGAAAAATACGAATGAAAAGTTAGTATATACAGAAAAAAAGAGGTGCGCCTGCAGGCACTTAGTCTAACTCAATTGTAGGCGGTCATTTTTCCCTTTTTTGCAGGAGCCGTCTCCATAACTAACAATTTGCCGGCTGACGTGGAAGATGCTCTAAAGTAGAAAAAGCAATTTCACCCTCGCCTATAGTGAAGAGGAAGAACAAAAGGTTGGAAATATCCCCATGCGCCAGGATAATGAAATTACTAGATTACCCTTTAGGTTATGCACACTATAAATAGCGCCAATATCAGTATGTGAAGGACCGAAGTTCAAAATATTTACCCAAATTCTATAGGAAAAGCCGAAAGAAAATATTCTAGCCTCTCTCATTCGAAATATCCAACCGTTAGAAAAGAAGAACGAAGAAGTTAAGAGACAATAATCAAGGAAGAGGAAGGGAACATCGGGAAATTGCATATTTCACTCCATCTCATAAGTTCAAAACCAAGTTAAATCCAAGAGCTAAGTCTAAAAACTAGTGTTGGTAAAAACCACCTTCACCAACATTTTAGGTTTGCAAATGCTGAGATTTAGTGACAATTCTATATAGCTTTTGAATTGTGGAGTTTAATATATTTTCAATGTGGGACACTATTGTTATTATGAAAAAAAAATATGAAAAACTATTTATTTGAGATGCATATTATAAGTATCAATTTAACTAAATTTTCTCATGAGATGAAACTTAATAGAGTCAGAGGGTTTTTTAGGACAATAGGTTGATTTGGAAATTAGGACAATAACTTTCGGACTTGTAAAAATAGGACACTAATTAATAAGCGTTGCACCCACAGGAGTCCGAAAGTTCGATAATTGGCCGAGAAATGTCATGTGGATGCAACACTTATTAATTAGTGTCCTATTTTTACAAGTCCGAAAGTTATAGTCCTAATTTTCAAATCAACCTAAGTTACTATCCTAAAAAACCCTATGACTCAAACTTAATAGAATATCAATGTGGGAATGATGATGTACAAATGTATGAATTGGGGTTGGGCCTATGAATTATGAATACAGGAAGTATTATATAAATTCAATGTGGGATAGGGAATCTCTAATATGTTTCTCTTTATATATTATTTATGTAATCATCGGGACGATATATAATTATTTATTTTTGAAGCTGTATTTTGTATATTTTAATTGTTGCAGCTAATATTTGACTTTACAATAATACAAGGACTATTTTTCAATGTTACATCTTTCTTAGTCACACATTTTTAATATGTATATTTATGATGTTATGAGTAAAGCTGATGCGCAAATGGATACGAAACCGCGATTAATAACAACACAAGCAAAGATAGTTTAGAATCAACAAAACCAAGATAGCAAGAACGTTGATACGAAGGTATACCGTTAGTTGCTATGAAAATGAAAAGCCAATGTTTAAAACTCTCAAAATCATGCACCGTCCCCAGAAGTCCCTAGCAGAGTGTTTACATAATATGCAATTTTTGAAGAAATTGCAGATCAGTCCTCAAAGAAAAAAGAAAAAAAAGTAACAGAAGGAATTATTTGAAATAAAAGCTCATGAACATAGTTAATGTTGGTGACTATCAAGCTTCTCCAAAAGCTCTTTGATCTACATCAAAAGCTCACAAATCACAAGATGTATATCGTGTCATAAGAAGAAAATAAAAGATAAAACAAAAAAAAAGCCTGTGTAACCCACTATATATCTGGAGTAGGGGTGGAAAATCGGGTTGCGGGTATCGGGTATACCCTCATCCGTCCCGATACCCGCGCGGGTATCGGATACCCGATACCCGCAAAATTCGGGTGGAGGGTCGGGTGCGGGTATCGTATCCTCAAAAATCGCGGGTAGAGGGTACCCGCGGGTATACCCGCGGGTACCCGCATACCCGCAATAAATATTTAAAAATAAAATTAAATAATTTTATTTAATAATATTAGGAATTAAACCAATTAACCAAAATTAAATATTAGGAATTAAACCAATAAATATTAGGAATTAAACCAATAAATATTAGAAATTAAACCAATAATATTAGGAATTAAACCAATAAATATTAGGAATTTTATTTAATAATATTAGGAATTAAACCAATAAATATTAGGAATTAAACCAATAAATATTATGAATTAAACCAATAATATTAGGAATTTTATTTAATAATATTAGGAATTAAACCAATTAACCAAAATTTAAAAATAAAATTAAATAATTTTATTTAATAATATTAGGAATTTTATTCGTCACAGGTTTTATGAATAATCGATGAAATAGAAATGATATTTTCAATTTTTTTGTGAAATGCGGGACAAAATACTCTCTCGCGGGACGAAATACCCTCTCGCGGGACGAAATACCCTCCAGCGGGACCAAAAACCCGCAAAATTACAATTAAAAAAAAATCGCGGGACTGTGAGGGTACCCTCATACCCGCAGCGGGTATCCGCTGCGGGTATTCGGGTACCCGCATCGGGGAAGAGGGTCGGGTGAGGGTGCCGTTTTTGGCTGTTTTCGTCCCGCGGGTACCCGCATTTTGCGGGTAGGGTACCCGCGGGTACCCGATTTTCCACCCCTAGATTCTGGAGACTATAAACAGTAGAAGCATTCAATCTTAGCCTCACACCCCTTATCATCACTCATAATTAAATCATTAATTGTATACGATGATCCCTCCAACAATCCAACAAACTTCACGTGTCTATGTTTTTGAACATCGTAACTTGATTGGCCTCTCACATTTCGAACAACTATATAGCAATTAGCAATCTTTCGGTATTTGTGAAATACTGATCTCCACATCTAATCACATCACAGGTCCGCAAGAAATCCTTACTTATTCTCTATTTAACTCGTTGTTATAATTTCGAAAGCACTTACAACATTTGATTCGTTTATTTAATTTGAGTCGATAATTAAGTTTCTGATTAATTTTCAGCTTGTTAATTAAGATCGAAATTGTTCATGGAGGAGGTGAGGAGGTCAGCAAACCTTGGAGCCAGTATCTGGGATGACGATTACATTCAGTCTCTCGCAAGTTTATACACGGTGAAACCACAACCATTTCAAGCCTTTGTATATAATCTAAATTTTATGCCATGTTTCTCAATTTGTTGGACATGCATGCAGGGGGAAAAGTACGTAGCTGAAGCTGAGAAACTGAAAAATCTGGTGAAAATAATGATAGACGAAACCGAAGACGAGCTGGACCAACTTGAGCTTATCGACAGTCTGCAGAGGCTGGGTTTATGTAACCACTTCGAGGATCGAATAGCTAAGAAGTTAGACAGCATTTATGAGGCGGAAAAATGCATGGAAGAAGACTTGCACGTCACAGCTCTCAAATTCAGACTTCTCAGACAACATGGATACCATGTTCCTCAAGGTTAAACATGTATATTTTTGAACGGAACTAATTCTAGTATTTACTTGACAATTAATTGATTAAGCCAGCCTTATATAATATTAATATATTGTTGCAGAGGTGTTTTGTAGTTTCATGGACGATGTAGGAAATTTCAAAGCCTCGCTTTGTGAAGACGTGAGAGGAGTGGTATCTCTATATGAAGCTTCGTATTTATCCATGGAAGGGGAAAGCATACTGGATTTGGCCAAAGATTTCTCACTGAATCATCTTACTCGAAGAATCGACGAAATTACAGAGCCACGTCTAGCGGAGCAAGTGAGGCATGCTTTGGAGGTTCCTCTACACTGGAGAGTGCAGAGGCTGGAAGCCAGGTGGTACATCAAAGCTTACGAGAGTAGATCTTCAGCCAACCCTATCCTGGTTGAGCTGGCTAAGTTGGATTTTAACATGGTACAGGCAACATACCAGCAAGAGCTCAAGCGCATGTCAAGGTAAAATTAGTAGCTTTGGTTTTTACTAAGACTAAGATTGCACGCTTTGATTTACAATTACGCAGATGGTACAAAGAGACTGGTCTCACCGAGAAGTTGGGGTTCGCCAGGCACCGACTGGCGGAGTGTTTCTTGTGGGCTATGGGATTCGTTCCGGAGCCTCAACTTGGATATTCCAGGGAGATTTTGATCAAAATTGCAGTGTTCATCACCATAATAGATGACATATACGACGTATATGGAACCTTGGAAGAACTCCAATTGTTCACCAACACAATCGAGAGGTAATTTCATTTTATACTTAATTCATTCACATGTAACATATTCCTATGTATGTTACTACCACTACCTATTATCTTCAGGTGGGATATTAATTCGCTGGACAACCTTCCAGAATATATGCGGATTTGTTTCTTAGCTCTCTTCAATTCCGCGAATGAATTGGCTTATCATATTCTCAGGGACCAAGGTTTCAACGTTATCTCAAATCTGAGGAAACTGGTAAAAACATGTGTATTTATATACTAAAATTTTCATAATGTCTGAGGAATCTTAATTGGAATGGTATATGTTGTTTTTTAGTGGGCGGAACTGTGTAGAGCTTACTACTTAGAAGCGAAATGGTTTCACAGCGGATACGTCCCTACCACAGATGAGTACCTAAATACAGCATGGATATCCATTTCGGGTCCTCTACTTCTGTTTTATGGCTACTTCTCCACAAATCCTATAAACAAAAAGGAACTGCAGAGCCTAGAACAATATCCTGGTATCATTCGCTGGCCATCCACGGTTCTTCGTTTGGCAGACGACTTGGGAACTTCATCCGTAAGAAAGCTATATATATACAAACAAGCTTTGATAATAATGATAATTGTATTTAAGTATGTGTTCCTAATTAAACAGGAGGAAATGAAACGAGGGGATGTTCCGAAATCAGTTCAGTGCTACATGACTGAAACAGGATGCTCTGAGGAGGATGCTCGCAAGCACATAAAGCATTTGATCGAGACGGCACTGAAGCGCATGAACAAAGAGATACTAATGGAGAAGCCCTTGAAGAATTTCGGCCACATTGCTATGAATCTTGGACGAATCTCACTCTGCATGTATCAACACGGAGATGGCTTCGGCCTTCCCCATTCCGAAACCAAGAGAAATTTGGTCTCGCTCCTCGTTCAACCCTATGCCTTGAATTAATCCTACGCACCAGCTTTAAGTAAACCAATAAAGAGATGGGAGTCCCCATGCCCTGAGTTTATTAGATTAGTTATAAGGTTGTTAATCAAGTTAGTTAAGTGTTGATATGGCAGCTGATTAGGGAGTTAGTTAATTATGGTGTAACCGCCTATCTTATGCTTCTGTAATTGCTCTATAAAAGAGCTCAGTTTATGGAATGGAGATTAAGCTTTTCTTATCATTTTCATATTCTAGTTTACATTCAACATGGTATCGAGCTCATTTTTTCCGATCCAAAACTAATTTTTTGCTTTCTTCTCTTTAATCTCCATTCCACACCATGAATCAAACTACCCAAACTTCATCCACACTACCTGCTATGCACCCTATTACACTCAAATTGGACAGATCCAATTACAGTTTTTGGAAAATTCAAGTAATAGCTACAACTCGTGCTTATGGATTTGAAGATATACTTATTCACCATAAATCTCCTCCACAATTTCTGGAATTAGAATCAGCAACAACAGCATCCGAGTCAAATCCGGAGTATCTCAATTGGCTGCGTCGTGACCAGTTCATGTTTAGCTGGTTACTTTCCTCCATTTCTCCCCAAATGATGGGGTACATTGGTCGCTGCATTACTGCGGCTCAGATCTGGAGCACGTTTGAGACACTTTTCCATTCTCAATCCAAGGCGAGAGCTATGCAATTGCGTACTCAACTGCAACTCATGAAGAAAGGCGATTCATCCATTGATGAATATATTCTCAAAAATTCAGAGAACTCTCCGATCAACTCTTCAACATCGGTAAACCGATGTGACACCCAAATTCAATTTAAATTTAATGAAAACGCACGCGAAAAATCATGACTATAAATAAATATTTAATGTGAAAATAAAGAAATAAATATCTTATTTTAAAATACTTTACTAAACATAACATTTTTAAGTAAAACTAAATTTAAAATATTTGATTCGCCATTCGACCTTCCACGCGCCTTCGGCCTTTAAAACTTGAAAATGTTAAGTATGGTAATGGGATGAGCATACATGGTACACTCAGTGTGGGAACATGCAATCATTGTCCACTGTTCGCTAATATTTTCACCACGCCGCAAGTATACGGGTAGTTGTAATATATGGAAGCAAGGTCGTATCCCACAAGGATTAGTAGTTCAATCTAGTGATTATCCTAATTCATTATGCTAGAGCTATTTAGACTAAACAAGGAGGTGAGTGGTTTGATTAACTAACAAATTCAAAGACAAAATAAGAACAATCAAACAAAGTGGATTAATTAAGTGATGAAGGTGGTTTAGGGATTAGGCATCGATGGATTAGCAATGGACTTCAAATTAGCTCAATATTAGTCTTGATATTCCTATTTATCTAGAGTGATCTCCCCACTAGTTCTAGCCCCCTCCCGGACGACTAAAACGGTAGATTACGGGTCATAGTTGCCGTCCCCGGTCAACTTCTAACCTATAACTCCCAAAAGCACAAAGGATCGGTAAACTCTCACCCAACTCTCAACCTCCCGGTTTATTGAGTCAATATGTTTCAAGCTCCTAATCTATTATGATTATCCTCTCCCAATTCAAATCACAAATTAGAAATGCATAGAAAGTGACCAACAATCCATACAAGAATTAAAGCTAGGGCTTGAAAAGATAATAACAAGGAAATAATCAAGACATATATTAAGCATAATAATCAATCCATCACATAATCAACTAGCCTAATCCCCAAACCAATGGGGGATTTTATCCAAACATGTTCACAAACAACAAACCTAAATCAAAGAAATACATAAATGAAAGAGAGAGTAAGAAGTGACAAATCCTATTAATGAGCTTTCTCCAATCTTCTCTCCTCTTCAATGCATTCAATCTTGGTAAAAAGATGTGGTAATGGAGGCTAGGGTTTGGTGTGGAGGAATTGGGGAAGATGGAAAATGGGTGTGTTGAATGTTGGGGATGATGAATAATGTGAGGAAAAGGGGGAGAAAGGGGTTTAAGGGGTGAAAAACCCGACTGGGGCCCACTTGGGGAGGCTCCGCCCTTTTCCCGCGGTCCTGGCCCGCGCCCGCGGCCGGCAAACGTGGGGGAGAGTCAGGGGACCCGCGGTCCCACCCCGCGGCCGCGGGTGGTGACCGCGGGTGTCTCCTGAGTCGGGGGCAGCTGACCCGCGGTCCCACCCCGCGGCCGCGGGTGGTGACCGCGGGCTACTGGGCGTATTGCGCAGGCCGCTCGTTTTGCTCCGTTCTCCCTCGTCCGGACTCGGATTTGGTTGCCGTTTGCGCTCACGGATTCCTCTCGAGATGTACTTCAATCTCATATCTTCAAAATCCTCCAATTAATCATTGATGGTTCCTGAAATTACTCCAAAACTACACCAAGATATCAAATCTTCATAAAACTAAATATTCGGGCACAAACAAGCATTCACAAGCAAAACATGAAGGGAAATGACAACAAAACATGTGGAATTGAGGTACGAAAACCATGTTTGTCATCCACGTTAATAAAATGGAAACACATATGATCAAACATTCGTAACTGAAAGTCGCACGGCGGCATACCAAGGACCTTTCCGTCCTGGACCGATTCAGCAGGCCCCTGACGACTGGTTGCACCATAACTTTAACATGTATATCGCATTGTGGCATACCAAGGATCTTTACCATTCTGGACCCATTTAACGGGCCCCTGGCAATATAATTTAATGTAACTCACATATGGTAAACACATAATATTAAAATGGACAAAGATTAACCACAGCATGTACTGAAATAAATCCCACACCTGAAACTTGAGCTTTGAAAGATAATTCTGATAATTCAAATTAAAATCCATGTCCTAGTCGCGCCGCACCTAGTCAAATACATTCAAATAATCAATATAAGGGCCTAATTAAAATTTAGAAATAATATAAACATTAAGAATTTATTTTAAAAGATCATTAAAATCCTTTTATAAGATATCCTTTATTATAAATATTGGGTTCAATGTATAATAAAAATCTGAGGCCCAAATTACTAAATATAAATAAAGTCAAATTTTGGCTCAAACTATCCCATTAATCAAAATAAAAGCCTAGCCCAACTTTTTAATAGTCTAAGCCCAAGAATTTGCTCAAAACCCATTCTTTGTTTCTTAAATCTACATCTCATTCTCTCCCTCTCACATTCTGCACACACATGACACACCAGCCCCCAAACACACACTCACACCTCAAACACACACCAGCGCACCCTCTCTCCCTCCCTCGTCTTCCGCCGCCGCCGTCCGACGGCGGCGCTGCCCGGCGTCTCCCTCTCCTTCCCAGCCTCCCTTTCCCTCTCCCTGACCCCTTTCTTCCCAGCCTTCCTCTCTCCCCCAACCTCTCTCTCCGTCGCGGCCAGACAGCCATCTGACGCCGGCCCCCTGCTCCGGCGAGCAGCTAGCCGCTGCCGCCTCTACTCCGCCGTCAACAGCGCAGCTGTAGCGCCGCTGGGACAGCAGCACCGAAGCAGCCACCAGACGCCCTCTCTTCCCCTTCTAAACCCTATGCCCCAAATCCTCTTCAACTTCTTCTATTTTCTATTCTGCTGAAATAGAAATTTTATTAAAAAGAAAAGAAAAAAAAAAGAGACCAGAGACAAAGGAAACAAGCAAAAGCACCCGCAAGAAACCCCGGGTAACCAAAAAAAGAAACCAAGACTAAGAGAACATTTTAAGAGGGTCGTCCTCGTCTAAAACATCGTCATCTTCATCGTCCAACATATCGCCCCATTTTTTAGAGGCCACAACCGACATAGCATGGGCTGCATCGGTAGAGTTAGAGGAGTTGATCACAAAGTTTTGCAGAATCTGTCCTCTAGACTGAGCATACTTCACTTTATTCAGGAACTCCACAGGCGAAGAAGTGTCAAGACCTGGGCCCTGCATATCATCACGGCGTGCTGAGTTTTGGAAATCCGAGGACATGCCATTCATTATGATACGACGGAGCCTGTGCTTGATAGAAGAATCAGAAACTCTCCCCTTCTTGTTGATAGCCCCTTTCGGACGCCCTCGTCTACGAGAAATGGGTCATGTCGTCCCAGTCAAAGTTAGCAAATCGTTGTTGTCAGTCATCACAGCAAGCGGCTGAACAACCAAAGGTGCAGAAGTCCTCTCGTGTTCCTGGTCCACTACCTCAATTTGGCTCTTTTCGTCATCTGACTCAAGCTGTTCCATATCCTTTCTATCCTGATTGTCCTGATAGATGCAAGCATCTGAAGCTCGGCCTCCATCAGATGGCGGCTTTTCCATGTTATCATCACAAACAAGTCTATGTTCATCTTGCAACTCTAGAGAAACCAACACAGCAAAGGGATTGGATGAGGTAGGAGAGTCTGAAGAAGAGTTCAGTTTCTGTCCAACCTCAGCAAAAGCCTTTCCAGCCCTTGCTGGAGATTCCTGATTTCCGGTGTAGGGACGAGGATGAACCCTGTGGTCATCTACCTTGGACTGACCACGTTCCCGGCCCTGATGTTCCGTGAAGCCCTCCTCGGTCGTGTTTGTTTTCCTCCTTCTGCATTCGTTAGAAATATGTCCCACAACCTTGCAAACCGAGCAGTAATAAGGCAAATTCTCATATACAAACTTGACAGTAAAATCAATGTCGCCACACTTAATATCTAAAGCCTCAGGAATATCAGCCGAAACATCTAACTCAACAAGAATTCTAGCAAAGTGACCCACATGAGCCTGTGCAGACTGACCATCAATCAAGATAGGCGTACCCACTTCTCGTGCGACCCTGGAAAGAACCTCTGGGTGCCAATATTCATGTGGCAAGTTAAAGATTCTAATCCATACGTGAACAAGGGTTGAATTCGCTTTGTAGGGATCAAAATTCGGCACCCAAGCCTGGAGATGGAGTATACCTGAGCGTAGACGCCAAGTCATTTTAGCGAAGGCCGCTGCCCTATCCTCGTCGGTGGCGAAATTAAAAGTGAAGTAACCTTTTCCGAGAGGATGAATCGACCAACCAACAGACGGTTTCCAAAGCTGCTGAAGTTCCTGCCAAAGATCCGCTGCAAACCGAGGTGACTCACTTTTGCGGAGGATCAGCCGGCCGTGAACCGCATGGGCGAAACGCCAGACTTGTCGTTGGTGGAAAGAAGGCTCTAAAACAAGGCAACGTTTGAGATCCACCAACTCTGGCCGGAGGATTGTAAAGTCATGAGCGGGGACGTCCCTAGGCTTGGAAACTTGCTCTGTCGGACTGCCATCCCTAGCTTTCAGTTTATCTGCAAAAGAGACCGGCGACACCTTCGAAGCAGACGGTGGACTGACCACATTCGGATGGGCAGTCCCGATCGAGCGAGGTGGGATCAGGCCCTTAGGACCATCGGCCTGAGTAGAGACACCGACAGTATGGGCAGTCATCACCGCAGTGATTTCCGGGAACGAAACATCAGCAGTAGCTCTAGCATTCTCCGCCGAACTATCTGTGACAGTGATGCTCGGAGGCATCGTGATCCCAGACTCGGGGAAGAGAAGCGCCGTCATTACTGTCGTAGAGTTCATTGTCGTCTGATCAGTAGTGGTGAAATCCCTAGTAGAACTGTGGAGTGGCGATGATGATCGACTGACAGGAGCAAAGTTATTAGACACAATCGGGTAATTTTGGAGGGGAGGCTGGAGCGATGCCATTTCTCACAAACGGAGGCAATCTGTGACGAAGTCGCCGCTTTCCTTCGACGCAGCTTTGAGCCGCGAACGTCGAGGCCGCGCGACGTCGATGGCGTTGCTTCTCTCAAGCTGCGGTGAGGTTGCTCCGAGCGCCGGGCTGACGGGCACAGCAGCAGCGAACTGAGACGGCCGGTGTGCAGCGAGCGACGCCGGGCTGGTGGCACGGCGAACTCGCTGCTGCCCGGCGATGAGGCGGGAGCACCGCTGCTGGACGACTGCTGCTGGATCGGCGATGAGGCGGATCGGCGATGAGGCTGTATCTCCTGCTGGATTTCTCGAGCTCCGCCACGCCGAGCTCCGGACTGGAGGCGCTGCTTGAAAAGTCGTCGCTGAACAGTAAATGTTCGACTGCTGCTTGATCTCTCCGCCACGCCGAGCTCCGACTGGAGGCGCTGCTGGATCGGCGATGAGTCGGATCGGGCGGATCGGCGATGGGCGAAACGCCTGCGTGCGAAGTCGCTGAGTTAGGCAGAATACGTTGATTCCAAGTTTTCTAATTTCCTTTCTGGAAAAGTAGTAGAATTTTATTCTATTTGTTTTTCTCATGAATTAGGTGAATGATTTAGGAAAATTGTTTGATTTGAAGCATGTGTATGCTGAATTTGATTCAAGAACAAAATTATTTAGAAAGGCCTGTTATGTTTTTGTTCAATATAAAAGAGGAGAAACTAGAATTGCTTCGATGATTTAAAATCACAGAAAATAAATTTACCATCTGAAGTTCTATAGTGGGAGACCGAAGAGATTTGAGCAAATTTGAAGTTTCACAGGAATTTCAGAGATGAGATGAGGTAATTTAAATGAGATAAGAATTGGAGTGATACGTGGCTGAAAAATGTGGTGAATAAGATTGCTGGCTGATGTAATTGAGCAACACGTTAAAACCAATTTTACCAAAAAAAATAAGAGTGAAATGCTAATTATCTACACTACGTTAATGTTGGGCCGATAATATGCATTGGGCTTATAAAAAAAAATGTAAAGTTCTAATCCAAAATATAAAAAGGCCCAATGTTAATAAAGCCTAACATAATAGATTATTAGGCCCAAATTTAAATTAGAATTTAGAATATAAATTTTAATAATTATAGACATAATCTATAATTCAAAGTTTTATTCCTAACTAGGGGCGCGATTAGACAATTTCATAAATTCGACTCATAGATATATATATTAATAACTCGAAACTTTAATAATTTTCAAATAAAATTTGCAAAGGAAATAAATGGTTTTGGGCTGTGACAACCGATCTCATTTCCTATATTCTTGAAGGCTTAGGTGCAGAATTCGAAAGTATAAGTGTCTTACTATCCTCTAGATCTGATGAGATGTCTTTACATGAAGTGCAATTTGCATTGCAAACTCATGAACTACGCCTGCAGAATCAGGCTTTTGTGGTGACTAACACCATTTCTCAATCTATTGCTCCTCAAGCTAATGTTACTTATCAAAATTTTGGAGGAAGAGGAGGTAGATCTGGTAGAGGATCTAGCAACCGCGACAGAGGAGGAGGTAGGTACTCTTCAAACAACAAGCCGATCTGCCAACTTTGTGGCAAATCTAATCATGTAGCACTCAAGTGCTACAAACGGTTCGATGTGAGCTTTACTGGACCGGAGCCAAACTCAACTCAAACATCTCACCCTCAGGCTAACACTGCTCATGTTGATTCTTCATCTAATCAGTATTTGCAGCAAACTCCTTCCTCGCAGGTGGCTAGATCTATGCCTACTCACTCCACACCTACTGCATACACTATGAACTCAAACACTACTACAGCTTCCTCATCCGATTGGTATCTGGACTCTGGAGCCTCTGCTCACGTTACATCAGACCTGAGTAATCTCCAAATCCAAACTCCTTACACTGGCTCTGAATCCGTCACTGTAGGTAATGGATCTCAACTCCCCATCACTCATGTTGGATCCACTATTTTACCTTGCTCTCAGTCCACACAAACTCTTGCTCTTAATAACATCTTATATGTCCCTCATATTACTAAAAGCCTACTCAGTATATCTCAATTCACTCATGATAACAGTGTATATCTTGAATTTACGGTGAATAAACTGAGCCAATTCTTGCAAGCTCCGACCGAGCTTCAGTGGAAAGCATGCAAGCGCCTCTTACGCTATCTTAAAGGCTCTCTTCATTACTCTCTCAAGTTCACCTCCTCTCAATTTCTCCATTTTACTGCTTACTCTGATGCTGACTGGGCAGGGTCGATTGATGACCGCAAATCCACATGAGGTTACTTCATCTTTCTAGGCTCCAATCTTTTATCATGGAGTTCTAAGAAACAAGGTATTGTCTTTCGAAGTTCCACAGAGGCTGAGTATCGCTCGCTTGCAGACACTTCTATGGAATTGGTCTGGATAAGTTCGTTGCTTAAAGAAATAGGCTACACTACACCTCAACTCCCTGTCATCTGGTGCGACAACCGCAGTGTCACTGTCATGGCGTCTAATCCAGTTCTTCACGCTCGTACAAAACACATAGAAATTGATGTTCACTTTGTTCGTGACAAGGTCTTGAAGAAAGAACTGGATGTTCGTCACATATTTGCTGAAGATCAGCTTGCCGATATTCTTACTAAACCTGTTACTACTCTTTTATTTCAGAAACTATGTAGCAAACTTCCTTTTGAATTAATCCTAAGTCTATGTTCAGTGAGGGTTGTATCAGATTAGTTATAAAGTTGTTAATCAAGTTAGTTAAGTGTTGATGTGGCAGTTGACTAGGGAGTTAGTTAATTATGGTGTAACCGCCTATCTTAGGCTTCTGTAATTTCTCTATAAAAGAGCTCAGTTTATGGAATGGAGATTAAGCTTTTCTTATCATTTTCATATTCTAGTTTACATTCAACAAAGTTCAATGCATCAGACCTGAATAAGGATACTCGTTGCTCTTACTTTCCACATTAATTTTCATGTCATGCTCCTTAACTTGTACTCGGCCCTAGACACTTCTATGAACGGTAGTTTCTCTTGTCGCGTGAATTAAACAAAAATCTTTTATATGAAGAAGATTAACTAGTGCAGCCTTGCTATACTGAATCTTTCGTACGTGTAGAATTCTCTCAATGTCACCGCTCATGTTTGTACTACTCCATTTTAATTCTATAATTATAGTAAAACCTCTTTAAAATAATATTTATATAAATTAATAAACTCTATAAACTAATAAATTTCTTTCGTCCCGACTTAGGTCAGTTTAAAAAAATCAATTTAAATAAAATAATTAATTAATTTTTTTTATAGAATTCCTTTATAATATATAGGTCTTGTTAAATTGGATTTGCTTTGTCGGTTGTTGTGGTGAGCGGCAATGGGTTCCGGATGAATTTAGGGGCGATGGTCAGGCCGGAGCTCCTGAAGATGCATCCACCGTTTCTCACTGTGTGGTTTGCAGCTGTTTTCTTGAGCTGTTAGACGGGCACTCTTTTTCTTGCTAATAGTTTTTCCCACGGGGTTTTCCTTAGCAAGGTTTAAATGAGGACCGGCCCTTAGTCTGCTTTTTTCTGTGCTCTCAAGGGTTCTTTTTTAGGTTTATTTTTTCAATAAAATCTCATTTTAATATAGGTCTTGTTAAATTTCTTATTTAATACTGTTAATTTATATATAAATATATATATATATACTCCCTCCGTCCCTGAAATGGCTTCCTCTTTGGGGACGGCACGAGTTTTAATGAAAAGTTGTAAAGTGTATTGATAGTGGAGAAAAAGTGATATAATTATTATTGGAAGTTATGAAAAGTGTTATAATTAGTATTGGGGGTGGTGAAAAGTGAAAAGTAAGAATAAATAAAGTATTATTAGTGGTGAGGTAGGTGTCCAAAAATGGAAAGAAAGAAAGAGAAAGTTATTTGGGGGACGTCCCAAAATGGAAAAAGATGAAGTTATTTTAGAGACGGAGGGAGTATATATATATATATATATATATATATATATATATATATATATATATATATATATATATAGGTCTTGTTAATATTATAATTTATTAATTATTAAAATATAACAAATTGAATATTATATGATAACTTATTAAATATGAACCTAATAATCTTCAACTTTATTATCATTACGATCTCCAGTAATATCGGCCACAATGAATTGATAGATACATGTATTTATTTAATTTAAATAATATCTCTCATATATTTTTTCACGGGGTTATTGCCGGAAAATACTCATAGTTTGCCAATTTTCTGGTTTATAACATGACCTTATAATTTGATCAAAAAATACATCAATTTTTCAATTTAATCGCAATTAAAACATGACTTTGTAGCTTGACCAGAAAATACACTAATTTCATAGATGTTATAATTGAGATTAAATTGAAACTTGATGTATTTTCTGGTCAGACTATAAGAGCATGTTATAATTGCGATTAAATTGAAAATTGATGTATTTTCTGGTCAAATTATAAGGTCGTATTATAAATCAGAAAATTGACAAACTATATATATTTTTCGACAATAACCCTTTTCTGACAATGTATTATTAATTTATCGATATATTAATATCTCTGAATTAATAAAATCCTTGAGTCCGAATTTTTTTCATTTATCTAAAGTCAAATAGAACAACCACAGTGTACCGAACAAGGAAAGAAGGGTAGTGGCTAGAGCTGTTAAAGTCAAAATTAACAACTAAAGTCAAATCGTATGGGACCAGATGGTACACTAACTTTTATTTTATATTTGTATATATATTTACAGCACAAGTCAAGATTTTAATACATTGCTTCACCAATTTAAATTCTATAGAAAATAGATAACCTATCGGACCATTTATATGTTGTTCATGTTGATTATGTAACTTCTAATAGAAAACAAACGTATCGGACCGTTTGTATGTTGTCCATGTTGATTATGTTGTCTTTTGTATCTTTCATAGCAACACTAGGTTTAATCATCAATGTATTTGTTTACGTAATTAGCTTTCGGACAGCTTGCTTGGTCGATTAAGTCAAAAGAATCATTAAAAATTTTCAAATTAATTTCATAACTTGATTATATGTGTCCAATTACTCCTGCTGATGCGGCAGGAGTTTTACGAATGAAGAAACACACAATATATAATTTATACTTTCTTTTACGAATGAAATTTAACATTGTAAAACTCCAGGACGTTATAAAAACTTTACCGACATAGATTTAAATTAAAAATATAATAATTAATATTAGAGTTCAGTGGTATTCCTTAGTTTAAAGAAGCTCAGTGACTAGAATTACAAATCTTGATCCCTCCCCAAAAATATTAAAGTATAAAAGTCGCTTTGAAATTGGCCTTTTAACTAACTTCTCGATTTTCGGCACGGATTAGATGATCTGAACTTAGATTAAAATAATATAAGGAGAGTCATACACGAAATTTATCAGATTTACGACATGGCTAATTAAGTTGAGATTACGAGAGTATATAGTTATGGAGAATTATATTTTTTGAGAGAATTAATGTAGAATAATGAACAAATTAATAATTTTACAAATAAATAAGCATAACTCATGAACAGACGTAATATGGTAAAAATCTCGCTCTTTCAAGATTCGAATCCACACCAAAATGCTTATTCATATGACATTAATTGCACTAATATGGTCATACCATTCGTGCAACATTGAGTATATATATGACACTAATGACACATGACACTAATAGTGCCATGTGTGCCTAACCCGCGCGCAAATTCGAATTCGATCTAAATCTAATCCGCCCTAGTTAAGGGGCAAAACAGTTCTAAAACGTAAAAAATGGTCAGAATTTGTATTTTTTTCAATTAGAGATAAAATATTATATTTTCTTCTTTAAAATGGTCATGCAAGTATATTGTTTTTATATGGAGATACATCACAACGTATGGAGTTAATAATAAATGAAAGCAATCAAAATCAAAAAGTTTTAACAATTTCAAATGTTAACGAAACCAAATTTATTAGAATATATATAGCAACTTGAAGTAGTCTAACCAAAATTCATTAGGTATAAATATGATGTTGATAACATAATAAAATTATAAAGCAGAAAGAAAGTAGAGAGAAAAAAACAAAAATGAATAAGAATTAGTAAGTGATCCGTCGAATTTCGACGGGGTCTATTAAAATATAAATTTATGAAATTATTAATATATTTTTTGGTTCATGAATTTTTTCATTAAAATAAAGAATTTAATGAAATTATTTTAAAGTAGAAAATTATTAATATTTATTTGAAATTGACCGACCTAATTTAAATATCTTATGAAATTTATATGTAAGCAGAGTTTCAATCCAACATTATTGTGATTTTTAAGGGATCTGTAGTATTTTTCTATAGTAGTTTTTTTTATTCCTAATATACAGTTAGGGGTGAGCAAAAAATTCGAAACCGAATAACCGAACCGATCCAAACCGAAATTTTAAAATATGGTTCGGTTTTTTTGGTTTTTCGGTTCGGTTCGGTTCGATTTTTTTTTCATAAAATTTCGGTTTTTCGGTTCGGATTTTTTAAAACCGAACAAAACCGAAAAACCGAATTATATTTATAATATATATATATATATAATACTTTAATTATAGTTTTATAATATCTAACTTCTAATATTTTTTTAATTTTATAAGTTTTTTTTAGAATTTTCGGTTCTTTTTCAAAAATTTCGGTTAATTCGGTTCGGTTTGTTCGGTTAATTCGGTTAGGTTCGGTATTAAAATTTAAATATAAATTAATTTAAATAGTTTTGATAAAAATTAATTAATAAAGTGCTATATTTAAATATTGTAGAACGATTATTTCTTTCAACAACATAAAAACGGACATTACATAATACTCTTAGAATTAAATAACAACTCTAGAGTTTATTAATATTATTAGTTTAATGTTATTGTATTTTTATGTTGTTGTAATTTTATGCAATTGTCTTTTTATAATGTAATTTGTATTTTTATATTTTTATGTTGTAATTTTATGTTCTTGTGTTTTTATAATGTAATTTATATTATTGAATTTTAAAATTTTATAAAACATCTTTTAAATTTTGTATATATCATATTATTTTTAAAATATAAACAATACACAAATTAATTAAATTAAATCTAACATATTAAATCAAATAAAATAAACAGTTTTCTAAAAGTAAAAGACAAGATAAATATAATGAAAGAAAGAAAAAAAAATTTAAAACTTACCGGGTGAACAGTGCCCGCCACATGAAGCGGTGCACTGTTCACCAACTCTATTTTACAGTAACGGCCAGGAGACTGTTGGAGAATGCACCCACGCCATATTAAAGTTGAACGCCACAATGAAGTGTCCTTTGGAGTTGCTGATGCTATCTTTAATGGTGTTTCATCGGATGTGGATAAAATTGTGGAAGGAATCAAGATTCGATCATGGAAGTGGATCCGATCTTATTTTTTCTCTTCTTTTATTTACTCGGTTCATGATTGGTGCTCTCAACCGCTTGCTTGTTTACCGTCTTAATCCAGATGATCTTTTTGTTAATCCTTCATTGTAAGGGTTTGAGTACCCCTTGTACTCACTTTTTATATATTTTCTGACTTTTCAAATAAAAAAAACATAGCCCCTTTGACTAACATTATTAACTCCATGTGGTGTACCCACATCTGGAGACTATAAATAGTAGAAGCATTCAATCTTAGCCTCAAACCGGTGATCAGTCGTATATATATATTCAGGCGATTCTCATCTCTCATACTCACATTTCGAACAACTATATAGCAATCTTTCAGTATTTGTGAAATACTGATCTCCACATCTAATCACAGCACAGGTCTGCAAGAAATCCTTACCTATTCTCTATTTAATTCGTTGTTTTAATTTCGAGCGCTTACAACATTTGATTCGTTGTTTTAATTTGAATCGATATATTAAGTTCCTAATTAATTTCCAGCTTGTTAAGATCGAAATTGATCATGGAGGAGGTGAGGAGGTCAGCAAACCTTGGGGCAAGTATCTGGGATGACGATCACATTCAGTCTCTCACAAGTTTATACACGGTGAAATCACAACCATTTCAAGCCTTGTATATAATCTAAATTTTATGCCATGTTTCTCAATTTGTTGGACATGCATGCAGGGGGAAAAGTACGTAGCTGAAGCTGAGAAACTGAAAAATCTGGTGAAAATAATGATAGACGAAACCGAAGACGAGCTGGACCAACTTGAGCTTATCGACAGTCTGCAGAGGCTGGGTTTATGTAACCACTTCGAGGATCGAATAGCTAAGATGTTAGACAACATTTATGAGGCGGAAAAATGTCGAGACGATGAAAACATGGAAAAGAACTTGCACATCACAGCTCTCAGATTCAGACTTCTCAGACAACATGGATATCATGTTCCTCAAGGTTAAACATGTATATTTTTGAACGGAACTAATTATAGTATTTCCTTGACAATTATTTAATTGATCAAGTAAGCCCTTTTAAATTTACTGCTGCAGAGATTTTCTGTAGTTTCATGGACGATGTAGGAAATTTCAAGGCCTCCGTATGTGAAGACGTGAGAGGAGTGGTATCTCTATATGAAGCTTCGTATTTATCCGTGGAAGGGGAAAGCTTACTGGATTTAGCCAAAGATTTCTCACTGAATAATCTTACTCGAAGAATCGACAAAATTACAGAGCCACGTCTAGCGGAGCAAGTGAAGCATGCTTTGGAGGTTCCTCGACACTGGAGAGTGCAGAGGCTAGAAGCCAAGTGGTACATTCAAGCTTACGAGAGTAGATCTTCAGCAAACCTTATCCTGGTTGAGCTGGCTAAGTTGGATTTTAACATGGTACAGGCAACACACCAGCAAGAGCTCAAGCGCATATCAAGGTAAGATTAGTAGCTTCGGTTTTTACTAAGACTAAGAGTGCACGCTTTGATTTACAATTACGCAGATGGTATAAAGAGACTGGTCTCCCGGAAAAGTTGGGGTTCGCCAGGCACCGATTGGCGGAGTGTTTCTTGTGGGCTTTGGGATTTGCTCCGAAGCCTCATTTTGGATTTTCCAGGGAGATTTTGATCAAAACTGGGCAGCTCATCACCATAATAGATGACATGTACGATGTATATGGAACCTTGGAAGAACTCCAATTGTTCACCAACACAATCGAGAGGTAATTTCATTTTATACTTAATTCATTCACATGTAACATATATATATAGGGTGTGGTTATAATGAGAACCACACTTATCGTGAGAATATAAGAACTACTAAAATCAATGCATCTGCTATATAAATTAATGCATTCGCTATTAAATTTAATGCATTCGAAAATAATAAAAATTTTGCTCCCTTCAAGATTCGAACCCAGGATCTGCATTCATCCACCAAGATGATGCATCCACCGTAGATCTTGATGATCGAATGGCTTAAAATGGTTCTCCGTTCTAATTTTATTTAGTGGTTCTTATTTGAACCTCTCCCTATATATATATATATATATATATATATATATATATATATATATATATATATATATATATATATATAGGGAGAGGATCAAGAAAGAACCATAAATAAAAGAAGACTGAAGAACCATTTTCAGCCATTCGATCATCAAGATCTACGGTGGATGCATCATCTTGTTGGATGAATGCAGATCCTGGGTTCGAATCCTGAAGGGAGCATTTTTTTTAAATTTTTTTAGTGCATTAATTTTAACAGCGAATGCATTAATTTTTACAGTGGATGCATTAGATTTGATGGTTCTCCTGTTCTCACAAATAATGTAGTTCTCTCTAGAACCACACCCTATATATATATATATAGAAGGGTTCAACAGAGAAGCTAAATATTGTGGAGAATAGAGAATTCGTAAAATAAAAACGAACAGATCTATAATTTTAATGAACAGATCAATGTACCGCATGAACAACAATTTGCCCCGGGTTCGAATCCTGCTGGTGGCGAGTTTTTCTATATTTTTACTAAATACGTCTGTTCATTAGTTATGTTGATCTGTTCGTAAACTATATAGATTTGTTCATGATGAATAAAAAGATAATTCTCTGTTGAACTCAACCCTATATATATATATATATATATATATATATATATATATATATATATATATATATATATATATGGAGAGGTTCAGGAAAAAACCATAAATAAAAAAAGAACGGAGAACCATTTTCAGTCATTCGATCATCAAGATCTACGGTGGATACATCATCTTGTTGGATGAATGCAGATCCTGGGTTCGAATCCTGAAGGGAGCAATTTTTTTTATTTTTTTGAGTGCATTAATTTTAACAGCAAATGCATTAATTTTTACAGTGAATGCATTAGATTTGATGGTTCTCACGTTCTCACAAATAATATAGTTCTCTCTAGAACCACACCCTATATATATTTGTGAGAACGGGAGAACCATCAAATCTAATGCATTCACTGTAAAAATTAATGCATTCGCTATTAAAATTAATGCACTCCAAAAAAAATAAAAATTGCTCCCTTCAGGATTCGAACCCAAGATCTGCATTCATCCAACAAGATGATACATCCACCGTAGATCTTGATAATCGAATGGCTGAAAATGGTTCTCCGTTCTTTTTTTATTTATGGTTCTTTCTTGAACCTCTCCCTATATATATATATATATATATATATATATATATATATATATATATATATATATATATAGGGTGTGGTTCTAGAGAGAACTACATTATTTGTGAGAACGGGAGAACCATCAAATCTAATGCATCCACTGTAAAAATTAATGCATTCGCTGTTAAAATTAATGCACTAAAAAAATTAAAAAAAAAATGCTCCCTTCAGGATTCGAACCCAGGATCTGCATTCATCCAACAAGATGATGCATCCACCGTATATCTTGATGATCGAATGGCTGAAAATGGTTCTCCGGTCTTATTTTATTTATGGTTCTTTCTTGAACCTCTCCCTATATATATATATATATATATATATATATTATTCCTATGTATGTTAACTATACCACTACCTATTATCTTCAGGTGGGATATTAATTCGCTGGACAACCTCCCAGAATATATGCGGATTTGTTTCTTAGCTATCTTCAATTTCTCGAATGAATTGGCTTATCATATTCTCAGGGATCAAGGTTTCAACGTTATCCCAAATATGAGGAAACTGGTAAAAACATGTGCATTCTTATACTAAGAGTTTCATAATGTCTGAGGAATTGTAATTATATGTTAATTTGTTGTCTTTTCAGTGGGCAGAACTGTGTAGAGCTTATTACTTAGAAGCGAGATGGTTTCACAGCGGATACGTCCCAACCACAAATGAGTACCTAAATACAGCATGGATTTCCATTTCGGGTCCTCTACTTCTATTTTATGCTTACTTCTCAACAAATGCTATAAACAACGAGGAACTACAGAGCCTAGAACAATATCCTGGTATTATTCGTTGGCCATCCACGGTTCTTCGTTTGACAGATGACTTGGGAACTTCATCCGTAAGAAAACTATATACATATATTCGACAGTACAAACAATCTCTGATAATAGTGATAATTAAACAGGACGAAATGAAACGAGGGGATGTTCCGAAATCCGTTCAGTGCTACATGATTGAAACAGGATGCTCTGAGGAGGATGCTCGCAAGCACATAAAGCATTTGATCGAGGCGGCACTGAAGCGCATGAACAAAGAGATACTAATGGAGAAGCCCTTGAAGGATTTCAGCCACATTGCCATGAATCTTGGGCGAATCTCACTCTGCATGTATCAACACGGAGATGGCTACGGCCTTCCCCATTCCGAAACCAAGAGAAATTTGGTCTCTCTCATCGTTCAACCCTTCCCTATGCCCTGAATTCCTCTACGCACCAGCTTTAAGTAAACCAATAAAGTGATCGAGTCCCCATGCCCTGATGATCATTTCAATGCATCAGATCTGAATAAGGAGACTCTTTGCTCTTACTTTCCACATTAATTTTCATGTCGTGCTCCTTAACTTGTATTCGGCCATCGCCATTCTATATATTTATAAACTTCTGGTTCATGAAGGTATACTCCTTATGTGCTCCATCCGTCCCATTACAAATGTCTCACTTTCTTTAATAGGATGTCTCATTCTTTTTACGTCAACATATTCTCTCTCTATATCTAATATTTAAACAATTTCCATCAACTCACCTTATCTACTAATTATATTTCTCAATCTACGTGCTAAAAATAATACTTACTCCGTCCCGGACCAATAGTCCTCTTTATTTTGGGCACGGAGATTAAGGAACTTGCCTTTTGAGTGTAAAAGTGTGTGAGACCATATATTTGTAGTGTAAAATTATTACCAAAAATAGAAACATGACTATTGGAATGAGACGTCCCGAAAAGGAAAATATGACTATTAAAGTGGAACGGAGGGAGTATGGCACTTTATCTATTAATTACGCATTCATTAATCTCCTTGCCTAAAAGTAATTGGACATTTGTAATGGGACAGAGGGAGTAAATAACAAAGAAAAATAGTAAATTGATACTTATTTTATATTATTATTTAAATAATCATTGCTATAGTTGTCACGCCCCAATTTTTGAAGGAAGGCACGAATGCCGAGACATGACTAGTTGGATTTAAGAAGCGAGAGCGAAAGGGGAATAATAATAATAATAATAATAATAATAATAATAATAATAATAATAATAATAATAATAATAATAATAATAATAATAATAATAATAATAATAATAATGGATAGCTTAATTAAGTAGTAACATATTTAATATTAAAGTTGGAAAGCTTGGCTCAGCACGCTGGTGGTTTAGAACTAGTCTACAAATACGTGCGGCTAAGCAGTCAGACATTTAATAACAATTTTAATAAAACAATAAATGATGGGGTAACCGAGTCTAGCTCGCCAAAAGGAGTTGACCGACCAGCTCACTCATGAGGTTGTCATAGCACCAACATGTTCATGAGGGCTTTAGTCAAGCATCCAAGAGGGGCCGATTACATGCACTCTCCATCAAGTGATAAATAAATAAAGAAATAAATTATAATAATACCAAATATTTTATATAGGGTTAAGGTGCAGATAAGCCCCTTAAGTGTGAGCCCTTATAGCGTTTTACTCCCCTTACTCACTATGTGTGCAACTTTCCCCCTAAACTATCAAAAATCGCGCATTTAGGCCCCTCTGACCCGACGGCCGTCAGTCAACGTTTGTCTAATTTTTTTTTTATTCAAATGGTGAGGCCGTCAGTCAACCTCATAGCTGCAGCCGGAAAAATACTACAGAAGGAGTATGTATGATGGAGCGAAGCCGCTGTCACGAGCGGAAAAGACTACAGAGGCAGTGACGAGAGCTTTTTATCACGCACAGCCATGAGAGAGATCGAGAACGAGAGGAAACGATGTTGAGATTGTTCACCGACGTCGCTTCACCGGAGGGTATTGCGGCTGTTGGTTCGAGAGATGTAGAGAGTTTTTAAGCTTTTCGATTCTTGTCGGTGGTAGCCTGAAGATGGGTGAACGGCTGCGCGTTGCCGGTTCGTGGCCTAGTGGTCGATCGGCGATGAAATAAACCTGTGAAGAGAGCCCACTTGAGCTCTTGTTTAAGTTTCAGGCGAGTGGGCAGGGGCTTTTTTGGTGTCTCCCTTGCGATTCCACGGCCTCCTTGGTTGGTTTTGCGAGGGTGGCGGTGTAGGAGGATCGTGGCGGCGGCAGGGCGAGGTGGCGGCGCGACGAGGGCGGCGCGGCCGAGTTCGCGCGCTGCTGTTGCGCTCGGCGGCTGCTGCTATTTTACTTTCTAAGATAATGAGATTGATTCAATTAAGATTGCCGATGTTTTGCATTTTTCGATGCACTAATTCCTCAATTTACTTTGCTAATTATATCCCAATTCTCTGAACTAACTAATCAATTACAAAATTTCTTTTAGGGCTTTTCTCATTCCATGCATTTCAGACATCTCCACACCACCTATTCGGCTGTTGCGGTTGCATCGTGGAGGAGCGGCTGGTGGCGGCGGCGGTGGAAGGTGGCGGCGGCGGTGGAGTGGCCGAGAGAGAGAGAGAGTTGAGCGAGAGAGATGTATGAAACGTTGAATTAAAAAAAAATTAAACTAACGTTGGCTGACGGCCGTCAGATCAGAGGGGCCTAAATGTGCAATTTTTGGTAGTTTAGGGGGGAAGTTGCACACACAGTGAGTAAGGGGAGTAAAACGCTATAAGGGCTCACACTTAAGGGGCTTATCTGTACCTTAACCCTTTTATATATAATCTTTAACTAGCACTTTACATACTCAAAAGTATAACAAACTTTTTATTATAGTATTTATTTCAAAATATTGCAGCCAACCCTCCACAACTGCTTCCATCTCCACCAATTTATTAACCTGAAAAGATTAAAAGAATTGTGGGCTGAATACTAACTAACGAGATGATTATTCGTGTAAATTTTGTCGATATTATTTACCAATTATTGATTTATATACATATTTTATAAATTTAAATAAATTCAAGAAATTAATTGGTATTATACACACACACACACACATATATATATATATATATATATATATATATATATATATGTAGGGTGTGGTTCTAGAGAGAACTACATTATTTGTGAGAACGGGATAACTATCAAATCTAATGCATTCACTGTAAAAATTAATGCATTCGCTGTTAAAATTAATGCACTCAAAAAAATAAAAAAAATTGCTCCCTTCAGGATTCGAACCCAGGATCTGCATTCATCCAACAAGATGATGTATCCACCGTAGATCTTGATGATCGAATGGCTGAAAATGGTTCTCCGTTCTTTTTTTATTTATGGTTCTTTCCTGAACCTCTCCCTATATATGTATGTATATATATGGGTTTGGGACGATAATAATATTAATATCATCACATATATAATTAAAAAAATGGAATACTCCTATGTAGCATCACCATATTTTTGCATTTGTATCTATCCTATTTCTCAAAAAAAAAAATCATATTTATTAATTCTTATTTATCTAAATCTTCTCATCCCACATTGATTTTTTTATGAAAATTTACCAATTGAAATACTAAATAAATTGATATAATATAATTTGAATCCCGTATCAATTATTTTAAGCCTTAGACGAGATGATTCTCAAAACTTGGTTATGGTCTTTCAAACTTCAAACAAGATGATATGCTTACTAGCCAGTTTTATTCTTTCAAACTCCAAACGAAATGATGCTTGAAATTCAGTTATTCTATTTGAAACTCAAAATGAGATGATGCACATAACTATGTTATGGTTTTTCAAGCTCTATATAAGATGATGTTTAGAAGTTAGTTATGGTATTTTAAACTCCAAATGAGATGATGCACATAATCATGTTATGGTTTTTCAAGCTCCATGCAAGATGATATTTAAAAGTTAGTTATGATCTTATAAGCTTCAGATTGTATAATATCACAAATCAATCCTGGTCTTTCAAGCTTCTAATGAAAATAATGTTTAGAAGTAAGTTATGATATTTAAAGTATCAAATAGTAATGTTCAAACGATTGATGCATAAAAGTCAAATATATTATTTCAGGGTCCAGACGAGATAATCCTCAAAAGTTTGGCGTTCAAAAGTTAAATATTGTCTTTCGAGTTCTTGATGATCCTCTGGTCTTATAGAGTTGAGATGGGATGATGCTTATATGGCATATGAAATCTTAAATTAATTTTTATCCGTCAATATAAAAAAATTGTACAAAATTTATATCAAAGAGTATTTTTATTATTCTAGCAAAAAATGAACATTTAATTGACGAATATAGTTGAAATTAATATAACGTAAACTCCAAGTTAAATTAATTAAAAATAATATAAATAATTTAAATCAAAATTTAAAATTCCGTAGAATTTTGACGGGTTATACACTAGTAAACGATTAATTGGTACTAACGTTAACCATTCACAAATTAGGATGTATGTTCTTTTGTTTTCCTATACTTATTACAAGTCAAATAAACGATTAATTGGTACTAATGTTAACCATTCAATTCCTCACATCATTAAATGTATTGGGGCAAAAATTTCACGTGTGTAATAGATTTTTCTATACCAATTAAGTAAGTAGCGGTCTAATGTTATTATTTTTTAAAAAAATTAACAAAAAAAGATTAAACTGTATATTTTGCCTAAAAATTTTGCGTTAATCATGAAATTTAGAGATGAAAGTATTAGTCTACAACCAAATAGTACCAAATTTTAATAAAGTAATTTTTATAGAAATTCTCATATATAGATGTTCGTGCAGTGAGATCATTCACATACTCTAATAAAATACTTATAAGTATCATATTAAATTGCCTTACAAGTTACTATAGTACAGAAAACTTCCTTATATTCTTAATCCTACGTGCACCAAGTATATCTCTTTGGTACTTGGAAGGTGTTTGGTAGATTTCCACAAACAAAACTTTTAATTGTCATAATGCATCATAATAAAGACCCAGAAACAATAGGAACACTATTGTATTGTGCTATATATCAAGTTGGACAACTAGGGTTTGGTGCAGCCAACATTGTGATAATGGGGCAAGGGGATTGGAGGCCCGCCTGATATTATTTTTTCTTTAATATTGTAGTCTATTGGAAATTAATGGAAAATATTAATTAATAGTATTAATAAAATTATTAGACGCAAATAAGTAAAGAGGCTGTTCACTAAAAATCACAACTTTCTAAAGTTAAATTTTGGAAAATTTACAATCTAGTTTAACTTAGTTCTTTACAATATACAACACAATCAATTTTAGAATAATAAAAAAATTTACATATATATATCTAAATTTTGTTATAGTCACCACAGAAAAATTAACCAAGAATTCACTTGGTTTTAATGGCAAAATCTATTTAATTATTTAGTTTCAAATACAATGCAATAAATTAATCGTATATATGACAATTATTTGATCAATAAAAATTAAGATAATATTAAAAAATAATGTTGAAAAAAGGATTAAATTAAAATAATGTTGAAAATAATTGTTGGCACGCTGTTATTTTCCTTTTAATATATTAGTCAATATTCACCATCGAAAATCCACAGGAATCATTAGTAGTTAATAATAGTATTAGTAAAATTATTAGACGCACATTAGCAAAGAAATTGTTCACTAAAAGTCACAGCTTTCTCAAGTTAGTTATAAATTGTAAAAATAATAAATGACTAAAACTAAAATTAAAGGTATAAGTTTGAGAATTATATATAAAATCATTTTAGAAATTATTTACTCATAGTAGTCTCAAGCACGATTAAAAATTGATTTACTATTTGTCCCTTCCCAAAAATTACAAAGTTCAACTTTTAAATCCGTTTAGAATTAATTTATTAAGGGGACTTTTAAAAAAATAAAATATCTAAATTGAGATAGTAAAAATAAAAAGTATTCACTCATAAAAGATAACCATAGTTACGTTGTTACCCCTGTAATTCACAACTTAGAATACTCTTTGGTTGTGAATTCATGTTTTTATCATTTTATGCTATAATTCGCAACTAGGAATTCTCTTAATTGTGAATTCGAATTTTTATATTATAATTCACAACTCAAAATACTATTAGTTTTGAATTCAAATTTTTATACTATAATTCACACCTCTAAATACTTTTGGCTGTGAATTCGTATTTTATGATATAATTCGCAACTCGAAATATTCTTGAATATGAATTTAAGTTTTTTATGCTTATAATTCACGAACAATATTCAAGTTTTAAATAAATTGTAAATTTAAAAATTAGTTGTGAATTTAAGAACATTAACAATACAAACAGCACAAGACTCATCATTACAAAGCCATTAGAGCATCTCTAGCAGGCGTGTCGAAGGAGGCGTCGATCCGGGTCGCCAAGGTGGTGGCCGCGCTGGAGATGCGGCGTGGTTCGAAGCAGTGGCGAAGCAAAGACTCGGGGCGAAGGCCGATTTTGTGCGGAGCGTGTATATCACGCTCTGAAATAAAAAAAAAATGAAAAAAAGAGAGACAATTGCAGAAGGGAAGAAGAAGAAGAAGAAGAAGAGAAAGAGAGGCGGTGGGAGACAGTCGCAGAAGGGAAGAAGAAGAAGAAGAAGAGAAAGAGGCGGTGGGAGACCGTTGCAGTAGGTAGAATTTTTTATTTTTGTTTTTTGACTTTGATTCGATTTTTTATTTTTTTAAAATTTTAAAATTCTAATTTTTTGTCATAATTTTTATTTTTTTATTGTATTTTAATTATGTCTTTAATTTTATTTTAATTATTGTAATGTTGAATTTTAAAAATAAAAATGTAGAAATGTGAATTTTGTGGAAATGGAGATTTAAGACCCCCTCTAAGACACAATGTATTGGAGAGATGTGTGTCTTAGGTGGGGATCACCATCTAAAACCCCTCTAAGACCCAATGCATTGGAGATGCTCTTAAACCAAATGCAGGATCGATAGAACTCACAAGGAAATTCGCAAAGAATTTTCTTGACATTATTCTAGCATAAAACACTTAATAGAAAATTAAGTAAATAAATTTCACAATAAGAAAATAGAGGAAGAAGAATAAAAATTTGATTTTGTTGATGAAATCGAAAGAAGTCGTTTGTGAGCATGCATGGCTAGAAAAATGACGCCACTAGAAACTACCATGAAATATTATAAGAAAAAGTAACATTAAAGAGCGAATTTAAGTCAGTCGTTAAGATTAAGAGGGGGTTTGGCTAAGGTTATAAGTTCTTTAAAACAATTTATAAGTTCTTTTAAAGTATTTGGCAGAATAAGCTTCTAAAGAGCTTATAAGCTGTAAAAATAAGGTCTAAGAGCTTATAAGCTCCAAAAAAAAAAGTTTCTCTACTCCAACTTATTTTCTCATTATCTTATAAGCAACACTCATTTTACAAAAATAATTCAATTATGATTTTTTTAATTTTCATTATATATCATTCTAATTTCATTTTTTTTTTTTTCGATTTTCTCTCTTTAACTGAAAATTTCTCTCTCCAACTCATAAGCTCCATTACCCAAACATTTTGACAACTTATAAGTTTTTAAAAAATTACATCTTATAAATTCATAAAATATTTTATAAGCTCTTTAAAATAAGTTAGCCAAACACCCTCTAAATATTAACAATTGATTAAAGGTCAAAATAATTTTCAATTTTCTAACGAACAAAAATTTCAATAGACATTTTTTTAACAATCCAAAAAGTTAATTTTAACAATCGAAATTTTGATTATTAAAATTAATTTTTTTAAAACATTATTATGTTAAAATCGATCGTCATTTCAATCGTTAATATTAAATTTTTTCAAAAAAATATTTTAATTAAAACCGATCGTTATTTCGGTCGTTGATATTAATTTTTATATTTTTTTAAAGTTTATCATTATTTCGATCGCTAATATTATTTTATTATATTAAAATCTCTCGATATTTCATTAATCATTAATATTATTTTTTTTAATTTAATTTTATTATATTAAAATAAGTCGTTAATATATTTTTTATTAAAATCGATTTTTATTTTGATCATTAACATTTTTTTCTTTAAATAATTATTTTAAAATCAATCGTTGTATCGATCTTTAATACTCCCTCCGTACACGAAAAACTTCCTACTTTTTCTTTTTGGGACGTCCACAAAATAACTTTCTACCTATTTTTGGACTATACACCACCACTTATAAATATCTCATTTACCCTTACTTTTCACATTTTCACTCCTCTCAATATTAATTAGAGCTGGCAAAAATTGACCCGGCCCGCCCGTGTTTTGGGCTGGTTGGGCTGTACAAAATGTAGGCCCGAAAAAACCCGGGTCTAAAAAGCCCGCCCAATGAGCCCGCCGGGCTAATCGGGCCCGGGGCTAAAAAGCCCGTGGTTTTGGGTTAAAAAGCCTGCCCGGTTAATTTTAATATTTTATTTTTATTAATTACTATTATTCTATTTTTACTTAAGTTTTTATTTGAAAGTGGAAGAGTTTCAATATATATATATATAGGTGTATTACCCATTTTAGTTGGAAGAGAAAGAAAATTATCTTCTCTTTTCAATATCTCTTATTTTAATTAATGTTTAGAGTAGTTGTACCATTCCATAGAAAAGAAAAAGAAAAACTTAAAATATATGTATGCAGAAATATATATGTATATGTTAGAATTGTTGGGACCAATTGTTAGGAAACATAAAATGAAAATAGTAAAATAATGCAAATTGTTGGGAATAATTTCTAGTTATACAAAAGAAATGTTGTAATTAATGTGATATGAGTTGTTGATTGTAGTAGACTAATATGATTTTATATTTCTATATTGTTTATAATTATTATTTAGATTTATCTTAGTTTATTTAATTTTGTGTAAAAATAAAAATAGAATTTAGTGAAAAAAAATCATTGGGCGGGTTTGGCCCGACCGCCCGATAGCCCGGTCAAGGCTGGGCTGGGCTTGAAAATTGGCAGCCCGGTCGAATTCGGGCCGGGCCGGCCCGACCCGGTCAATCTCAAAAGCCCGCTGGGTCGGGCCGGGTTGGCCCGGCCCGCCCATTTTGCCAGCTCTAATATTAATTAAAACACTCTTTCATCATTCCCAATACACTCAATAACTTTTTTTCCATTATCAATACACTCAACAATTTTTTTAAAAAGTTTGGGTCACTCCCTCCTAGGTAGGGCTGGTAATCGGTCCGATTCGGTTTTAACCAAACCGATTTACCGGTTAATCAGAACCGATTATCACCCAAAATAGTAATCGAAAACCGAACCGATTTACGGTTCGATTAACCGGTTAATCGACTTTTTTCTCATCTGCTACTTTTTCCCCAATTAAATTATTCCAAAAAAGAGCTGCAAAAGCCAAATATAATTTCATGATTTTCGAGTTTCAACTCACACTTGCAGTCATCCATGTTTCTTCAAGCAATTGCCCACAACTGAATTTAAAAAAAAAAAAAAAATCACCCAAAAATCCCCTCACAAATACCTACCAGAGTCAGATCCAGGCTGCCGCCGCCGGAAAAACCGCGGCCCAGAACGCTACCAGACTCAGATTCAGGCTGCCAGCCCAATCCCGCGCACATTTCCTCAAGCCCGTGGCCCAACACCAGATCCGCGTCTGGACTAGGATTGTGCGCCGCACATCCCCGATGACTAGGGATGTCAATCTAGCCCGAAACCCGTGGGCTGGCCCGATTAACCTGCCACCTGAGAGGGTTAGGGTTGAATATTTTCAATCCGATAAAAGTTACAACCCGATTAGCCCGTAACCGAATAGCCCGACACCCGATAGGACCGGCCCGACTAACCCGATGGGCTAGCCCGAAACCCGAATACTTAATACTCCCTCCATTCCATGGAAAGTGGTGCGCACTCCTTTTTGGGCTGTCCCACCGAAAGTGGTGCATTTCTTTTTTTGGCAAAAAATTAGACACCCCTTATTTTTCATTAATCACTCTCTTATTACATTATCTCTCCTACTTTATCACTTTATTACATTCTCTCTCCTACAACTTTAAAACACTAATCTACAACTCCTTAAATTATGTGCCCAAAAGAAATGCACCACTTTGCACGGGACGGAGGGAGTATTAAATATTTAGATATAAAAATAAAAAAATAAAAAATATTATAAAGTCTTATTATTTCACTTTTCTGTATTTTTGAGATGATTTGCTTCTATGAATTCAAACTATTGTTAGATATTTTATTGTTTTTTCGTTAACAAAGTTGAACATTTTATTGTTACCAACATTGACGTAGCCAGAGGGGGGCAGTGGGAGCACTGGGCCCCCATGGAAATTTCAAAAAACACTAGGGGTATTTTAGTAATTTTATATTTAATATTAAATAAATACATAAATATTCTTATTTTAGTAATAATCCCAATTTTTCTCTACGTGTAGGAGATAAGCTATTGAACGATTGTAAAACTAGTGTTTTAAGGGTGTGTTTACTTTGGTTGAAAAAAAATTTATTGAAAAATGAAAGATAAGAAAAGGTGAGAAAATATTTTTCTCCTTTTTTTTATCATATGTTTTGCTAGAGATGAAAAGATGATAAAATGTTGAAAAATATTTTCACACCCATATCTTAGAATAATATTATCTAATATTGGAGAGAAAATGAGTGAAAAGGGGATGCCCGATAAAATATTTCACACTGGCCAGAGAAAATTTTCCATCATAATAAACATGTGAAAATGGTGGAAAATGGATGAAAATGTATTTTTTTCTTTGTTTTCCATCAAAATTAGTGTATTTGGTAATAAAATGAATAAGTGATTAGATGTTTTTTGCTTATATTTATTCCATATTAGAAAATTGAAATAAATTTAGTTGGGATGGTCCAAAAATGAATATTAATTAAATTAGTTGGGACGAAGAGAGTATTTGGCCCCCCCTAGCTAAAAAGTCTGGCTACGTCACTGGTTACCATCTTATTTTATATGTTATGCAATCTTGATGTTTTTTTCAATATCTTATATTTTTGCATTTCATGCTTGATATATAATTTATATCTTTGATTTCTATGTATATTTTATACATTATACATTAGATCATTAAAAATAACAAAATACAAATGATTATATTATTTTACGCATTTAAGCCGACTAGCCCGATGGGCTAGCCCGAAACCCGAACGTTTAGGGTTAGGGTTGAAAATTTATAACCCGACAAAATCCCCAGCCCGATTAACCCGAAATCCGATAGGGCTGGCCCGATTGACATCTCTATCGATGACGCCTCTGCCCCTTCTCTTCTCCAGTCGTCCACCTCCGATTGAAGGTCCGGCATGAGACCAACACTGGATAGGGGCGAGAGGAACCGCTATGAGGCCTCCTTCCTCCACCCCCAAAAACTCGGCCTCTACTAGGGTTTTGAAGCCGCCGCCGCCTCCTTTGATTCCACTGCCAGCCTTCTAAACGCCTCCCCTTGTGGTCGCCGATCAGGTCAGAAGCAGGACGCCAAGAACCAAAATCGCAACCGCATAGAAGTTGGCAGCTGGAGATGGAGATGGGCAGCAAGGCACAAGAGGCTGCGAATTGTAGTAAATGAAAATATGAAATTGAAATCTGCCCTACTAATTAGAATTTTTGGGTATTTTAATTATTTTTTAAATTCTAATATAATAAAATATAAATGAATTAATTAATAAATTAATAAATCGGTTAATTCGGTTTAACCGGTTAACCGACCTATTAAACCGAGTAACGAAAAATACTATAATCAAAAATCAAACCGAACCGATAAAAACCGGTTATCGGTTAACCGATTAAGCGGTTTTCGGTTCGATCACGATTTTAACCGGATAATCGGAACCGATTTACTAGCCCTAGTCCTAGGAAATTCTTTTGTGGACGGAGATAGTATTATTTTCTTAATTTATTTTGTTATTTTAAATTCAGTCACAACTTTTAAAACATTTTTAATAATCACTTTTCTTTAACTTTTATAAGGATTAGAGATCCTATTTTTTGAACTAGGCCATTATTAATGAGACATACGAAATAAGAAATAGATCATTATTAATGGGATGGAGGGAGTAATAATTATTCTTTCAAAAGTTGTGGATACTACCATTTTTAATCAATTTACATATTTTTCTTAATTTCTGAATCAAAAGGAAATGGGACAAGTAGA
This sequence comes from Salvia miltiorrhiza, assembly GCF_028751815.1. Classification (NCBI taxonomy): domain Eukaryota; kingdom Viridiplantae; phylum Streptophyta; class Magnoliopsida; order Lamiales; family Lamiaceae; genus Salvia; species Salvia miltiorrhiza. The sequence goes on from NC_080391.1 coordinate 8,200,726, forward strand.
ATGGGATGGAGGAAGTATTATTTTTCACTACTTATTTACTCCCTCAGTCCCAATATATAATAACTTTCCAAAAAAAAAATTAGGCACGCAAATTTAGAAAATGCAGATAAAGTAAATGGAGAGCGAGGGAGCAGTGAAAAAGTAAGAAGAGAAATAGAATAAATGAGGAGATAGATAAAGAGAGTAAATAAAGTAAATTATTATTTTTTTTGAATTGAGACATTATAAATAGGGCGCCATAAAAAATTAAAACATTATTATCGAGACGAAGGGAGTATATTTTAAACCAATTTATGATACTTGACAATTACTGTGCAATGGATGAGGAAGAAAAAATTATTGTGCAATGGTCAATGGTGCACAGTAAAGAAAAAATTAAGAGACGGAGAGAGTATATTTTAAACCAATTTATGATACTTGACAATTACTGTGCAATGGGTGAGGAAGAAAAATTATTGTGCAATGGTCATTGACGTAGCCAGAGGGGGGGGGGACAGTGGGGGCACTGGGCCCCCCTGGAAATTTCAAAAAACACTAGGGGTATTTTAGTAATTTTATATTTAATATTAAATAAATACATAAATATTCTTATTTTAGTAATAATCCCAATTTTTCTCTACGTGTAGGAGATAAGCTATTGAACGATTGTAAAACTAGTGTTTTAAGGGTGTGTTTACTTTGGTTGAAAAAAAATTTATTGAAAAAGGATAGATAAGAAAATGTGAGAAAATATTTTTCTCCTTTTTTTATCATATGTTTTGCTAGAGATGAAAAGATGATAAAATGTTGAAAAATATTTTCACACCCATATCTTAGAATAATATTATCTAATATTGGAGAGAAAATGAGTGAAAAGGGGATGCCCGATAAAATATTTCACACTGGCCAGAGAAAATTTTCCATCATAATAAACATGTGAAAATGGTGGAAAATGGATGAAAATGTATTTTTTCTTTGTTTTCCATCAAAATTAGTGTATTTGGTAATAAAATGAATAAGTGATTAGATGTTTTTTGCTTATATTTATTCCATATTAGAAAATTGAAATAAATTTAGTTGGGATGGTCCAAAAATGAATATTGATTAAATTAGTTGGGACGAAGAGAGTATTTGGCCCCCCCTAGCTAAAAAGTCTGGCTACGTCACTGGTTACCAACTTATTTTATATATTATGCAATCTTGATGTTTTTTTTCAATATCTTATATTTTTGCATTTCATGCTTGTTATATAATTTATATCTTTGATTTCTATGTATATTTTATACATTATACATTAGATCATTAAAAATAACAAAATACAAATGATTATATTATTTTACGCATTTAAGCCGACTAGCCTGATGGGCTAGCCCGAAACCCGAACGTTTAGGGTTAGGGTTGAAAATTTATAACCCGACAAAATCCCCAGCCCGATTAACCCAAAATCCGATAGGGCTGGCCCGATTGACATCGCTATCGATGACGCCTCTGCCCCTTCTCTTCTCCAGCCGTCCACCACCGATTGAAGGTCCGACATGAGACCAACACTGGATAGGGGCGAGAGGAACCGCTATGAGGCCTCCTTCCTCCACCCCCAAAAACTCGGCCTCTACTAGGGTTTTGAAGCCGCCGCCGCCTTCTTTGATTCCACTGCCAGCCTTCGAAACGCCTCCCCTTGTGGTCGCCGATCAGGTCAGAAGCAGGACGCCAAGAACCAAAATCGCAACCGCATAAAAGTTGGCAGCTGGAGATGGAGATGGGCAGCAAGGCACAAGAGGCTGCGAATTGTAGTAAATGAAAATATGAAATTGAAATCTGCCCTACTAATTAGAATTTTTGGGTATTTTAATTATTTTTTAAATTCTAATAGTAAAATATAAATGAATTAATTAATAAATTAATAAATCGGTTAATTCGGTTTAACCGGTTAACCGACCTATTAAACCGATTAACGAAAAATACTATAATCAAAAATCAAACCGAACCGATAAAAACTGGTTATCGGTTAACCGATTAAGCGGTTTTCGGTTCGGTTACGATTTTAACCGGATAATCGGAACCGATTTACTAGCCCTAGTCCTAGGAAATTCTTTCGTGGACGGAGATAGTATTATTTTCTTAATTTATTTTGTTATTTTAAATTCAGTCACAACTTTTAAAACATTTTTAATAATCACTTTTCTTTAACTTTTATAAGGATTAGAGATCCTATTTTTTGAACTAGGCCATTATTAATGAGACATACGAAATAAAAAATAGATCATTATTAATGGGATGGAGGGAGTAATAATTATTCTTTCAAAAGTTGTGGATACTACCATTTTTAATCAATTTACATATTTTTCTTAATTTCTGAATCAAAAGGAAATGGGACAAGTAGAATGGGATGAAGGAAGTATTATTTTTCACTACTTATTTATTCCCTCAGTCCCAATATATAATAACTTTCCAAAAAAAATTAGGCACGCAAATTTAGAAAATGCAGATAAAGTAAATGGAGAGCGAGGGAGCAGTGAAAAAGTAAGAAGAGAAATAGAATAAATGAGGAGATAGATAAAGAGAGTAAATAAAGTAAATTATTTTTTTTTTTTTGAATTGAGACAATATAAATAGGGCGCCAAAAAAAATTAAGACATTATTATCGAGACGAAGGGAGTATATTTTAAACCAATTTATGATACTTGACAATTACTGTGCAATGGATGAGGAAGAAAAAATTATTGTGCAATGGTCAATGGTGCACAGTAAAGAAAAAATTAAGAGACGGAGAGAGTATATTTTAAACCAATTTATGATACTTGACAATTACTGTGCAATGGGTGAGGAAGAAAAATTATTGTGCAATGGACATTGACGTAGCCAGAGGGGGGACAGTGGGGGCACTGGGCCCCCCTGGAAATTTCAAAAAACACTAGGGGTATTTTAGTAATTTTATATTTAATATTAAATAAATACATAAATATTCTTATTTTAGTAATAATCCCAATTTTTCTCTACGTGTAGGAGATAAGCTATTGAACGATTGTAAAACTAGTGTTTTAAGGGTGTGTTTACTTTGGTTGAAAAAAAAATTATTGAAAAATGATAGATAAGAAAAGGTGAGAAAATATTTTTCTCCTTTTTTTTTATCATATGTTTTGCTAGAGATGAAAAGATGATAAAATGTTGAAAAATATTTTCAAACCCATATCTTAGAATAATATTATCTAATATTGGAGAGAAAATGAGTGAAAAGGGGATGCCCGATAAAATATTTCACACTGGCCAGAGAAAATTTTCCATCATAATAAACATGTAAAAATGGTGGAAAATGAATGAAAATGTATTTTTTCTTTGTTTTCCATCAAAATTAGTGTATTTGGTAATAAAATGAATAAGTGATTAGATGTTTTTTGCTTATATTTATTCCATATTAGAAAATTGAAATAAATTTAGCTGGGATGGTCCAAAAATGAATATTGATTAAATTAGTTGGGACGAAGAGAGTATTTGGCCCCCTAGCTAAAAAGTCTGGCTACGTCACTGGCAGTGGTCAATGGTGCACAGTAGAGGAATCAACTCTAATCCCACGTTTTTATTTTTCTAGAAAGAACAAAAGATACTTTCATTCTGCAATCGTGTTCACACCTAATACCTAGCTAAGACATACATTCCTAAGATTCATTAGAAAAATTGAATAAAAAAGAGATTTATTAGAAAGAGTTTTATTACACTTGTACATATAAATACGAGCACAAATGGGAGCATTTTAAGCTCACCGTGATTTGTCAGTTTATGAGCAAGCCAAGGGAACCATTTTAATTTGCGCTAAGGATATATACTGAAGTCTGTTCGGAAAGTACTCTTTTGTGCGCTACATGTCTGTTTTTGTATATATATATATAGGATCGACATTCATGTATAACTTGTATATCTATTTTCTTTACGTATCTGCTTCGAAACATGTATATTTATCAAATTTTTGGTAATTGTGAAAAATAGTGTACAGGTCTGCATGCAATCGCTACGGACTACGGTTGCTCTGTTGAACTCATTGTTAATTTGCGTTAACGTGATTATTTACAACATTAATAACATTTGCTTCGTCTACTCAATTTGACTGAGTTTAAGGTTTTTCCTTTCTTTCTTTTCTAATATTCAGCTTCGGGTTGTTTGATCATGGAGGCGAGGAGGTCAGGAAACTTTGAAGCCAGTGTCTGGGATGACGATTACATTCAGTCCCTCACAAGTCCATACACGGTAAAATCAGAACCATATTCATGCCCTAACTAGGCCTCAAGATCACGACTTGTTATTTAATTTGTGAGAATCTTTAAAGCTAGATATAATTTAAGTTAATTACTAGCTAGGACACTGAATTAAACATGGATATGTATTAACTTGTGTAGTCGCACCTTAACAACGAATGACTTGGACATGCAGGGGAATAAATACGTAGGTGAAGTTGAGAAGCTGAAAAATCAGGTGGAAATAATGATAGACGAAACCGCAGATGAGGCAGACCAACTTGAGCTTATCAATAATCTGCAGAGGCTGGGTTTATGTAACCACTTTAAGGATCGAATAGCAAAGATGTTAGACAACATTTCTAAGGCGGAAGATGACGAATACATGGAAAAGGACTTGCACGTCACAGCTCTCAAATTCAGACTTCTTCGGCAAAGTGGATATCATGTTCCTCAAGGTTAATTTATATATGGACGGAAGTCACTTGACAATTAATTGATTTAGTAAGCCTTATATTAATTTATTGTTGCAGAGGTTTTCTTTAGTTTCATGGACGATGTAGGGAATTTCAAGGCCTCCGTATGTGAAGACGTGAGAGGAGTGGTATCTCTATATGAAGCTTCGTATTTATCCATGGAAGGGGAAAGCATACTGGATTTAGCCAAAGATTTCTCACTGAATAATCTTAGTGGAAGAATCGACCAAATTAGAGAGGCGGATGTAGCTGAGCAAGTGAGGCATGCTTTGGAGGTTCCATTACACTGGAGAGTGGAGAGGCTAGAAGTCATATGGTTCGTAGAAGCGTACGAGAGTCGATCTGACGCAAACCTTACCCTGCTGGAGCTAGCTAAATTGGCTTTCAACGTGCTACAGGCAACACACCAGCAAGAGCTCAAACTTATATCAAGGTAAACTTACTTAGTTGCATATATATATATTACAGTTACAGAGCACGCCTTTATTACAATTATAATTACAGGTGGAGTGAGGAAACCGGTCTGGCGGAAAAGTTGGGGTTTGCGAGGCACCGATTGGCAGAGTGCTTCTTGTGGTCTCTGGGATTTGTTCCGGAGCCTCATCTTGGAGAATCCAGGGAAATTATGACCAAGGCTGCGGTGTTGGTCACCTTACTCGATGATATATACGATATATATGGAACATTTGAAGAACTCCGATTGTTCACCCACACAGTCGAGAGGTTTCATTACTTAATTAATTCATCGATTCACAGCCATTATAGATATATGCATGTTACTACTTACAGTGCTAAACTGCCTTCAGGTGGGATATTAATTCGCTGGACAGCCTTCCAGAATATATGCGGATTTTCTTTTTAGCTCTCTTCAATTCCGCGAATGAATTGGCTTATCGCATTATGAGAGACCAAGGTCCCAACATTATCTCAAATATGAGGAGAATGGTAAACATATGGCATGTCCTAATTTGTCATCATATCCAAGAATTCGATCGTCAGTGATCTTTCATGTTTCAGTGGGTAGATTTGTGCAAAGCTTACTACTTGGAAGCGATATGGTTTCACAGCGGTTATGTGCCAACCACAGAAGAGTACCTGAGTACAGCATGGGTTTCCATTTCGGGTCCTCTAATTCTTGTTTACGGTTACTTGTCAACAAATCCAATAAACAAGAAGGAACTGCTGAGCCTAGAGCAGCATCCTGGTATCATTCGCTGGCCATCCATGATTTTTCGTCTCACAGATGACTTGGGAACTTCATCCGTAAGAAATCAAACTCTATGTATATCCAAGTCCAACACATGGATGGATGCTTGTAATTCATCTCTCATGATAATAACTGTATATATATGTATATGTGTTACTAACTAAACAGGATGAAATGAAACGAGGGGATGTTCCGAAGATAGTCGAGTGCTACATGAAGGAAACAGGATGCTCTGAGGAGGATGCTCGCAAGCATGTAAAGCATTTGATGGAGGCGGCATTTAAGCGGATGAACAAAGAGATACTAATGGAGAAGCCCTTGAAGAATTACGGCCTTACTGCCATGAATCTTGGACGAATGTCTTTCTGCATGTATCAATATGGAGATGGCTTCGGAATTCCCCATTCCCAAACCAAGAAAAATTTGGTCTCGCTCCTCGTTCGCCCTATGCCCTCAATTTCTTAGCAGCTCATTTAAAATATACTCAACCAAATAAGGAAGGAGAATCCTTATGGGAACTCTATTTCAATCCATTGAATACGTACTTTACATATTTTCTATTCATGCTCTCTTGTCGCGTGAATTAAGCAACCATCTTTTATACTATGAATAAAATTACTGCATATGCAGCTACTAGTTCATCCTGTTTAATACTCCCTCTGTCCCGGCTTTTGGTATCCAGTTGAGAACGGCACAGGTTTTAATAAAGTGATTGATGTGTTGTGAGTGGAATAAAGGTCCCACATTTTATGTGAGAGTTAAAATAATTAAAGTGGAGTAAGGGTCTCACCTACTTTTACCAAAAATAGAAATTGATACTAAAATGTGGGACGGCCAAAAAAAGAAAGTTGGATACTAAAAGCTGGGACGGAGGGAGTATTTTACTAGTAAAATGATACTTCTGTTCCGTCCTTAAAGTATATGTGAAAAATGTATAAATTTTATCATAATATATATATATATATATATATATATATATATATATATATTAAATTACTAAATTATTTTTAAAATTTTAAATACAATGAACTACTATTACAGATATAATTAATAAAAATTCAAAAATACACATTTCTATAATAAATATTCCCCCATCCATGGAAAAAGGAGAATATTTTTTGGGCACAAGTTTTAATAAAATCAGTAGTGTTCTTTAGTGGAGAAATGGTCCATTAATATATAAAATGAATAGTTGAGATTGAATTTAAGATGTGTTTTTTTTTTTGTAAATAAGGGTATTTGTAAGGATAAATGATAAAAAAAGATGTGGGTCCATGTACTTGTACCTAGTTCTCTCTTCCCAAGTTAGAAGAATTTTGAACTTAAAATATTAAGATTATTCACACCAGAGAATGAAAGTGAATTTATTTTAATTCCAATAATTATAAAACTTTTGTAAATTATAGTTATTTAATTTGTATGAGTTGCATATTAATTAAATTTGATTATGTGAATATGTAGATTAATTCTATATGTTGGTACTAATTTATACAAGATTTAAATTAAAATTTATATTGAACTTTAATCATTTATGTGTGTTGAACTTTGATGATCTAAAAAATTAAAATTTCATCATAATTTTCAAAGGATTTAGATATATATATATATATATATATATATATATATATATATATATATATATATATATATATATATATAGGGAGAGGTTCAAATAAGAACCACTAAATAAAATTAGAACAGATAACCATTTTAAACCATTCGATCATCAAGATCTACGGTGGATGCATCATCTTGGTGGATGAATGCAGATCCTGGGTTCGAATCCTAAAGGGAGCAAAAAATTTATTATTTTTGGATGCATTAAATTTAATAGCGAATGCATTAATTTATATAGTAGATGCATTGATTTTAATAGTTCTTATGTTCTCACGATAAGTGTGGTTCTCACTATAACCACACCCTATATATATGTATATATATATATATATATATATATATATATATAGGAAGAGGTTCTAATAAAAACCTCTGTTAAAATGAGAACTAGGAACCTAATCTTGACCTTTTAAATATTAGATCTAGTGGTTAGAATTTAGTCAACAAAAGAAACTGTGCATCTATTATATTTTACTGTGCAATTAAAAAATATGCAATTTATGCAATTGAAACCAACAATGCAAAATACTCAAGCGAATCGAAATTGTGCATCTATACAATTGAAACTGTGCATCTATGCAATCGAAATTGTGCATCTGTAGTTTAATCTCAGCCCTCTATTTTATATAAATCAATGGTTTTAAATTGGTTCCTAGTTTTCATCTTAAGAGGGGTTTTTATATTAACCCTACCCTATATATATATATATATATATATATATATATATATATATATATATATATATATAATCTTATCTTATACATATATATAGGGAAAAGATCAATAGAGAATGCTAAATGTAGAGCAAAAGAGAAAGACAATCTGAATAAGTCAATAAATTTACTGAATACGCCAACACTTTTATTAAACAGAATAAATTTACTGAAGGTCGTCTGGGATTCAAATTTTGACGGTAGCGTTTTTATGAATAAATATATATTCATGCAGTCTCTTGATTTATTCGATAAAGTTATTGACTTATTCAGAATTAATAATATAGAATTCTCCATTGATCTTAACCCCCCCCCCCCCCACACACACACACACACACATATATATATATATATATATATATATATATGTGTGTGTGTACACTATATATTGAATTACTAAATTATCTTTTAAATTTAAAGTTCATGGAAATATTATAGATATAATAAAAAATTAAAAAATGCATATTTCTATAATAATAATAAGGCATTTGCAATGAAACTGAAATCAAGATAAAACGTAAAAATGGCAGGGTGTGGGCTTCTCTTGAACTGCTGAATAACCAAAAACATTAACACAAACATGTTCAACTCCATGATTAGTAGTTGGCACAGAAGTTGGAAAGTAGCTGAATGATAAATCAGCACACGTTGGTTGACCATGTGTTGTTCAGTTAATAATTATTCCATGAACAACTTAGTTTACTCCCCTAAGCATAGTAATTTATGATGGGCACAACATAAAAACAATTCGGTTCACGTCCTTTGGTCTTCTTATAAGCGCAAGCATCTGGCTCCATGTTGCACAGCTCCAGATTTCATTAATTCTTCCAAATTATGCTGACAGAAAAGCGCCTCGCACAATGTAAAGCTTCACAGGCTTCCTCCCACAACCTCTTCGCCTCGACTTCAGTAACCATTGATCTGAGGCCTCGGTGTTGGGCCCGTAAGTCTGGAAAAAGGCATCTGGTTGCGACCAGGGATGCCTCTAGGGCCAGAGAGTCGATCAGCAGCAGTTGGATCTGATACTGATTTTGAAAAGGCCTGGGCCAGCTCAACTGCAGATGCTGCTTTCCCATATCGTATGGGGGCATCAGTCGGTGCTGGCTTGCCATGCTCAATTGGTTTTCGCCACGTCTCTGGAGATGGAGCCCTATCCTGTGGCTGTTTCGGTTGCTGATTGCGGTGCTTCTCGGCATCCTTATTATTTCTCCAAATTTCGTTTTGCCTGTTCCTCCTATGTGAATCGCTTCTCTCAACATCCAGCTGGTTTTCTCGCCTGTTAGAGTATTTACCCATCCTTTGATCAGTAGGAATACCTTCAGATTTTTCACTGTAGCGTGCAGAAGATCCATGCGTGAACGTGTCATTCTTTGGAGAAACTTCCTTCACCCTATAAGTGTAAGAAATGCAAATAAAAAATGAGTTACATTCATAATTGCCTGAATATCAAGTACGTCCGAAGCTGCATACAAGTACAAGATCCAAAATACCTCAACACAGGTTGACCCTCATAGTTGTTTAAGTCATCTTCAACCCCACGTGCCTTAAGAACCTGCCACCATGCCAACATTTCTTAGCAAAAGAAAAGGCAATAGTAGCTTCGAAACAATTAGAACAGATTTGATGAGACATAACTCATGAAAGCAACACATTTATGGAGGAGCAATACTAATTAAAGTAATAGACTGCATGACAATAGAGTGTTTAATACCTAAGGCCAAAGGTCTTAGGTTCGAGACCACCGGAGCGCGATCTTTAAATTTACGTAGTTAGTTGTTCATTTATCCCAAAAAGAAAGAGAGAAAATGGTCAAATACACCCTGTGCATTGAAATTATAAACTAAAAGTATCCAGATCCTTTGTTTTCTGATGGTCTTGAGTTTGAAGTATTGAGATTTTTTATTTTATAAATAGTCCTATGTTCCAATTGCATGTGACAGGGTCGAAATTTCCCAATCTTGAATTTTTTCTTATCAAACATATAGCTCGACACACTTATGATTCAATTACTCGACCAAAAAAAAAGCCTAAATCAATTTATGATTCAGAATTAAATGGATTCGAACATAGGTATATACTCCATCCCTCGCCAAAATGAATAATTACAATTTTCCATCCAAAAGAAGGAAAGGGATAAAAAGGCTACAATGTTAAGAAATTTTTGAATGGTTCAAATACTTTTCTCAGTTCTCTTTTCAAAATACAACCAGATATATTTATTTTAGTTGAATTTAATGTACAAGAACTTTATTTTTACAAAACAATACCGATAAACAAATAAAAGTAGACGAACCTAAAATTAATGTGCATACCTGAAGTTTTAGGGAAGGATTGGTAAAAGCAAAACAAATAGTGCTCATAATTTACAAAGGGTTCCTTTGTATATTGACAGAAACAATTAGGTCTATTTGTACCAAAAAGAACTATCAAAGAGGGAAATGTGAATGTGATGGATGTATTTGACCCTTTTTCCAAATAAATGAACTATCAATCCTCAAGTACTTAGAGATGCAAAACAACATTCAAAGACGAGCCAATTAGTCACTTTCGGCTACAGGAATAAATAAGCTCTCAGAAATAAGACACAAGTGAACTCACCAATTCCCGTGGGCGAGCTTCCCCAAAAACAGTCCCTCTAGAGTAACAAAACAATGCAGATTATAAGTCAGAGAAGGTATACCAGTTTAAATAGAAACACAGACATATAGTAAAGTTGTGGTAGAACAAAATAAGTGCAGCCAGTTTAACCATTTTATTCCATTGCAAAATCAGGTCAAAAACCCAATTCAGTTAAACCTAACTACTTGTGTTAAATGGGTAAACGACAAGCAATGTTAAAACAAAGGCTTCAAGGAAACCATACATTTTCTGGCTAGTTTAACCCAGCTCATCCAAATAAAATATCTAACAAGCTTTCAAATAAACAAGGATCCTCAAGAAAAAGCTACAACTCAATTTGGGCCATCCCAAATGGCAATAGTATCTAGAATTGCTGCATCTAATTCTCTTATAATCATGAAGATTATATTATAGAATTTGAAGAGTATAAGAAAATCAGATAAAGATGCTCCATGCTCATGATGTGACTCAGTGCAACATCATCATCCAAGTATTTTTGTTTAAGCACATTAATTTCTCTTTTCCAATGACTAAAGCCACCAGATTCAATACACCTCAACACTGTCAATTTATATATATAACTAGACACATTTCTTTGCTTTTTAACCCTCCATCAGTTTGTATGATTTCATTGTTGAATAAATGAAAGGGGGGTAGCTGGCAATAAAAATATACAAATAAACCTGATATCAAGCCACCAATCAGGCTGCAAATACTATTAAGGGGGAAAAATGTGGATAAACAAATTTATTTCAACTAAAATTGCCCACCTCACTCCCTTTTATGTCAATAGGTACTATTTCAAAAAAATTTATAGGTCATAATCCTGAATTTAATCTGCCACCCACAACCTATATAAAGGGACAGAAATGACACCCACCACAAGCGAAACACGCTTGTGGCCATAGCCAGAACAATATGCTTCCTATTGAGCCTGTAAATGGGGATTTTTAGTCAAACTAAAGAATTACACAATCAACCCCGCACCTCGTGCATATTTCATATGTCAATTATGCTTAAGGATACTAGATTATCTATGCCAGCAACAATTTCAAAAAGTACAGCCCAGCAATATCAGCACACTAACTAAATTATATTACTCCCTCTGTCCACTTTGATAGTCCCCTATTCCTTTTTGGGATGTCACAAGATATAGTCCACTTTCTAAATTTAAATTGCATTAAAATTGTCTTGTACTAAAATAACCTTATTTAATGTTTGTGAAGATAATATGTGGAACAATAAATAATGACCAAATAGAACAGTTATATATAAATTATATTTTCCAAAAACATTAATTGTATTTTCTTAATATGTGCGAAAAGGCAATGGGGGCAAAATAGAACAATTATATAAAAATTACATTTTCCAAAAACATTAATTATATTTTCTTAATATGTGCGCAGAGGCAATGTGAACTATCAAAGTGGGACGGAGGGAGTATAAAATTCTTATAAAGTATATATTTCTTCACACCCCTCCATACATTCCATTAATCTCTCTATTTAGCAGCACAGGTTACTAGGAATATATTGATTATGAGTAACTCATCTTGGGAGACATCTGACAATCAAATAGAAGATTTGACAAGGAAAAATAAATGTATAATAACATATTAATAAAAATTCTAAACGAAAAGAAAATACGAACTGTGAACCTTTTGACTTCTGTGTTTCCTTCAAGTTGCTCATGGGTTTGTGATCGTGGCTTCAAATTCAGTTTTGGGCGCTCTGGAGCTCTATCGCCAACAATAGCATTTTTAACTTCATGGATATCCTCCATATGGAGATTATCACTAGTCTGCTCATATCTCTGAACTCAAAAATGAAAAAGGGAACTGCAATGCTGAAGCTAAAATATAAAATATAAAATATTTAAATAAGATTTACAGCCTGTTTCACAAATTTACCTGCTTGTGCTCACTTGGTGATTCTATATTCTCCAACGGTTTTGATCTTGGAAGTAATTTGAGCTTTGGTCTTTCTGATGATTCTGAAGATAACGTTGACTGAAACTCAGCCCCAACAGGTTTCAAAGAGGACTGAACAGACAGGAAACCATTAGCAGTAGCAGCAGCGTTTTTCTCATATGAATCCATACGTATGGCAGATTTAGTCCTCTCATAAGCTTGCGGCACCTCCTTTACACCACTGTGAATCCCATCTCCGAAAGTTAGACTTCTTTCAGCATGCATTACCAAGCCAATGTCTTGATAGTCAGAGTCAGCAGCTACATCTAACCTATTATAGGTTTTCCTAATGTATGCATTGCTAGAATTATACTCAAACTTCCCGTCAGTTTCATGAAGTCCATGGACTGCAGCATCTTTTCGAGGATTAATTTGTTGTTTTGAGCTCCACCGACCAGATGAGACCTTCTCAAGAGCACTGGCATGGGCTAACTTTGTCTCGGCATCTGGAGCTGACCATGCAGCAGATGCAGGCTCTTTCATACTAGAAGCCTCCTTCCTTATCCCCCATGCATTTGGATGTGATCCAGCCACTGCTTGCCCAGCATTTCCACCAACAACTGGATAACTTGACCCATAACTGCGACTACCACTTAAAGTTTGATTGTTGAACTTTGAATTTTGCACTTCAACAACCCTCCCTGCATAAGAGCCACCAGTGGAACCAGTTGATAGCTGAGACACAGGAATTGAAGGACTACTACCAACTCTAGCACCAGGCGTAGTATTATCTGTCTTATGCTCGGCCATGCGACTAGGTTGAGCACGAAAGCTTTCGTCTGCAACTGTTCGGCGAGGGCCTGAAACTCCATCCAAAGGCTTCCGCTCATCCTCATCAAAATTGAGGCCTATGTGGGAACTATGACTTAGAAATGGAGATTTTTCATCAAGGGTCCTAGCTGAGCCAGCAGATGCTGGCCGCAACCGATGTTCAGACCTTCCTGCTGAGTTACCCCATGACATCTGCCTATCAAATCCACCACGATCAACGGGCCTCACAGTTCTGTCAAAATGTTATGTATAAGATAATTGACTAGAGGTCCAAGTGCTAGTTTGCTCTATAATTTCTACAATAAGGTAATTTCTTAATTAAGGCTCAGCCTTATATACCATCATACTTCACACGATTTAGTCAAGCTAAACCACTATCAGGGTTTCGGCATTTCAACGTTTTAGAAAAGAGAAACCAGCATACCAAATAGTGAGATCAAATCCAAAGCCTAGTTTAAGACTGTTTACAAGAAACTTAAAGACTCTCTTCATCAAATATAATAATGGCACACATACCATAAGGTCTATTGCAAAAGGATCAACCGAATAGAAAAGTAATCATAAACGGCTACTTGAGATGGGTTAGAAGACAAAGATATAGCAAAACGCATTCCAAAATAAATTGTGGAAAACGACCAAAATGCAAATAAATTAACGCAAAACCAGACTCACACGCCGGGTGCAGAGGGAAGAGGGAGATCGGAAGGAATAGAGCCGCCATGAAAATCCTTCAGCGTCATCGTTGCCTTCTTCTTCGACATTTTCCCTTCACTTTCGCTCTCCAAAAATATCGAATAAATGGGTTTGTATTATACCTAGATATATATAGTATAATATTAAATAAAAAAGAAAAGCCCTTCTCCCCCTTCTTCGATATTGAATGAATGAATCTCTACAAATCGAATCGTATATTTTTTTTAGTATTTTTTATGTTTAAAGACAAGAAGGAAAAATCCGGGGACAGATATATCTGTCACGGAATCAACAGATAGCAAATTTATTGAATCAACTGCAGAAGAAGGTTGGAGGGAGAAGAGATTAGGGATTGGGGTGAAGGGTTTGGAAACTTTCGCTTAGCGTTGCACTCACGGCTAAATCATAAATGTCGTAGCGCCGCTTCAGAGAGTTGTACTTTTAGCGAGGGTTCCTCCGTTTTCCCGTGTTGTACTTTACTGGTTTCACTGACCACTGCACACGCGACCACGCGTTCTCGATTTCCCTGGGTAGTTGCTCAAAATCTCATTTCTAATTTTCCTTTTCGTTCGCTAACAATTACATCATTAAATAAATATTAGTACTAAAATTAAGGGTGCCATTATTCTAGCGATCCTCCTTTGTGTAAAATTGGAAAATCTAGGATTCAACCCCGCATTTGTCTGTCCCAACTAATAATAAACAAAATTCCAATTCCTGCTCCAATTAATTATACTACTCCACCCTTCATATTTTCTCTTTTGAAGGAAAACAAAAAAAAGTAAATTACATTTTGAGACGTTTCAACAATGGTTTCAACATATTGCTTATCTTCGGGAAGCAGATCAGTATTATTATATCCCATTAAGAAAATTATTAATTTGTACTATAAGGGTGTGTTTGCTTTTTATCCCTCTAAACGGAAGGATAACAAAAATTTGTGCCTTTAAATATTTGTTTTCTTATCTCATATTTTACATGGTAAAACATAAATGAACGGATAATCATTTTATCGGTGAATTGTTGTTGAATTGTGAATTATACCTAGTGGTTGATCAGAAAAGTGAGAGATAATTGCTAAATTGCTGAGAGCACGAGAACAGAATGCAATAGTATTGAAAAGTAGAGATAGCGTAAATTACAGAGTGCGTGTGCATGAGTATTTATAGAGTACGTGATAGGGGTAAAATAGTAATTTCGCCTGCAAAGCATGCTTCCCGCGCGGTCGAGGGCATAATAGTAAATCTGCCCCTAGGCGGGCGATTCCTCTGCTCTTTTGATGACCTCTCTGGCGAAGGCCATTGCTCTGGCAAGGGCCATTATTCTGGCGATGATCGTTTCTCTGACGACATCCGTTCTTCTGGCGAAGTCCGTTCCTCTGGTAAGGGTTAGTTCTCTGCTCTGTACATATTACTCCTCATCATTACACAAACACCATTTTTCCTTCCTTATTTTCACTTGAAGGAGGGATAATATTATCCCTCCATTTTTTGTATGATAATATTATCCCTCCTTGAAGTGAAAATAAGGAATGAAAAATAGTGTTTGTGTAAAATGTGGGATAAGAAAACAAGCATTTAAAGGCACAAATTTTTGTTATCTCTCCATTTAGAGGGATAAAAAGCAAACACACCCTAAGAAAATATTGAAAAATAGATAAAACTTTACTATATATTTTAGGGGTTATTGTCGAAAAATACATATAGTTTGTCAATTTTCTGGTTTATAACATGGTCTTATAATTTGACCAGAAAATACATCAATTTTTAATTTAATCGTAATTATAAGTTGACTTTATAGTCTGACCAGAAAATACACCAAGTTTCAATTTATTCTCAATTATAACATGACCTTATTTAGATTATTTTTCATCATAGATGTATTAATATTTATTGTATTCATATTAAATTGTTATGTATAAAATATTGTTAATTGATTGATTAATTTTTATAAAAATTAAGTTAGATGATTAATTATTTTATAATAATTATTTCATTATATATATATATATATATATATTCAAAATACATACATATATATATATATATATTTGATTTTAAAATTCTATTAATATATTACATATATAATAAGTATTTATTTATTTAAATTATGAAATTATAAAATATTAGGACCAATAAATAATTTAGGTACATATATAATAGTAATTATGTTAAAAAGTAAATAATATTATATATTATTTACGTATAGATGTATATTTATCAAATATATATGTATATATATAGTATATTGTGAGATGAAAATAAAATTAAAAATATTTAATATTAAACTTTGATATTATTATACTAAATTAATTACAAGGTCATGTTATAATTGAGAATAAATTGAAACTTGATGTATTTTATGGTTAGACTATAAAGTCATGTTATAATTGCGATTAAATTGAAAATTGATGTATTTTTTAATCAAATTATAAGGTCATGTTATAAACCAAAAAAATTGACAAATTATGTGTATTTTCTGGCAATAACCCCTATATTTTATGTTGCAAGAATAATAGTTCTCACTTCATCATTAGAACTATCAAAATGAGTGGGCCGGGACGGGCTGGTCCATCTGGCTTTTGGATTTACGAGCTGGCCTAGACTATCGGGCCAGATCTGCAGGACAATAACAAAATAAATAGTCAAATTAATAAAAATAAAACTTAAACAATTTCTAGTTACAAGAAGATAGATCTTAATCATTGTACTGTAAAGCCACTATATATGTTATATAATTAAAATAAAATAATATATATTATATTATTATTAATAAATACTGGGCGGACTTTTTAGCTCAAAATCCTCAAATATTTAGCTGGAAACCTAATCAATAAAAATTTTTTTCGGGCTTGTATTTTCCTAGCCTAATACAGTTAAATTCAGGTA
The DNA here is from genome assembly GCF_028751815.1 of Salvia miltiorrhiza. Taxonomy (NCBI): domain Eukaryota; kingdom Viridiplantae; phylum Streptophyta; class Magnoliopsida; order Lamiales; family Lamiaceae; genus Salvia; species Salvia miltiorrhiza. Next base: position 8,217,884 of record NC_080391.1, read on the forward strand.
ACCCGGGCCGGCCCGTCTAGCCGGACCAATTTTATCTGCTCTCCTCACATATAATTACATGGTTTATTATATGATCGCTACTTGTTGTTTCAATAATACTAGTATGCTCGTTTGATGCACGACAAGCATCAAAATTAAACTATATGTTAAATAAATAAATATAAATATTAAATTTAATGAAAATATAAGCAAAAATGAAAATTAATATTTAAAAAAAATCATCCACATCAATTACTTAATAACGATTGAAATGGGCTTCCAAAATTATTGGACCAGGTGAGAAAGGAGAAGGAAAATTTGGGGTTTTGTTAATAAAGCATTTATTTATTTTAATGTCCGAAATCATACATTAATGATCAATTCATGCATCTATATTCATAAATACTTTCAGGCAAAGATAGAACGAAGATTCAACGATACAAGATGCATGTGAAATTTCTCGTATAATTGAGAAGTGATTATTGAGAGAGGTGCAGTGGCTTAATCAAGCAGGATAAGACTTGGTTCTTGGTGTCTCGATCTTGAACCCCAAATCCATCTCCATTTTGATAAATGAAATTAGCAACCCTTGCAGTGTTGACTATATATCTCATCATGCTCTGCTGGGGACGAGGACACCTCATCAACGCCCCATTCATTCTCATCCATGAATCCGATATGAGCTTTCCAATATGGGCGCGAGCTTCTTCCTCTCTCACATTTGCCTCTCTCATGTGGCATAAGATTGAAGACGGTGAATCGCCTCGCTCCACTTCCGCCTGCATCGCATCATTGAGATCGCTATATATATATATAGATCCAAATTAAAAGGGGAAATTAAGAAAATTACTTTAGAAGTTCCTTGATCATTGCAAAGGCGAATAATGAGGGAGGCGTGGTGGATGATATCTTGGTTGGTATCGAAAGCCGCCACGGCTTCATCCATGCCGCGGCCGACGCCGAGCAGTACATGAAGAGAGAGCACAGGGCCGGACGATGATATCCACCCGTTCTCCAGATATTTCACAAGAGATGGAGATTCGCCCATCCAGTACCACTTTGCTTCCACAAGCAATGCCTTGCAAAATCCTATCCACTATATACCAGCAAATTAAATTAGGTCTATCAGTATGACTGCAAATTTATACGATATGATTTCATCTACACACCACTTTCTTCAAATGAGGTAAAACTGAGGTCCAGCCCTTTTCTTTTTGGATTTCACGATCGATGTCATTTGCAGTATCATACAGCATCCAAAAGCATCTCTTTATTGCTTCAGGAAGCTGTTCAATTTCACTCGGGTCCCACCTATTCATGCATATAATTAATGGCACAGTAAAGTAAATTAAAACCCTTTTGTGAAAATTCGCAGGTTGGAGGATTATTTAAGTACGTAGTATGGCAGCTAATTAATTAGTTAAAATTAACTTACCTTTCAACTGCAGTAGTGAATTGCTCTAGTTCATCCATGGAGCCATAAATGTCATAGACATCATCAATTATTAATACCAACAAGATGGCTTTTGTGAGCCATTTTCTGAGGCTTCCATGCTGAGGTTCGTAAGCAACGCCCACCGCCCACAAAAAACTTTCAACCACTCGATCCCTTGAGAAGGTTAGAACTTCTAACAACCCCAGATTCCTCCACCATCTGCTTAAATAGAATTGTTAGCTAGTATACGCACACACAAATAATCCTATTCTTTCAAGCCAATTAACAATTGATTTCAAAAAAATAAAATAGAAATCAAATTAACGATTAATTTTAAAATAATAAAATAATATAAATAACTAGATATTATCAATCGAATTAACATCAATTTTAAAATAATACTATTTCCGTCCATGAAAAACTTCATAGAAGGGAGTGACACGAGATTTCAAACATTGTACTATTTTAGTCAACAAGAACTTTTGTTGTTGACATTTTTGCCATTGGACCACGTAGAGCATGTATAACGGAGGGTCCTCTTGGGAGCTCCTCTACAATGAGGGCTCTATAGTTTTTAAGAAAGTTTTGTATTATATTTAATACCCATATAGAGCTAGTTTATTTCACCGGGCGATGCACATATTGGTGAAAGTTACTACTAAAAATTCACCTTAAAATGTCCTTGAGATCATTCTGGTGCTGAACTTGAATGGTGTTAAAGCTGAGTCCTGCCAAGCGATGAATCACCGACTTGTTATTAATTTCATGCATGTACCTTCTTACGTTAAACCACCTCACATTTCGATGACACGAATACTTGTTTTTCCCAACGTCGTCGTTTAATTTCTGATCAAACGTACATTCACCCTCCACGCCCAGATGGGATGCTTCAAATATTTCAACCCTGGCTTTCTCATCGTCCCATTGCGCAACTAGCTTCTCCTCTCCATCTAATAGCTCAAGAATTCCATCTGTACGTAGTTTTTTCAATTAAGTAGAAGAAGTTGGGCACCATCACCATGAGTTAGGATGAATATGTACCTTGTGAAACATGATAGCCATGCTGCCTTAGAATCCTGAAATACAATGCAGCAGAGTATAGATGAGCATCCATGCTCAAACTAGTACTATGCGCGTACGCCATCTCCTTTACAGACTTGCTGATTTCTTCCTCAAAGTAATGGGAAAGAGCCAGTTTATCAATCCAATCTATGAGCTCCAGCTTCTGCAATGGATCTTTCAACACACCAAACTCGCTGCAAACTTGGTCTTTCAGTGTCTCAGCTTCACGTAAGTGCTCCTCCAACTCTTCCTGATCATTTGAATCATATATAATTAATTTATCATTAACAAAACCTAGACAACGAAAAAATTAATTTATTATTAACAAAAACTAGTCAAGGAAAAAAGAACATATAAATAGGAAGGAGTAATGTTGACTGACATGGTATTTAGTAGTAAGCGAATGCAAGTGGTCGTAATTCCATATGTTGGGCTTGTAATTGGCTGTCCGCCTGGGAAGAGTCGCAGCTGCAGATCCTATATTCATCTGGATCACTACCTTAATTAATTAATTCTACTTTGGACCGCAAGATGTATATGTAGATTCCTCGGATATGTACATATATATAGTGATAGGAGATATTTTTGCATAACTTCGACTGTCGATAGCGAAAGATCAAATTAATATTGAACTACTGGCGGAGAGTCTAGCACGTACGTAGTCACAAGACTCGCAACTTATCATAGAACGATTTATCAATTTAGTCAAAACATTGTTTATACCATGTCCTAGCTAGCCATATTTATAGCCACAATTTTTTATGTACTTCCGCGATAAAATGTTTTCCTAGCTAGCCATTTTTTGTTAAAACCACGATTTTTTATATCCTTAATTTAATAAGAAAGGAACTGGTCGAGTTTTGAGTGAGAAACAAATGTAATACATGATGATGTATTTAAGTTATTTAATTTGTTTGTCCTTCCAATTATAATTTTTTGTAATATTAAAATTGATTCAATTTAACAAATCTTTGCATAACAATGCCACAATTTACGTTTTGAAAAACATTGGTGTAATTAAAGTGTTAATTGTGTAATACATGAAGTATACCCAAATTTTAATTTTTAATTAAAAATATCTTTTAATTAGTTATTTAATACATGAATTTTTAACATTTTGGAATTTGCTTGAATTAAAATTATGACAATCCTACGTGGATGCCAAAATTTTATTACATAGCATTTCAACCGATAATTAAAACGTTGTGTTTTTTATATAACATAAAAAAATGGCACGATTTTTTTTTAATCTTTCATATTAAGTTTAATCAAAAAATGAGCGAGTACGCAAAATATATATATTAATGTTAGACATAATTCATGAATTTATTGCTAAATATAAAAAATACATTTATTATCCATCAACTATATTTTAGTATTTAAACTGACATGCATAAATTATACTTCATCCGTCCCATTTGTATTGGCCCCTTACTTTTGGACACGAAGATTAAGAAAGCCTTTATTTATGAGTTAAGTAGGTAGAGTGTTTTACTTTTGCCCACTTAAGAGTCCTTATTTTTGCTATTTTAAGAAAAGGGCCAATACAATTGGGACAGTCCAAAATGGCAAGGGACCAATACAAATGGGACAGAGGGAATAGTAATTTATTATCTTGCTTTTATCTTCATCGAAAAAACATTCTTGAGATTCAACTTTTTTCTTTCTCCGAAGAATCTGGTCTAAATCGAACCAATAATTTATTAGAAATTGTAAAATTTGTAGAAGAAGAAAGAAATTTCTTGTATTTTATAGTATTCTCTTAGACGCTATCGTATTAGTAATGTCCCATTATTTTTTGACGCGAAGATTAAGGAGTGTGTAATTAACAGATAAAGTGTGTAATTAGTACTCCCTCTATCCACTAATTCATGACCTAGGGGAGAAAACACGGGTTTTAAGAAAAAATGTATTATTTATTAGTTGAGTGGAGCAAGGAACCAACAAAGTGTATTGTTTATTAATTGAGTGGAGAAAATGACCCACAAAATGTATTATTTATTAGTTGAGTGGAGAAATGGACCCACTAATGAAAAAAATGTATAAATACTTACTAAAATTGGGTAGGACATGAATTGGTGGACGGACCAAAAAGGAAAGTATGACATGAATTGGTGGATGGAGGGAGTAATTGTTTAAGCATTATTTTAAAATACACTAATTATTTAACTATTTTAACTAAAATAATCTCCACTAATTACACTTTATTTATTAATTACACACTCTTTAATCTCCATACCCAAAAGTAATGGGACGGGGGGAGAATTTTTTTTGAACGACTGATTGAATGTCCCTTTACATTTGAATATTTGTTTCTATATATATATGGGCTAATATCTGAACTTAATATATATATATATATATATATATATATATATATATATATATATATATATATATATAGGGTGTGGTTCTAGAGAGAACTACATTATTTGTGAGAACCATCAAATCAAATGCATCCACTGTAAAAATTAATGCATTCGCTGTTAAAATTAATACACTAAAAAAAAATTGCTCCTTTCAGGATTCGAACCTAGGATCTGCATTCATCCAACAAGATGATGCATCCTCCGTAGATTTTGATGATCGAATAACTGAAAATGGTTCTCCGTTCTTCTTTTATTTAGTGGTTCTTTCTTGAACCTCTCCCTATATATATATATATATATATATATATATATATATATATATATATATGTATATATATATAGGAGTGGGCTACCGTGAGAGCACATCTTAAAATAAGAAATAAGAGCAATTTTTAAAGTATGAATTTTATGTAGAACACGTATGAATTTGTTGTATAAAGATATAAATTGTGAAAATAAATTTTGCTACCTTTGGGATTTGAACTCAGGACCATAAATCCATCCAACAGGATTACGAATCAACCGTAGATCTTGATGATCTAAGGGCTGAAAATGATTCTTATTTTATATCTTAAGAAATGCTTTTATTTTAGCCCTTCTCTCTCTCTCTCTCTCTCTCTCTCTCTCTCTCTCTATATATATATATATATATATATATATATATATATATATATATACCCCCTAGGGTTAAGGTACAGATACCCCCTAGAGCGTATACCCCCTCATTCTCCAACTTGGTACAGATTGCCCCCCAAACTCGACGGAAAGTATACATTTAAGTCCAGGCGTTAGACGGACGTCTAACACCGTCAAGAAAATAATTTTTTTTTAATTTAATGTTGGGCCCGGAAGTGGAGCAACGGGGATGACCGTTCGCCGGAGAAGGTCCTTAACAGCGGCAGCAGCGTAACCATCCCCGAATCCAGCAGCAGCACGGCTGTGTCGAGCCGTCGACCAGGAGAAAGTAGCAATGACGGACCTTTCTCCGCTCGCCGGAGAAACGCAGCAGCCGTGAGAATAAAGAAGGGAGCTACACCTATAAGCTTCGCCGGAAATCGTATGAAGAACGGAGACACTATCATTTTTAATCGGTGGCGCTAGGTCCAGAGAGAAAGAGAGGAGGACGAATGACGACTGACTATACCAGATTCCTCGAGACGACGCCGGCGGCGACTGAGATGGCCGGGAGTTGCAGCGGCGATCCCAAATTTTAGAAAACTGGGGCTCCATTCGAGTCCAGATTTGAGGCTTCTCTTCGTTTCTTCGGTAGATTTCGAGAGAGAATAAATGAAGATGGGATGGAGATGGAGATAGCGAACTCTCGCCGGAGTTCAAAAAGGGCGACACGGCGGCGGAGATCCCAAACCCGGAATTGCAGCGGCGAAAAAAAAATTATTTTCTTGACGGCGTTAGACGTTCGTCTAACGCCTGGACTTAAATGTATACTTTCCGTCGAGTTTGGGGGGCAATCTGTACCAAGTTGGAGAATAGGGGGGTATATGCTCTAGGGGGGTAATGTTTAAGGGGGTATCTGTACCTTAACCCATATATATATATATATATAGGGTGCGGTTACAGTGAGAACCACAATTATCGTGAGAACATAAGAACCAATAAAATTACTGCATCTGCTATACAAATTAATGCATCTGCTATTAAATTTAATGCATCCAAAAAAAATATTTTTTTTGCTCCCTTCAGAATTCGAACCCAGCATCTGCATCCATCCACCAAGATGATGCATCCACCGTAGATCTTGATGATCGAATGACTTAAAATGGTTCTCTGTTCTTATTTTATTAGTGGTTCTTATTTGAACCTCTCCCTATATATATATATATATATATATATATATATATATATATATATTGTACTTGGGGGAAGGGTAGCGGCGGAGTTTGAACTTTAGACCTCGTTGATCACCGACAGAAGTTTGCACCACTTGAACGTCCATTTGAAGACATCTAAATTTAATATTAGGACTCATTGGCTAAGGCCTATTAACCCCAAAGATAAGATAAATGCAATTTCAAATGCACGTATTTATGTATTTCAAATTAACAATGCTCAGATTTGATCAATCTTTGAGTCTGCTCGGTGTCTTTGTATTTTCTTTGAATTTGACTTTCACTTTCACATTTGACTTTTTTATTTAGGTATAACTTATTTCTACAGATCTGATCTTTTATTCTTGTTGCGGTTCTTTCGATTCGTATGTCTCAGCTTAGAGTTTGGATTCTTTGTTGTTGTAAACCTGCAACAATATTAAAATAACACGTGTAAAACAAATTATTTATAGTCGTTTATGAATGACGAGCCCAAAATACTCTTTTGTGCGTTGTGTCTAAGTCTAAATCACAACTAGAATCTGGCCGAACACCGACGGAATATTTCCTCGGTAAGAATCAAAATTCCGTCGGTAAATGGAGATACCGACGGATTACCGACGGATTTCACCCGTCGTGAAAACGCTCGTCGGTAAATGATTTAACGACGGATTTTTTCTGTCCGTCGGTGGATACCGACGGACATCGCCGTCGGTAAGTCTCCGGCGCCGGCGTTGGCCGTTGTAGGTGGCGCGTTTACCGACGGATTACCGACGGAAAATTCCGTCAGTAAATTATTTTTAATTTTTAAATTTTAATTTTTAATTTATCAACCTATCTTCGTATTCTACAAGTATTTCGTATTTCTATATGTATTTTGAACTTAATTGCATATGATTTGGCCAACTTCCCAGTGGGTCACCCATCTTACTAGTGCTCTGAGTCAAGCACGCTTAACCTTGAAGTTTCTTTCGAGTGGTCGCCAGTAGAGAACACGCGTATTATTGATATAACTAGCACCTATTAATTCATTTAAACTCTATTTCAATATACAATATCATTTATTCATAACCTTAGAATATGTCGAGATGATATCTAAGACTTGTGGTGCCGGCGAAAAAATGACAGTAAATATATGATCAAATTTAAGATAATAAAAAAAATTAATATTATCGTTTATTAAAAAGAGAAAATATTATTGCTAAAAATAACTATCAATTTTAAAATATTTTCAATAATTTAAAAATAATAATAATATAGAAAATTAATTTAAAATAATTTAAAATAAAAAATAAATAATAAATAATAAAAAAATAAATAAAATAATAAAAAAATAATTTACCGACGGACTTTATCCGTCGGTACTAATTTTAAAAATAATTTAAAATAAATAAAATAAATAAAAAATTAAAAAAACAATAAAAATACAAATAATAATATTTATTGAAATTACCGACAGAATATTCCGTCGGTAATCCGTCGGTAAAACATAAAAATAATTATTAAATTCGAAATTACCCAATTTTTCGACGGAGTTTAATCCGTCGGTATTCCGTCGGTAAAAAATAAAAATAATTATTAAAATTGAAAATACCGAATTTACCGACGGATATTGTCCGTCGGTAGTCCGTCGGTATTTTCATCGGAAATAGATGCCGGCTCCGGTGATGTTGCCGGATGACGGTCCGTCGGGGATCCGTCGGTATCTACCGACGGAAAATAGTCCGTCGGTGATTTCCGTCGGTGTTCGACCAGTTTTCTTGTAGTGAATAGAGTCTTTTTTTATGTGTTTTTATCTATTTTTGTGTATGTGAAGGCACCTTTCAAGACAGGGGCTCATGGAAGCTGAAAATTATTTTAATTACACGAGAAAATGTTCATATTGAGATAATTTTAATTTTTTTAACGGATATATATAAATATATTAATTAATCAACTTTATATATATATATATATATATAGGGAGAGGTTCAAATAAGAACCACTAATAAAATAAAAACGGAGAACCATTTTAAGCCATTCGATCATCAAGATCTACGGTGGATGCATCATCTTGGTGGATGGATGCAGGTGCTGGGTTCGAATCCTGAAGGGAGCAAAAAAATTATGTTTTTCGGATGCATTAAATTTAATAGCGGATGCATTAATTTGTATAGCAGATGCAGTAATTTTATTGGTTCTTATGTTCTCACGATAATTGTGGTTCTCACTATAACCGCACCCTATATATATATATATATATAATTTATAATTTATTTGTTTTTTTACTATGTCTGATAAATTATCCAATACTATCTTGAAGTAAAATATTAATTTTTTTATTAAATTAATATTTATAACATAATATTTCGTGGAAATTTGATAGACTATTCACTAGTTTATACTAATAAGAAATCTGACTCTTGCCATCTCTTGTGATAACTTAGCTTTTGTACATGTACGAGTACGACGAATTCACGCCAACCACAAATCTTATTGCACGTAAAATAACACGCATGTACAGTAGTTCTTAACATTTTCTTTGAGTGCTAATAGTTCTTCAACATATGACACGTAAAATAACACGCATGTACAGTAGTTCTTAACATTTTCTTTGAGTGGTAATAGTTCTTCAACATATGCCACGTAAAATAACACGCATGTACAGTAGTTCTTAACATTTTCTTTGAATGGTAATAGTTCCTCAACATATGGCCGTCAAAAAAAATCATTAACATAGATTTATACAGTGGAAAATGAGACATGCAGTCTCGTGACTACATGTGCATGCAAACGCAAAATGACGCATACATGCAAACGCAAAATGACGCATATACCTCTGCGTCGACCACAAAAAATCAATATATATATATAGAGGGTGCGGTTATAGTGAGAACCACAATTATAGTGAGAACATAAGAACCAATAAAATTACTGCATCTGCTATACAAATTAATGCATCCGCTATTAAATTTAATGCATCCGAAAAAAATAATTTTTTTGCTCCCTTCAGGATTCGAACCCAGCACCTGCATCCATCCACCAAGATGATGCATCCACCGTAGATCTTGATGATCGAATGGCTTAAAATGGTTCTCCGTTCTTATTTTATTAGTGGTTCTTATTTGAACCTCTCCATATATATATATATATATATATATATATAGGGAATGGCTAAAATAAGAGCATTTCTTAAGATATAAAATAAGAATAATTTTCAGCCCCTAGATCATCAAGATCTACGGTTGATTCGTAATCCTGTTGGATGACTTTATGGTCATGAGTTCGAATCCCAAAGGTAGCAAAAATTTATTTTTCACAATTTATACCTTTATACAGCGAATTCATACATTAAAAATTGCTCTTATTTCTTATTTTAATATGTGCTCTCACGGTAGCCCACCCTATATACCCCTATATATATATATACACTACAAGAAAACACGCGTTTAACGACCGAAATTAACGACCGAAATTTTCGGTCGTTAATTTTGCGGCCTTAACGACCGATTTACGACCGTTTAACGACCGATTTTATTTTTTATTTATTTTTATTTTTTAACGACCGAAAATTCGGTCGTTAATTATTTTTTTAATATTTTAATATTTATTTTTATAACACTATTTTGAAAATGATTGTTATTTTCATAATATTATTCTATAAAAATAGATAATATTGATTATTAATAAAAATGTGATATTATTTGCAAATAATAATAAATTATTAGATTTATTATAATAAATTATTAGACTTATTATAATAAATTATTAGACTTATTAGATTTTCTAAATTATTAGATTCATTATTTTCAAAATATTAATAATTTTATTATTTTAAAATAATAAAATTATTTTTCAAATATTAATTTTATTAATATTGATTATTTGATTTAATATTGATTTTGTTGTATATTTGATTGTTATTTTTCATACTCATATTTTCTTTTCTTTTTTTAATTACCATAATATTAATTTTTTATTATTTTAAATTCGATCGTATATTTATCGTCAATGTTTCGCCGACACCACAAATCTTAGTTATTATCTCGACATATTATAAGGTTATGAATGATTAATGATATTTTATATTGAATTAGAGTTTAAATGAATTAATAGGTACTATATATATCAATAATACGAGTGTTCTCTATTGGTGACTACTCGAAAGGAACTTCAAGGTTAAGCGTGCTTGACTTAGAGCACAAGTAAGATGGGTGACCTACTGGGAAGTTCGTCAAACGGTATGCAATTAAGGTCAAAATACATTAAAAATACACTAAAAATACTTGTGGGATACAAAGATATTAAAAAAAAAAATTTATTTTTTTCGAAAAAAAAAATATTTTTTTTTATTAATTTTTAACGACCGAAAAGTCGGTCGTTAAAAATAAAATTTCGGTCGTTATTTAAAAAAAATAAAAAAAAAATAATTTTTTTATTTATATTTTTTATTTTTTTTCTCTTTTTAACGACCGAAATTTCGGTCGTTAAAAATAAAAAATCGGTCGTTAAATTTAAAGACCGAAAAAACGGTCGTTAAAATTCGGGCGACGATGCAAACAACGACCGAAAAAAACGGTCGTTAAATCGGTCGTTAAAAATATTAACGACCGATTTTTGGGTTTTAACGACCGAAATTTCGGTCGTTAGAGCCGCATTTTCTTGTAGTGTATATATATATATATATATATATAGAGAGAGAGAGAGAGAGTGGTTCCAGTGAGAACCATAATTTTCATGAGAACATGTATCTGATATATAAATTAATACATTTGTTATTAAATTTATTGTATTCGAAAAAAATAAAATTTTTGCTCTCTTCAGGATTCGAACCCAAATTCTGCATTCATCCAACAAGATGATGCATTCACCGTTGACCTTGATGATCGAATGGCTCAAAATGATTTTCCGTTCTTATTTTATTTAGTGGTTCTTATTTGAACCTCGAGATCAATAGAGAATGCTAAATATAGAGAGAAAGAGAGACAGACTGAATAAATCAATAAATTTACTGAATACGCCAACAATTTTACTGAACAAAATAAATTTACTGAAGGCCGCCCGAGGTTCAAATCCTGAAGGTGAAATTTTTATGATGCATCTACCGTAGATCTTAATAATTGATGTGTGTATTTTAGTTACATAGTTTAGTGTGTGTTTGCTATGGTTTTATGTGATTTTGCATGGTTTATGATATTTTGGATGTAGGAATTGAGCGGAAATTGGAGCTGATCTTGTGGATGGAAGAAATCGAAGGAAGTCAAGATTTTGGATGAAATTGGCGTGGATTTGATGAAGACGATGGACTGTGAAGAAGAACTTTGGAAATTGGGCTTGGAATTAATTGTCTAGAATTATTTAGCCCAAAACTCTTATTTAATTAAATTTTGAGGCTTTGTTTTGTTAAAGGCCGAAGCCCATGATGATGTGGGGGAGCGGTAACCTTAAGGGGTTTTAATTCCTTAATTCTAGTTTTCAACGAGCCGCCACTAATATATAGGATTTAGGTTGACTTTGGAAGAGACCCTTTTTTTTGATTCCCTATTTTCCCAACACTTACGCATTATTGCTTAGTAGTGGTTAGGCTAATTTAATTGCTCACCTTTTTTATTCCTTAATTTTTAGTTTTCACGTTTTGGTGACTTAGTGTGATTAGGTGGATTTTAATTGTTTAGCTTTGCTTTGCTTTGGATAGTGGCGGCTACTTGGAGATCAATTGTGGCAGACGAGTTCTTTTATTTGTTTTAATTCAAGTGGTGATTTTATTTATTTCGCAATTTAATTTATTTTCTTATTTCATGTTTACTTTAATTTATTTGCTTGTTCTTAGTTTAATTATGAGTAGCTAAACTCTTAATTCGACGAGAATAATGAAACACTAATTTATTAATCTGTGAGACCTAATTGAGCATAAAATTGATTCCTATTGATTTTGATTTATTCCTAGGGTTTAAAGATAATTCTGATTTTATTTAAGCCTGATCAACTTAGATTAAATTGGATTACAGTCAATTAGCACCTCCAATCCGTAATTGTTGGAATAGGGCTGATTAGTGATAAAACTACATTGTTCGTAGTAGAAATTAATTGGTGTATTAATTATTACTAGCGTATCTAGGATAATTGATATAAATTGGGTTCATTCATCTTAATGCTATTAGAATATTAAATCTAAGACTGGCGTATCCAGCTGGGATATATTTTAATAATGGAAATAGGCAGGACTAGCGTATCTAGCCGTTAGGGCTGTCAAAATGGGCCAAAAATGGGCCAGCCCACCCGTAGTTTTGGCCGGGCTGGGCTAGGATTTTCAAGGCCCAAAAAAAATCGGGCCTCCCTGGCCCGGCCCATGCGGCCCGCCGGGTCACCTGGCCCGCGGGCCAAAAAGCCCGCCGGGCTTTCGGGCCTAAATCGGCCCGTCAATATAGAAGGTGAAAATTTCAAAAATTTATATCTCCTCCCAAATTCCAATGGACCCAACCCAATCTAAGTTCATTTCTTCAATTGACGACAATGACAAGTCGAAGTCTAACTTAGGATTTAAATTAGCAATCAATATTAAATTATTTTTACTTGAAAGATTTATTCATTTTTGGTGGTTGTTATTTGATTCCAGTTGATTTGATTACTGTATTAATTAATTTTTGAATAAATCGTTTTCAGTTTTTGTTGTTTTTGCATTAGTTTTTGTTTTTTACTTGTATTCATATTGTTTACATTTAGTTTTAGTCATATTTGTTTACATTTAATTTTAGTCAATTACATAATTTAGATGTAGATTGTTTAAGGCCCTTTTTGTTTCATCGAATTTGTCTTCAATTTTTTTCTTTAAATTTGATTTAATTTATTAATTTTTGAAACTATATATATATATATATATATATATTAATTTATCAATTTTTGGCCCGTTTTGGCCCGACCCGCCCGGCGGCCCGTATAGGGCCGGGCTGGGCTTCAATGTTCAAGGCCCGCTGAAATTTTGGGCCGGCCCGACCCGGCCCAAAAAATTGCCTAGGCCCGTTGGGTTTGGCCGAGCCGGCCCGGCCCGCAAGGTTTGACAGCTCTACTAGCCGTCTATCGACAGTAAGTAGGAATTGGGGTATGTCAGTGCGTATCACGGTATCCTATAACTAGTTGGTTGATAGGGATTAATTAATTATTGTGTCGATGATCAGAGCTTTGAATTAGTGTGGATTTATTTGAGCCGAATTACCTTTCTATTTATATTTTTCTAGAGTCTTTTATTTGATTAATTTTGTTTTCTTAGTTTAATTAATATTTTCTCCAAATTTAAGGCGTGGTGGCATCACCAAAAATATAGATTTTAGGGAATTGAATGATTTTACCTGCTCTCTGTGGGATCGACCTTGCTTGTCATTATACTAATTATTTTGATAATTTTGCAGGAATTATTTGGTGGAAAATGACGACCACCAATAATCGAATGGCTAAAAATGATTCTTTGTTCTTATTTTATTTAGTAGTTCTTAGTTGAACCTCTCCATATATATAAAAAGTTGAGTTTTGGTAGTACCATGTCCTTAGCTAGTATGTAATACTAAATCTGGACCATACTTTTTGTGTATGTGTTGTGCTAATAACGAGATATGTGATAGAGGATTTCCAAAGCCTTCCATGGAAAAATATGCACATGGGTAAAATTTGAATAAATATTTCGAATATTTAAAAAAAAATTATTAATCTCTCCGTGCCAATAGTAATGTTCCACTTTCCTTTTTGGGACGTCCCAATATAAATATCTCATTATCGTTTTGGCAGTATATTCTATCTCTATACCTAATATTTAAATAATTTTCACTAATTCACTTTATCTACTTTTTATACATTTCTTAATCTTCGTGCCCAAAAGTTATGCGACACTATTATTGTGACGGAGGAAGTATTTTTTATTTTTTTAAAAAGCTAATATTTTTTTATTAATGCATATGTATAAATACAAATAAGCATAACATTGCACATAAAGATGCATGCATTTTTTGCATGGTTTAGGCGGGGAGAGTCAGCGGCGAGAGGTACTTAATCGAACGCATAATGCAATATATTTTTGTGTACAATACTATGTATTTTTGTGTGTAATGTTATTCATTTTTATGTGAAAAATTATGTATGAAACACATGACAACTTAAAAAAAATAAAAATAAATGAATAATAGATTTTATTTTTGATATCACAATATTTTATTTTGATTTTACTCCTACGTGTATTTTGCATTGAAATACTTTATAAGTCCTCTGTCACGTGACACGTTCTTAGTGATCTACATAGACAAAATGTGTGGTCCAGAGTTGATACTACATACTACGTAAGGATGAAACCAGTCTTGATTAATTGAACCATTTAATCTAAAAAAAATCATCATCTGTTTACTATCAAATCCTAGAATGAAAACGTATTAGCTACACATAGATATATGAACTAGCAATGAACAATTAAGAACAAAATAAATCATCGAACAATAAAATCCGTAAAGCTGTGATGAATCTTCAGTTCTTGCTTTCAATCTTCAAGTTTTTCGTCTCTTCAAGTTCTCCAAGTATAAATATGAGCAAAGGTCTCTTCAATATGTTTCTTGGGGGTATTTATATGTCATATGTCGTTTTAAAATATAGGTCAAAAGACTCAAAACCGTGTATAATCGAAAAATAGGTTAAAAACATGAAAAATGCAAAAAAAATCGAGCTAAAATGCGGTCGCGCAACCAACCCGCGTTCGGCGCCGAATCGCCTCGCGGTATGAAAGCAATAGATAGAACCAAGTTAGTCCGAACGAATGAGTGCACTAATCGGGAATGCAATAAACAAAGGACAATCAAGCAGAGAAAAAGATAGTTCTCTTGTCAGCTGAAACAACAGAAGAGAGAACGAAGAAAAGAAAAGTTAATTTCGAAATGTAAAATCAGGATAACGATAATATTGAGCATAAACTCAAAGAACTAAAAGAACAACTAAAATGTTCGGGTATATCATGTATCAAATTAAAGTCTGTACCGTAATCTTTATTTCAAGATGCATATTGCATATATTTTCTAAACAAAATAGCATGATTATGAGAATAAATGAATTATAGGAAAAATGAAGAAAAATAATTTTTTTTTCCTTCACATAATAATCGACCAACTATGCTAATAGTTAGATTAGATGTAATTGTAATTAAATTAATTTAATCCAATCTTTATATGCATATAATTATTATTATTTTTAAAATATTTATAAAATTTTTATTCAAATTATTTTGAAATTAAAATTATCTTTTCTAATATTCTATAAATAGCCTTGATGAAAAAATTATAATAAATTACAATTTTTAGAAACTAACTACAAAACTGACTTATCAAACAACAAAATATCCTAAATAGTACAAAAATATGAAAGAGAAGGCAGTATATCTTTTATATTTGTGGCTCATCACTAGGAGGTTGTTTGGTTGAGCTTATAAGTTCTTTAAAATAATTTATAAGTTGTTTAGAAGTTTATAAATTTTTTCGAAATGTTTGACAAAATAAGCTTCTAAATAGCTTATATGCTGTAAAAATAAGTTTTAAGAGTTTATAATTAAGCTCCCCAAAAAATAAGTTCCTCTACTTCCAATTTATTTTCTTATTATTTTATATGCAACACTCATTTTATAAAAAAAAATATTAACTTTATTTACTTTTTTACGTTTTCATCTATCACGCTTAATACATAAAATATTGACTTTTTAAAATTCGTATCGAAAAAAAAAATTGATCAAGATTCGCGGGACGGAGAAGTAATACGAAGGATAAGGCATGCAGTATATCTTTTATATTTGTGGTCCATCACTAGTTACATTAATAAATAAATAATTATACGCCATCCGTCCCTGAAATAAGTTCATCTTTTTCTTTTTTGGGACGTCCCCCAAATAAATTCATCTTTCTTTCTTTCCATTTTTGGACAACTACTTCACCACTAATAATACTTTATTTATTCTGATTTTTCACTTTTTCACCACTCTCAATACTAATTATAACACTTTTTCACCTTTTCACACTCTCAATACTAATTATAACATATTTTTTTCACTATCAATACACTTTACTACTTTTTCTTAAAACTCGTGTCGTCTTCAAAGATAAACTTATTTTGAGGACGAAAGGAGTATATGATAATGTTTGTGGCTGACGTGGCGATATGTGCCTTATTTTGCGTTTGCTCTTGGAAAATGAATTGCACCTGAATGCCAAACTCATTGTCTTTCGCATTCACAGTCACACTCACTGTCCTTCACATGATAAGATTTTTTGTATAATAAAATATGTGGTTGGCGGATCGGATCGTAGATGTACAAAAAGCTAAGTTATCACATTTATATCCAACGCTTATTTTAGTTATACATGTAGTATGTAGTATGTAGTAATATTATACTTTCTTCTGGATTAATTTGTAAGCTATAATTAAGAAACAATTCACATGATGCTTATGAATTCTGTTAAAGTTCAGTCATTTTAAACTGAAATCCGATGGTCAACCCGATTAGCCCAATAATTTGAGATAATTAGAGCATCTCCCGCCCTTGGCATTTAGAAGTTGCGCTAATTGGTGGTCCCCATCTAGTGTCACCCCTCTCCAGTGCATTAGCGCTTACAATGACGCTAAAATCTTCATTTCCAATTAATCCAAATTTCACTCTTTTAATTTAAAATTCTAGTTTTCATTAAAATTAAAATTTAAACATTAAAATAATTTAAATAAACTAAAAATTACAAAAATTTAAATAATTAGAATAAGCTAAAAATTACATTAATTTAAAGCAATCCTCTACGTCGCATCACTTCTTTAAACATGCTCTTGTGCAATGCCAATTGAGCCTCCGACATCTTCGACGTATCCGCAAATAGTATTTTGCTTTCATACTCTAACCGTCGTACTTTGGCTTCTTTGAGCCTCACCTCAGCCTCTTTGTCTCGTACCGCGATGTTTTTTTCCTTTGACTGGGCGATGGACCCGGTGTGAATAGCATGTTCCTTAATCCTCTCGGCGATGGTTTCAAGTGCCATATAGTACGACGACTTGTCCGACGATGATTCCTCCTTCTTTCCTTTTTTTTTTGTCGCGCTTCGCCGCCTTTTGGCCTTGGTGCCTCATCGTGATGCTCGGCTCCGATAATGTTGTAGTGGCCGTTCCGTCGGATCTCTTCAACTTCTTGGAGAAATGAACATCCTCGCCTTGAGATGCGAACTTTTGACATTCGTGCAAAATGTGCCAACATTTGATGTACTTGAATCGAGATCCATGGTTGAACTCGTAGATTTCTTGCACGGCTTTAGTGATTTGCTCGTCGCTCATCCCAATTGCCCAATTGCTTTTGCACTTGTCGTATATCGCCTCCTAAGTTTTAACACTTTTTTGAACGCATTGAAAGTGAGATTTGATAAGTCGGAGCTCATGGTGAGTAGTGCCCGGTGGCCTTCTCGCATTATATTTTTTCGTGATGCCACCCCAATATTCGAGAGCCCTTTGACTATCTCCCAATATGGAGTTGTGGGTAGCCTCCGCCCACAACATGCATATGAGCTCTGACTCGGCGGAGGTGTAGCCACTACAGGACCCCTTTGTAGCTTTCGGCTTCACTTCGTCGGCAACGGGGGGTGGATTCGCCGGGGGTGGAACGTTTCCCGCCTCAAACACGTTCGACGCTTGGGAGAAATGAGCGAACCCCATCATTGGGTTGGCACTCGAATTGCTCACATTTTGAGAATACTTCTTGAGAAAATAATCAAAACCTTCATCCATTGCTTGAAGTTGATATGGAAATTAAAGAGTGTGGAGAAATTGTAGAGAGATTATAGAATATGTGAAAAATGAAGAAGGGAAAGTGTAGTATTTATAGAAGAAAGGGGGGGGGGGGGGGGGAATTGATCGTTCCCAACGGCTTTATTCAGAATTTCAGATTTATTTATTTATTTATTTATTATTATTATTATTTTAAATCTCACGCGTGAACAACACGCGCCTTCCACCTTTTCCTTCATGCCTTGTCATGAAGGCTTATGCCGCTCTCGAGCCCCAACAGTGCGCCAGCCCACCACTTCTCCCTTCATGCCAACTCGATCCAGCCCTTAAAGTCAGGGTTGGTGATGCTCTTAGGACCGCAAATTTTCAATCCAATAAAATTATAATTTAAATAGTCCGATGTTCGATAGAGTTGACCCGAAAATAACCTGAACTCGAAATATATTGATCCAAAATTAATGTGTTTATCTGATTATATGGATTTTTTTTCTTGTTATTTAATTTTCAAATTCATTATTTTGCTTCTGGAAATTAGTAAAATAAGATTTTTTCCCCAAAAATTTATGAAATGTATTTTTACTCAATATTAGAAATTTATACTCATCATTTTACTTATTTATATTTTTAATTCAATACTTAACATAAAACATTTAGATGTAAAAATTTAAAAATTATAATCATATAACAAAAATTTATGCATCTTATATCTCTAAGAGTTATATATCAGTTACTATGTAAGTCGATGTTGAAATATATCTTAGTTATGCGTGTATTTATTTGTTATAAATATAATATTATAAAAAAATACATTAATAAAAAATTTCAATAAATTTCCGAGCTCGAATAACTCTATAGACTATCTCGAAACTCAAACATATAGGATTAAAGTTGAAAATTTCTAGCTTGAATTTTTTTTAATCCGATTAATTCGACAATCCGATAGAATTGATTTTTGCCCGAATGACACCCCTACTTATAAGTTGAGAACTTGAGATGATGCAGGTTATAAGTTCTGTTTGGAAAAAGAAAAGTTGAGGGGAGTGACAGGGGACCCAACTATGTGTGGTTCTAGAGAAAATTACATTATTTGTGAGAACGTGAGAATCATTAAATCTAATGCATCCACTGTAAAAATTAATGCATTCGCTGTTAAAATTAATGCACTCAAAAAATAATAAAAATTGCTCCCTTCAGGATTCGAACCCAGGATCTGCATTCATCCAACAAGATGGTGCATCCACCGTAGATCTTGATTAGGGCTGGAAAGTTCGGGATCGGGTATCGGGTATCGGGTACCCGAATACCCGACCCGAAAAAATCAGGTATCGAGTACCCTATACCCAAAAAATTCAGGATCGGGGTCGGGTATTTAGGGTGTGAAAAAATCGGGTATCGGGTATACCCGAAATACCCGATTTTTTAATTAATAGATTTTAAATTATTTAATTAAATTTATATGAAACTAAAACTAAAGTGACAGCTTAAACTAAAGTCACCGTTCCCGTTTGAAATTGAACTCCCAAATCCCAATCACAGCCCTAAGTACTCTCGCCCGGCCGCCCCCACTCCAGAAATCCCTCCCGTCTCTGACGAGTCGGCGACCCAGCGGCGCCCCTCGCCCGCCCGCCGTCGCCCAGACCAGAGCCAGTCGCCAGTGAGGAGCTCGCTCCCAGTCCCAGCCCCCCCAGCCCCGCAGTAGCCATGCCGCTAGTGGAGCTTCTCGCCAGTGGAGCTCCGACAACGTCACAACATGTATGCTTCTTCTTCTTCTTCTTCTTCTCTAATCTTTTTTTTAATACAAATTTCCTATGTCAATGTAGAATTTGCTGCTTTGAATTTGGTCATTGTCTCATTGAATTGGAATTGATTTGTATGATTTTCTTCATCTATATGAATTTCGGCTGAATTTGCTGATTAGCCTCATTTGAATTTGCTGCCCTGCTGCTGCTTTGAATTTGCTCCTTGTTTTTTGTTGGTTTAGGGAAAGGGCTTAAAATAGAGGGAAAATGATATTTTTTTTAAAAAATCGGGTATTAGGGTACCCGAATACCCTATTAAGCCAAATCGGGTAATTCGGGTACCCTAATACTCGATTTACCCGAATTCCAGTTTGACTTTGGAAATTAACATTTTGATCGGGTAATTTAAGGTACCCGACCGATTTCTTAATCGGGTTTGGGGTCGGGTATCGATTTCCGGCCTTATTCGGGGTTGGGTACCCTATTTTTTCGGGTAGGGTACCCGATCCCGACCTGATTTCCAGCCCTAATCTTGATGATCGAATGGCTGAAAATGGTTCTTCGTTCTTCTTTTATTTAGTGGTTTTTTCTTGAACAACTACATTATTTGTAAGAACGTGAGAACTATCAAATCTAATGCATCCACTGTAAAAATTAATGCATTCGCTGTTAAAATTAATGCAGTCAAAAAAATAAAAATAAAAATTGCTCCCTCCAGGATTCGAACTCATGATCTGCATTCATCCAACAAGATGATGCATCCACCGTAGATCTTGATGATCGAATGGCTGAAAATGGTTCTCCGTTCTTCTTTTATTTAGTGGTTCTTTCTTGAACATCTCTCATATAAGGTTAGTATCTAGTGTAAATTTAGTCTAATTGTGAAACTTAAGAACCATTCTACTCCATTGATTATTCATGATCCAAGGGTGGATATTTGATGCTGCATTTAAGTATTTTTCGCATAAAAATTGAAGATAAATTCGAATTGTAATATTTAGGGGTATTTTGGTGAACTGATTTTTGGATTACTTTATTTGATACACCAAATCCCTTAATTACCATATGTGCATTTAATTAGTGAAATCTTTTCAACTACCAACCATATCTATCACTATCACCGGTCATCTTCTCCATTTGCACTCTAGACTCTTCCATTTCCAGCGTCTCATGTTCCTCTGCAAATCTGTGAATAGGTTTGTTTTTATTTATTACTCCCTCCGTCCCAGCTTTTTGTATCCACTTTTAGTTGTAACAACTAAAAGTGGATACAAAAAGCTGGGACGGAGGGAGTATTTTTTTGGTTGATTTGTTCATCGCTTTTATGTTTTATCATCTTCGTTGAAAATATTCTTGCATTTGAACCTGCTTGTTCGTGGCGATGTAATGGGTTTCTGAAGTTGTGTGTGTGTGTGTGTGTTTTTTTTTTTTCATTTTGATAGTCCCGTTCTTCTTGTTCTTGCTTGTTTTATGTTTTTTTTTACCAATGGGTCTTAGGATCTGCATCTTATTGTTCGAATATTGTGAGATGTACAGTTGATATTTTTTGGGGTTCAATATTGGATCTCTCGTTCTTGCGAATATCCAAAATATTTTGAGATGTTCATAGATTAACCATTATATGTTCATGTGAGTATATGTATTATGTTCAAATGAGTGTGGCGGTGTTCATTTTTGTTCATCTATATTTCTGTGTGTTTCAAAAACAGAACTCTTTGTACAACTTATGTTAAACGATTTTGAATCTGAAATTCAGGGATTAATGATGAGAAAGCTGAAATAGAAATTTATTAAAAAGAAAAAAGGACAAGAAAACCCCTAAAAGCACAGACGCTAACAAATGGTCAGGTCACAAAGAAACCGTCTAAGAGCAAAACAAAATCACAAAAAAACCCGCAAAGGACCACAAGTGAACAAAAGAAAAACAAAACTAAGAGGAGAAATTTAAAAAAGTGTCCTCGTCCCCAACATCTTCGTCATTGATAAACATGCATTTTTACCTCTTGGTGTGTCATATTTGATGTTTAGTTATGAGGATTTTGTGTGTTTGTTGATTTATTTGAGCTTATATTCGTTTATGGTCAAGAACTTGTTACTTGCTTGTGTTCGAACGAATTTTCAGAAATAATGAAGCAGAATTTGGAAGAATTGGCTGAAATATAAGTTGTAGTTCGTCTCGAGATGAGTTCGTGAGCGCAAACGGATCATAAATCGGAGTTCGGACGAGAGAGAACGAGCCAAAACAAATCGCTGCGCAAAGCTGTCAAGAGTTCTGTTTCGTCACGCGGGCCAGCCATGCAGCCGCGCGACGTGGCCGCGCGAGTCGCCGTATTTCCGCCCAAAATTCGTTTTTTTAGCGATTTTGGGTATTTTTGAGAGCTACAAGGACCTAGGGCATATAAATACTCCCCAAGAACTTATTCTCTGCAGAACTTTTTTTCATCTTTTATCATATTTTACTTTTCCTGAGAGCTGAGAGAGACAGAGAACGGAGCCAGAGCAAGAACTGAAGACTCTCGAATTCTACTACGGTTTCATTGTTGAATGTTTATTTGTGTATTTGAGATATTGATTCTAGTTCATATGTCTATGTGTGGCTAGAATCCTTTTTTCCCAGGGTTTAGGGAGTAGACATGATTTGAATTTCTGACTATTTGGTTCAATTAATTGAGATTGTTTTTCCTTTTTATGTTCTTGTTATAATTGTTTGCTTTATTGATTGGCCACCAATTTAGCATAATCATAGGTTTTAATTTGATATCGGGAGATGATAATTATTACCTGAACTAAGAACATAAAACACATTTATTTTAATTCTAAAGGGAATTGATAATTGTGAGGGCATTAATCCTAGGAACTTTTAGGAGTTACATGTTAGAAGTGTGATCCGGGGACGGTAACCTTGCATGTAATCAACGGTTTGTATGCCACGGGAGTGGGTATAGACTAGTTTTGAGATTGCCTTAGGAATCATCTGATTAATTGAATTGAACATGTTAGTTAGGAGAATCTGTTGAAACCTTTGTCTTGGGAAATCTTGTCTTATCTGTTTCTCTGTTTCACAGCTTGATTTATTTTCTTTCCTGTTGTTTATTTATTTAGTTTTAAAACCAAAACTCTCAATTTCGTTTGTCCAGATAGAGTAAAATAATTTAGGATAGGAATTGATAAATTCAGTCTCTGTGGAATACGACCTTGCTTGCTACTGTACACAATTGCACTCGTACACTTGCGGCGTGTTAAAAGAAATTAGCGAACAGTCATCCAACATATCGGCCCATTTTCTTTTTTCATTTTGTAGAGACCACAGCTGACATAACTCGGGCTGCTTCAGAAGAAGAGTGAACCACAAAGTTTTGCAGGGTCGCCCCTCTAGCCTGAGCATGCTACACTTTATTAAAGAACTCCATATCGGCGACGGAGCATCAAGAACGGTGTTCTTGCAAAACGACACCAGCAGCACGGCCTGCTGGTTTTTGAAAATTTGAAGAACGTACCATTCTTGATTATACGCCGGAGTCGGTGCTTGATAGATGAATCAGAAACCTTTCCCTTCTTGGTAGCCCCCTTAGGTTCGCCCTCGGCCGCGAGGTATGGGAGGAATCCTCCATCGTCACCTTGTCTGGCGTCACAATCATAGCCAAATCTAAATTGCTACAGTGCATTGGGGTGACAACAGTGACAGTATCCGTCGGTCCATCAAAAGGATGAAAGTCCGAGGAATGAGGTGCCGAAGCCAAATCATTGAAGATGACAATCTTTTCGGCACCTCATTGAAGATGACAATCTTTTTGTTATCCTCCGACCGAGCCGAGGTCGGAGTGCTGTCCATATCATCATCCTCCACATCTTGAACGTACCCTTCAAATTCTCGTTCTCTTTAAATAGAGACCACTATTGCTATATTTCAACACATCTTCAAATTCTTCCATTTTCCTTCTCTACATATAACATCTAATATTTCTTTCTCTATTTTTTCAATGGATCGAGGCAATAATTCTTTCTTCAACTCTCAAAATTTCAAACCCCTCCCAAGACTATTATCCAAATTTTGCTGATATTCCAAGCTCCAATGAATTTCCAGAGTTTGATTATGCTATGAATTCAGAATTCTCGCAAAATCCTACTAATTCCCCTATTTCTGAATATCACCAAACCTCTTAAATTTTTTCTGCAAATCCTTCCAACAATGCGCAAAGTTGGACTGATATAGAAGATATATCACTAATGTCTGCTTGGTGCTTTGTCAGTAACATTCCAATTGTTGGCAGAAACCGAAATAGTAAGTCATTTTGGAAAAGTGTTGCAGATATGTATGAGCAAAGTCGCGCAGATAATCCAAGAATTGGAGGTCCAAGGTCCTTGGAATCATTGAGACAACGTTTCAAATGCCTCAACAAAAATGTAACTTTGTGGGTTGCTGCATACAAGAAAGCATATGAGCGATGAACGAGCGGTCAGTCCAAAGAGGATATCGAGAAAGCAGCTCAAACAATTTATGATAAAACTTAAGTTTACTCACCATGAGGTGTTTGAAAAATTATGAGCAGCTATCTGAACTGGGAATTGAAATTGCAAAGTACTGGTTACGTACGACGTTCTCACCTAGAACGATGAAGACAGTGTTGACGAAAGTCGCAGCAGCTCAAAAAATTAAGGATAGATGAAGACGTGAATCCTCCAACCAACTCCACTCCAGAAACTCCAGGTAGTGATGCTTCAAAATTCAGCGTCCTATTGGTAGGGATAAAGCTAAAGGTAAGGCAAAAAGAAAAGGAAAAACAAACAGAATCACAATCTTCGATAGTTTCAGATGCTTTCACTGTTGAACTACGTGAAATGAGGGATCACACGTGAAAAAGAAATGAAAAACATCTACGTTGAATACGTTGATGAAAAAAACTCAGTTATCTACAGAAGAGGAAACTCTCAAACGTCGGCTAATGGCAGAACTTTATGGAATGTAATCGAACTTATGATGCTTGTTTTAATTATTGTGTTATTTAAATTATTGTTGTATGGTTGATTTATGTAATTTCAGTGTAATTTTATTTTCTGTAATTTCAATGTAATTTCAGTTGTGCAATTTCAATGTAATTTCATTTTGTGGTAATTTCAATGACATTTCCAAAAGCCTTTACTTTCGGTGGCACCACCCATGTGATTTCTGAATTATTGTCACGATAGTTCCAAAGCATAACTTTCGGTGGCACCACCCATGTGATTTCTGAATTATTGTCACGATAGTTCCAAAAGCATTAACTTTCGGTGGCGCCACCCATGTGATTTCTGAATCATGCTCTTGCTTATATATTTATCCATGTATTCTTTCAAATCTCAGAACAATTATCTCTTCTATACTCTAGATAGAAAAAAAACTCCTCTTCAAAAATAGCCTCCGATCCAGTCTAATATTGGTGCTTCAAATTCTAGCGATGATGAAGCATGGGAACAAAGCGTTGCCGAACATAATCACCAACTTGATCACATCATTGAGGATGTGGTCATCCATGCCGCAAGTCTATCAGTACAACCTACCAATCATGCCGTTAGAGCAAGAAAGCGGTATATTGAAAGAAGACGTGAGATAGGTCATGAAGGTGTGTTCGGCAGTACTTTTCAGAAGATCCAATCTATCCCCCAGAATATTTCGAATAAGGTTTCGCATGCGAAAGCCTTGTTCGAACGTATAATGAAAAGCTCGTCGCCACCTATAGATATTTTCAACAACTCCCTAATACAAGCTGGCCATCTTGGTATGTCTCCAATTCAAAAATGTACTGCAGCTATGAGGGTGTTGGCATATGGCACTTCAGCCGATTTGCATGACGAATACTTACGAATGAGCGCCCAAGTCATTCGTAAATCAGTCATCAAATTTGTTGAAGGTGTCATTTCCAATTTCAGAGCCTGAGTACCTCCGAAAGCCCACTGAAGAAGATATGGCAGCTCTTTTTTATATCGGAGAACGGCGATGGTTCCCATGGCATGATGGGTAGTATTGATTGTATGCATTGGGAATGGAAAAATTGCCCTACTACATGGGCAGGGCAATATGCAGGACGACGCGGTACGCCAACATTATTCTGGAAGCAGTTGCATCACAAGACCTATGGATCTGGCATGCATTTTTTGGAACCCCAGGTTCAAGAAATTATATCAATGTACTTGATTGATCGCCTATTTTTTATTATATCTTGAAAGGTCGAGCACCTAAGGTCAATTATATCGTTAATGGCCGCAAAAGAAATATGGGATATTATCTCACTGATGGTATATATCTTCAATGGGCGGCATTTATCAAATCTATTCCTGCTCCATAACTTCGAAAGCAACCAGTTGTTTGCCCAACATCAAGAGGCTGCCCGAAAAGATGTTGAGCGAGCATTTGGAGTTTCACAAAACGCGTTTAGCTTTTATCAAGCGGCCATATCTTATTTGGGATCGTGATATTACGGAAAAAATAATGATTGCTTGCATCATCATGCATAATATGATAGTGGAAGATGAAAGAAACACTTACCTTAACTATCATGATCCTACAAATTCATCGAAGATCGACTAAGACAGAATACTCGTCAAAGTGAAGATGGAGAGGAAATTAATGATTTCGTATACTCTACAATAAGATTGCAAGCCTAGCGAGCTATATGAAAACTAGGAGTCCCAACTTCGTAATAGAGAAGCTCAAAACTCTCTATTACATGACTTGATCGAGCACATATGACAAAAGTTTGGCAATGATAATTAAATGCTAGTATGCATTGTTTTTTTTTTCTATTTCGAGTTTGGGTTGTTGTAATTTCTATTTTTAGTTTGTCGTAATTTAAATTTTATTAGTTGTTATTTTTTTTTTCATTTAATTTTTTTGTAATATTTTAATTTATATTTAATATTACAAAATTATTATGATTAAAAATAATAACAAAAATAATTATATATAATGTTGTGGTTGGATGTGTGGGTGGTCATTGATAAACCAATAAAATAGAAGTGGTTGGGTTGGGATGAATATTGAAGATGGTTGAATGGTTGGGTGGTTGGATGTTGCTGATAAACTTAGTCTTAGGGATGTCGAGCATAGTACTATAAAGCTTTACTTCAGAATAGACTGAGACCGAAGACAGCAACAGGTAAATAGAGCCCAATCTATACGTCAAAAGCTCACCTCTGTCGATGTTGTTGTTGTTGGGATTCACATTTCAGAATTTGAGTACCGATCAGACGATCATTCACTAAACTACAACTATAAGGTTTGTGGTTCATCATCGGAGTTTACATGTTTTGATGGAAAGAAAAGCATGACGTCTCTCTCAAACTCTAACCCTACTTTCGCCGTTTGATCTCGTCGACTGCCGCCATGTCCGACCAGTTGCTTACGATGTCGGCAGACCGGAGTGGTCTCAACCTTCCTCTAGTCTTGAGTAACTTTCATCGACCTTCCGTCCGTTGTGATAACAGTGCTTCTTCCGCTTCTTCTAAGGGTTTAAACCCTATGACGGCTGATATTTCTAGCGGTGCCGTGTGTGCTCTGATGAATAACCGTACGCCGGCCTTGGTCCTTCCGGAGAGAAAACTATTGCGGGTCCTTCCGGCGAGAAAGCTGCTGCCGGCCATGGTCCTACTACTAGTTAGGGCTGGAATTTCTTACGCGAATGTTACTGCTCCCGTTCGCGCCAAAAGACCGGATCTCTCTCCCCCCCCCCCTAGGCTAATTGAGGTTCATTGGTGGCCGCCACTGTCAGCTGGATGAAGGTAAACACGGATGGTTCGGCTCATGGTTCGCCAGGTAATATTGCGGCTGGAGGGCTTTTTAGGGACAGCTGGGGTTGGGTGCGCGCACTACAAGAAAAATGAGTATACATGACACTGCATACATGACGGTTTTTCATAAAAAGCGTCATGTATGAGCGCATTTTCAGTATATATGACGTTTAAAAAAAGAAGCGTCATCTATGCAGTGTCATGTATATAATACATGACGCTGTGCTGACACTTTTACAAAAAATGTCATGTATGAGCGTCGTTTATTCATAGCATACATGACATTAACTACAAAGCGTCATCTATGTGCGTTATTTTAAATGCTATACATGACATTTATTCAAATTGTCATGTATGTGGTTAAACAAACTATCATCAATCGTAATATTCTTGACATTTGACGTAAACGTCAACTATATTTAAAGCAAGTGTCATATATTGTATATATATTTAATATTTTATTTCTTTTTAATTTAAACTAACATTCTAAACCAGAATATCAAATCCCTAAGTTCCTAACTCTTTATCTCTCTTCTCGATCGACTACCTCCTCCGCCCCCAGTCCGCTGCGCCGCCTCCCTCGGTCCGACTCACCTCCGGCAGCCTCCCTCTGGTCCGACTGTCCCCCTCTGACTCCGTCTGCCCCACCCCGTAATCCGCCTCTACCTCCCATCAAATCCTCCGCCCCATCAAATGGAGACTTAAATCGAGCCCTAATCTCCCAACCCTCTGCAATCGACCGTGGTCCGAGCATCCACCAATGCTGCCAGAAGCTGACGCCGTCGACCGTTGCACGTTCCGTCCGATGACTAAGCCTCTGCTCCCATTCCCGGCGGCGAAGCCGGACAAAGCCTCTACTTCCGCTCCACACGCTGTCGCACCGACGTTTCTCCCTCTCTTGTCTCAGGGTTTAGGTCTCTCTCACACATTCTCTATCTCTCTCTCTCTCTCTCTCATACACAATTTCTATATATCTTCTTCTCTATCTAATTGCTCTTCCTCTTTCTCTCTAACAATGTGTCTTTCCCTCCCCAGGCCGATTGCAGCTGTGAGTTTTCTTCCTTGCATTATTTGTCTCCAAATGTGAGATTGGGCTCTTTTTTTTGGATTTCTAACAATTTGCAACTTTGCTTTGTTTGTGAGGCTATTGTTGTTGATGAATTTTGGGGCTATTGCAGTTTTGATGAATTTGAAATTGGTGGTGATGGTTGCAGCTGTGAGTTTTCTTCCTTGCATTATTTGTCTCCAAATGTGAGATTGGGCTCTTTTTTTTGGATTTCTAAAAATTTGCAACTTTGCTTTGTTTGTGAGGCTATTGTTGTTGATGAATTTTGGGGCTATTGCAGTTTTGATAAATCAACGGGGTATACAGATCTCACACCCTCTCTATATTTTGGTGCAATTATGTACTTAGATTTCATGTATAAAAGAATAAAACACATAGAGAGAGTTGGCATGCTCTGAAAACGATTTGTTTATCTGCTGCAGCTGAGAGGAGCAAAAATTCTGAAAATGAATTCAAAACCCTCCCAAATGGTCTCAATTAGTATATGATAACAACTCTCAAATTCTTTGCTTTTACATTTTAAGTATAAACTGCTAAGTCTTATAATCATTTATGTTTATGTATTAGTATTAGCATTATTAAGCTATTTTGTAAGGCATGTAGTTGCTGAATTTGATGATAGCTAGGCTTGATTTTGGTATGTACTATGATTTGAAGACTAGAGACGGACTTGAAGCTGTAAAGGGATCTCGGGTTATAGTATGATTGTGGCACAGGTGAAAAATTTCAGTCTAGTTCCTCAATAGTCTCTATTTGCTTACTCTGCTTTCATTTTAAAGAAGTAGTTCAGTAGTAGAGGCATTCTGTATTTTATTTAGTCGTTGATGGATATTTCTTCGATTCATGTTAATGGTAGCTATTTCTCAGAATCTGTGCAACTTACTTGTACTAGAAAACTTACTTAGTTTCAATTATGGTATATGTTTGATTAGGTCTCTCTTTATGTTTATGCAGTCAACACTTGGCTATGCTCCTAATTGGTAAGTCTAGGAAGAAGTTGCTGAGTATATGTATTTGATTGTGTAAATCTGTCAATTGATATCTCGCCTGTCATCATGGACCAATTTTGTTTGGGCTTTCTGGAGCTTCATATTCAATCCATATGCACTTTAGGAATACTGATTCTAGTCTCATTAGTTCCTTTTTGATGACATTGATGAAGCTATTGATTTTTATTCTGAAGATAGTTTTTTTTTTTCATGATTAACCTGCGGCTTTGCACTTAATGCAAGATGATAATCTACGGGGGCTTATGCCTTCGATGGAAGCTACTTCAGATGGCCTAACCACATCTGCTTCTTGAGGACTATGAGGGGCTGCAGAAGAATTGCAGCACGAACATGAGTGCGATTTTATTACAGGTATCCTCCTGCTATATCTTATAGTTTTTCATTAGTTTATTCGATCAGTTGTTTTCATTTTTGTTGCAAGTTTTGGTCTGATGCTAAAATCTCCGGTTGTTATGTTTTCTGGTTATATGTATCTTTTAAATGTCTTTTGAGTGCGGAGGAGAAGTGCCGACTGCTTCCGGAATTTCATTCGTGTTTAGAAATTGATTTCAATTGTGTATCTAGCTTTCTCTTAGAAATAATTGGTGAATATTTTTCTAAGATGATATCTTTATTTTTGTTGTGGATTTCATATGAGTCCAGAGAAACTTATCTTGTTTGTGATTGCAGAAGTTAAACTCACCTTTTCTTTTGTTACCAATATGCATCAATTCTACTATTAAAAATATTGGCTCATTCATGTACCTAGTAACAGTTAGGCAACATGTCGAGTGATATAAGTAACTTGTTTTGATTCATAGGATAAGTCGATAAGCATATGATCTACAGCTTAGTTGTGTCTTGTTCATAGGTAGAATAATGTAGGCAGATCATAATATATAGTTTGTTTTATCTTCATCTTCATCCTCAATGAGAGGTAAACTAATTCCTTGATAATTTTGTTTTTCTTATGCACTACTTGCTCAATTTTAGATTGTTTAGATCATTTAAGCTGATTTGGCTCCGTTTCTGAAAAGGAATTGCCAAGAGAGATACAACAACCCTAGAGGAAGAGAGCTGGCAATAGTCCGAGTGCTAGCACTGTGTTGAAATGCAATCACCCATGCCA